>NW_026852169.1:0-623179 GCF_026571515.1 Ruditapes philippinarum
AATTAAGGGAAAACAAAAAATTAATTTGCAATAATTCTGCCGCCTTTTATACACCTATCTTCCTTTTTATACGAACAAATACAGACGCAAAGCATATCTCGTAGCTAAAAACATATTCCAATTTGTATTCATTTAAAATATTTTTTTCAGTAAATACAGACAGACGTGACTGACTAGTCATTAGTCGTTCAAGGCCTACTTTAGGTTCATGACAAGTTCGATTAATCAAATTTATTATTCAACATTCTTTGAGACTGTGTTAAATGTATTTATATTGTTGATGGTATTTAAATAAGCGTCATGTTTTCATGTTTGTATTTTTAAGAGTGTTTAAAATCAGCAAGGCCAATTTCAACTCATATTGAGAACCAGATCATGTAATACATTAACTCTAACCAGACTCTATACAAATCTTTCTCTTTTATTCAATCATACGTTACTGAAACACGTTTTCATACGAACAATGCATTTAACTTTAACAAAAATAAACTGTTGTCCATGCTTTTAGAACGGGCACTTCATTTTCTTTTGTAGTTAAAACTTTAATAAGAAACAACACATTATTTCAGGCACGAACAGTCACCTGAATGGATCACCATCGACGTTCCGCAAGCTGGCTGGATAGCTTTCTCACGTGATAGAATGCAAAGTTCCTCTAGGAATTCGTACACACAGCTGTGGGGGGAAAGTGGTTTAAAGCAACAACTCTAGCTATACATAGCCATACGGTCGCCCTACACATCTAAAGGCTATGTCTGAACGTTATACCTAAAGTAAAAAGAGTTCAGACATTGTTTCAAGTGGATTAACATTTAAATATCCTGTAATCAATATTTGTATCTTAGAGTTTTTTCTTAAAAGTGGTAAATAATTGATATATTCAAAATCTTAAGATAATGCAGTTTCAGCATGAAAGGTATAAATTAATTACCCTAAATGTTTTTAGATTCTCTATTTTCACAAACCAATCTTCTATATTTGTTCCACAGTCATACACATTGATTCCTCAGGAAATGAGTTTATGATGCATGCAAGCTGTTAAATATTGAATTTGATAAATCAATTATGTTTTACAGTATACAAGAAACAGGTCTTGTTTCAAATCCGATATACAAAAAAATACTGTAAAAGTTCTGTCTGGTTCTTTCGAGGCTTCTACAACATCGCCCACATGACCAATACACCGGACAGTGTCGATTGGGCGCTTAAAAAGTGTGCGAACGGTGTAGAGATAGACTTGACCTTTGACAAAGCATCTGGATCCCCTCAGGTATTTAGACATAGTGCCAACGGAGAGGCATGTCACTGCACGTGCTTATGCCCTGCCCCTCTGTATGAGATATGCGGAACACAATACAGTGTAGGTTATATGGGGAACAGTGTATATAACAGTCATATCCCAACAGTGTTTGTGCAAACCTCCTGGATGATGTCAATAACATACAACCATGCAGGGCTGAATCTTCGATACCAACAATGTTGAATTTTCTCGCTTTGATCATTATTGACTTGAAAATTAACAGTGATGATATAGATACAACTGAAATGAAAACTGGGGGAGGAATGCTGGTCACTAATTTGACCACACTTCTTTTTATGGCAGGTTACGGCGGAAATGTCATCATTAGCTCCCCGAAGATTGACACTTTGCCTTATTTACAGGCGGCGGTTAGCGCGTTACATGGATCGCAGTATAAAGCCCGTGTTTATTTTTCGATCGACATGGAATTTGATAGCATTAGTAGAACGCTTAGTGTCTACAAGCAATATTGTTTATGGTACAGGAATCTCTTCATGCTCGCCAACCCAAATTCTGCAAAGTACAATGGAGGTAGCCGCCTTGAATGAGGCCATAGGTGTAACTGGACTTGCGTATCTTTGGACTATCGATGCTACTCAGCGCTAACTAAGAACCTTCATTATATACAGGGCGTGCTCACAAACTATCCAGGAAGGGTAAACGGGATATTGAAAGATCAAGACATCAAACTCGCTACCCAAGCAAGTACAATACCTGTTTGTACCAGCTCCGATTTACTCAACGGAAATGAATGTGACTGCGGTTATGATACGGACGGTTGTTTTATTACCTTGAAAGCATTAACAATTCCGCCTTGGAGGCGAAGATTGTGATGGATATTGATCACGCCTCGAAAAAATGGTATTTGGTTTTTGAATACTGCTTTGTTTTGTGAACCTTATCAAGCATATAAAAGATTTTATCGAAATATAAAAGAAATGTTTTATAGCCTCAAAAAAAACTTCACCGATGATGATTTATTATCACGCACTTGATGTCCTGCTGTAGTTTTTTTTTATCAAATATACGGGCATTGTACATGTCATAGGAAGTAGTCGCCTTGTAGGTATATACATCATAGCCCGATTAATAAACAATTGATAAAGGCCATTATTTTAACTCAAGCAGCCTGATCACGGTGCATATCAATATCTGTGCCCTCTTTGCGAACTCTACTTAAATGGTACCCTCTTTTCGAAATTTAATAAAACAATTACCTCTTTGGAATTGCTAAAGGTCATTTTCTGCCGACATACAGCAATCTAGTTAATGTTCATTCTTATGTAGATAATTGTTGCAAAGGTCGTATTCATTTTATGTCTGTATGTACCTTTCGAACAATTTTGGCTAATGGCTATTTCTTGTGCTATGTGTTTAACCGACCATACTATTTTTTTTATCATATACAAAAAACTAAAATCTCTTCCGTAACCTTTATGGTATGTGAGTGGTCAAGCTTAAGCTGATTTCATAGTTATTTCAAAACAATTAAAATTGAGTTTCTTCCCGAGAAAAAAAAACAACAACAACTCGGAGTCAGCCGTTGTGTCTAGATCAATGATTAAGTCTTTCCGAAATTCGTAATTTTACCATTTGTTGCGTATTTGTTGGGATTCAAATTGTTCTTAATTCCATTCAACTTTTAGATATTTCAACGTCAAACGTGTTACCCGGACACAATATACATATGATTTTTATGAAAGAAAAGCATTTAGGTAAATATAAATCATGATATATCCTGGTACATACAAGAACATGTACAGTCAGATATTTCGTACACACATTAACATAAACATTTAAAATGCATTTTCCGGTTTCTGATTGTTTATCTATAACCTCAATGAACGCGGACATTTATGGTTTTCTCTTTATAACCTCCCTTAACGCGTACAGCAATATATCAAAATATTCGTTAAGTGGTGAATAAAATAGATAATTAAATAAGCATTGTATATATTAATAATGTACTTAAACGATCTTATTATAAAATGAATTAAAAATTCTACATATTTAAAATACGTTCCGTTAGAGATTAGGTTGAAGGATAAAATACCAAAATCGACACTTATCGAGTTATGCTAACACGCCAATGTTATTGGAAACTTCGACAACACTTGGTCAGTTTTGAAACCCTTTAACGTAATAAGGGCAACTGTTGAATAAAATGAATTTGTAAGCCCTATGTCACATGCTCCAAGATCTGTACCTCCGTCTGGTCCGTGAAACGGTGCAGATTTTCCGTGTTACAGTGCTTCCATCCAAGATGAAGGAACGATACAATGACAAAAGATATGTGTCATTTTATTAGCTCGACTTTTTTTAAGATAATGGCAAGCCTCGTTACCGCCCAATAGGCGGGTCACCTCGGGACGGATATTCCGATCCGAACTGCAAAATATGACAGATATTATTAGTCATGCCGTCGTTGCCGTCGCCTCCCGCAAACTTTTACCTTGATCATAACTTTTTCAGTTCTTTGTGTATTGTCTTCATACTTGGCCAAAACAACCATTAGGACATAACGTTTAGGTAGACAAGATTGACTTAAACCTTCAACGATATATAACCTTGACCTTCAAGGTCAACTATTTAATTTGGCTTAATTGTTGCTATAAGTGTCTATAACTTAAATTTTTTTAAAATAAATTGTCTTTAAACTTGCACAGAACATACAGATCTTTTAGAATAGACCTTCAGGTTAACCAGACAGATCTTGAACTTCATTTCATAAATGACTTGACCATGAAGGTAAAATTATTGAAATTGACATATTTCATGAAATATTTATACAAAACTAAAATAAAATGTGCAAGCAAATCTAGAATAAAATATGTATGCAAAACAACTAAAATAAAATATGTATGCAAAGTTAAAATAAAATATGTACAACAAAAAGGACAAAAAATAAGCATGAAAGAAGTACGAAAAAAAAAACAAAAAAACAAACAAACAAGCAAAAAATTGTGCAAAGTACCTTTAAGTCACCGTACTATAGTCAGTTCTTACCGGTGTTTTTTGTGAACAAATTGTTAGTTTATCAAGTCTTAGCCCTGTTAACATTCTCCAACGGAATTGCACTGCTGATCATGCGTAATTGTCATAATCTTTGAATGTACCACTTGATATAGACCCTTTCAATTAAGCGATAAGCGTCGAGGAAGAGTTACTTCCCTTACCGGATGTGACGTAAATGGGGGGATTGTACTATAGAATGTTAGCTTATTGAAAGTTAAATGGTAAACGCTGATCGTTTAATTACTATTATATCATGAAAATTTTGACTCATGCATACCAGTACATAAATTTCATATCAACAAAATAAAATAATAATAAAAAAAAAAACAAATATTAAGATTAATTCTTAACAACTGAATTTCAAAGTGAATATATCTATTAGATTTTCTCCAATGCCAGGGCAAAAGCTAGTTATTAAATCAAATTTTAATATTTTTTCGACACCCATACACTGTTAAATTACCTTATACAAATTTAAATGGTCATTTTCTAGTTTTCTGTGCGATTTTCTGTCATTTACAAAATGAACAGGGTGCATATGTTGTATTTACAAGCGGTAATTGGCTGTGATATCATAAATCACCAGGGTGCATATTTTAGAGTTATAACATTGCATCTGATTACGTCACTTTTGTTAGGTGTCGAAATATTTATGATCCCGGCATCCGTATTTGGTTATGGATCATACTAGGGACCTTATTGATCACGCCTTACTGATTTGATACTCCAAAATGACTACCAACTAGCACAGTCAAAAATACGTAAAATCATAATTTAGTTAAAACGAATTTCTGTGTACGCATTTCACAACTTGTTGTTTTTGTTTGTTTTTTTTTTGGTGACTTTTCAAAAAGGTGATATAAAGCAGAATATGAATAAAATAAAAATATCAAGTTGAAAATATCATTTTACCAGCTTTAATAATTTTATAATATGTAGTGCATTCATTTGGAGTGATGTACGGAGTGCCTTTTTGGGAGTGCCTTTTTTGCCGACACAAATATTAGGCAGTCATGTACATTTAAAAGAATTGTTACTTTTATGCTTTAACATTTCTTTTAAATTAAATAGATTGATATTATAATATTGTTTTTCTTTGTCTCAGTAATGTTTAAATCAAAATAATACCTATTCAAAAAGTATCTTGCGATTAATTATTACGCAGCTGTTTTTTTTTTCGAAACTACAGAATTCTTACATTTTTGAAACTGTGTGTTAGCAGAGACATCTCTGGTATTAGCAAGTTAGTACGAATTAACTGCCTGGTAAAACACGGTGCGACAATTTCCATTATTAAGAATCAAACAAAAATGGTAACCATGGTCAATTACCAACCCATATGGTCTAGTATTGAAACAAATCGTTAACCTTATCATGGTAAACATTTTTATTCATCTTTTTTATGTAATATCTTATTCAATTGCACAACATTTTGGCCACTTCAATCTGCCCATCTTACAAAAGAAAGGATTAAGATCGTTATATCCCTCTGTTTATGTACTTAATCGTATCGGCACATGTCCGCCGCATCCCCCAATGACGTCATCCAAGGGCGACAACTTGAATCCAGTCTTAAATGAAAGGGTCTATAATGTTTTCTTAAATGAAATGTTCTATAATGTTTAGTCACATAATAGTTAAACATGTGGCCAGGTGACAGTTCAAAAATAAGACTATGACTGGCAGGCTAACTACATCTAACTGCCGCTTTTATTATAAGATTTTGTAATAAAATGATGTAGAAAGTTTAAACTCTGCGTTAGTGTTACATTTTTTTTGTTTCACAAAAAAATAATATACCCGTACTTCTTTAATTTTATCATCTTTGTTTTTGAACACATATCAATCAATCCTAGCCGACAATATTTGAATGATTGTTGTTTGTATAGAGCTATAATTATATAGAACATGTATAGTTATTACATTTGAATCATAGTTATGATGTTATGACGTTATGTTTCTACCATGCTGGACGACAGCATGTCACTATGCGCAGCTATTTTTTAACATATTATGATATGTTGTTATCATAGTTGATCATCCGAATAGTCTAAATTAATTTCATAACGTAGCCGATATCACAGAGATTTAACACACACCTTTTAAAGATATCATTTTCCAACACTGCTTGTAGCAAAATACAAAGCTTCTAAAAAGCTACTACAACGTAATATTTGGTATTGATATAAATACTTGATTTGCAGAGTTTAAACTACTATGTTCAGTAAATGCAACGTCATATTGTATCAGCAAATTTGGTGTACTTGTCATAGATATAAATACATTTGTATGACGTTACAAGGTTCTTAGATTTTGGTAAACAATGAATGTCCAAACATTTTCTCGGGTCTACCGTTAATACCTGTTTGTCATTGCAAAGTCGTTTTTCTTTTACAAAGGAAGGGTCTTTTTACAGCCATATAAAAAGAAACATATCGTCTTTTTATTTAAACTTCTTCTATCATTATAATGCTTTTAAAGGATAATTTTATTTTCGTAATTAATATGTTTTCCGTTTAAATTCATTCCTTAGAATATATAATTTACCTGTAATAATAGTCAACTAGTATAATGTTTATATATACATGTACATATTTGAGAAATGAATATGCTTAAAACGTTAACTTAATGCTTTAAGAGTGAAATGGCAAAACAGAATTCGGTAAAGAATCAGCTGCTTGTAAAAATTAAACACATTTTAAAATACTGTAACGATTTCAGGCTCTATTTTTTCATATTTTTAGTTAAAGTTACATGTTTTTTTGCACATTCAACACAATTGTTATACTAATAAATGATAAATTAAGTTATATTATCTGTTGCCTGTACCTGCCGAAAATTTACGAAAGATATTATCTTCTTTTTTAAAGTATACTTAACAAAATGATTGAATAGAATACAGTAGTATGCTTATTATTTAATAATTAATTATTGCTGGAGGTAATTGACATCGTTTGAAATACTTCTGAAATAATTGTTGCCAGAAATTGATAAAGATGCGCCAATTATTTATTTCTAGTTGAGCCGATTTATTTAAGTACTAAATGAATTTCATTAGTGTTTTTCCTAGGAAGAGTCTCTTATCTGAAGGGTAACTTATTATGACGAAATATTGGCTGGAAGTGGCAAACGAAAGTAAAGTATTAATCGGAAAATATTGTAACGATTCTAAGAAACAAATAAAGAACCGAACGGATAAATAGTATATACTATTTTCCAAAACAATATCATTGTCGAAAGTAATCTCCAAAGCTGTAATAATTATACTAAATGATTTTAAAAAAGGCATGCCTGTGTTGTGTGGTACTGTGTGTGTTTTTAAAACGAAACTCAATTAAAAAGGCTTCATTCAAATGGATATATTTATATTTTAAGCCACTTCTTCTGAAAAGCGTACGTTTTAAAAGTCCTATTAATGTATAAAAACTAACAAATCCGTTTATAATCAATAATTTATCACTCAATAATAATTTCAAATTCAAAGTTAATCAAATTTTTGATATAAAACTTACCATTTGCTTTTAGCCAAATGATTCAAAATGGTAGAACGTTTAGTTTTGGTCTCCAACCAGTAGCCCGCTGCGATCAAAATGGTTCAAACATGCGAGTTATGCAAACCAAGATAAACTAGTACATTTGTGCCCTCTGGTTATGGAATTTATTATTCGCTATCCAGTTACTAAATATTTTGAAATTCATTTTGAGTTTTGGAGTATGATACAAGAGCAGACGTCGGTAGAGAAAAGCATAATATCTGTCTCTCAGCTCAACAACTAAAGTCATGAAACAGTAGCACTGCTTCAATAACTTATAATTCTTTTTTCTATAGTTAGATATATCTCATAGACAACGTGATAATTGCCACATACACGATTTTTCTGTCTGTTGTTTTATCTATGTTGACAGTCGGTGTCTAATGAAGAAAGTAATATGATATCACAATGAGTGTACATATAAAATAGTTACATATTTATTTTACCAAAATAGATTTTTAATACATCGTTCAAAAGTACAATTAAATATCATGGTAAAATTTATAACCTGAACTAATTTTCTCTATACTTCTATATTCTTTACTTAATATTGATATAGTGGGATAGATTGAGCAAAGTTTAATTGTATCAATATTCGAAGCGGCACCTTTGTGACTTCCACTTTTACTTGCTGGTCTTTGTGATGGGCACACCTTACCTCAGTCTTATATATTCATTGAAATAAGACTCCTCTACGATTTTCCTCATTCCTGAGAAGCTGCTAGAAAGAATCTTTAAGGCTTTTGCTGCGGTAATTTGTATTTTTTCTTCGGAAGGTTTCCGTCGATGCATATATTTTCTCTCTTGTGAAATTATAGTTTTGTGAACTTTTAAATTATAATATCAACTTTCCGGAAGGCTCACTTCTTTACAATAGTTTTTATTTTATTTTTTTGTTTAATAAATTGTATTGTCAGTTACGTTACGAAACAAAGTTTCTGTTTTCATTAATTAACAACAATAAAGCTGTATTTATGACCATGAAATATTCATAATTTGTAACAAACATGCAATGAAAGCTTTATTAACACGTTAAGAATTATAACTAAGCCTTTACATGATATGAATGACACGGATCTGTAACACCAAGATGGATATGTTATGAAGCATTACTAATGAATTGAATGAGAATGCATTCTTTGCAGATGATACATTGATCATATTTTAATTACATGAATATTTTATCTATACAGTAGGAATTTGGAATTAAACAGTAGGAATTAGGAATTAAGAACTCCTTTAAGACAATTTAAAAATCATGATTTGCTTTAAACATTATTCTAAAGGTTACTGGCAATTTTACAAGCTACAGAACATTTGCTTTTCCTGTCAGATACTTACAAATGTTTCTAGCTATTTAATGTTTTTTCGAAATGTCTCCATAAGAATACGACAGACTATGTACTTTGTTTTTAAGGAGGCACTTTGTTGCAGACAATTTAAATTTTATCAAAATACGATATAAGCAAAGCAGGTCATTGTCGAAAGACGAAACAAACCGAAACAAAAAACTATCAACGTGTAATACCCCTCTTTTATCATTTAATAAAAACAACAAAAACGTCTTCTGACATATTTAATTCATTGTCTTTCTTCTCGATCATAATTCTTTATTTGTTCATACCCTTTTTCTTATAGAACAAAAGCGAAAGGATTACATATCTGCTTGGAACTTAGTTGTAAAAGAATGTCATGTCTGCTTTGATCTCCTTAGAAAGCACAAAAATTTTATCGAACTAATGATATTATAAGTAACCATGTACGAGCTTAAAGCTAAAAGGATTCTTAATTTAAAACGGTTTTTTAACCATAGTTTACCTTAATCATAGGTAAGTGTTTCGGACAAATTGTGTATAAATTGGGATAAAGGGTGATCCCTCGGAAGCGAAAATCAAAACAAAATTACATGAACATTGCAGATACGGTTTGACTAAGTCTGCACATGACAGGTAATTAAAAAGTGAAACATCCCTCATGTCCCTGAAAACTTGAACGGTACTCAATTTCCAACACTTAAAAGTGCTGGAATCAATGATCCTAAATGACCAGGAATAATTACACTAAAATGTAGTGCGGGACAGCTTTGTATAACTTTTTGCTTTTTACAGGTTTAAAACGTAACCGACGACAAACATTTAAATGTGTGTTATTGTATTCTTATGGACGAACCGTATCTTATGACTTTGTACATATATAACCAATGAGCATTTAAAAGCAAGGTGTGTTGTCGCCTCTTACAAACAGGTCTTCTTATGTTTGATAGCACAACAACTCATTTAGTATTGCCATCACATAAACTATATATTACATAATGTACTTCTGTATGCTTTGATATTTTATTATTATTTTACAATACAGATGCATTTTCGTAAAATCAATTTAGTGGTTTTTAAGATGAATGATTCGAAATAGATGACGGATTGTGTAGTTTGTGTTACGTATTCATTAGAGCTTGATATGCATGAAGCCATTGTAGCCGTGATGTTTTTCTCCTTGATAAAATGTCATGAAACATTAATGGCCATTACTTCCTATGTTTGATACCATAGTTGACCTTTGAACCTTTTAACGTCTTGTCTTTAAATTTTAGCATGTTCGAATGTCTCCCTTTATGAACGGAACAAGCTTAATGGATGAGTTGTTTATCCTCTGGAATTGGACAACACAATTTTGATAAAATGGAGAAACGAAAGGTTGCCATATATTAATTTAGCATTACAATGTTTTTAGTAAAAGGTTGGTAACTGACATCTATGTTGACATAACACAATACATGTATGTTGTAGGTAATAAAGAAATTCATGAATTTAAATTATTCAGTTTACAAATTATACATACTAAATAATAACGATTAAACATCAGTTGTGAGTAATATATGCAAGTCGTGTTCCTATATATAATCTCAATGCTGAAAAGATTAATTCCAACACGTCAAAAACAACAATTTATGGAGAAAATACTCGTATGTCTAAAGTCATTTACATACCATTGCTTTGATAAGGGGTAATTATTATAAATATAGTGTTATGCTATATAATAAAGCCCTTTAAAATGGTTTATAATGCAATTTCCAATGATTTATGTTAGCATACCCCTGTAGACATGTGTTTGTAGAGGTTCAATTAGATTGTTTATAAAATATTTGAACATTTATTTTTATAATCTGAAATGATCAATTGGATAGAAAAAAACTTCATTATGACTGGGTTTTCTGTATATTATGCGAATAGTGCAATGAAACGTTCAACACAAACTTTAACAGGAACTTCAGTAAACAGTTTAAAAATCATTGTCTTTAAAAGAACTTTTCTCTTATTATAGATAATATTTATAAAATAATATTTTCATCTGGCTTTGATCAGGAAATGCGACATTAAGCGAATTGTAAAATTTTTAATGATTTTTTTTAATTTAGTTATGATAAGATATTAGTTTCATACTAAACTCTTTTCAAATAGATAAGAACCCAATTAATATTACGGTTTATTGTTTAAAATCAATATTTAAAAAAACTCATCTTATCTTTTACAGTTGCAGCTGCTGACAATAAGATATCTTTATAAAAGTTTCAAAAGTGTTAAACTTACGTTCTGAACGGTACATAATTCTTTCCATTTCTTACAATACTTTTAAAACGTTCAGGAGAACGTTCAATGTCTCAGAACTTTACTATTAAGAAGCAGATAAAAGGACTTGACATTTCTAGCTGATATCTGAAAAATCATACCAGTGTCTGAAAACAGGATTTCGAAAATTTAACCTTCCACAACACTGAATATGCATTAAATAATCTATCTCTGAATGAAATCCAACTAATCATAAATTATCTGTTAACCATGCAGATAGCATAAGGCAAATACGGAGTAAAAACGAAGTATTTTGATACGTTCAAAACAAAAGAAAACCAGAAGACAGACATATAGTGTAAAAAATGTAAAGCAATACAGTTTATTAATAAAACTGTAACTACATAGGTGATTTCATTATCATTATGGCATGCATTGGTATTTGGTATTTGACATATATATATATATATATATATATATATATATATATATATATATATATATATATATATATATATATATATATATATATATATATATATTATATATATATATATATATATATATATATATTTTAGCGCCAAATCCACGGTCTGGTACCAATATAATATGAGATATGATCTATAAAATATTAACTTACTTTCTTTAATAAAGCAAAGAAGGCAGGGATATAGGAAAATTACACGTCTTCTTTACCTTACAGACACATTTGCAGTTGTATCTAAAAATAGCAAATTATCACCAAACCATAAGAAATGAATATTAAGATAACGTAGTAGTTGTTTTTGTTTTTTTGTCTCTCATTACGTTTGTAATTTGGCAACTGTTACCTAATTGAAAAAATAATACATTACGGAGAGTACAAGCTTAGTTAGCTATTGTGAGAAAGGCGATGCCATGCTTGCTGCAGAAAAAAATGTATATATCTGTAATAACAAAGAAGTAATAAAACAGGCATCAATAATCACAGATGTACATGACCAATAAATAAGAAATCTAATATTCATTTGTAATATCTAACGTTCATACATCAGTGAATTTTCTTACCTAAAATTACTAACATGGGGTGTTTTACTGGCCGATTATGCAATAATTTAATTTTTTTGAGATTGCATAATCAAAACGTTTCGTATAAGGAAAGTTATTAAAATGTTGCAAGCCTTATGACTTGATTTTCATCACAAACTCTTCTGGAAAACAAACTTTATTTAATCTAATCTACCAATAACTTTATAGTCACGAAATGCATGAATATAAAGTAAATAGTTTACAAATTACACATACTAGATAATAATGCTTGAAGGGCAGTTGTGAGTAATATATGCAAATCATGTTCCTCCATATAATCTCATTGCTGAAAAGATTAATTCCAACACACTAAATACAGCAATTTATGGAGAAAATACTTGTATGTCTAAAGTAATTTACATATCATTACTTTAATAAGAGGTAATTATTATAAATATAGGGTTATGTAATCAAATAAAGCACTTTAAAATGGTTGATAATGCAATTGCCAATGATTTATTTAAACACATGCCTCTGAAGACATAATGTATGTGGAAGTTCAATCAGATAGTATTTGAGCATTAATTTTCAGAATCTGAAATGATCAATTGGATAGAAATAAACTTCATTATGGCTGGGTTTTCTGTATATTATGCGAAAAGTGCAATAAAACTTCAACACAAAATTAAAAGCAACTTCCGTGAACAGTATAATAATCACTTTCTTTAATATAAATTTACTCTAATTATAGATATTATTTATTTCATAGTATCTGTATCTAGTTTTCTTCACGAAATACGATACATGTATAAGGCGAATTTTATATGAGTTTTTTTAATGTAGGTGTGGTAAGAAATTAGTTTCAAATAAATTAGAATATAATTAACATTACAGTTAATTGTTTAAAATCCCATATTTAAAAAAAATGAATAAAGAAATCATGATATTTTATACAGTTGCAGCTGCTTAAAATTAAATATCTTTATTATAGTTTCAAAAGTGTTAAAATTACGATCTGAACGGGACTTAAATCGTTCCATTACTTACATTACTTTTTAAGTTCAAGGTCTGAGAAGTTTACAAAGAAGTGCTTGACATTTCAAGCTGATATTATTGAGATACAAGATATGCAAAACAAACATTCAACAACAAAAGGTGGCATTCAATGCAATCGATTAAAATAAATAAAATGTAAACAAAGTCTGAAAATGGTAAAACATACCATTGTCTGCAAGCTGGATTTAGTAAATTTAACCTTCTTCAACACTAGACATGTATTGAATAACTTATCTCTGAATGAAATAAAAATAATCGTGAATTGTCCATTAACCATGCCAAAAATAATTATCATTTCAACTACCTGCTACAGATATGCAGATAATCTATGTTACGATGTATAAAACAAATACCCGATGGCAAAAAAGGGTAAAAAGGGCCCATACAAAACGAAGCATTTTGATAGGTTCATTTTAAACAATAGAAAACCAGAACTTTGATTTTATACAGACATTTAGTGTAAACATGTAAAGCAAACCTAAACCTAAAATGAATGAAATTGTAACTACAAATGTGAGTTTATAATCATAATAGCTTTGGTAATTGGCATTTTACAGTTACATTTACTCCAAACCTACGGTCTTGTATTAATGAAATATGAGACATTATTTATTAAATATTAACTTACTTTCTTTAATAAGGCAAAGAAGACAGGGATATATGAAAATTGCATGCCTTGTTTTTCTTACAGACACATTTGCAGTTATATCTGAAAAATAACAAATTATCTCCAAATCATAAGAAATGAACTTTAAGATAACGTAGTAGTTGTATTTGTCTTTTTGTTTGGCATAACGTTTGTAATTTGGCAACTGTTACCTAATTGAAAAACAATAATACATGACGGAGAATGTATGCATGAAGTACAAGCTTAGTGAGCTATTGTGAGAAAGGCGATACCACGCATGCTGCAGAAAAAAAATGTATATATCTGTAATAACAAAGAAGTAATAAAACAGGCATCAAAAATCACAGATGTACATAACCAATAAATAAGAAATCTAATATTCATTTGTAATATCTAACGTTCATACATCAGTGAATTTTCTTACCTAAAATTACTACTTGGGTGTTTTACTAAGCGATTATGCAATAAATTAAATTTTTTAAATTTTTTTGAGATAACATAATCAAAACGTTTCGTATAAGGAAAGGTATTAAAATGTTGCAAGTTTTATGACTTGATTTTCATCACAAACTTTTCTGGCGTACAATTTAAATTTAATCTAATCTACCAATATTGAACGAAGTGCAAGTTTACAACTGGTACGATTATCAAAATTTACGATAATCAACACTTGTACATTAATCTCAAACAAATTTTGTAGAGCACCTAACACACGAGTTGATATTATTGTTGTTTTAACTACGAGTTCATCGATCCTTGATACATGTACAAATGTATCCCTGGGAACATTTTAAGCTTTATGTGTCCGTCTCTGACAAAATGTTAAGAGGTATTTACGATTGTGACTTCCTTAGTTTGATGCCATTGTTGACCTTTGAACCTTTTAACTGTGTACTTATAATTAAACATGATCTACTAGTATCATCTATCATCCTATCCTGAGTCAGCTCCAATGTTTAGGTGTTTATTATCATTGAACATACATTAATTCTTGACAAAACTGGCATGGAAAGGAAGCTATACATTACAATAGCAGAAGAAAATTGTTTAAATCACAGGAAGGACGATTTTATTTTTACAACTGGCTTCTAACGTTACATTATAACATAGAAATATTGTGACGGGAAACGTCCTACATAGATCTTTGATAAATGTACAAATGTAAAAATGTTTGTAAATCAAAATACCTTATCAGTTATTGACTTACACATCGATGAGACAAAATATTTATTTTAAAAAAGTTTTTTATAATAAAAAATGACAACAACAAAAGCAACAGCAACAACAAAACATTTATGAAAATGTTAAGAAATATAGAATAATGCGACTTAATTATACGTAATCTTTATTGAGCAGCTAAAAGCAGCTAAAGGAAAAAAAACAACAACAACAAAAACACAAAAAAACAAGTATTTTAGTAATAAATAATGTAACAGCTTGTATTTTTCTTTTGTTGTTGCAATCCTACTTCCATTCAATTCATTAATTAATTAACCGATTAACCTACTACTTTTTACTCATTTGTTGTTTCTTACATTTTGATAGCAAATTTGTTTGCATAAAATGTACCGAATCAAAATTACAAATAGATAATTCTATTTCATGTAAGTGAAATATGGAATTTGTTACGAAACAAATTATTTACAAGTACATTAACACGCCCCTTGTACATCTAAAGGACACACATAGATGTGATCAAACATCTGTTAAAATTAAGATGTATCTAAAAATAAATTTCAGGATATGCGGATATTAACTTGGTGGGAAGATCTCTGATGACTTGAATTCCTATTTAATAGTTAGTAATACATGTACATAGATAAAACACTTATTTTGAAACATTTTTATCAGATGTGTGTTCCTCAGGGAATGCAAATGAAATGAAAAAGTGAGTGATGTTTCAAAACATGAAGGCTTTAATTTATCGGCATACTATATTCATATTTGTTATGCGTAGATTTGACGTATTCAAATACCTTTTAGTTAGTACTTTAGACAGGACCAAATATATTTTCAACATCGGATACTGTTTCAATTTAGAAATATTTTGATAATCTATTTTAATCACTCGTGTTTATAGTTAAGATGCAGATGCAATTTTATGACAATTGAAAATTTTAGATTCGTGCTTATTGTCACAGAAATGTTTGAAAATATATTCAAAAGTAAAATATTACAGCAAATATATTGCGACGTAAGCAAAGAAACAATTAATAAATCTTAATAATTCACTAGTATTACTATATTTCGATAACTTTTGATTTCCTGCTAATAATATACCACACTATTTACATTGCAACTTTTCGGCCATTTCGTAAGAATTAAGTAAACCAAAAGCACAGAAACATAAAACAGTTGAAACAACAACAACGAACGAAAAATTGATGAATGGATGGATGGCTTGATGGATGGATACATAAATTATAATAAGAAGAATAAAAAGATAACATCTGTTCAATAACAAACATAAAAGATGAGATCCTCAAAATTACTTTAGTTTTCCTTGAACAGCTCGTTCTAACATACTAGATAATGGTATGTTTTCATATAGATCGTCTAATTTCTTTTAGTAAGTTTTTTACATACTTTTATACTTATAACGAATACTTACAGGAGAAGTTGGTTAATTGCTAAAATTAGCCAAGCTTTTAAATTGAAAGATTCTGAGCATTACATAAAGCAAGAAAATGTTTAAAGAAAAATATCAAAATTGATTGTTCAAGCATGGAACAACCGATTATCATATGATTATCTTGTTAGATATATAAATGTTACGGTTATGTTAACACTTAACAGTTTCGATATGTTAAACCATGATAATTACATCATCCTGCTACTTATTATGATTTAGAGTTAGATAACAAATCAGCTTCCGGTAAACATCAATTTCCATAAAGAATCAGTAAAGAATCAGCTTCCTGTGAAATGACTTCAGACTGATAAGCGTCCAAGAAAACACCATAGATACATACAAATATATTTCCTATACAATAACTGGAAAACTGTGTTATTTTATTACTTTAAGGACTTTTGTTCAAAGCAAAAGATCCATTCATAACGTTTCCAGATATAGAGATATTTGATATTACTGATATAGCCATCCATATTTATATGATACTACTTTACGATCACGTAAAGATAAATCAATTTCTATTCATCTTTTTATTTCTGGGCTAATACCTATATCATTACTTATTTAGAAAGGTATTTGTGTTTGCTCTAGAAATATTAATGTCAATAGAATAAAATACGTCTACTTTATCAGACAAACATAAAGGCAATTGATATATTACTACATACTGGTCTAATAAAATAATTATTGTTCGTCAGGAATTTATACGCCTGAGATTGCTAAATATATAGTTCTTAGCTTTAAGCCCTATTCAAGAAGGTACCGTTTATTCACGATACCCCAGATACATCCACTTGAACGTGTCTAATTTGGCAATAAGTGGCAAGTAATAGCCTTAGCTAGAAAAAATATACTGGGAACTAGGTTTTGAAAATAATACTAGGATAAAGCATGTTAACTTAGCTATTTCATAGACAAAAATAAAACAATGCAAACGTTACCCTTATTGTGTACAAACAATTGATCAGCCTTATGTTATGAAACCATGAATTAATTGCCTTAAGGTAAATATGAAAATAACAACAGCAGCATTTTAATTAATGTTTTAACATTGTAGCTAAAAAAACCCAGAATAGTTTTAAAGTGATACACGTATTTAAAATGGTAAATATTGGAAGCATGAAACATAGTACAGAGCTCTTTTTTTACAAAATGCAAAAAAAAAAACATATATACTTTAACCAGTAAATAGTTTTATGATTGATTATAAATTCTAGTTAAATTCAATTCAATTTTAGTTAATAAACTATTTTTATTATTAACATTTCAGTTATGCGTGTTAAAGACACACCAAAAGAAAATGATATTGGTGTAACCTTTGTAAGTTAGCTTATTTGGTATTGGAATTTATTATGTATAAACTTGGTCTATAGGCATACTTAAGGGCATTAACGTGTCCAAAATCTTATTATCCGCTAACTCCTTCTTTAAGTAACAAAATCAAGAGTATTTTTTTTAGTAAAAAGCATATAAATATTTAAATAGCATTATGAAAAGGGCAATATATGTGATATTTATAAAGAAGATATCAATGACAGAAGGTTGTGCCTCATATTGCATCATCTGTGCTATTTTCACAAGTGTGTGTAAATAAGCCTTCTGTTTTGTTTTCTTGACTTAAAGATACCATATAAAATTGAAAAAATAGCCCTAAATATGGAATCATTTACGATCATCAAGTCATTAAACATGATATTTGATCTAATAATTCCTCTTTCTAAATTGTGTTTACAAATTTAGAAAAAATGGCTGTCAGGACAGATAAAATGCTCGACTTATTCACATCAGAGAAAGACAAAACATTACAATTGTCAATCAAATGTTGAAAATGGAAATAATTTCGGAATTAAAACATCTAAAATCAAGGATCGACTAACATATGATACATATTTTGATGTTGAACATTTAATGCGCATCCTTGACAAAATGGTTGAAGTCGTTAACTCCAAATCAATTTCGCTTTGCCCGCATGTCAGTGACGTCTTGCAGAATATTTAACAAATGCATTGATGTTTTATATTTATAGTATGGACAAGAAATACATATTTGAAAATAATTAATTATTGTCTGTTAAAGATTGTCAACTATTTTCAAATATTATAAAGAATGATTTATGCAATAAGATTATACAAAACCGTCTGTGCCTCTCCGCACCATATCTGGCCAATAATCACTAAATCTAAATTAAATGTGTTTCAATACGTTGGGCCCTACTTTGTTCCATAACGGTTTCGTAAATATTGTTCTCAACAGAGTAAAATGAGCTTCTAAGTTATAACACAGAATAGATGTACGTTGTCTAATGCGATTTATGCTGATTTGCTAATGAAATAAATCGTCGACATTAAGTAGAGGCCTAAGGAATGTTATCAATCAAACCATTTGCCTTACCTATTCATTTTGTTGATAACATTTGAATAAACTCAATGACTACTTTTGTGTCCTTGATATAACACTGTTTTCTGCTTATTTTAAATAGCTGAAAGTTTACAGTAAAACAGCCATTTTCACATAAAACCTTACGACAATTCGTAATCGTAAGTGAAATCTTTCGAAAACTTTCCTTTTCACAAAATATCTTTATAAGAAAATCTTAAGTGCAAATTTTGTCGTTACTTTACGATAGGTGTTCGCCATTGAAACCAAAACATATATATGCCGCAATTTTGTCTCTATTTGTTACTAAATAAGATTGATCTGAAGCAATATTTACACTTTTAAAATTAAAGTGTCGTGTAGGAATCATGTATAACAATGCATTGTATATTTTTATATATAAACAATATTATGCATGCAATTACATGCCAAATTTTAAACGACAAAAATTCTAATAATCATTCGTTTTTTTTATTTTATAATTCTTATTGCACTTAATGGAAAGTGCTTGTCTGAAATATGGCTTTTGATAAATTCAGACATTTGTTTAAATATGGCTTCTTATTCATTCAGACATTCGTAATGGAAGCACTTTTATATCAATTACATTATATTCTGTCTGGAAACACATTATCCTTCCGAAAATTAAATGCATATCGGTTATCTTTTTTTAGTTTTTGTAGAGACCCATATCGTATGATATATAGATATCTAAAAATCAGTTTCAATTCCGGTATGTCAAAAATCTAAATTATCATGGTTGTAATGATATAAGTAGCAGGCCTATTTAACTAATTGATTATGTCTTTTCTTGAATCGGATCTTTGATAAAATATTTTGTTTAGATTGTATGTATATATGATACGTTATGTGCCTGTTCGAAGTATGAATATATTTATTGGATTAGCTATCATTATGTATTTTTACCACACCAAACACTAACAATCGCATTTGCTTTAACTGATTCACAAACGTCATTGTACATAACTGATTGTACGTAACTAATGTTTATTACATACAATGGCTGAATTTGAAATAAAAAGACTTGCTCAATTTTATGTCTCTATCGTTAAACTTATATGATCAACTCCGCGTTATATTCGACTGAAGGTTTGCCTCTAAGTGTTAAGACAGCCAACGTTTATCCATGCGTGACCGTAAGAGGCAACTAAATGGATACGATTTACTGGAGACTATTCAATTCTAAGCTCCAGCAAGTGAGGTATTTGATCCCTGGTCTTGCTTGAAGTTCGGAAAGAACACCCGACGTTAGCCCGAATAACCTTCGTATGCCATAAAACTAAACAATACATACTCAAGAGAAGCAGTACAACAACTTTCACGAGCCAACCTGATAGCGGGATCGTTAAGCCGCGGTCAGATCGTTATATCGACAATGAATCTGAATTTTAATAGACGTGCCAAATTCATAGCCAAATATAGTGTCATTGTTACATCTATAAAAATATTTTGCCAAAACGGTCACGATACTAAATGATGACTACATGTATAATGTCTTTTAAAGAGGATTGAAAACAATTAAGAATAAACTTGACAAAATCATTTGATTGTATAATGCAATTAATCTTTCTCTTCCCCTACAGCGCGAATGCGTTTTTGATTGAGTTGCATGCAATTTATTATGAGATAAACATATTTGCACAGACAAGATAATTGACCACTTTTTGCATTAATTCGCAATTATCAGTTGTGATCGATATATCTGGTATTATCAAACTATCTGATCCGCTTAAAGTATTCCTTCGTGCTTACAAACCTTGCAATAAGACAACTCTTATTCAACATAAAAAGTGCATTGTTTGTTTTCGGGCAGAAGACTTTAATTGCAGATGATTATTTAAAACTATAAAATTCTAAATTAAATCTGATTGACAAATATATGCTCAAACTATGTTAAGTATACTGCATTCCCTGTTACTGGTCAAGTCAAAAACTGCCAGATTTTAAATTGAATCATACCTTATTTCCCTATACTTTAAAGAGTCAAAAAGGTAACATATCGTCGCTGTGTGTAGTCAAAAAGATAAAAGGAATTTACAGTAAAACAAGACCGTTTAGCAAATATCATTTTTTTTTAAAAATAGTAAATTTTAGCCAATTTCTCTTAAACGTAACTTTTATGATTATAAAAACAGATTTGACACTTTCACTTCTACTCATTCCCGTGAACGAAAAAGCTCAATCAATCCAAGCCAGGAACATATTCAATTTCGCGGTGTTGTTTTCTTCAGGGATACTGTTATTTTTCTCTATTCCAATTCTTCAAAAGTTAAATCACCGCATCTGTTAATATGATAACCATTTTTTTCATATGTTTTACAATTACCAATGACTTGTTGTCGACATTACTTCCCTAATATGTCATTTGCGGATATCTGCAGGCGATGCCGTTGTGATTTAACTCATTATCAACTAAGAGAAGACTTTATACCGACTATATAAACTGCCAGATTTACACCAAACTATTTTATATCTTTCTATGTTTTTGATTTGTAAAGAATAATAGCACATTCTTGTTTTCTAATTATATAGATAATGTACATTCTATTTTCTTGTAAAGCATATTAATTATTTGTTGCAGATATGTTTAACAAAAACATATTTGAATGCAATTGCAGAATACAATAGAATAAATAAAAATTAAAGTTCATTTCATGCTTTTTTGCATCACGTGGTTCTCAAAAACGAGTACAATGGACACATATAATTGTTCATTATGCACTAACTTTTAAACTGTCTAATATATATCAGTTAAATAGTCCGAGTTAGCATGTGAAGGTGTGCACCTGGGTATTTACTTGTGGATATATTAAAAAGTATTTTTAAAGTTATTGCCCTTGACTTAGTAAAAATTTACAGTTTTCAACTTGTGTTCCGCGTAACTCATATTGTATTTGACCTAGAGTCATGAAACCTTACAGGAATGTTGCTTAGCATGTGATTCTTTGCACCTGGGCTTTCGCTTGTGAATTTATAATGTTTTGTCAGAGTTATTGCCCTTGACGTAATAAAAAAAATGCAATTTACAACTTGTGTCACACGTAGCTCAAAAAGTATGTAACCTAGGGTCATGAAACTTAACAGGAATATTGATCTGCAAATGTAGTTGTGCATCTGAGTTTAAGAATAATTGTCCTTGACTGGGTAAAAATTTGCAATTATCAACATTTGCCACATGTAGCTTAAAAAAGTATTTGACATAGGGTCATGAAGCTTTACAGGAATGTTGATCAGCATGTGAAGCATTGAATCTGGTGTTTTGCTTGTGAATTAATATGTTTTGTCAGAGTAATTGCCCTGGGCTAAGTGTAAATTTGCAATTTTCAAAATGTATTTAACCAAGTAATTAAACTTAACAGGAATGTTGGTAAGCATATGTACTTGTCCACCTTGGATTTTGCGCGTGGATTTATCCAGTATTTGTACAGTTATTGCCCTTGACTTTGTAAAAACAGTTTCTTTATGTTGTGTTATTTGTTTCTTGAGTGCTATAGTTAGAATAAATCAATATTGCAAGAATAATGATATACATCACTGTGAAATTATGCACCATGGATTTTGCATGTGGATTTTTTCAGTTGTGTAAAGAGTTATTGCCCTTGACTTAGTACAAATTTGCATTTTTCAACTTACTCATGCAAAGCTGAAAAAATATTTGACCTGTAGGCCTGTAGGCATGTGTACTTGTATTCCTTGGGGTTCGCTTGTGGATTTATTTAGTATTTGTAAAGTTCTTGCCTTTTACTTAGTAACATGTAGCCAAAAATATTTGACCAAGAGTCATAAGATTGACAAAACAGTGGAGTGTTGGGGCACGCGTGTCCTATGGACACATTTCTAGTTAATATATAATTTGCATGTGTATTATAAAACTTAATATATTACAGGTTATTTTAATTTTGTATAGAAATTATATGAGAGTTATGTTAAAATATATGACAATAGAAATTCAAATGACATTTCTCTTTTCCAAGTTCTTTTTTACATGTAATTCCTAATTAAAGTCGTTTTGCTAATTATGTTACGGAATGTGTATCAAATGGCATAACAATAACACTCAAATTATGACTATGTACATGTATAATGTCCATGAAGTATTTGTTACGTGACCTTGCTCTAAAACATTTCTTCATGACACATCATAAATAGAAACGGTACAATATCTAATATGACTTCTTGTTTTTGTTCATCACGTCATGTTACTTTATGCTAAAGCAAAAGGGGTATACTCGGCTAAAATAACAGTTCCCTGTTTAAATACATGGCATTTAAGTTACATTTGTTAAACTTTCGCGTTTTTATCAAATACTCGTTTAAATAGACTAAGTGTGTTGTAGTGACCATCGATGTTTTAAAGAGTTTTTTTCCCGTTAAATTGCTGTTAAAATAACCTTTATCTTTATTTCCATGTTGTTTCCAAGACAATTATAATAAGGTTATATAGTCATACAGATTTACCTTTTTAACATTATGTTGGTATTCTTATGCACATACTTTTATATTGAAATTTTTAAAAGTAAGATTATCAAAAACAATCTATATTTTTCTAGCAATTAAATGCTAATTATCCTCAATTCAAAACTGAATCCTAATGAACATTGTAGGGTAATCTTAACTAATGACCAAGTCGTTGTAGTACTGAAACATGTAGAAATACTCAAGTTTGTCTTTAATACTGTGCAGGTTTGTTACCCAAGGTCAGCATTTACAAATCATTTTAATGTCTTTCAAAATGAAAAAAAGTAAATTAATCTGAACTTTAAACTATCAAATAAAATTGTAAAACTGTAAAGTTGCAGTTCCGAACATTTTTTTTCGTTTTGAAATTAACTTTGCAAACATTTGCCTCACTGTTTATTATTATATTTGCACCTGGATGTTCACCTCGGCAAATTTACAAATATTGAATAACGAAGGCTCACAGTTCCTTTTTCTATATTCTATTTAATTGTTTCCTCATATGTTAAGACAAAACTTGTAAAAACACTGCGAGATTTTTGATGATAATGTGATTGAATTGTCCTTGCGCGAAAAAGCTTACTATTCATTTCATGTTGTAAATATTGCTACTGAAACGTCTAGACATAACAGAAACGAACACTTAATGTGTTGGCTTCATCTGAATAATGTTAATTTGACATTTCGTTAGAATAACATGGAATCATTTGCTAAACTCAACGAGACACAACTATGTAACCAATATATTGCCAAAATATTATGTCTTGCAAGACGGTAATTAGAAAAGTCCTTTATCGTCTGGTTCAAGTTATTGTATAAATTAATTGTATTAAATGGTGTAAGGAAGTAATTAAAGTAAGGACAAGACAATGTGATTGACTCAATTATATACTATTGAATAGTTAATAAACAACCAATAATTGCACCATTAATTCTGCTCCAAGCTGCACATTATGTGAGTAATCATGCACATGTTAATATGTATCCCAGACGCAGTATCAAAAGTATCAAATTGTAATTTGTAATCATTTGTTATATAAATTCTGTCCTTGCTTGTGTATAAAGAATATTCTTTTTAAGAATATAATTGTTTGTTTTAAGAATATGATAAATACTATTGTTTATCAATATGGTTTCATTAAATTGCTATTCAAATCAAGGAGCGAAAACATTACTTTATAACATATTTTTATATAATAGTTATTGACAATTTCATTAATTTACCACACATAATATTAAACAGTTAAGTACTGACGAGGGCTCTTAGAAAAGTATCCGGAAATATTTTATAACTTTTTTATGAGATCAAATGTGCAACACTGTTACTTTGGAGAATTATGCTTATGATCATGTTAGAAAAAAAAAAACACCATTTGCATTAATGCACAATCTTCAGTAGATATGGTAACGTAGGGTTACGTTGAGCGGGGCAACTTATTTCTGGATTGGATACAGCGTCAAGAAAATCAGTCCCCACGCATCTAAAGTTCACACCTTTTCAAATATCCTCAACGACACGATACACACTTCTGCCATCTATGAATCCACTTGTCAAAGCAGGACGTGGACTAATCTTTGGGAATTTTACGAATCGTTTCTCGAACAACCATTGGCAAATCCTGAACGTCATCAAACCTCTTGCCACTAAGCTCTGATTTCAACGTCGGAAATAGCCAGAAATCGCATGGTCAGACGTTGTAAGCTTCTTTTATAATTGACCGGTATCTCTAAATATTATTAATCAGGCATCAAAGTAAGGTCACTTTGCAACGATGTTGTTTTAGTGCATACACATATTTCAAATAAGTCTTGTTTGTATTTCATCATTTGTTTCTTTCATTTCAATCTCTAAGATCAAATACTATCATATATATTCAGGAATGTCTCTATTCAAAGCTTTTGGCAGCTTTAAGGTGACAATTCCTATGCCCATAAAACCTTTGTTTTCCATTCATAGCGGACCGACAGACGCAATTTAAACAGGAAACATATAAAAGACTAAAAGACACAATTCATTTACACCGTAGGATGAGGGCGATTAATGCGGTTTTTATAATTAACGATACTTCTTAGTAAACACTAAGTAGTAGATTGACCCGTCCACGCAATCAAAATATTAAAAAGAAGTAAAAATAGTTGAACCTGATTATACTGACACAAATCATAAAAATCCCTAGTTTATCACATACCTGTGACTCCATAGAAACGGTGTTGCACGGCCATGCATATTTTTGACATGACGTTATTAGCGTTTTGCAAACATAGCGTAAAGACGTGCTAAACGTTAACGGAACACTATATGCGTGTCAATGAACAATATTTTTTTCTTACTGTTAACAGTTCTGTTTTTGGGTAACTATGTGATAAATAGAATATTGTATTTTCAGTATTAAAAATGTTTTGAACTTGTTGTGGAAAAAAAATTATGCTCGACAATTTTTTCAACTCGTTCAATGAATTCAGTAATGGACCTACACTCATTTAATTTCTTCTATTTATAAAATCATATTCACTGATGAAATTGTTTTTGGAGGAACTTAAGCCAGATATTGAGATATAAGGTATATCTGTTTTTATTATAAATGTAACCTAAATGGTAGTTTGGCTTACTGTAAAATTACTTGGCTACTTGTCTGTTTAGATTTTCATATTATAAAGAAGTATCATAAAAGTAAAAAAGTAAATCTAGACATTTTTACAGTTTTCTTTAAAAGCTTTCATTGATAAGAAAATACCAATTGTATATGCAATTTGATAAATCTGAAAAACTTGATTTAGAACTCTGATGTAGAGCACAAACTAAAGTGGTAGATTAAATTTTGAAGTGTTTCACATTGTACCAAAACAAGTGGATAAAATTTTCATTTTCTTGGAATAGTAATTATTTTACAGGTTGTCAGACAAATCTTGGGACTCTTTGATTTAGCATATTTTTAAAAGAAAATCAACTTGTTAAGTCATATTTAACATCCCATTTATAAACACCTAATTGCTCATTCTTTGAGTGTCCCGAAGTGGTTATTCTGTTTCTGGAACTGAATAAGCCTGTCACATGTGTGTGTGTGTGTGTGTGTGTGTGTGTGTGTGTGTGTGTGTGTGTGTGTGTGTGTGTGTAGACTGATTCAAAGGTAATATCTGTTGTTTTTTTGTAGACATTAAACCATTCATTTCATGCCTATGCACGTAAAGCGTTAATGGCGATTGCAGCTTTTTTGCACAACTTGTTACACGAAATTACCAAGATATAGTCTTAAGTGAATTCGACACAAGTATTTTATATAAATACTACTTCAAGGCTGCGATGTCTATTTGTTGTCTTAATGTCCAGTTTCACAGCCAAATATTCAACTTGTTGCCATTGCTTTCAAACAAACTCACCCGCTAATAGCCATTTGTATTCCCAATCAATACACATAAATCCGTCAGTTTCTCTCAAAAGGCTGCGTTTAAGTGAAAATAATGGTGTATTTCTCATCAGCGAGAACTCATTTGTTTGTAACGAAACTATTTTAGAGCAATATTGCATCTTCTAAAAAAAATGATGATAAATGTAATAGGAAATTATAATTGTGCAAAGTGCAATTTAGACTTGAACTTTCTTATGGTTTCAGTTGCAAAAGAGAGTTCAACTTTCTAACCTGTCGTGTAAATAAACGCTTTCAATCTTGATTAAACCATTTACTATATTTGGGGACAACTATATACCAGCTCTAACCAAGATGCGAACCGTGCAGACGAAGACTTTACGGATTTTCCTGATGATCATTTTGGCTATTTAAATGAATAAGATATCAACCTATTTATCATTATACAGTAGCAATCAGTTTTGTTGCAATGGCTATGAGTTCGGCATACATCGTTTACATTAAGACAAATTGTTGTCCAGACACACATTTAATAAAGCAATGTAGCCCTGATTATCTAACATATTATACGAGTTCCTGCATTTATGTCTTCACCATTATTTGTTGAAAAGACTGATGTCGTTAGAATTTTCTCTATTTGTACCTAAATGGTAGAAACGGTTCCATTAAGAAAAACGTTAAGTGAAATTTCCATCCATATAATGATGAATTCTAATCTGGATTATAACAACTCATTATTACTCATTCAAAAAAAGCTTTTTGGGTAGGAAATTTACAAATTACAGTAAATAACCTCTTTTATACCCCTTAAAACATTGGTTACGAAAGATTAGCATTAGTAAATTGCAGTTGCATAATGGAGTTTTCGTAAGGTAATTCTAGCCTTTACTCAAAACAAACCTGATACTCCAGCAAGCTAATAGCCATTTACATTTTCGACCGTTCAATTTCCCCTTACAAATATATGAAAACAATCATCAGTTGTTTTATTTGGTTAATCATTTGAATAGCATATACACACAGTAAGAGATACAAAAAAGCCCAAAACGACACTACAGATAAAAAGTGCAGTACAAAACGTCGATTTTCCCCTTATCATAGTAATCAGAATAATAATGAAATTTGGGTTTTGTGTAAAAACCTAGAAATTCATTTCGTTATCATGAACCCTTTAAAAAGACACGTTTGTTATATAATTAAAAACACTTTATCAATTTGTTTTTTTGTTATTTTTTTAATTTTTCAACCAAAAGTAATAATTTGGTCCGGAAGAGGAAATGATTTTGATAACCTCGGTGGGACAGTTTTTTTCCTATTCCATGGGTTAAAAACCACACTAAAATTCTGGAATAAGGGATGATAACTCGAAATATTCAGACCGACTTAGTCGCCTCTGGCTATCACGCAGGGATAAACGGTTGCTGCAATTATGATGCCTCAACTATTAAACGCAAAAGCTCAGTCACAAGGGAATCTGCTGTCAGTGGTGGTAATCGACTATAATCATATGAAACGTTTATAAGTTACATGTAACACCTTTTTCATAGTGGTTCAGTTTGCAACTTGTACTAATGTCTGGTGTAAATTCGATGGTAAACATGATTTAAGAGAGGTATAAAACATATTTTTATCAGTCCATTTACAGAACGTCTGGAACAGATGTGTTTAAGATTAATCTGTGGTATATTATTTTATACTAGTATTAGATAAAAGTGCCCTTACACACAATTATAAAGTGACTGGTACATTTAGCCATAAATGTGTTAATTGTTTTTACATCAATAAGGTAAAATCTTGGATAACATATGGATAATATAAGATTTAAATAAGAAGAATTGTTTAAAAGAATTAACTTAATGAAATATTTTATTTCATTCTCTATTTTTAAATAAAAATGCATATCCACTGAAAAAATGTGTTATTAAGTGAATTGTTTTTTTTATTTGAGACGGATATAATAATTATAGAAGAGAACGAACATTTTTAGACTAAGTATAACAGAAGACAAATATGTAGTTCACAGACAACGTGTTTTAATATCCAAGCCTTATTTCTGCAGTATTACCTAAAAATGCAGATAGTGGAAGTAAAAAGCTTTTAACGCTTAATAGTTTTATTAAATACAAAATGTTCATGACAGGTTTGATCGGACTGCTAAGTTCTAACACGTATGCAAAGTTGTATATTATTTTATATGTTTGACCATTGATCATTGAATATAAATATCGATTTGTTAAACTAATTTCAACTCACGTAGAAAGCATGTGTACAACATAGGGACATATATTAATAATGTACATTTTATATACATGAATTTAGATATAACTTTTGCAGAACCTAATAAATGCTAATGCTAAAACAACTGACACATATGGTTTCAAATTTATATTTTGTATATCTATATGCATGGCAGCAGTGAAAATTCATCGCCATACTTTTATGTTTTGTTATCTAATGATGAATTTGTTAAAGTTCATCGTAACGGTTAATGCCTTCAATGTTTTATTATATAAGACAGATTGAAATGAAATAAAATTATTGTAATATTAAATAAATCTAAAAATTATTTTACAGTATTAAATTCGAATTGCTTAGTTTCAGCAGGTGGGGCCATTTGGATCCCTTGTGTTGCTTTAAGTTTGTAAAACCACTGTAAGCCAAAATCATCTTTCCCGTTTTTGCATCATATATTCTGCAATATATTATTGGGCCGAAAGCCAAATAAACACAAAACAAATGATACCTTTAAGGTAATGGGTTTTCCATATGTTATACAACGAGGATTTTTAAAACATTTGCATTGAGAAAAGTGATTAATATGATTGTTTTGACTAAATTAATTATGCAACTTTAAAAGAAATGTAGTATTTAATTAAAGTAGAATTTCACAAATTTCATAAAAACAGAAATAGATACAGTTGTTTAAAAAAACGGGTTTCATAGCGACACCCGTTTTTTATTTCGTTGTCCAGACGAACAAAATGAGGTTAATAAGCTTGAAAGTCAGCAACCTGATTGTGGCAAAATCGTGATTGCATTTCCTATTTACAAGTGAAACTCCGTCTTTGGGTAATTCGAACATCAACTGAAAATTTTAGTAGCAGTATATTTCCGCAGTATATAACTTCTTTTTCATAATTGTATTGGTTGGTAACTATGGAGGGCGATCGTTGCCAAAATTCCAGACATGTAATGTGTTCCTTTTGAAAACTACTTTTGAAAATGCGAACATGTATGTCTAGCATCTTTTATTGCATTCGTGCACAGCAAATGATATGCCTCTTAATGAAGTTTTAATCCAATCTTTTTAATTGAAGGCATCCCGCCTTTAAATAACACGTTTTACATTGAAAATTTAACAAACTGACTAACATGGGAGAACAACAACAACATACAAATTCGTATCTACCATTTCTTAATATAACATGTTTACACACGTGTAGATAATATCTGTACCTGAAAAAACACAAATTGAATTGTAAACTAGAATGCAAAAATATAATTTTAATAAACGTGTTTCAAGTCGTGAATCTACAACAGTACGTTTTTAACACAGTTACATGTTTAAATGACAAAAGTGAGATTCACACATATTTGAACGATCCTATAGGTCATGCATGACGCCCGCCCTCTCTCTGAGTATTTGCGATTCTTCCTTGATCACTGGAAATGTACGGGACAAGGGTTTTTTAGGAGTAGTCACCGATTCGCACTTATGTGACTGAATTGTATATCTTCATTCTGTCTTACTTTCATATGAACCGCTGGCACTGTAGTGATAAATACGCGGTTACGATTTTGCGAGTGATTATTGACCTTTTACAGTGAACTTAAACGACCATGAAAGTTTTCCAAATTCCAAAATCAGCCTAAAATCTTGTTTATACGCATTTGGCGCATTGTTTGAACAGATTGACGTGTGTAAAAAATTTATTAGTGGAGCCCCTGGTGTTTTATTTTTCCCTCAATAGAGTTATAGGTAAACAAAATAGCAGTACCGGCACTAGAACATCACTTACAGAAAGTCTTGTTTTTCGTGCAACCTTGAACAGAGAATTTGGAAACATTGATTGTTTCTAAACCATGGGTCATATTAAGTAAACTTTTGTTTTCCACAAGGAAAAGCGCTTACTCATTTCCGATTATTTTACGAGAGATACAATTTTCGCGATCTAGATTTTTATAACATGATCAATAATGGTATGTACGGGAAATAAAACATGACATTCCTTCTGTACTCTGAATTAATCATGTGTGAGGAAGAAATGCACCATTATTTGATGGTTATTGAAAAGAGAGATTTTCTGGAGTATTTTGTACTGCCAATTTGATCCTAGTATGTATGCTCAACAGTACGCCCAGTCCTGATCTTGCAGGAGTCAAAGACCAGTTTCATGTGTGGTCAAGATCATATTAGTTGGAGTGGAATTTTGATTTATGTCAAAACAATTTGAGTTTTGGATAAAATGTGGTTAGTATAATGTGAAATTAATTTTGGTGTCACTGTTCATTGTTTTTGTTTTTTCCAATAGTCAGACTATCTTAAAAATTGTGACCTGGAACAAAAATTATTAATGATTGTTTGATAATCAGTTTAAAATTCCTAAATATAAAAAGACTGAACAATCATTTACTCAATGTATAGCCACTTTTTTTTTATTAAGTTAGGGACTACCACCACTCCTTTAATAAAAGACGTTTATGAAGGATTATTTAAATCTTTTTTTGTTAATAGGGATTTATACATTGACTCAAGTTTTTAATTTTTAATGATTCCAAACAGAATCATGAACAAAATGTAATACCTTACCCAGGAAAAACATGATTTCAGCAACCCTTAATGTAGCATTAAGTAAATGTGAAAATATCTCAAATTGGCCAGAATTATCTTTTCATATGGACTTGAAAGCATTTATCCAATTTGAAAGAAATCACAATTTTAAGTGGACTGAAAAAGGGGAATTGTGCAAAAAATGATCAGATGCTTTACAACACGATATATGGCTATCTCACAATATAGCTTCTCTATAATTTCTATAAAGTGTAAAAATTGTATAAAATATATGTAACCATGCAGCTAAACTGAAATTTAATCTATGTATGCATGGAATATAGAAAATTAAGTAGCAAATCATTTCATACAGTGTTTGATTTCTCTTAAACTCTTTACAATGGTTGTTTTTTTTTTGTTTTTTTGTTTTTTTTTTATTATTAACAATTACAAAAATACAAATGTAATTATATTTAGAAATTCTAAAATATTCACTTTATTGATATTCATTTCATTTTGTTAACAAGAATATTTGAAGCTGTAGATGATATGTTTTGAATTTGTAACATAATATAAACATTTACAAGACATCTTCCAGATTGACCACAATAGAGAAATTTATGTGGCTTGTAAATAAAAAAAAATCTTGTAACAGTTATCATATTTTATATATTAATTAATATAAAAGGACCATTACAGTTATCAAAATTGATTTATTAATAAACATGTCAGGGCTATGCAGGAGATTAGTGCTTTTCATGTATTTAAAAAACAACTTATAATGAGGGCCCAGTGGATTTGTTCTTTTCTTGAAAGTTGAAAACACAAACCTTTTTTAGGCAAAGACTGTTAGGAGCGTTTGGCATATGTGTATATTAATTTGACCTTTATAGCTGAATGGCTTAAAGCTTAGTATTCATTTGTCTAAATACTAGAACAAAACATTGCTTCTTGGACAGTCAAAGTTCTTGACAAGAAATGTAAATAATACATAATTGAGCCGTGTCATGACAAAACCAACACAATGGGTTTTGCAACCAGCATGGACCCAGACCAGCCCTATCCCCCGGGGCGGGTCTGATCTGTTCCCTACCCAGTTTCTCAAACTTTTTTTGGGGTTTTTGGGCCAAACAGCTTTAATTTCCTGATAGATTCGCAGTTTCCCGCAGGTTTGGTCTGGACCATGCGGGGTTCGAAAACCCATTATGTTGCTTTTGTATGCGGGGTTTAAAATAATTTTCCCAAAAATTCCATAGGTCATTTGAAAAAAAGAGTTTGTTACATTTTATTTTTTCTCTGGAGAAATTGGGCCCTTATTTTTGATAGTTTGCACAAATATCTTTTTTAAAAGGTCACAAAATTTTAAAACAGTTTTAGTTACTTTTAAAAAATTGGCCATGTTTAGCTACGGGGTTTTTTACTTTTCCCCAAAATGTAATTTGCTTATGGGGGTATTGAAAGTTTTACTGTATAAAATTTAAAAAATGTAGCTCAGAAGGAGATATTTTATGAGATGATTTAATTTCAAATTTTAAGTTTCTGCATTTTTGACAGATATCTGTAGATGTTTGAATGGATCAACACCATTTATTTGTTATCGTATTCTGACATTTAGACAGACAGTGGACTATATTTTGACATTTATTAACATATAGTTGGTTATTTTCTTTAAACAACAGGACTGTTACTGTATAATTAAATGATGTTTTCATACTGTACAATTCTTATATACAGTACTATATACATGTATATAATTAATTAAATGTCACATCTTCTGTTTTTTAGGGTATATGACAAAAAAAAAAACAACAGAAAGATGTGTTTCATCCAGTGTTCACAGGGGTTGAAGAGCTTTGCTAGCACTTACAACTACAGCTAGGCCAAATAAACATTGTGTACTAGGTACATGTATAAAATAGTACAGTTGAACTTGAAGGCAGAAAACATAGAAGAAATCAGTGATCAAAGTATCTGTGGATCTGAAAGTGGGAAGTAAATATTATGAACAAATGACTTATGTGATTTTCATGCATTTACAGAAGATAAAATAAGGATTTTTGACCTTTTTTATTTATTTTAAAAATAAAATTTGGGATGAAGAATTATGTGACATATTACTACAGCAAATATCAAATCAATTCATCAATCAGAGCCAAATAGCAGTCTTAAAGTCTTCATCACTGCAAAAATGTTGAAATATGGTTAGACTTCAATACTTGTACAGTATGGACCATCATCAGATACCTGCATTCGACATAATGATTAAGTTAAAGTAACTTAGTGTTGGAACACTTTCTCATGGAATTACAGTATAGTGTGTAATAAATTTCAGGTCAAGGTTTTGCCCAGGTTTTGTCCAAAATGATAAGTTTTGTGAAAGGCAACACTGTCACAAATAATCCTTTGACAAATTCATGAAAACTACACATATATTGGTGCTGCAAGTTGTGACCTTTGTCAAAAGGATGTAATGATGGAAATTGTAGAAATTTATTTTTACTGGTATTATGAAATACATGTGCATGTGCAATTTAAATTTTTAAACAGTTATATAATCAGAATCTTTTAAGTTTCCTATCAACACTCGCATCAAATGGCTGTACATATGTTTAAAATTCTGGCATCATTTTTAATGAAAATTAGATATTTTCTTACACAATTTTGTAATTTTTGATAAATTTTAAAATTAGCTGTTTCTGAAACTTTAAAATTTACTGTGTGAGATATTGTGTAATACATTAAGGATGTAACAAGTTGAATTTTGTTGACATCATTTTCTTCCCAGATCAGGACCAGTATTTTGTGAATGATATAAATCTCCTTTATAAATTTGAATTTTTAGGGTGTTTACAGTATCTATGTTATGACTGTTGCATATTTATAAATGAGATAGCACTTTTAATTAATTAACAATGAGTTATGTCTATTTCTTTCATAGTCTTAAATAAATGTAGATCTGCTGGAACCTATGTTATTATTACATTGTAAATGATAGCATTTGAACTGGGGACATTTGTTTCACATTAGCATCATATCATAGAACAAGCTGCATAAATCCTGCATGATTATATTTGTTTAGGAATATGGTTCCTGATCCTAAGTTAGATTTTTTAATTCAACTTGTAATGTCTGAACTAACAGTTTTGCTTTAACATGAAATTATTTATGGGATATTTGTCATTCATTACAACATAATAAGACTTGCAGCCTTTCTTTAAATGCTTTTAGATGTTACCTATTTGATTTTGAATCTTGCACAATGAGAGCATTGATGCAAAATTATTTCAACCCTTAGCCTGTAGAGTTTATAAATGGACATGTCTGGCTTTCATATTTAAAAGTGTTTATTATCATTTTGGGTACATTATTCATCAGGATGAAAAGTTAAAGTTAGTAAGACAACAGTGTGGATCCTGTTCAGTCTCCATAGCCTGGCTTTATACTGCTGGCAAAAAATCTTCTTAATAACCCTGCCGGGGGGGGGGGCGGGAGGGGATTGGTGGTCTTTCTCGTTCCCTATATGTGTATAGTAAATATAGTAAAAACTTAAAAACTTTCTTGGATTTAGAGCTTAGATATTCATCATGAAACATCTTCAAATGGGTGTCTACCAAGTTTGTACAAATAACATCCCTGGGTTAAAATTGGTCCCGCCCCGGGGACCTATATTACAGACGCGCGTCGTATTTTTTTTCTTTTGAATGATTTTCTATGTCATTATTTGAGAAATTATTGATAAGTTAACTTCCATACTTGCTGATTGTAACAACGATTATGTACATGTTTTTCTTTTAATGTAGTTGTTGTATAGGCATAAATTCTTTTAATCATTTATTATGTACTGTTATTTCTTTTTATGTAGTTTGATGTATATAATGTTTATAAAAGTTTATTATGTTTATTACAAGCATATTGTTCAACAAATACCCCTTAAGTGTAAGAATTAGTGATACCCCTTTTATGTTTCTTTTCAATGTAATTCTAATTGATAAAAGGTTGTTTACACCTTATAGGTAATTAAATTTGTTGTCCTGTAACATGTTGGTTCATTGCTGTCTGGATTAAGTTGCTATGGTCATCATGGAAACCAAGCTTAACAACCAAAGCATATATAAGGGTAACCCTAGGGTTCATTTTTATATATGCTTTGCTTCAAATAAAATTATTTTGTGGAACCAACTTTCGTTACAGGTAAGAAATTAATTATTTTAATATTTATAATTTTTGTTATTTACTAAGATTACAAATATGTTGTACAATATTTTCTATCTTAATAAAGATTCTGTATAATGTTTTCAATATTGATAATGTTTTCAATATAACAATATTTCTCTACAATGTTCTATAATGTTTCATGTATAAATATTTTATCTTAATGTATTAATCAGAAAATCTCTTAAATAATTTTGATTTTATAGTTACAAAATTTATATAGATATTCCATTCTATGTTCTCTCATTTGTAAGACATAAGCGAGTATAATTCCCAATATTAAATCTTTTTTATTATATTATTTGTGATATCATATTACTGTGATGATTGTAAAAATTTGAGATATATATATATATATATATGCTTTGCTTCAAATAAAATTATTTTGTGGAACCAACTTTCGTTACAGCGTTTTTACTAAGAAATTTACTGGAAGAAAATAAACAAGAGCAAACCAGAATCTTGAGTTTACAATAAGATAAGGTTCCAATAAAGACAGTGCCACAAAAAGTAAAAGGTTCCCCTCCCACGTCAAAACAAACCAGACGAGAATAAACCCTGTTACATGATAAAGCTTAGAATTCCTAAAACAGTTTAACAGAAAAGGAGGTTTTTGTTTACTTGTGTACAATTAGACAGAATTGATATACCTTTAGTGTCTTAAGTTACTTCTGATTATATTCTAAATAATGCTGACCATTGTAGTTTAATTAAAAACAATTTTGAATGAAGTTTATTAAATTATTACCATTGATTTACCTAAATAAAATAATAATATGTAGGCTCTTGCTTTGATTTAATACATATTTAGTAGACATTTTACAATGTAACAATGTGAATGGGTATCATAATTTCACTGAACTTAGTAACAATATGACTGGGTGTCTGACTCAGAAAGTTAAGTATTAAACCAGTACTGAAGGCATAAATTGTACTTTAAAACCTGAAATATCCAACTTATCTTAAATATATATTGCCTACTCAATAACTAGATTATCCCAACCTATATATATATTTAGTGTTCTGGTCAAGTTTGATCTTGTTTTTCTATTGTTACTATTGACTTAGGATGTTAATTTCATAGGAAAAGATATTTGTCAATTTATCCCTGTGATTGTGAGTGACCTTACAGCCAACTTATGTACTCTTATTTTTGTTATGACTTTTTGTGATCAACCCTTTATACATTATATTTAGGTGTATGTTAAATCAATAAAATATTGCATTTGTTATTTCATATTGCATATTGTTTTGAAAATGAAGACTTACAGGTGTGAAATAAATTCATTGATGATCTACAGTGCAGTTATTGTTTTAACTTAACTATTTGAAGAAAAATGGGACTATCCTTTACACCTGGAATTCTTCATTAGTGTCACATCTTAATGTTTTTCGTGCAACTAATGGCTTGCACTTCACCTTGGTTTGAAATCTTTTATGTGTAAAAGACTTTGCACACACTCTAGCATGGATTTTGACAGAAGTATGACCCTCTGAACTTCTGATTTAGTACAGGTGAATGTTTTGCCTGCAAAATTAATCTTGAAACTTAAGGTATTAGCACCCTAATGCATTACCTCCGCTTTGAAGAGTATTTAAATAGGCTAGAACTACTGTTAACTACATTGAAAATGAGGGCCATGGGTTCAATCCCCAGAAAGGTCAACTTTTTTTTTCTTTCTTTTTTTCTTTTAACATTATTTATGTATCTCTCATGTCCCATTTGGAAAGAAAAAAAAGTGTTTAATTTTGATTTTTTAATTTATATAGGTATTTATTGGCTAAATTATGCTAAATCTAGTAATAAATATGGTACCTGATATTTTCAAAGTGTAATATAATCAAAACTAGACGGTAAAAGTATTTCATATTTTACAAGATCAACCAATATACTTTTTTAAAAATTTAGGGAAACTTTGAAAACAGGCACTCATTTGGGTAAATTTTAATAATTTTTTAAATTAGGCTCCCTAAGTAGAAAAATGGTCAGACACGTGGTAAAAATGGGTGGAGTAGGGTAACATTTTTATACAGATTTCATAAATTTTAAGTAGAAACCATAATTTTGCTTATTTGGATTGTTAGCTGAATGGTACTATTTGTTTCTTACCAAAAATTAATGGGAAAACATTTTTTATTAGAATGTTATTGCAGATTATTTAAAGGTTCCTACTTTCTAAAAAAGGGCCCTCATAACATCCTAGCTTGAGTTAAGAAAAGTGGCCATAACTTGATTTCCGTACGGTAAACTTTGTTTAAATTTTGCATACAGGTGTACTTTAAGGTATACATCTGACTTATGATGTCATTTTTTTAGTTCCTGATAGTGCCCATTAGGGTCCTAATACCTTAAAAATAGTATACTTTGGATGTCTCTGTCAAAGGCTCATAACTTGTGAATTTTAAATGAAATATGGCCTCATGCGAACATTAAAAAATGCAAGACTTGATCATATGTAAATAAATAAAATATTCCTTAGTTAATTCAAACATTTTCCATCAAGTGCTGAGTATAGTTGAATAGAACAACTGTTCTATTGACAGCCCTTATTGATATTAATGGACAAGCTTGTGGCTCCTGATTGACTACAATATTATTAAATAAAATACCTGAATTTCAAATGAGTAACCAATGCAGATTTACTATTGATGTGTAAAATAGTGTTGGTTGAGTCTGCAGATATATGTATGTAGTATGTATGTCATTTTGCACATACATGTATATCACCTACAAAACCTGCCCATCCATGAAAAACACAGGCTAAGAAAGTACGTCAAATATTATCTTGGATTTTCTTAAATGACCATCATTAAAGTTAGATGATACTGAATTTGTATGTATGATTATTATAGACGTTGAAATATGTTTTTTTTTGTTTTTTTTTTTTCAAAAACGGCCTTTATTAAGTTTTAATTGATATTTATGATCAGTACATGTGCTGGGATTTACAAATATACATTTTATTTGGATTTTAAAGGATTTTAACTTTGAGCTCTACACTCCAAGTGTCTGTGAGAAAATATAAGAAAAATCATTTTAACGGCCTGAAGTGAACTTTCTTGCAGCCAGTATTCGTATTGAGCTACCGTTTACGTAGACTCCATTACAATTGACGATCCGTAAATAATATATTATCGCAAATTAACCATTTTGGTAGCTTTATTGGGTCATTTATTAGAAACGTTTAATAAAAACAATTTTAAGTAAAGTACAAATAAACACGCATTGTTTACATTACGGTGCGTCAAATTCAGGCATGTGACAATTCGTTACAAGTAAGCTAGTCACTGATTGGCTGAAGTGTAGACACGGATTTTCCTGTCTAAAAATAGAAATATCGGTCTGAACCTACAATTTTAGCAGAGGTAAGAAGTGAGCGATAGTGGAACATTCGACCGATGCGCAGGAGAGTATAAAAATATCTAATGAAACGCAATTATTATAGGGAATAAAAAAGATATATTTGCCAAAATCTTTCTTTAAACTGTCAAATTTGAATTGAAATTTGTCAAAAAGTAGTTCTTTACTTTTCAAATACTCAAATATCTAAGTTTATAAAACTATTTGTACATGTCTAAGATGTTTTCACTCACTTGTAGGCATATTTTGCTTCGGAAATGAATCAAATTGTTAATTATTATCAAAGAGCAAACATGAATAATGTTTTTAAAACATAATTGATGTATCTGAAGGAAGTTGCGCCAAATTTGAAAATATTTTGTCAATGCTTTAGCAAAGGTGTGAAATTCCAAACAAAATATTCAATAACTATAACTATATTAACATAAGAAAAAGGTCGTAAACTCAAGACTGTCTTTTCATGTCATAGAAGTTTATCATTTACTGATATTTGTCAATTTCGTGATTTCAATAATTAATATCCTAAATAATCTTGAATGCTTTATTTCTTCAACTTAATATAAAAAGCTTTTTATGCGCTATTTCCCTAATGTATTTATCGGTGATTCGGAAGTTACCGTGACGTAATCACGGTTGATGATAAAGCATGTTTCAATAACTGGGAGTTTTGGGATGACATAATGCTACAAGCCTTTGTTATAAACATAAATCATGTAACCGATCAATTAAAATAATACTTATTAAAAAGATTTTGAAAATTTTGATCAAATATAGAAAATATTATCAATGGAATACAAAGCAAATGTCATAATTATAATTAATGGCTAGCTACATTGTTACTCATAATTTGCTTACGAAATGGTCGTTCGAGAACAAGAGCTGCCGAATGCTAGCTATTTTATCAGTATTAAATGTGTGACTGAGTAAAATCTGCTTAACTGTTTGTTATTAACTATGTGATTTTTCATTTGCTTTACAGGGGTAGATAATCTTAATTAATTTATACATTGCAAGCCTTAAAAGAGCATAATACAATAATTAATGAGAAAATAAATCCAGAGCTTCATAGGAAAATCGGGTTGTAGTATTTCTATTTATAAATCCTTAGTATTTTATTGTGATATTCGAATCGATCGTTTGCATGCTTTCCATTACAAAACATTCTTTATATTATGTAGACATTTTCTTTTATTTTTTTTACTATATAAATAGAGATGTTTTTATTAATAAAGTTATAGTTCAAGAATACAAAATTTAAACAGTCTGAATTTTGGAATAATGTCCTTATAATCATCGATATATGTTCTGTTTATCAAATTATTTTCCTTTCATATAATTTTATAGCTGTTTTTTTAAAGCCTGAATACAAAATTCAAACAATCTGAATTTTGGAATAATGTCCTTATAATCATCGATATATGTTCTGTTTATCAAATTATTTTCCTTTCATATAATTTTATAGCTGATTTTTAAACTGTTTAATGCACAGTAGTTTAAACAAAAAACTACTATTTCATGCTAAAATATTTAATTGAATTGCATTAATATAATCTTGTTCATATTATAATAAGACCATTTAAAAGATAGACAACTTTTAAAAGAATGTTGTGATTTGTCAGTAGAATAGCAGAATAAATGTAAACTATCAATAAAATATAGTTTTTAAACCGATTATTTCCAGACAAAGGTCACAGACAAGACTATATCAAATTTTATTTATTTTACTCAAATTAAGATTTTCCAAATTGACAATCTTGCGGCTCTGTATATTCGTTTTGATTAATATCACACTACAATTTAAAAGTGTAAGTGACCTTTACGAATGCTTCACACTGCAATTTAAAAATATGCATGACTTTTTTACGAATGCTTCATTAGAACCTTCGCTAAACAAAACATCAATTTGTTTTACTGTCGCAGATCATAAGATTTACCTAACAATAATGCAAAATATTGCAAAGAAGAGTTACTTTTACATCAAAATGATGACCAAATGAAAGCAATTGCAGCTTACATATTTACGGTCGAAGGCCAGTCTAAAATAAGTTTGACTTCCTGTAAAATTTACTGTGAAGAACTGAATATAAGAAGAGTTTCAGTGGTCAAAATGAAATCTTGGACACTCATTTGCCATTCTAAAATAAATTGTAAAGGATAGTTCTAAAAAAATGTACAAGATAGTTTTTTTAACTTTCAGATTAAATTGCTCAGGTATTTAAGGTCTGTTTAACAACATTTAAGGTGTCTTATATATTTTTTATTGAATTGTTCAATTGATATAATGTTTATTATTTTCATATATCTGTATATAAATCAAGTATTTATAAAAAAAACAATTGCCTACCGACTACTTAGATATTGGTGTAAGAAATTGAATTCATTTACCAAAACATGACTCGTTTTGAAACATATATACATAAGTATTCGATTTGTCAAGATAAAATAACCCTACAAGACATTATTATATCATTGATATGCAAGCTATGCAAAGATTTCTATATGGCTTTGCATGGAAAACTAAGAACTAACGTATGCAAGAAAACAGGTTTACTTCGACCGAGTATCTTATTTTAAAAGATACTTTTTGTTAATATTATCTATTATCATACAAAAATATGTTGTTTATTTCTAACATAAATTTGTTGTTGGACAATTTTAAATTTGAACGACTGTAATTTCAGTTAAAAAGATATTATTACGTAATAATAAATGTGTATTTATCCATTTCAAAGTATCAATGATAATTGTTATTCAAATCAACATGATATAGCTAAATGTACAAACTATAAACGCTCAAAATACTATTTAATTCCCGTTAATATTTGTCAGATATTCACATACCTATTAAAACACTTTGTCTAATATTGTAATGAGAGGAGAATGAAAGCCTTTTTTGTAAATAAGCTGTACTTGCGAATACTATGGTGGCTAAACTACGCCGTGTCGTATGTTGCTTTTTTGCGTTGAAAATACAAAAATGTTGGAAAAAAACACGAATAAACTACAAGTTCATCATCAAAGGAAAGCGACGAAACAATCAGGCAAAAGAACGACATAGATGAATGCGTCACATTTGCATTACACCCGTCTCTGCTTTTTACGACAAAAAGCAACAATACGAACTTGCAAACACACGACTAAGTCTAAAAAGTTCGTATTGATTAATCTTTTGCCCTTAAACATTCACTTTTTAACATAGTAAATTAAGTTTGTTAAATTTCGCCAACCATGGAATTTTAGGGCTTATGCATTCTTTTTGTGTGCGTACATCATTAACCATTTTTTGTCGAAGGGCACTTACCTCATTGAAAATTCGTGTTCACCGCTGCGGATGTTTTAAAATTCATTTTTTTATGAGAAATGTTGACAAGGAGCATGGAATGTAACTCACTTTTCAGTACCGTCCATTATTATAGCTTATGCATTATTTGTGTGTGTGTGAACCATTATCCACTTTTTATGGAATTGTACTAAGACAATACTGAAAAAACAATAATGTAATTGCTTTCATTTGGTCCTCAATTTGCTTTTAAAAGCACATTTTTGAGCATTATTGTTGACCTATTTTGCATTATTCACATCAGTAGAAACTTTTGTTACAAAATGTGTATAAATTAACATATATGTAAAATAATAAAAATATTCTGACGTTTGTATTAATTAGTTATTAATTAAGTAACAGGTTGAATGTGCATCCAATATTCCATTTGTTGTAGCATGTGGTATCTGTGTAATTATCTGCATCATTTGCCTTTTCGCCTCGAGTTGAACTTCGTCGTATACACCTTTTTTCCTAATTACCTAAGCAGAGAACAATTATACGACAGGTTGGAAATTAGCCATTAAAGCTGTAAGAAGTATGAAAAATAACCCTGCAACAAGTGATTTTGTGTTACCAAACTGCCATTGAGTATTAATTTTGTCGCAAGCGATGAAATTTCTCACTAAAGTTGCTTTGGTAACTTGTTAGCAATTGTATGTTTTGATCAAAACTCAAATCATTAGAACTTCTGTTCTGTCTTCAAAAAATCTTTTTATCTAATGTTAAAGCTTTCCACTACGATTTCTTAGTGTTTAAAAGTGGTCTCCGTAGGCTTCTACGCTGGAACAAAACTTATTTTGACTCATTAGTAAAAAATGTAGAAACGATCATTTAATACTGCGAACGTTCCGTCCGTGATTCCTTTTTTGTTTTTGTTTGTTGCCCTGCTGGGCTCCTAGTCAGTGGTCCTTTGTGGATGTTTTCTCGGAGGATGTGTTCATTAAATGCCATCTTCCTTGCTTATTTTGGTTTTTGAATATTTTAATATGTTATTTACTTAAGATTGAAATAGACTCTCTTATGCATATCTTTTGTTGGTTTTTGTTTGTTATGACTTCACGGCTACGTCTACAATAACAACTACAATAAAAATGTAATAGTAATAATTATACCTGCTTACTGTCATATTTTCATTATTTACATTTATCGAAGAATAAATCTACCAAGTCATTTCTTCTTTTCTGATTGATTATGTATGTTTGCTTGCAAGCAATGGACACAAAGCACATACTCTGAATGCAGCATAAACTTTGATCAGTTGCATGCAGACAATGAATAGACAACAAAAACACACCACTTTGAAACACTGCGCTAAAGAATCGGTTATTTTTTGATAAAGTAATTGTGATAACTACTCACAAAAAGCATCAAATCGAACCGATTTTTATATCGATAATGACTACCACTTGATACATATGAGAAAAGACTAGAAATGGGTCATTGTAGGAGAATCTCAAATCTTACTTTGAATACATGTTAGATTATAAAATAGTCAAATAGCTATTAATTAATAATATTAATCTCATAGTGAAATGCAAACTTTGATTTGAAGACATTTGGTTTTCAAAACATATTATAAGTGACAGATTTTTTAGTGATAAAAGTTAAAAAAATATAAGAAAGAAAAATACTAAATGTTTTCAGAATATGAAATATTCACCCCATCTCCAATTTCCTGGTTGCCTTTACTTGCTTTAAGTAATAATGAATAGCTATTGAAACATTATGCAAGCTGCTAACCAAATGTAACAACATTATTCCTAATGCATCCTCTGAATTATGACAAAGAAGCTGTTATAAAATACGGTATGAAAATAACCGAACAAGCTGTTCCAAATGGACAAAAACCTAAATGATAAATGACAAACAAAACTCGGAAACTATGTCTTTCTCATAAATACAAGCATGCATTATTCTTGATTGCAGTCAAGGGCGCCACGAAATCGCAATGTAGTTAAATGAAAAACAAACATACTAAACTAGACACATTTTGAAGATTTTTGTCCCGAATTGACGAAAAGCTGTGTTGTAAAATCCGTATTGACCAATACTGCATAACATGACTTTAAAATATTTAAAAAATTAATGAGGTACATTTTAAGTATAATTCAAATTAGTATTTTCTTTCCATAACCTTTCACATATAGTCTTAACATGATTCATTCTTTACAAGCACCAATTATGCCTTCCTTCATAGTTTTATGAGAAAATATCATTCGAGACAAATTAAAAGCTTTTGTGTTTTTAATTAATATGATATGACTCCCAGAATAGCTGGATCAACCTCTGTAACAAGAACATATTTCATCTTAAGTGTGAAAAAAAATCTTGTTATTATTATCATTTTTATGGTTTTACATACTGTTTTGCAACTTGCGAGGTAGGGGTTGTTGCAGCAAATATTATGATATGATATATTGGAAATGATTGTTAAACAGTACAACCTCTGTAGAGCAACAACCGTTGTGCTGAGATGTATTGCTTTATACAGGTTAATTTATTTGTTACAAAATCTGGAAAAGCAAAGAACAAGAGGAAAACCAATCAACAAACTTTAAACGTGAAATTTACAGACTTGGTTTGATGGAGCCTGTTTATGAGGGATGAAGATAACTGCAACGTCTCTATCTATGGGGGCGTTCGTTGCCATAATTCTAGACATGTAAAGTGTTCATTTTGAAAACTACTTTTGAAAATGCGAACGTGTATGTCTTGCATTTTTGATTGTATTCGTGCACAGCAAATAATATGCCTCTTAATCCAATCTTCTTGTTGAAGGCACCCGCTTTTAAATAACAAGTTTGTAGATCTTAACAACTAAGTTAACATGGAAAACAACAACAAATTTACAAGCTCATATCTTCTATTGCATATAATACATAAGCAAGTTTGCACACTAATAGATATCTATCTGTACATGATATATACAAACAATATGTAAAACACTTAATATACAGAAAATAGAGTTAAATAAACGTGTTTTCAGTCGTAGAACTACAAGAGTACGTTTACTCAGTAACATGTTTAAAATGACAAAAGGAGATTCACAAAGTTAAACGATTTTAAGTCTTGCATGACGCCCCGCCCCTCTTTGAGTATTTACGAACTTCTGTTACGGACTAGTATAAAACTATGTATGCCTCAGAAATTAAAATTAATTAAATAGATGTATTAAAACTTTTGGTTCAAAATTCATCAATTTTCCTGTCAAATTTGGGAAGAAAAACACGGCGTTCCCCTCGAAACTTTTTTTATTTACTTCATTATCAATTTTGATAATTTTGGATTGAAATAAAATTATGCTTCATAAGTTTTATAATTTATAATTATATAATGACTTAAAAATAAAAATGAATTAAGGAGAATTATTACATGCTTTTCGGTGGTGTATAGAAATATATCAGTGAAATAAAAACTGATAATTTCACTGTTTTAAACCGTGAAATTATTAATTTGATAATTTCGCTGCTTTGAATTTTTGAGCCAGTTACGTTGTTTCAGTGAAACACAAGCGTTCAGAGTATTGGAAACCAACTTAATGACGTGATATATATGTAAACTTGTTATATAAAGGCGGGAACCTTCAAATAAAAGATTGTATTAAGAGGCATATTATGTGCTTTGCACGGATACAAATGAAAGGCATACAAGTTCGCATTTTTAAAAGTAATTTTTAAAAGGAACACTTGTCTCGAATATTGGCAACGAACGCCCGCCATATCCATCGTCCACTATCACCGGCTTCAAATGAACTTATGTGCAATTAACAGGGGCTACACAGAATTTTCCTATTGAAAAAAAATGATGTTGTTTTTAAAGAGGACATTGTTCTACCGACGGCCACTCTGCAGGGTTTGTACTATAGAGATATTTTAAGAAATAAGAAGCTGCATATTTCACTTTAAACATAGACGGAAGAGTCTTGGTGTAATTACTTGATGTTTGTAACTTTTCTTATCATTTGTTTATTGTGCAGATGTACTTTTACGCTGTCAATAGCTTTTAATTACAAATAACAGTCTAGTTTATCGGTCACATATCTTAAAATAAAATTCCCGAGATTTCCTGGAGGGATAAAGAGAAATGTGAAGGAAAACATAATTAACACAATATGTACAACAGTTACCATAAAAGTATTTTACGACATGCATTAATCTGTAGATAAATGCTTTAAAACTGTACTTAGTGAATACGGAACTCATAAAATTGACTTGAAATGAACGCACATATAAGGAACTTAAACAAAATCTCTATCTCTTCATTATTTATGCTATGCTAAGAGATAAAATGATGACTATTTGGCTTGTTTACGGAAGAAATCTAAAACTGTATTGTTATAAATTTAGGAAATTGTAAGACATTAAATGCACTTTATTACATGTAATTGTCCACTTAAAGCAGTATTAAAATGATTTCACTCCTGTATATAGATTCATTTAACTTTACAAATCTATATTACATAAACATCTAAAACGGAAATAAAATGGGTGAACGTAGACAAGTGGAAGATAAATGTTGATTTGGTCTTCTTGGATTATTGTTTCCAATTATTTTAGTGTTAATAAGTATTAACTGATATAGGCATATGAATGTTGCAAGCATATATTGAAAATCAAATTATATAAAATTTACTATAATTTATTATCAATATGAAATTGAAATTAAATAAAATACACTGTAATGAAATAATATGATACAATTATTGCAACCACAACATAAAATTAATTCAACTTTTTTCATTGTTTATTGTATATTATATACTCGAGACTGAAGAAGACCCATTTCTGCATATTTTTGTACCTTTGGTTTTCATGCCGTGAAGGCTTCTTTTCTTATGAGGTCGTTAAACACATTTTGCAACTTATTTCCTTCTTTTCTAAAGACGTACGCATTCAAATTTTGACCTTGAGAAAACAAACAACACACAACTACCTGGACTACTGAGCCAGGAATCGATAAAGAAGCAAAGAGTTTCTTAAAATTCTAATCAATCGTTTTTTTTTTGGTATTTTATCGTATTTGCAATGGGTTTATTATTTTTGATAAAAAATGAATGTTGATTGAACTTAAAATTCTATTATATCGTACATTTAAAGTAAATGAGATAACCCCGCCTAAAACTGTTTTATATCAAGATTTATTACCACATGATATAAAAACGAATAAATTCATATCATACGTTACTAAAAATACAATAACTTGTAGGCAAAATAACGTTCCCTCGTAAAATCTAATAATGTCATGCCAGAAATGGCCATTGATAAGTGGCAAGTTATATAACATGATATTTTGTAATATACGGTACTGATGAGTAATTAGCAGCTGCATTGTGTACTTTTAAAAAAGGCAGGAGAGCCTTGATGACATGACTTAATGTCATTAACTTTTTTATCGTAAGTTTACTCTGAAAATGCACTTTTACAATCCTTTATCTGATAAAGCTATAGGTTTTCAGAAATATTAGTCAGGTGCATCGGAGACTTATCTCTTAATGTAGTGATTGAGTTGAGTGACTGAGGGATGAAGAGAATTGTTAAGGAAACATAACTAGATTTACATCAGTTTCGATAAAATGTATTTTAGGCATGACTTAATCTGTAAGATTATCACTTGCTTATACATTCAACTCTACATTATTTCATGTTTATCACTTATATTGACTCAATTAAACCGAGCCTGCAACATTTACAATTTTACCGTGTTGGGCTTTCTTTAGGGATTCTGTTTTTCTCTATTTCAATTAGTACTCTTTCGCTTTTTTTTCACACATTAGAATTCGTGTGAATATATTAATTTGCAAATGTCTGCAATTGTCCATTTTATGGTATATGCGTTATGCACTTTTTCTGTTTTTTTATTCTGGTAAAACTGAAAAGTTAAATGGAAAAGAAACCAGTACATTAATCCAGACGGAAAACATTTACTCATTAATAAACGCATATTTCATAGACAAAACAAAAGGACCATCTAGTTACTGCAATATTATATTAAATACTTAATATAACATATTGGTACTTTAACATTAAAAAAGTATTTTAAACATTATTATCATTTGTTGAAGAAATGCATCTGACATTAGAAATGCTTTGTCTTAGGTAATATCAATCTGGGATTGGTGAGTTAAACTTAAGATTAATGTGAGAAATTAATTGTCTATTAAATTGATTCAACTCAATCAAACAGGAATATTCTCAGATCTATTTATAACTTATTTAATTTTCGCTTGATCTAAACATTTCATCAATCAAAGTTGAAAATTAATGCACACAATTACACTAAGTCTTATATTATATAAAATCATATTATTTCAATAAGTGAAATATTAAACAATCATTTAGTTTCCCTTACACTTGATAGATTAAGCATGCAATAAAAATTAATGCGCGAAATTAGTTTCTCTTATAAATCAATTAAACTTAACTTGTTAATATTAATTCAGTTTGATTTTTACTTAAATGTTGCAAAATGTTACATACTTTAAAGTTTAATTTCATCATCTCAACCTGTGTATAATTACATTAAGTATTCAATTTCATTCCATAATAATATTTCCTCGATTTCAATAAATCAGTGGTTTTATTGATACAGTTTTGTTACATTTCCTATCAATAAACCTTCTTGGAAATAACTTTGGTTAAAATTAATATATTTTCACATATTTTAAAATATTTTTTATTTCATTAATATCGCAAAAATGAACACATTATAGTGCTTATTTAAAAGTTGCGATTTTAAACTTGAAGTTCGATCTTTTATTGCTGTCAAGAGGTGCTTTCTGTATATTCCTTTATAGAGTTGGAATTAAATTACAATGACCGTAATAAGACAGATAAGGTGACACTTTTATCAAGGAAATAGACAGAGATATCTCATTTTTAAGAATCACTCAACATGTTGCATTGAATCAATGAATCACGGTATTTGCATGGCAAGAATTGATGTTTTACCAAATAACTTTCTTATAAATATCGTTTAATTAAATGAGGTACTGTTGTTGTAAACCATTAGTGTGTAAGTCTGTAAATAAACAAACAAAAATGTAAATGTTCTGTTAGATTGCATTAAAGTAAAATAAAGTATTAATGGCAATATACTTCTTTTAAAACTTTTTTTCGTTATTGGGAAAATATTAATATCAGGTTTTAACTTTTTGTCTAATTGGGCTTTACGTCACACCGACACAGTATCGGTCATATGACGACGTTCCAGCTTTACTGATAGAGAAAGACATCAGGTGATGTATTAACTTCGTATTTAACTTAATGTTATCATTTTTAGTGTGTATCATTCAGACTGTATTCACGCTAAATGCTATAGTAATTAAAATGGTATTGCATGTACATTATAAATTTATCGTTATTCTGTTAAATATTCATATCATTTGTTATAAATATATGAAAACAGTTCAATTATGATCAGATTTAAACGAAATACAGAAAAATATAATAAAAACATTATAATTACAGATATTAATGCAATTTTAACTACCATTTACTTATTGTTAAAGTATTTGATTATGTAATGAACTCAAAAATGAGGCTGACTCTCATATTTATAAATTTATGTTTCACATGCCACAGGTACTATACAATACTATATATAACATTATTTCTAGCTCATTATTACATTTGCAGTATTTCTTTTTATTGTTGAACATATGCGCAACTTATTTAATTCTTTCCTAAATGTTTGTCTTTTTAAACTTGCTTGCATGCAAGAAGTACATATCACTCTGGACCACTATACCAAATAACTGATTATTAGGAAGAGCGTTGCTAAATATCTTTTTACCTCTCCATGCTATCTATTCAATCATTTTTGTTTCTGATTGTATTCACATAATGTAAATAATAATAATTGAAATAAAACAATTTAGACATGTTTTTTAACATAAAAAGCGATAAGTTTGCTATATTGAATTTTTTTGTACGTATATACATGTACATATAAGTGGCACCACATTAAACCGATTTTTATCAGTAATGTAAAATAAACTTTTGTCTTAAGAAAAATGAGAAATAAAGAAAGAGTTTTAAGTGTAAGAAAAAAATCTAAGTAACAAAAAAATCTTTTCTGAAATATATAAAACTAAACTTTTCATAATAAGAAATATTTATCAATTGTTTCTTTAATTTCACAACTCCCAACAATTTGCTTTAAGAAATAATGCATAGCTATTGTGACAATATTTAAGCTGTTAACCAAATGTAACATTATTCTTGATTCATCATCTGAATTATGACAAAGTAGATGTTATATTAACACCGTATGATTATAACCGAGCAAGCTGTTTCAAACTGACAAAAACCTAGTGATTGATTAAAACCAGAACACAAAAACTATTTATTTCTCATAAATACTAGCATGCATTATACTTAATGGAAGTCAAGGGCGTTACGAAATCGCAATGTTGTTATACAAATGAAAAGCATACAATCTAAATTAGACAAATTTTGTCATTCTGGCAAAGAACTGAGAAAAAGATTTCGCGTAAAAAATTAAAGAATGCATACAAACCAATATTACTTAACATTTTAACATTTAATTTAGTTTAAACTATGTTATAAATAAATGATTTGCATTAATCAAGTATTCCCAATTGGTATAACAACGGGATCAATGTCGTTTATACGATCTATTTCTTATATGCACTTACGGTTTATTTGTAATGTGCACTTAAAATTCGAGCCTGCATAATGTTTAGTGAATTTTTACTTTGTATAAATCAAATATTTATTTACAGGTAATTCCTTTTTTTTTCATTTTTATATGAAGTAACCTAAATATGATGCAAGTCTACCAACATCGGGAAAAACCATTGCACACAAGAAAATATATCATCAAACATATTAATAACCTCTTGATATTATTAATACCATAATTTTACATAATTATTAGCATATAAACATTTTTTGTGAGGTAGATGTTGTTGTTGCAAGTTATAAGATGATAGATTGTTTATGATATACAGTACAGCCTCTGCAACACTCTTGAGGAGACAACGATGTTTGTTGTTGCTGAATGATGTTTGTCAACAGAGATTAAATATAATTTGAACAACATATCTTACGGCCACTAAATAGAGTGCAAATATTTCAGCTGCCACACAGCATTTGACACTTCACGTCTGATTGGTTGTAATGCCAAACTGTTTTGCAATTAACAGCTGCATTTTATACTTTAACATAGGCGGTATAGCCTTGATGTAAATACTTGATGTCATTTACTTCTGAAGATGCACTTTTACGTTTTGTTATCTTATACTGTCAATAGGTTTAAATTACCACAAACAGTCAGGTTTATCGGAAATTTATCTTAAAATAGATTTCCAGGAATTTGTTTTTACATTCGCAATTTGAATTCATGCGCAAAATTTAATTCTGTAAGGAATTAATGCAGCTAAACTGAGTTGGAGGGAATATTCTCAGATGATTTATATTCAATTCAATTTTCATTTATAATAAATAAAATGTTTCATCAGTCAAAATCGAAAATTAATGTAAAAATTAAAACTCTATTAAATTACATCGCATCATTTCAACCTGTGTAAAAATATAATTGTTTATTTTCCATTAATCGCAAACATTCTATTCAATAAATCAAATTTTATATGTTATATTTTGTTACCTTACTTTACAATGAATTTTCTTGCATTCCAAACAAACTTCAGAAGACATTAAATTAAGTAAAATATCAGTTAAACAAGATTTATTACGGTAGTACAAAATTATTTAATTATATTTTATTAAATTGAACTAAGACGAGTGAATGTTAGATAATTGATGATTTGGTCGTCTGGGATTGTTGTAGAACCGACCAACGAACATGTGTGATCCTTAGCCAGCGATTTTCAACTTTTTATTTATTATTCCTCCTATTTGCAAAACTTTATATTCCTATATAGTGATGCGATAATGATACAATGACGTTAAATATTAATATTGATGCAATAGGAAACCATCTCATTTTATTACGAAATTCACAATATTGCATAAACTCCAGGATCGACTCTTTTTAGGTAAATGGGGTAGCTCTGCCATTCCAAGTAGAAACACCTTGGACTGATTTATGTCAATACTTATCATCAAAAAATATACTAAAAAGGTATTATTATAAGGTTCATCTATTTTTTAATAAAGATCACAAATTTCCTATTTGAAGACAAAAATGATAAATTAAAAAGTGATCATTGGTTAAAAAGTTGTATAGTATATAATAGAATAAATGAAGTCAGATCTCAAAGTCCGCCTACAACACTATTTTTTTTTTAAAAATATGAAATATTCACCACTTGTATATATCGCTTGTTTGGTTGCCTACAATTTACTTTAAGTGAGACAATTATTAAAGCTGTTAACAAAATAAAACATTTATTCCCTATGCACCCTCTGAATTATGACAAGGAATCTGTTATAAAAATACAATTTGGTTATAACCGAGCAAGCTGTTTCAATGATGGATGTTTGAATGATGGATGAAAAACAGAACACGAAAATTATTAATTTCTCATAAATACTAGCATGCATTATTCATGAGTGCAGTTACGGGCGTCACAAAATCGCTATGTTGTTATACAAATGAAAAGCGAACATTCCAAACTAGACACATTTTGACATACTTGCACCGAACTGATGAAAACATGTGACGTATAAAAGCATACGATCTTGCACAACATTTAATTAAGTTCAAAATTCCAATATATAATTTGCATTTAATGTATAACTCAAACTGGTGTTTCCTTTCGTGTAACTAGAGTGGGTGATAGCGTTATTATGCTTTCTTTGTAATATTCACCTATTTTTCGTGCCTCCATAATTTTGCTATGAATTTTCACTCGAGCTAAATTGAATACTTTATGAAAATGCATTTCATTTTGTATACGTATGTGAAGTAATCTGGATATGTTTTGAGTCTACTTAGATCGGGAGCAACTCAAGAAAGCATTCCATTGTTTTGAAAGCATTAAAACATTTTTTTTTACAACTTAGAGTATAAAAGTTGTTAATAATGCAGTAAATAATATGATGATATATTGTTTTTATAAAAGATATAATGACTATATATCAATAACATTTTTAGGACAAAAAAACGTGTTGCTGAAAGGGTTGCTCTGCAAAGGTAAAATGTATTGTGAAAAAATGGAAAAGGGGAGATATCTCAAGATTTTTGAAAACAAAGTTTAAAAGTTGAAATTGCAAACAAATTTTGATTGAATCTATTCATTTTAAGATAATATAATGTGAACATCTGGCACGCTCACTAGCACCAACAACAGGTGAAAGGGGGCAAATGTTACCAGCTGCCACAACGCACTTAACGCCGGAAGTGTATCTTCGCAAAAAATATTACTGTTTTTGTAAAGAGGACATTGTTTTTCAAAGAGTTGCTCTGCCTAGGTTGTACTTGTAAGCAATTTTGTTCAATTAGCATTGTTTTATACTTGTAACATAGGAATAAGAGTCTTGATGTAAATTCTTGATGTCATTCACTATTCTTATCAGTTGATTACTTTGAAGATGTACTTTTACGTTCTGTTATCTTATCGTAATGTTATCAGTAGGTTTTAATTACAAATAACAGGCAGGTTTAATGGAGATTACCCTGAGAGATAAGACGAAAATGGTAAAGGAACATCTATCAATCACTACAAGATACAATAAAAGTATTTTAAGACTTTAATCTGTGGATAAATTTCTTAAAAATAAAGTTAAGGGCTGTATACGGTAAATAACGTATATTAAATATAGAATTAACAAACAAGTACACAAAATAAAATGGAAAACATAATCTTGAACACAACGCATATATTAAGGACATAAATAGAATGACTTTCTTATAATTAATTTGTTAAATTTAATGTTTTATATCTTCGAGATAAAATAATGAGTATTTGGATTGTTTGAGAAAGTATTGTAATTTTTATTTATTTATTGAGAAATGCGTCAGTCTTACAATATGCTTTGTTAGCCCACCACTCGTATTAGAGGTCTTTAATTTAATAAGGACATATACTCGTATACAGGTATATCAAATAAATTTTACAATATATCAGCCATGAAATATATATACGAACGAGTTAATACAATTTTGATTATAATGAATGAAAACACTGTAAATGAATTTCATTTTAGCCGAAACAATGAATTATTTTTAAAAGATTGTGTTAATTAAGGTCAAGACGTTTTAAAAATTTGAAAATTATACCATATATTAACTTAGACATTCAAAACAAAAACATATATGTAAAAAATGATACTCAAAAATATACTCGAAATAATGTTGAAAAGTGTATTGTATGATTTTTAACCCGATTTGTATTAGGAGTTGATTTTTGGGTCATGTACCGCAATGAATTTTCTGGAAAAAAAACCAAAGTGGGTGAATGTTCGAACTGAAATTTTTCACACATGTTTTTGGTCCAGATTTATATCTAATATGGTTAGAAAATGTCGGTCTTGAAATGTTAAATTAAATTCAAATTAATGCGCAAATTTAAATCTAGAGGGAATATTCTCAGATAATTAATATTCACTTTAATTTTCACTTGGACAAAACGTTTAAGCAATTAAAGTTGCAAATTCTGCGCGAATTAAAATTCCCTTCTTTTCAACCGGAAGAAAATTACATTGATCATATAATTTCCAATAAATCGCATGCATTTTGTATTGTTTAATAAATCTATGTTGTCATGTTTTGTCACCTAACCATACTCTTCTAGGTCGACAGTGATTAAAGATAAAGTAAGACATCAGTTAAACATGATATAAATGAAGTATGAATTCATTTACTTTACAAAGTTCATATCACAAATATCTTTAAAATTGAACAAATATGGCAACTGTTGACAAGAGAAGATAATTGTTGATTAGGCTCTCTATGATTATTTTTTCAACACTTACAGTGTAGCGGATAGAGTTTCACTTTAGAGAAAGTTTAGAAAGTTGTAGTTTCTCTCATCTCATGAACAGACTCGATTAACATAAGTCTGCGATTTTCACCTCTTAAATGTGTTTCTCATTGCTATCCACAAATCTTCACTTTTAAAGATTTTAACAATTCTTAAAACATATTTAAATGGACAAAATAAGAACAACATTTCTTCCAACGAAAAAGAGACTTCTCGTTTGTAAAAAATTACTCAATTTGTCTTGAAAACATATATCAAGACCATGTACTTTTACGTACTTTTCTTGTGACAACATTTCTTTTAAATCCTGTTTTATTATAGATTACAGTGTGGTGTTAACTATGGTGTGTCAATCTGTATCAAAGATGTTGATTTTCTTTTAAGTTAAAACAAAGTAAAACAAAGTGGTTTTTGAAAGAAACTTTATTTTGCCGTTATTGTCGTTTTATATTTTTAAGAATGCTTTCGAACAACGTTAAAGAATGTCGATGGCATAAAATCGATGTCTTCCAATATAGAATTATCAATCAATCAATAGCGTTGGAAGGTCCCCACAATATAGGAACGATGTGTGCCATGCTTTCCTTTGGATCAGAAAGACGGTTTTATTATCGTTGTATATCGACACGTTTTTAAGTATGCGTATAAAGATATTATTTCAAAGGTAAAGTTTCGTTTTGAAATCCACATTTTCCTGGTACAGAATTAAAAGGGATGTAAAATTATCACAATGCCGTTGATAACATAATCAAATATAAAATATAAGCTACAGCTATTTACTTTGATTAATGACTATATATGCAATAGTTTTTAACATTTTCGTTTTTAAAATACCGTCTTGAGTTGGTATTTGTTTATCATAATCTTTAAAACAAATTCAAAATATCGCACAGTCACGTTGCTTGATAAGTACTTTATTTATTAAATATGATAGACTATAACGAATTTGCTTCACACATACTACATTTTGATGTTAGAACTATTAAATATTAGGCATACAACAAAGAAAACAGAAAATGAAATGTTTTAATATAAATGACGAAGAGTGGTAGGCCAAAAGGTTTATAATTACTTATTTTGAAAGGTTTAACACTTAGTTAGAGTATACATATTGTGCAATACAAAGTATTAAAAAAGAGCCTGACACGTCACAAATCACACCAATAACCCATGGACGTTAAGTAAACTAGCATTTTTTCATCATATTGCAATCACTTCTCATCCTACAATGGTGTCAGAATGGCAGTATATGTTGTTTTTTTATTGCGATACTGTAAAATTATTCACAGTAATTTAGAATTCATGACACAAGCCTATCGCCTCCATATAACAAAATCTGGAAACAAAGTAATCCCTAGGAAGCATTAATCACAACAGAATTACAAGAGAATTGCAGACTCGGTTTTGTTGAGTCTGTACATGAGGGATTATGAATAAGTGCAACATCCCTCACGCCCCCTACCACCGGCTTGAACGGTGCTCAATCTTCAACACTTAATACTGTTGGCATCAATGATCCCCAAGAACCAGAAAATTATAAAGGCAACTTTTTACAGCTTCCACACAGCACTTGACATCTGCGGTACTCAATACTCTGATGGCAAATCAGACAATTTTGATTAAAACATTGAGCGGACCTATTTGTACAATCATATTATAAGGACCCAAAAATTAATATGAATTTGATTGTTTCATTATCTGTTTCTCAAATTCTTTTAATAACCGTAATCTTCAGACAACTCATTTTCATAAACCTTAGATTTAAAGAAAAGCTGAAGGCATTTTTTTTAAATCTTAATTATTGTACATTTATCAGTTATCGAAAGGTAAGCAAAATATTTCATAACACTATTTTCAAAACATAATTCATGCTTACACTTTTCTTAAAATTCAGAAAATTCAACAATTCATTTTTTAAATTTACATTAAACTTTATTCCTTTACATTAGTACAAGTGCTTTACATGAACTTAACATGGATATTTTTAAAGGGACGGGAGAGGATAGGGCATGTTGCTGATTGTTGTTCGCTTTGAATAGGAATTTTTGTTACTTTGATTCTAGTCAGACAAAGTTTTATTTTAGAAACAATAGCAACTATCCGTTCGTCATTTTCATTCAATCCAATTGTCCAACACTTATATTATGTTCACTATGTTCATGTATAAATGTAACTGATGTTCACATTGTAGGTTTATTATTTTAACATCTGTATAATTGGAACACACACACACGCGCGCACACACGCACGCACGCACCAACGCACACAAACACACACACACGTGAGGTGGTTTGACTCAATGACACAAATTCCTGCGACATCTGGTAGTAGCGATTTCTGATATTTTCACTGTTGTTTCTGTTGTTTTTTGTGCGTACATCAAAACATTTTCAAAAAGTTAATTAAACTTGCACGTTTTAAAATAATATAAACATATTCATGGTACATCTTATCTTAAAATCAGACTTAGGTCATTGTTTGCATCGTTCAATATACATCATTTCTAAAAGTATCCGAAGAAATTCTTAATCTTTGCTAATCCTGAGCTATTATACCTTTTTACAAGCTATAATGATGATACTTTGCTATTTTATTACTTACTTTGTCTGGCTTGAGACATTTTCTATATTTTTTCTCCTATATAAGGAAAGTGTCATTTACTCTTATCTCATTGTTACCAAAAAGGAGATATATATATCAGTAAATAGTTTAGCTAATGTTAACAAACTTATAAATAATCGTGTGAAATTTAATTCAAAACGTTATGTTGAAAAAAATAAGATAATGAGTTTATTAAGTTTGAAAAACGACATCATTGGGTAATTGTTAAAAAGGAGCATAAAGATCAACAAGGCAAGGCAACGTTCACAGAACGCCGCCCCCGACACAATACAGTTACAAAAGTAGCGCATCAAGAAGGAAGAGGACACAAGGGCGGTGAACGGAGGGGATATGTAATAAGTAAAGTGATAAGGACTAAACCTTTCATCATCATCATCATCATTATCATCCTTATCATTTAAAAAAATCTAATATAAACAATATATTCTGATCACATGACCTCCTCTAATTAATTGTTCGTGTAATTAAAGGGTATTCGGAGTACTTTGCTAGAAATTGCTATTGATTCAGATACGATAATTGAAAAAGTTATAAATTTTGATGTCGCATATGTTTGCTTATAATTTAAGATGTTCAAATACGAGGGGTGTTCGGGAAGTTTAAGGACTTTTGCTGTAGTTTGATAAATAATAGGAATTGAAAAACCAAGAAAAACACCATAAAATATTTAATTCTTTTACAGCCAGCTGAAAAAATTACAATGAAATACATTAAACAGTAAGTAAATTACAAATAAAACAAAACATACACCGAAGCATACCCGGAGCACGCTAACGTCACGTAAGTGCTAAATATGTTAACGTCAAGTTTCCCCGATCGTCATATCGACTCACTTCTCGACGTAATCTCCATTCACAGCGATACATTTTCTATGCTTCTTGACCCATTTGTCGTACGTGTCCTCGTACCAGATGTTGTCGAATGACGAAACTTTTCTCTGGATTTCAATTTGTAATTCCAACCCGGAATCAAAGCGTCGACCACGCAGCTGTGCTTTGATTTCCGGAAAAACTCGGAAATCCATCGGCGCGAGGTCCGGGCATCCTCTATTGACTCTCTTCCGTTTCGGAACATGTCGTGCCGTCTAAATACTAGCGATCTACAGCATTTCTTTGTTGTACTAGATGCTTGAATCATTTTATACGTCTCCGTTGGTGTCTTTTCTATTCCTACACAAAACTTGATGATTGCCCTGACTTCAACGTCGCCTATTGACGTCATTTTTCTCTTGATTTGTGTAAGCACCAGTGATGTTAAAACCGTTGTTATTCAAACAATTGTAACGATTTACGAGTAGAATTTTCAGGAAATGACGTTGACGTTGTATTTAACGCTCGTGCTTTTTCGTGACGTTATCCATTGTAATTTAAGAAAATTATTATCAATTAAATATATCGGTACCATTAACTTAAATACGATAAAATCGGAGTGCTCCGGGTATGCGTTATGCGGTTCCTATAGAAACAAGTTTCGAGCGGTATTTGTCTATTCTTGTTAGTGAGCGTTATACTACATATTGAGCACATATTTAAATTACATTTTGTGAAATATGGATAAAAACGCACCATTATGGAAAAAAATACAGCAAAAGTCCTTAAACTTCCCGAACACCCCTCGTAATTTGAACGTTCCTTTCACATTTATTACTACATTATATTTAAATATGTAAATGTTAAAATATAACAAAATAAAGTTATATACCATTCGTACTATTAATTTGTTTAACTATGTACTATTAACATTTTTTCAAATATTGATATATTTAATAAATATATTTTTTTTTTGTTGTTTTTTTTTTATTTTATTCTTGAAACAAATTGTAAGGAATACGGACTGTTAATGTCAGCTTCATTATAAGCTTGCGGTGTAATTCTTCATGAAATTATTTAGAAAAAATTCTTCTTCTTATATTCTTTATGATATTATTTAGAGAAAAGTAACCCATTCCTTCTTTTTTTTTTAAACTTATACGTTGTTATAATACCTTTAGTTTTATGTAATAAGTATTATTAATATAATTTCCGCACATTGTGTACATGATCAAATGCCTTAAATAATCGCTATTGTTCCTGTTGATAAAACATGTCTACGTTTTCTTTTATCCTGCTTCAGTGAAAGAATAGCTTGCTCAAAATATTTATTATTATTATTTCACAATCACTTGAAGTTATTTTAATTATCTAAATAATCGGTATCTTACCATGAACATTTTGCAAAGACCTTGCGTTATGTTTTGATACAAAGTTTGAGTTATTATCTTATATTAAATTTTGTAGATAATTAACTTGCTTTGTTTTCTAACATTTAAAATTTGTTTACATAATATTAAGTCTCAATATGCAGATTCTCTCTTTCTCTGCATCAAAGTTACAATAATAAAAGTGAAGAAGGATATTTGATAAAGTAAACATATATCAAAATGACTTGAAAAACAAAATCAGCATGCCTGAAAATTATCTTCATAAAAGTTAAGAGCATATATTCTGATTTTAGTAATTGTCTGTCCTTCCAGATGATTTGAAATTTATTATAATATCATAAGTGCATTTCATGCAAAAATACAGTCCGTAGGAAATCTAAACTTTGTCATTTTCTCATTATGATACATTGATATTGTTTGCATGTCTATCAAGTGAATAAAAAATTCAAAACAGTTACTTTTAATATACTTTCATCATGTCATGCATTAAAAGAGGGACATCAACACATTTATGAATTTTTACATGATGTATAACGGAGATATATAGACAAAAACGTGAATCGTCTAAGCCGGAATATTTATGTAGACATTATCTCTCGTTAATAACAATTACGTTTAGATTTTCTGAACATTTACTTGCCTGACAATCCCTAGGTAAACATCATTGCAAGGAATATTTAGACTGAAAACGTAATCAAGAAATACTGTACCGATTCGATGGCAGGCATTTACAAAGAAAAAAAAATACATCTAAAGCAAAATTTAATGTCCGTTTTGTTTAATTTCTAAGGACGTTTGTATTTGCGAATAAATTTGTCTTTTATCCTGTATGAAAATTAAAATTTAAGATATTCAAACATTTTTACTAGAAAAAATACACGTTTAATTCTGCGTATATTGATAATCAACAAAGAACTTGTAAAGAAAAATTAAAAAAGAACAGCAAAAAGAACAAATGTTACACTACGGATACTGCTAATAGACTGGTATTTATTATATTATGAGCGTTTAGAAGTAAGTGAGGAATAGATGAAAATTAAGAACAAAAAGTAAATACATTCAAGTTTCAAGTTTTATTAAATATATCTCAGTATGTAATATACATAGACATAAGAACAAATTCTAATAATACACGTAATCACAGAGTACAACTTTTATTCAAGATCTTGAAGGAATTTATACGAAAGTGAAAAAAAAAAATCTATTCCGTAATTAATGATATTGATACCAGTCCATTCTAGTCATACTCATGGTTTTAATAATGCGCGACCCGGTCTGTAGATATTTTAATCAGGTTATTTGATTGGTCGATTGATTTACACACCGTGTAAACCCATTAATTATGTCATGTAGGTCAGTCAGGTTATGCAGAAATTGTGTCATTGTGTCAGGATGAGGTTAATATCATGGAAAACGTGGATTTTGTCTGTCTCGAACTTAATCACACGTAATCTGATTAAGGGTAGAAGTTGACATCTTCGTACTGGGTTATTAAATGTTGTCTGCGGTCTGTGGAAACTGGCAGTAATTCATTTTTGGAATAAATGTGAATCAGTGAACTGTGTCATTTTGAAATTTATTTGATGGATTATTTATAAGAGGGTCCGATTATAAGATGCTCACAATCTCCTGTTGGCATGCATAACAACTGTAGAAATAGGTAAGTGAATTTTATTTTTATTTATTGTTTTTGTTGAGTTGTTTACACGTATAGGGATTGTGCATGCCGTCCAATTTGGTGAACAGGCCACTATGCACAGTCATTTAAACGAAAGCGAAATTTGAAGGGCTGCTGAACTGGCAGTTTTCTTGTCAACAATATGGATTTTAAATCTAGTGAGCGCGAATTTTCAATTGAATGCATTTTCCAAACTACAGTAAATATTTGTTAACATTGAAAATGAATTTATTTCCTTCAAGTTTTTAAACAAACTTTGTCCTGTACAATATAAATGCATGTTAGTGACAGCAAAAAAATATATATCCGAAGTATTATGGAAAATTAAATGGTAAAGAATTGTATAAATATTTTCTAAGTTAGTCATAATATTTATTTACTTAGAAGTTAGAACAATACAGTAGTTACAATAGAGTGCATAAAAAAATGTTACAGCAATATGCAAAATGATACCATGTGTTTGAATTGTTCATTTATAAAAAGATATTCCGAAAAATTTAGCATCATCCTTCAAATATTTTACCAACTTATAGAACCTACTGTCTGATTTATTTATTTATATACAGTATGGAAGTAAGGAACAATCTCAATAGCAAAAATATACATTAAATGAACACATAAATTAATATGATTATGTAAAATTAATTTGTTTATTTATTTATTTATTCACCTATTTACTCAATTATTTATTTATGTTTCACACAATATGTCTCATTATGAGATAATAATATAAGGTAAATGTTAAGGATGTTAAACAATAAAGAGTAAAAAAAATTATAAATAAACAAATAAAAACTATTAATAAAAAAAATAAACAAACAAACAAACAAAAAATACAAAAAACATACATCCTTATGTGCAAAAAAAATTAATTAATTAGTAATAATAATGTAATTGTAGAGAATATACTGCAAATGCAGTAAAATAGCAATAAGGCAAAAAGAAAACAATATAAATGTACATCTGAATCAGCTTATAAATGTATACATAGGTCTATAAATTGAGTTTTCAATCTTAATATTATACATATATAGGTAAGTTAATAATGTTAATACAATTTATAACCTTACATCATATATTGTACAGTACATTTAACATGTTGATGTATAATATAGTACATACATATACTTCATGTATTATTTATATATAGTAATATGTTAGTTTCTTTGATCTAACTGACTGGGTATGAAATAAGTACATATAAAATGGTTTATTTTTATTTTCCTATTCATATTACATATCTTATGTCTTAATTTGATTTGGTTGTAATTATCAAACTTCATGTGTAATAAGTTTTTACTGTTTTGGTGATAATTTCAATAAATTTACTCAGTTTAATTAGCTCTATTTTATTTTCAGTATTGAAAAGTTGGTCAAATTTGAGTGTATTGTGGTTGTTGTAGTAGTAAGGCTTTATATACTTAATTCTACTATCATTAAAGTGATGGCATTCTAAAATATAATGATATTCATCCCCAATTCCGTGATTACATAGGAAGCAAATTCTTTCATTAATTGGTATATTATGATAGCGTCCCACCTCAATGGGACATTTGTGGTTTCTTGTGCGGAATCGTGTTATTATTTGACAGTAATAGTTTGGGATTATTGTAAAGTATTTATTTAGTTGTATGCTATGCTTAATTGTTTTATACATGAAATTTGTGGAGTTATTAACTGTTGAGCTCCAGGTTTGGAAAAATTGATCTATAATGTTTCTTTTGAAGGCGAGTGAGAACCATTTAAGACTGACGCTGTCTTGGTTCAACCATATATTGTTAAAACCGTTTGTTTCTATTAAACTTTGAATATAGTCTAACCACTTTGATTTGACTCTTCTTTGGTTTTTGAGGGCTAGTAGAATTTTATATAATTAAGTAGATAGTTTATTGTTGGTATCATTAATATTACTTTTCAATCTACACCAGTATGATATCATTCTAATTTTTGCTTCTTCCTTTAGAGGAATTATTCCAAGTTCACTATAAATCATATAGGATGGTGTTGACATTTTTAAATTAAGGATGTGTTTAAAAAATTTCAATTGTACTTTTTCCAGAGTGTTCATGTTGCTGAAACCAAACAATTCACTACCATAAAGTAGGATTGGCCTAATAGTTTTATTGAATAAGTCTATTTGTATGTCAAAAGATAAATCTAAATGTCTAATTTTCTTTAGTAACATGTACATTGCTTTAGTTGCTTGTTTAGCTATGTGTTCTTTAGTTTTCTTATAGTTACAAGTTTTTGATAAGTATAGTCCCAGATATTTATATTCATTTTCTATTTCTAATTCATCATTGTTAAATTTAAATTTTGGAATATTGTTTCTTAGTCTTGATCCGAAAATAACTATTTTAGTTTTGGATGTATTTACTGTTAGTTTCCAATTTGTACAGTACTGTTCAAATAATTTTAACTCTTGTTGTAGGCCTGTTTCATTATCACTCATCAAAACTGTATCATCAGCATATAGTATAACAAATAGTTTTAGGTAAATTATTGATATATCTTGTTCATTGTCAATGTTGCAGGTTACTCCCTGTGCATTATTTTCCGATAAAAAGGAGTCAAGGTCATTCAGGTAAATTGAAAATAGTATGGGGGATAAATTTTCTCCTTGCCGGACCCCAATCAAACTTGGGAAAAATTCAGACATACCTTGGGATGTTTTAATACAAGATTTTATATTTTCATACATACTTTTAATTATTTTTAGAAATTTCCCATTTACGTTATATTTTATCAGTTTTTTCCACAATCCTTGTCGCCAAACAGTATCGAAAGCTTGTTTAAAGTCAATAAATGCACAATAAATTTTCTTTTTTTGGGTCCTTAAAATATCTATTAAACTTTGCAATATAAATAGGTTATCTACAGTGGAGTGGTTTTTTCTGAATCCTGCCTGGCAATTTTTGATTATGTCATTTTCGTCAGTATACTTTGTGATTCTGTTATTTAAAATGGCTGTAAATAATTTTCCTAGGCAGCTTAGTAAGGTTATTGGCCTGTAGTTTTCGGGAAGATTTTCATTGCCTTTATTTTTATATATTGGAAGAATAATACCTTTTGTCCAAACTGATGGAATGCAACCAGAGTTAAATATTATATTAAACAATTTTTTATATATAGGGAGCATTTTTTCAAGGGTAACCTTTATATGTTCGTTTAGTATTTTGTCAATTCCAGGGCTTTTATTGTTTTTTAGTGTTTTAACGGCTTTCATTATTTCATCTTCTGTGATTTCGTTATTTATTTCTTCATTAATTTCAATTTGGATATCTTGTTCATCGTTTTCAGTTAAGTTTTGGTCACCTTCATTCACTTTCTTAAAAAATTCATATAGGTCTTGTAAATTTGCTGAGCTTTGTTTTTTGGATTTATCTAAAGAGTTTATTATTTTCCAATATTCTTTTGGGTTTGTGCCTTTAAGGTTTCTAAGTTTGTCTATTCTAGTATTTCTGTGATATCTGTAAGCATTATGTATACTCTGTTTATATTCTTTACTAATATTTTTAAGCATTGACTTATTTCTATCTGTTTTACTTTTATTATATATTCTTTTTGCTATATGATATTTATTTCTCATTGATTTACAATTTCTATTAAACCATGGTTTCCAATTTTTCTCTTTACCATTGATTTTATTTTGTTTTATTTTTTCGAATGTTAATGTACATGCAGTGTTAAATAGTTGTTGGACATCGTCAACACATTTATCTATTTGTTCTTGGGAAACATTCTCTTGTTGCCCTAGATTATTTAGGTACTCATTTATGTTTATAATTGTTTGGTTGTCTATATTATGTGTAAATGACATTTCCTTATTTTTATCCCATAATATTTGATATTCTTCATTATTGTTTTTATCTGCAAAATTATCTTTTGTGTAAGCTGGTTCTACCAGGTTGAGAAAAAGTTCTAATGGGTTGTGTACATCAGAGTACAGGCATGAGAATGGCAAAATATTTAATTCATTGATATATTTGATAAGATTTACACTACCTATAAAGTAATCAATAGTGCTAGCTCCTCTACAGGTCAGTCCTGGAGAAGTCTTGTCACTATCAATTCTGCCATTTAGAATGAATATATCATTAGCCACACATAGGTCTAAGAGTTGGTTACCATAACTATTTACTATTTTATCTTGGGTTTTTCTTTTTAAGGGTATATTTAGCAGATTTAGTTCTTGCTATGGTATATTACTATCTATAAACAGTTAATCATTACAAAACATATCTTAAAATATATTCATCACAAATTATAAAGACATCTTTATCACCGGTTCTCGAGTTAAAATCTCCCATCAACAAAATGTTTTCCTTATCATATTTGTCTGTCACTCTTTAACTCCAAAATGGGTCAGTTTTCTCGTATTTTGTGCCAATCGGGGGTATGTAGACATTGTCAATGTATAATTCTGTTACATTCTCTTCAATTTTGCATGTAAGTTGAGCCATTCAAGCAATTTTTTTGTGATATCTAGAATTGCAACTGAGGGTTCTATTGTTTGAGAGATAATATATGCAGTGTCACCATACCTATTTTTGGAGGTTATTTCTCTATTTGACATATATATGTTGTACCCTTCAATGTTAACTCTATCTAAATCATCCAGTTTACTTTCCTGTATAGCTACAATATCATAGTTCTGTATAAACTGATTAAATTCTGGTATTAATACTTTTGATTTAAGACCACACACATTCAGTGAGCATAGTTTTATGTTTTTTTGTTTTCTGTGATGTTCTAAATCTGTTGTCCTCTAACTTGTCCTATTGCTGTTTTGTATTGTTTGTCTTTTCATTTGGGTTTTCGTGCATTACACTGGTGTTTCCTCTTTAAAAGTTTATAAATTGTACATCCTCACTATCGCTTTCGCTAGATGAACCATTAATATCTCTGTATTTTTTTGGGTATAGCTCAGCATCAAGAGGGGATCTTTGACTAGCACTTCTTTTATCTGGCTTCTTTCTAATGGGATCATTTAAGGGTGTGCAAGAGTCTAAACAGTCAAATCTATTTGAGATGGGGGTTGGGACTAATGGTATCTCAGTGATTGGGTCCTTCATTCTACTATTGTATACCATTCTGTATCTTGCATTCTGTGGGTTATTGACATTGGAATTGTATTTGGGCCTTGATTGTCTATTTTCATTGTCAGGCCTCCTTCTGTTTCTGGTTTCAGTATTTGGGTGAAATCTTTCATTGTTTATGTACAACTTATCTCTCCCTAACTTTACCTTGTCACCATTTTCTTTTGCCTTTTTAAGCTCTTGGTATAATGGTTTTCTTCTTTCTTGTATCTCTCTTGGGTACTGCTCTCTTACAGCATATTGTGTTTCTTTGAGTTTGTCGTAAGCCATATGCTGTATGTATTCCTTGAAATAAATTAGTGAAGCATGACCCCAACCATTCCTCATTCCTTCTTAGTTTAGAATACTTTTTTGGGGGGATATTTGAAAAGAAATTAACTACGAGATAAAATGTATTCTCTGATTAATAAGTTACTGTGATATAACATGTTTCCGTTTCTTTTAGTCCGTGACGCGGTCTCTAAAATAGTGTATTTTTACGTTTGCTAGCAGACGTTGAAATGCAACAAGCCCTAGAATTCTCATAATTCATTCCCGTTAACATGCTTTCTTTAAGACGATTGTTTTATAAAATTGACATGCAATTCTCACAAATCAGCTCCAACTATTCTTTAATCATCAAAAATAGATAAGATAACATTAAGCATGTTGAACTACTCAAATTGATAATGAATTTATTAATTATTGTGCGGTTATAATTATCATGATCTTCACAGGTTGATCTATGAGCAACATTTATGACTGTGTTACGTGCATCACACCTGTAAGCTCTCTTGATAAATGGTCTGTATATCTTTAGATAATTATCTTGAAGAAAAGAATAAATAGAGCAAAGTGTTAGAAATACATAAACGTGTAAGAACGTACAAAACATTTAGATTGGCACAATACATTAAAGTGTTTAATTGTATTATTACCTTATGTCTTTTTACGATTAAAATGCGCTTTCTTATTTTAGACTATATGATAAGTTTAGATAAATATACTGTCAATAATTTTAGGAACTGAAATGTTTATAAGTCTATCTCCTCAGAATGATAACTTTTTTCTCACAATTCAACTAAAATGACATCGATTAAATTAATACAATTTAAAGTGACATTATGTTTACTTTTTCATTGTCATATCATTGACCATATATTTCAAAAAGTGTGACTGTTATAAAGGAAATTGACCAACAATAGATTTCGGAAAATGGTAAGAATTTTAAGAATTTTATAAATTGAAAATCACGGGTAAATTTTGATAGATATTTATAGAAATTTTCTTGGGCCACGTGCGTCATTTATCGTTCATACAATGTAAATTATAAAATTGAATGAAATATTGGCGAAAGGTAAACATATTTTGACTGTCATCTATTCACTCAATATAAACTCTTAGAGATGGGCATAATGTCACTTTAATAAAGAGGCATTGCTCGATTATCCTGATGAACACTTACTGTTCACATTTACTTATTGTTTTATATATGTTCATATATCACATGTTTAAAGGTCGGGCTCTCGCATTGCAACATGGCCAGCAAATGGCTGACCACAGTGCAGAAAACCGTAAGATTCAATTGGACATGAGGTGATTGGATAAAAATGAGGTATTTTGTAAGTATGAACATTAATATAGACACTAACACTATATTGTTTACTGAAAAAAATAAAATATTTTATCTGTTTCTATGATAGTTTGTGACTTGGATATTTGTATTTATAAAAAGTGTGTCAGTCCGGTGATCAGCCGGAAATTTAAATGAAAAGAGGGGTAATCCTCTTTGAAGTCATTTTGCCAAACATTTGGTTGGCTACTTCTATATAACAGGATCATTTTTATGTGTCAGGCATTTCATTATGCTAGAAAAATCACCTCTTTAGCATGAAAAATCAATTTAAATGTAGGATAAGGGGCCATTTCTGATAATGTAGGTCTATGGGGAAATCAATGTGAGTGTCTGACCTAGAAAAAGTCAGTCTAACATTTTTCTGATTCAGATAATTAATATACAAGTATTTCTGTTTTTTATGCCATGCAAATGGTAGATTATTTTTATCATGTCTGTAAAATTTCCTGAATTAATGACAAGTAAAATTACTTGTAAATACTTCAACCGAATCAGACGGAAAACTTAATATAATATTTAGTCCAGAAAAGGCAAGATTTAATACAAATCTTTGAGGATTAATTGAGAAAATGTCATGACAAAGTGATTTAGTTCCAATTATTATTAAATTTAATCATTTTACAAACACTGTGCTCGTTGCAAAAAATACCTTACATCATATTCAATCATTATCTTTTTTGTATTTTTATCTTATAGGCAGTAAAACGTGTTTGAAATAAAATAATAGAATTATCAGTCAGTATTTCTAAAATCTACAATGCTGTTCATATTTTTTTTCTTTTTCACTGAAATTTAGTTGTGGGCGACAATGAATCATACTTGTTCAGCTGTTTTATGATCAGCATTATAACGTTTCTGTACCGAAACTACAGCTAATTATTATGTTTGTGTAACTATTTGCTTTGAATTTTGTCAGTATAAGGCAATATTTCAACTTTTAATTGTCAGTTTTAAAGGCAATAAAAAAGCAAAATTTATTGAAACAGGAACAAAACACGACTATTCTCCCTTTATAATACTGATTTAGAAAATACAACATAATGTTTTTTGGTGAATTGATTTCAGAAGTGCTGTTAACAAATGACAAGCGTGAAATGGCTGCGAAGGAATTGGTTAAATGGAAAGGAATAAGTCAAATGTTACCTGAAGAAATGGTTTGTCATAAAAGTCGCAAAATGTTACAGTAGTATTTTGATTTCCGTTCAAATACTCTATTACCATAAATACTAGGCACCTAAATTCGTCGGCAAACTATGGTGTAGTTATTTCTTTAATGACTAATAATGTTTTTATTATTATTATTATTATTATTTTGTAGTTGTTTTTGTGGTTTTTGGCCATGCGAGGGCATTATTTTCTGCGGAAATCGTATGAAAAAAAGTTCACCTTCTGGCCAGTATAGGTATCTCGAGTCACTTCTGCAAGTGTCATAAGCACAATGTTTAGTTCTCCCTTTCATATTAACACTTAATTCGATTTTCAACTTGTTTTCCATTTACAACTGTATATAAATGAATTTCTCGAAATATTGCGTGTAATACAAATGTATTATAATCGCTTGTCTAAAGGCAGCACATGGGACTTAGTATTGGTTGTCAGCGCAGTGGTTTCGTCGTTCTATTTCTTTATTCGATGTGTATCTTTTTTTTTGAGCGCGAGTCTAATTCAAAAATACGTCTGTGCGGGTAAAAGCAAGGGAAAATAATAAATAAAGCAATTAAAATTACACGATCTGGAGTAGGCTATACTATAAACATTTACGGTCCCTGCGCTTATGCAGTTTTGTCCAATGCAAAACAGTACCCTTTTAAATAGATGGACAACGTGTTTTAAGCTGAATTTGATGCGTCATCATTTTCTGTGTTTTTAGTCTTAGTTCCATATTATCAATTCTCATAAAGCTACCTCATTGTATGAAATCAATCAGATGCGCAGTCCGTTATTTGTTTACGGAGTTAAGAAAATATTTTTCGTCGAATGGACAAAAATGTAAATAACCAATGTGTTGCAATAAATTGAAAAACAGAAAAATTGGTACAGAAATGTTAAGCATATGTTTGTGGATGTTTTTATTTACTTGGCAGTAATTTTTAATGCTCTCAAAGTTGATCATGTTATCCCGCAGTTAAACATGCGTCTAACTCAAAATCATAAAAAAATCCCCGAAACGCACTATTGATTTTTGTGTGTACGTTTATAAAAATATAAAACTCGTAAATGTTTATTTCGCATAGAAAACGGCAGTTTAAATCTTAGAGTCATTTTTTTCTCTTGATTTGTTTTTCATTTTCTAGTAAGATTCACATAATATTCTATGCTGAATAACATTAACAATCAACGCCGAAAGAAAAAGGTTTGGTAGCTAGATCAGTAAGATCTTGACTTTATTGAAATGATTGTCTTTTCCTTTCACATTATGTTGATCTTTTATCTGTACTTTAATCTAAGTATTTAGATTATTCTATATTCTAGTAAATTAAAATATAGGTAGAAAATATGATAATTTATTTAATTATTTGTTTAAAAAGACAATATTTTGTATAAAGTGAATTACGGTATCAATATAACTAATAATAAAACATAAAAGTCGGGTTAATAAAACAATATCTAAAAAGAGATCATTGTTTTTGATAATTTTCATTTTAACATTGTTTCAATATTTGATATACTCGTAAATGAACAACAAATAGGTGAAACAATAAAATGAATTTTAGAGCGGAATAAATTTGCAATGTACCAAAATGCCAATTGGATAATTTTTAAAGTTGTTATTGCGATGAATACAAATATTATTCATGTGTTCTTTTTTATAATTTGTTTAAACGAAATAAAATAAAAATGAGAATCAAATGTTTAACATGAAAAAAAAAACCAACAACACTTAAATAGCCCTCTTGATTTAATGAAGTTGAAATTAATTGAAGTAATACTCGCCCACTCGAATATTGCCTCATTATTTAAATTGTAAACATAAGATAAGATAAGATAAGATAAGATTCATTTCATGGAAGTACAAAATGACGTTTAGTAAAAAAAATGTCTGAATTTATCTCCAAAAGAATCTAGTTTTTGTAAAAATAATAGTCAAATTGATAATATAAATATATTAAATTTTATGCTCACTATTTGTGAATAAAATTCATTTAATTCAAAACAATCAAATATCTATAGAACAGTTTTAGAATTTAATGTTTTAGTAACTAAAATTACCAATATAATTTAATTCCCCTAGAAAAATTAGTTAGCAAGTAGTGTTGGTAAAAAACATCTATTTGTAAAGAAAACGTGATATACGTTAACTTGTCACATTTATGTTGCATTTAAAACAATGCAATTGCTAATATAAAAAGGCAAATGCAAAGAGTTCAAGAGTATCATGAGACTTTTGCTGACAGCTTTCCTGACAATATTGGCGATAAATGGTGAATTTTATACAGGGCATATAACGTATCATATGAATAATTGATGACATATTTTCGTTAAAAGGGCAAGAAATAATGAGTATTGTTGTCCAGAACATAAATGTCATCGCATGTTGCCTCGTCATATGACTTAAAAGGGAAACGAATAACATTACTTTCTACACAGATGTCTTGGTCAAAAATATTCTGTTTCATAGAGATGGAATTTCTGCTTTTATTTCTCAAGGAAAGTGAATTTTTCCGCCGAAGGCCGTCTAATTTCACTTTGACTTCCGCTAAAATTAACAGTAAAGAAATGATTATAGGCAGAATTTTCATAGGTCATTTTAACACTAATAGCCTGTTCGATTGATACTTTAGAAGAGCTTATATAAAAACACAATAATGATATTTTCAAGATGGTTCTAACAGCTTTTCAATAAATATATGAAATTAAATATGACAGATCGCCTTTTTGATGGTTTTGCGTTCGATTTGGTTTCCCTTCTAAGCTGTTCAAGTCATTATATTCTCTTCTCGAACCGGGCATGAGGCGATTGAAACGAACTTTCGACTAATTTACAGTTGCAAAATTCTCCTAGGAATTAGTGTACAGTATCTACTAAATCTTTGTTTATTATAAATTCCTATTCAAATCAAATTCCATTTTGATTAAAATCAAATAATGTAATTAATATTGTTTAAATCTAAGATGACAATTAATGGGGAAAACATTGCGGGTAAAAATGAACTGAAAAAGAACTATTGAGGACGAATAAAATGTTCTGATAGAATGTTCACTTAAATTTGCTATAAACATGTAAGGAATACATTGTTAATTACATTTTTATCATAATTATTTCATGAGATGACTTAAAGAATAAAAAAACTCATTCTTCCTTTTGTAATAAAAAGTTTAAGGGTAAATATACTTTAAGCAAAAGTGTCTAATGGCAATAATGCAAATGTACTTTATGCGGAAGAATTTTTTAGACGTTAAAAACTTTATATATCATAGAAGAGTCTATCGGTAGCCCTACACCTTTAAATGATATGCAAATTCGACCTTAAAATCAAGATAATTGACCTGAATCGCAATAAAAAACCTGTGTTGTTGCTTAGTACAGAGTGTAGTAACATAAACACTTATCAGGTTAGACTAAATATTTCAACTTTGGCAGAACATTATTATCTAAATGCTATGATTCATGTTCTTGTCTGGAATAGAGAACAGCTACATTGCCAATTCAATAATTCTAGTTTTATAATTACAGTTTATCTTTGTTCATTTAACAAGGATTATTATTAATTTTGCCAGATCGCCACGGCGAGCCGGTATTACGTTAGGATTTTACTGAGAAACAACCTAAAACTCTGAATCCATCCAAAAATTTAATCGGAGCTTGGCTTCCAGCTTTCTACAAAATTTATCTGTCAGGGCTGGAATCCAAAATTATTTAGCCAATCAAATTTAATCTTACATAGCGTCAAAAAAAATTCAATTTACACGCCATTTTTAAATAGCAGCAAGTATTGCTTTGAGCGCAAAGATAAAATGATGATTAAAATGTTTGTTTTCATGAATTCTTTTCAATAAATCATATTTACACTGACTTTTGATTTAGCGATTTCACCTGTTTTCTCTGTAGTTAGTTTTCGTTTGGTTAATTAACATAAGTGTATATCTGGTTCTGTGCATTTTTTTCTTTTTCTTTCTTTGTGGTCATTTTATCCTTTCCGGTATTTAGTGTATGTATTTACTGGTGGGGAGGGGGGGGGACTCGGGAACCGGCACGCCCGGGATCCGGGATCGTATTAGATATAGAGGAAAAACTAATAAACTATATTTGTGTTGATTATTGTCGCAATGAAAGGCCATTAAACGTTAAGTTTTTATTTTTGTTTATTGTATGTAATGAACGTTAAATTAATTTAACTTAGGATATAGATATATTTAGAGCTATTTATTAACAAACTTAAAATGCGGAAATCACAATACTTATAATTATATGCTTAATTAATTGGAAAAATCAAAGACTATATTCTTGAACTGGTCAAATCCCGGGATCTTTATATGTTTTAATACGATCCCAGCTTTTCTGAAAGCTATATTCTTGAACTGGCCATTTCCTGGGATCTCTATATATTTTAACACGATCCCGGCTTTTCTGAAAACTATATTCTTGAAGCGGTCAATTCCCGGGATCCCTATATATTTTAATACGATCCTGGCTTATCTGAAAAACATCTTCTTAGACTGGTCAATTTCCGGGATCCCTATATTTTTTAATACGATCCCGGCTTTTCTGGCTGAATTGATTGACAACTTGTGTTTACTTTAGGACTGTCTTGTGTCTGTCACTCATTCCAATACTAAATAACATATTACAACTTAACTTCGTATAAAGAGACATCTTTATGAATTCTACCTATCTAACATTTTTTTGGTCAAGGTCAACAGGCCATATAGTAAATGTGCATAGACATAGGGACTTCATTCTATCTGTTTACATGCATCTTCATATATACTCATATTCCTCTTTGTTAAACAGACAGAACTGGCTTCCATAACTTTAAATGTCACTTTTATTTTGATGTTCGCTGAAGTCACTTCAGCTAACAGAACCTCATTTTTACATTTAAACACACCCCTGGAAAATAATACGAAGCGAGTCGCTACTAGCTTTTTTAAAAGCTTACCTTGTCTGCATTTAAAATGGTTTAGTATTGAATGTACGCGTTGTCTTGTTTTTTTTAGAAATACATCAGCTATACTATCAGCACAAGATGGAAAACCTTCCAAGTAGTAGGGGTCATTTAAACTACGCATTTTCTTATTCATTAAAATCATGTGCACGCCTATCGATTAATATAGTATTCGAAAAAGCTATTCTTAATACACTTTAATTATGTCGTGAATTTAATTAGGAATATCTACACATCATGTTAAATGAGATTTAAATATTTGAAAACTCTTCGCAATTATATTTTTTTAATAATGTCCCACATTGATAAAACTTACTTATTGATTTTATAAAACCAGTCAACGTGCTATCTAAAATAATTAAATATTATAAGATATAGTTAGACGAGTAACATTTCCGAATATAAGGTTTTCTGCTTTTATATCATTGGCAGATGAATTTTAATTCATCAAAAGAAATTATATGTTGTTTCTTAGAATGTCTTTCTTTCAATTAAACTTATTAATAATCGTACATGAAAGTCTAAATTTTCAACATGTCGGCAGACAGGCAGACCGTTTTTGTTTATAATAGTATACGCTATTAACATATTGTCCGTGGAGTCTCTGATAAGTCAAAACCAGTGACAGACAATGTATCAACGAAATAAAGACGTTATTAATTAAAAGAAGACAAAATAGATGAATAAGTTAAATTTAAGCAATTAAGGCAAATATAAAAATAAATCATGAACATCAGTAATCATTCTTCATTTCTCCATTCTTTAGAATATTAATTGTCTATGGTATGGATCGCTTAGATAATTGATCAGGGTTATTGTGTTTGTGTATATTTGTTATACAAATCATTGTGTTTAAATTTGTACACAGTTATTTTTGTGCCACGATCTCTAAAAGAGCTCATTATAATAAATGCTTAATAGCATTGTTAAGGACTATAAAATATCCCGATGATTCATTCTTGCAAACAGCTTCATCATGCTTTCAATAAGACCAATGGATTTTGAAAATTACGACACCTCTCACAAATCAGCTACAACTAGGCTATAATCATCATATTGAAGATTTCAAACATCTTAATATTACATTAAGCAGATTAGAGATCACTAAACTTGATAGTAAAACTTGCATAAGTATGATAATAATGATTATGATCTTCACAGGTGTCCCCGACAGCAGAATGTCTAACCACACCTGTAAATTTCGTCTAAACAGACTACCGAGCACATTAAGTTAACAATTTGATAACCATTGGAAAATAAGCAAAAGTTCTTTTAGGGTCCCATGTTTTATTTCGATTTATGATATAATTGTACAGTTTTAATAGACATTATGTGACCTGATACTGTAGATGATAAAAACCGTAAAATGTTTATTCATCATTTAAGGATGTAACCCCACTTTGAAGAGTATTCAAATAGGTTAGAATCACTGTCAACAGCATTGAAACTGAGAGGCGTGGGTAAAAACCGCAGAAGGGGCAACTTTTTTCCTTTTTTAGTTTTAACAGTTTTATGTATCTGGAAAAAAAAGTGTTTGATTTTAATTATATAATTATTGTAGGTATTTACTTGCTAATGCCAAATTTAATAGCAAATATGAGGGGCGTCCGTGGCCGAGTGGTTAAGGTCGTTAACTTCAAACCGCTTAACCCTAAACGCTTAGCGTTGGAATCCCGACAGGGACTTTGGATTCTGTCATGTGAGGAAGCTATCCAGCTAGCTTACGGAACGTTGGTGGTTCTACTCAGATGCCCGTTCGTGCCTGAAATAATTCATGGAAGGACATCAGAGGTCTTCCTCCACCAGTAAAGCTGGAACATCGCCATATGACTATACTGTGTCGGGGTGACGTAAAACACAACAAACAAACAAACAAATAGCAAATATGATACAAGATATTTTCAAAGTTTAATAATACAAAAACTACACGCTATTTTTAATCATTAACTGATGAAAATGTGCTATATTCTTGATTAATAGTATTCACTAAGTAATTTATTTTTTATATAAAAAAATTGAAGAAATGAATTTGAAAAAAACTAGTAATAATGGATAATTCAAGGTCATAAATGTGGCACAGTCTCAAACAAATGACTACTCTTTGATGTTGATTTAATAGTTTGTAAATTGTTTGTATAATCTCATTCATTGTATTATATTGCTATTGAAATAAATGCTATATGCTATAATTATCATGTTTTGTTCTTCAGGGATTTGAATTAAGTTTTTTGTGTACAGTTTGTTACACCTTTTTTGCAATCAAAACATTAATAAATAATCTGTTTTGTTCTTCAAGGATTTGGATTAAGTTTTTTGTGTACAGTTTGTAACACCTTTTTTGCATATTGCACATGCAAGATGTACATGCATTGTTAATAAAATTGTTCATTCTTATATTACACACATGTTATATTGAAATTAAAAAATAAAATGTGTATATTATATATATTTTAATTCATCAAATCTTGCCCAATAATTGGTAAGTGTGGGGTTCTGAGTAGAACCACCGACGTTCCGTAAGCTAGCTGGATAGCTTCCTCACATGAAAGAATCCAAAGTCCCTGTCGGGATTCGAACCAACAGCGGTGAGGGGCAAGTGGTTTGAAGTCAACGACCTTAACCACTCGGCCACGGACGCCCCCAAAAGTACATTTGAATACGGAAAAAATACAAGGATGTTAAGGTAACAGAAATTTACATTGACTTTAATGCATATTAAGCAGCTTGTTTGTCGTGTTCGGCTTTCTTTGGGGATTCTTATTTTCTCTATTTTATCGCCACATTGGCGTTGTTTGTGCCGTGTGGAGGCTGTAAAAAGTCGCCCCGTACATTCAATCAGAAATTTTATATTTCATATCCTTAAAGATCGTTCAACACGACATTATTGTTGTGATTGAGGTACTAGTAATTTAGTTCTTTCTATTCGGCTATTTTCTTGTTGGGTGGTTCCAGTATTCCTCACTTGAATACTGTTGAAACACCCTTAGGATATGTGGCCTGATTTTTAAATTAGTCTTTTGACGTCGTATCTGTGATATGCAGGCTATCCTATGATAACCAATGATCCCCTTACAAAATTCAATTTTATTTAGTTCCGCCCATTGTTTTCTCGTTTTGGGCACACACATTTTTTTTACTTTGGGACCATATGCCGCTTTTCATGGAATGGCACATACGTGTCACATTGAAAGTTCCATGATAACCGCCATATGAATACATCTTCGGATGTTTCAAAATTCAAAATTGTACCAGATCAAGTTAAATGTTGAATTCTGCTTAAACCGGTGCTAGAGGGGCGTGGACGGTAGTTTGCACTTTACAGTACCGTCCATGAACAGGCTCAATCTAACCGAGCCTGCAATATTTTCAATTTTGCCGTGTTGGGATTTCTTTAGGGATTCTTATTTTCTCTATTTTATTACCGTAAATCTCATACAATCATTTTATGTTATGTATCATATATTGTTATGTATTATATATTATATTCTAAAAGGAGCAGCAGTGCAAAGTGTAATGTTTTATGTTATTAATTAAACCGAATCTGCAATTTTCATGTAATTTTGTTGTGATTTTTGCTTCAACTTTTCTCCAGATCTTGATACATCATAACAGCAGGTGTCAAGTGGCGTGTAGCGGCTGTAAAAAGTTGCTCCGTACTTCACGTAAGTGTTGTTATATTTATTCAGGTAACCGTTCTTTTAAATCATTGATACCAGCACTCAAACGTTACAAAAATATATTCAATTCACGTAATAAATTATGTTTCACGTCAATGATAATTCGTTCATATCTAAGATTTTTGTGTTTGATTTTAATAGTAGACAAAAGACAAAAACATAAACAAGTGCATGAAATGTTGCCATCTGTAAAACAATATAACACTAGTGTGCGTCATAAATGAATAGGTATTTGAAGTTTGATTGCTTCTGCTGGTATAATAGAATGTGTTTTTTTAATTCCTTATGTAATATAAAACCTAATCATTTTCTGTTGTGCAGTAAAATTTCACGCGCTCACCATTAATTCGTCTGTTTCATCTAATATGATGTTTTTCATTTATTTGTTAATTTAAAGAATCAAGCAATGAAAGTTTAGCAGTTGGTTTAGAAAAGATATGTTTCGTAACAGTTGCAGTAACTACATGTAATTGTTGCCTACGCCCGAGCAAGTTAAGTTTATGGTGAGGTGACAAATTGCGACAATATAAAATTGATTATAAATTATTTAAACAGATAAGAGAAAATATATGGAATGTTATTTGCTTCCGGTTGAAAGATGCAATTTATTTCAGGTGAATTTTAATTTGCGCATAATTTGCATCTTTGATTGATTACACGTTTTGTCCAAGTGAAAATTAAATTGAATATAAATTATTTAAGAATATTCCCTCTAGTTGAATTGACTTTATTTATTAGATAATTTGAATTTGTGCATGATATGAATTTTTATTTAACATTTCTAAACCAACATTTTCTAATTATGTTACAATTGTTTTACCTTTTAATATAAGTCTATGCCTATTAATATGTCTATTTAAATAATTCATTGTTTTAAACTACAATGACATTCAATTATTCATTTAAATCAAAATTATAATAGATATTAACTAGTTTGATTACATCTTTCCATGGTAAAAATAGTTGTTAAATTCATGTGATATACTATGTACATATATATATTCTTATTAAATAAAATATTGTTTTTACGAGTGGTCGGTTAACAAAACATAGTGTATGCCTGATACATTTCTGAAACAAATGAAAGAAAATTGCTATACTTTCTAAAACAAGCCAAATACTCCCCATTTTATTTATTTTGTCTTTAATATAAATAAATAAATTTAACAAAGTAATTTTAAGAATGTCCTTAATTTACGTTTTTAATATACGCGTTGTAAAGTTAATGTTTCCCATTTTATTTCGTGTTTGTTTTTTTCTGTTGTTCTTGTTGTTGCTTTTTTGTTGTTATTTTTGGTAATTCTATATTAAATATACGTTTTTCACCGTATATTGCCCAAACTCTCATTTTTAAGGAACATATCTACAAAAGGCTTAGAATACTTCTATAGAAATTTTCGCATTTGATAGACGTTCCTTTACAATTTTCTTCTTATCTCCCAGGGTAATCTCGAACAATCTATTTAAAGATAAGTCTCCAAACAAAATTGCCTGTTATTTGTAATTTAAACCTTTTGACAACATTACGATAACATAACAGAACGTAAAAGTACATCTTCAGAGTAATCAACTGATTAAAAAAGTAAATGACGTCAAGAATTTACATCAAGCCTCTTTTTCCTACTTACAAGATTTAGTATAATATGCAGCTGCTACTTAAACAAACTGACTTTGCGCAGAGCAACTGTAAAGTACAATGTCCTCTTTAGAACAACAGTGACACATTTCGCCGAAGATATATTTCAGGTTCCAAGTGTTGTGTGGCAGCTGTTAACATTTGCTCCCTAATGAATAGATTCAATCAAAATTAGTTTGCAATAATTTCCTTTTTCAATCTCCGGATGGATCAATCCTTTTCCAGTTTTTTTTTTACAATAAATTTTACCCTGTAGAGCAACACAGTTCAGCAACAACTAAAACCTTTGCCTTCATAAGAATGTTGACAGAAAATATCAATAAAGACAACAACAAAACTCTGAATGCTCCTAGTTACGGAAAACAATAGAATTATATACAATCCATTGTCAGGAGGTTGTTAACGTGTTGAAATATTTTCTTGTGTAAGGGATGCTCCCGATATTGGTAGACTCACAAACATATCAATGTTACTGCAAATAAGTATAAAAATGAAATACATTTTCAGAATGTGTTCAATTTATCTCAAGTATTATGGAGGCACGCATATAAGTGCATATTACAAAGAAATCACGTTAACGCTATGACCCACTTTGCTTCACGAAAAGAAAACACCAGTTTAAGTAATACATTAAATGCGAATTGTATATCGATATTTTGGACTTAATTAAATGTTGTGCAAGATTGCATGTTTTTATACGTCACATGTTTTCATCAGTTCGGTGCCAGAATGTCAAAATGTGTCTAGTTGAGAATGTTCGCTTTTCATTTGTATAACAACATAGCGATTTCATGACGCTCGTGACTTCACTCAAGAATAATGCATGCTAGTATTTATGAGAAATTAATAATTTTCGTGTTCTGTTTTTCATTTATCATTCAAGTTTTTGTCCATTTGAAACAGCTTGCTCGGTTATAATCATATGGTGTTTTTATAACAGCTCCTTTTTCATAATTCAGAGGGTACATAAGGAATAATGCTACATTTTGTTAACAGCTTAAATAATAAATCTCTCACTTAAAACAAATTGTAGGCAGCAAAGACATCGATGAAAACAAGTAGTGAATATTTTCATTTTTTACAATAATTAAGTGTTGTGCTCTGACTTCATTTATTCTATTATTTGCTATAAAACTTTTAATCAATGACCACTTCTTTATTAATCATGTTTTGCTTGTGATCACTATTGTCCTTTCAAATAGACGTATAACATTGCATTTTATGTAACTGATGAAATGATACCTTTTTAATAGTTTCTTAATGTATCAAGTGATGATAACTATTGACAAAAATCAGTTCAAGGTGGTTCTACTTATCTGCTTAGGATTTCAGAGCTTTTCATAAACCTTAAATACCATAAAGAAAAGAGTCGATTTTGGAGATTAAGCAATACTCTGTTGCAATCAGATGTTATGAATCTCTTACTAAAACGAAATGTTTCCTAATGCATTAATAGTAAAAGTTAATGTCATGGTTTCATTATCACATCACTATATAGGAATACAAGTTCTGCAAATAGGAGCGATAGTAAATAAAAAAAATGAAACTCGCAGGCTAAGAATCGAATCTGTTCGTTTTGTGGTTCTACAATAATCACAGACGACCAAATCATCAATTATCTAACGTTCAACCTTCTTTGTTCAATCAAATAAAATATAAGTAATATACATTTGTAAAGATAAAATCAATTTATACCGTTATAAATCTTGTTTAACTGATATTTTACTTAGTTTAATGCCCGCTGAAGTTTGTTTGGAATACAAGAAAATTCATTGTAAAGTAAGGTAACAACATATAACAACATAAAATTTGATTTATTGAATAAAATGAATGCAATTAATCGAAATAAAACGATTTAAAACTTTTACGCAGGTTGAAACGATGCCATTTAATTTAACATAATTCTAATTTTTACATAATTTGCGATTTTGCCTGATTAAACATTTTGTTGAAGTGAAAATTGAATTGAACATAAATCACCTGAAAATATTAAAGTAAAGTTTAGCTGAATAAATTTCTTACAGAACTGAATTCTGCGCAATAAGTCAAATTGCGAATTTAATTACAAATTCCTTGATATTCATTTTAAGATTTATTTCCGATAAACCTTACTGTTATTTGTAATTAAAACATTTTGACATTATCAGATAACAGACATACGAATATAAAAGTGCATCTTTTCTCACTATAAGTAAATGACATCAAGTATTTACACCAATGTATTACCGTCTATGTTAAAAGTATATTATGCAGCTGTTCATTGCAAAACAGTTTTGAACTGTACTAAGTGGTCGTTAGACAGTTGTACTTCACAGTCTACATTTAAACTCTGTTTGCAATTCTCTTGAAAGGCTCTCTCCTTTTCCAGTTATATTTAATCTCTGCTGACCAACATAATTCAGCAACAAAAAACAACGTTGTCTCCTCAAGGTTGTTGCAGAGGTTGTACTGTATATCTTAAACAATCATCTTATAACTTGCTTCTACAACAACAACCTCACAAAAATGTTTGTATGCTTATAATTATGTAAAATAATGGTATTAATAATAACAAGAAGTTATTGATATGTTTGGTGATAAATTTTCTTGTGTGCAATGGTTGCTCCCGATATTGGTAGACTTGCATCATATTTAGGTAACTTCATATAAAAATGAAAAACAAAGGCCTTCTAAATAAGATATTTAATTTATTTAAAGTAAAAAAATTAACTGAACATTATACATGCTCGAATTTTAAGTGCACATTACAAATAAACCGTAAGTGCATGTTAGGAATAAATCGTATTTACTACATTGCTCCCGTTAATTCACGAAATGGGAATACTAGTTTAATGCAAATCATTTATTTATAACATAGATTAAACTTAATTAAATGTTATGTAAGATTGGTTTGTACGGGTTATTTAATGTTTTCCACCAATACTTTTTATCAGTTCGGTGCCAGAATGCAGAAATGTGTCTTATTACGATTGTATGCTTTTCATTTGTATAATGACAATGCGATTTCGTGACGCCCTTGACTTCCATCAATTATAATGCATGCTAGTATTTATGAGAAATAAATAGTTTTCGTGTTCTGGTTTTAATCAATCATTCAGGTTTTTGTCAATTTGAAACAGCTTGCTCGGTTATAATCATACTGTGTTTATAAAACAACTACTTTGTCACAATTCAGATGATGAATCAGGAATAATGTTACATTAGGTTAACAGTCTAAATAATGTCTCAATGATTATGTATTATTTCTTAAAGTAAATTGTTGGGCGCCGTGAAATTAAAGAAACTGTTGTTAAATATTTATTATTATGAAAAGTTTAGTTTTATGTATTTCAGAAAAAAATTCTTCTTGAGTGATTCTTAAAAATGAGAAATCTCTATTTCGTGTCACCTTATTTGTCTTATTACGGTCATTGAAATTTAACTCAAACTCTACAAAGTTATATAAAGGGGGCACCTCTTGAGGGCAATAAAAGATCGATGTTAAAATGGCAAACTAAATTAAATGACACAAACCGCATATGTCACAGGTGTCAATTTAAAGAAATTGTGCTATTGCGGATCGATATGATGACGTCACCTTTATAATCTATTGTGACTTTCTTTTCCAACCATTTATTATTTAGTTTAATATTTTATATTAATTCTCGTAAAGTGTGATAGAATATTTAAATAAGCACTATAATGTGATCATTATTGGCAGGGCAATGAAATAAAAAAAAAGTTTAAAAATATGTGAAAAAAAATTAATTCTTACCGACTTTCCCATTGGACAGATGTTTACAATATTAAATGCCAAATAAGGTTTAGTGTAAGGAAATGTGACAGACTGTATCAATTGAAAACACTATTTATTTATATAGAGGAAAAATAATTATGGTATTGAAATTAAATGATTAATGTGATCTCCTCTAGTTGAAATGATGAGATTTAATTTTGAAGTATGCAACATTCTGCAACATTTAAGAAAAAATCAAATTGAATAAAAAATGAATATTTACAAGTTAAGTTTAATTGTTTTTTTATAAGAGAAACCAATTTTGCGCATTAATTTATATTGCATGCTTTTATTAAATTATCAATCATCTCAAGTATTAGGTAAGAAATTGTTTGAAACTAAATGATTGCTTAATGTTTCCCTAATTGAAATAATATAATTTTATAGCAGATAATTGTAATTATGTGCAAGAATTTGCAACTTTGATCGATGAAATGTTTTGATCATGTGAACATTAAATAAATTATAGATTGATCTTAGAATATTCCCTATTGTTTGATTGAGTTGAATCAATTAAATAGATAATTAATTGATAGCATTGTTCTAAGATGTAAGTTTATCTCACCAATCCTAGACTTATATTACCTAACCATAAAAAACCAAAACATTTTTAATGTCTGAATTATTTCTTCAATAAATGATCAAATGGTAATAATTTTTAAAATACTTATTTTTAGATATCAATATGTGATATAAAAGATTAAAACAATATGAAAAAATGTAGATTTTAATGTATAGGCAAGGGAATTTTTTTACAGATTAAGTCATGTCTAAAAATACTTTTTATCAAAACTATTGTTAAACACGTTATTTTCTTCTTCCTTCAGAGAAAAATTCAATCATTGCATTTAGAGATAAGTCTCCGATGCACCTGACTGATATTTATAATTCAAAACCTACAGCTTTATCAGATCAAGGAATGTAAAAGTGCATTACGACGACAAAAAAGTAAATGACATCAAGTCATGACACCTCCTGTCTATTTTAAGTACATTAAGCAGCAGCTTATTACAAAACCGTGCCGTAAATTAAAAACAAACTGTCATCTCATATAACTTGCTGCAACTGCTGTTTTAAAAGTTTGTTTTGATGCGAAAAAACAACCACTCAGGGCTACGGTCTTAGTGGTCAATTCGCAATTCCTACATATCAAAACTCCACACTGGTGTTAAAAAGCCGATAGTATTTCGATTCTAACAGAAAACAAATTAATAAGACAAAATGTTGAACCTTATTGTTCAAGAATTAGTCAAATTTTAACAATTAAAACTTTTGTGTCAAACAGGATTGTATTGTGTTATTATCGGGGCTCAGTTAATCATTCTTGAATCCCTATCCCATGTCATTTTTAAATGATGTTTTTCTTAGGCCTAGAATAGCATACTTAGGATGACGTCATTACGCTGCTTACGAATGACTATAGATTATATCATCTGATTTGGATAAAAAAAAGTGACGTTAGCGTATGTGAATATGAGGAAAAACGACAGAAACTATCAGTGATGTTCAAAGTATTATTGGCTTAAAAGGTTGTGTTAACCATCTTATCGGAGAGAGGGAAAAAAACAGCCAAATATTCATGAAGTTCACAAACAGTGTTTTATTGGCTGTTAAACACAAGTTGTTTTTCTTCTTTGTATAAAAAGAAAAATTACAAGGCATGTTTAAATAATAAATTCATGTATACTGTATAATATTAAACATAGAATATTTAATAAAAACAACATGTAATACACCATAATTGTGATAAATGTTACTGTATCCTTTGATAGAACTGAACTGATAATAATTGCAGAATTCATACGCTTTAAAAATTGCATGTTGAAGATAATAGTTAAGGCATTATTCAGAGTTTGCATTAATCTACTGTCTCGATACGTGTACTGGAAATGCGAATAGACTTCTAATATAAATTAACATTAAATGAGATCTTTATATAAATAATACGAAGTGTATGCGTTTTAACGTCACATCTTTTCAAGCATGTAAAAAGTTTTATTGTTCAAAACCTGGTAAGAATATAAGAATTGTGTGACGTCCTTGACTGCCATTTAGAATTATGCATGCTAATATTTATGAAAAATCGATAGTTTCCATTTACTGTAATTCATCTGTCATCCAGGTTTTTGTCCATTTGAAACAGCTTGCTATGCAATATTCATACGTGTTTTATATATCAGCTTCTTTGTCATGATACGGAAGATGAATGAAGAATAATGTATCATTTAATTAACAGTTTCAATAAAGGCTCAATAATAGGCATAATTACTTTATTTAAGTGACAGGGAGCTGTGAAATTAAAAACAAAGTAGATACTTAATACTTTTCAACGATTAAGCCTTTTTATACGGTACATCAGATTTAGAATTCTTTTACCAAAAAATAATTAATTTAACTTTTTATCAATGGCCATTTCCCTAATTACCATTTTGTCATCAATGAGAAAATTGCATGGCATTATTAAAGTTTATGAGGAAAGGTTAATTCGCTAATCGTTTCAAGTTAAAATACAAAAATATAACATTATGACATGAATGACGTCGTTTTTATATCATATGGTAATAAATGTTGATATAAAACAGTTTTAGAGTCATCTCATTTAATTTAAATGTACGAAAAAACAAAATTTTAATCAACATTTCATTTTTTATCAAAAATAATAAACCCAAATGCAAATACGATAAATACCAAAAAAGATCGTGTAGAAGGCTTAGAGATTTTTAAAGCAACTCTTTGCTTCATTATCGATTCCTGGCTCAGTGGTCCATGCCATGTAGTTGTGTGTTATTTGTTATTTTTAAAGATCAAAATGTGAATGCATACATTTTTAGAAAAGAAGGAAATAAGTCGCAGAATGTGTATTACGACATCATAAGAAAAAAAGCCTTCATGGCACGAAAAATAAAGATACAAATATATGCAGAAATAGGTCTTCTTCAATCTCGAGTATATAACATACAATAATACAATGAAACCTGTTGAATTGATATTATTTTGTGGTTGCAATAATTAAATCATATTATTTTATTACAGTGTATTTTATTTCATTTTAATTTCAAATTGATAATAAATGATATTAAATTTTATATAATTTGATTTTGATATATACTTGCAACATTCATATTGCTTTATCAATAAATACTTAATAACACTAAAATAATTGGAAACCATAATCCAAGACGACCAAATCAACAATTATCTTCCACTTGTCTACATTCACCCGTTTTATTTCCCTTTAAGATATTTATGTAATATAGATTTGTAAAATTAAATGAATTTATACAGGAGTGAAATCATTTTAATACTGCTTTAAATGGACAATTACATGTAACGAAGTTCATTTAATGCCTTACAATTTTCTAAATTTATAACAATAAAGTTCTAAATTACTTCCGTAAACAAGCCAAATGCTAATCATTTTATCTCTTAGCATAACATAAATAATGAAGAGATAGAAATTTTGTTTAAGTTCCTTATATATGCGTTCATTTCAAGACAATTTTGGGGGGCGCAAGCCCCCAATGTAATTACGATAAATTCAGTTAACTACCTTTTGAACGCATTTAGGCTATCTAGCTGCGCTGAGCAAAAATAGTTCCAATATTTTGCCATAATATTCAGATCATCATAATACCTTATCTAATTTAAAATTGACTGGTCATTTTATTACTTAATTTTAAATCCTTTTATCACAAAATTACAAATACCATTGCTGTACGTGATTTGAATATTACTACGCTAGCAGTCGATAAAAATTTAATGAGAACCAGTTTATTTGTCCTACCTTCTGGTTCCCGATGCATGAGAGCCAAAGTACTTGCATAAATTTGGTGCCAATTTTATCAAGTCATAAATTAACTAACTATCATAGAACACAATAATTCAGGAAGATGGAATACGATTTTCAAATTAGATAACTTTCAAGCTTAAAATGGTTAAAAAGTGTGAATGACAGAGTAAAAATTTGTATGCGTATGAATACGAACTATTTTCCCTCTGACGTCATTTTCCCGAAATCGCCATCTTGGTCAGTTATTCCGAGAAAAGGTTGAGAAGATTTGCTATCAATTAGGAAGTCCCAGCCATTACGTTGATATTTTGGTTGCAATCTATTCCGTATGTATAATCAAGTTTTCTTCACAATCTGGTAAAGCTATTGATATATTTCGCTTGATAGACTGCAAATTTTAGTGCAGTGTCGTACTCGGCCTCGAGTCAGCTCGGCCTTTTTTCAACTCGGTCCACCTTTTAATTTATTAACATATTGGTTTTTTTTATCACTTTTTATTGTTGAAACCACATAATTAATATCAGGACTTATTCAGAAACATGGAAAGGTATTTTCTTAAATTATTATTACATTTTTGACTACTTTTTGAACACATCTTTATCAGTCTATTACTCAATTTACTGTATTAGCTAACTAAGCTTAACAAAATAAGCCCAAAACTTGTCATGATATACAGGTAAAATGTAATAATTGGTGAAAAATGATAGTTTTCAATTTTGTGATCATGATTTTTGCAAGCGACTGGAGTTACTGCCCCAGCCCTGTAATGAATAAAATCCTATCCTATGAGAGGTCCCAAAATTTAAAGGACTAGTAATAATTATAATTGTTAAATACAATATGACCCCTGCAGGACAGGGCAGACCGTGAGACAGGGCGGACCGTACCAGGGCGGACTGTGACTTGAGACTAGGCGGACCATATTTTGGGACATCAATAATTTAATACTTTTATTACATTAGTCCACATATAAATACTTTTTAAATCATGGTCCGCCTAATCTTGAGTCACAGTCCGCCCTGTCCGTAATTCAATATGACTTAAAATAAGATATACTTATTTCATACATGTAGATCTGATTTTCACAGTTTTGCCTTCATCAGATGTAGGATTTCATGATATTTATGGTCAGTCCATAATTTTGTAGATTTTTTATTTGTAAATTTATAGACATTTATATATGAAAAAAGTAGTTGTATTAAAATTCAAAACCACAGGTCGATAATAATAAGATTACTGATTATATTATTAAATATAACAGATTCCAGATAATGTGAATATCGGCATATTTTACGCTTTAAAATCAACTAAAAACGTACAAGGTTAACAATTTGTTGCGTTCATTTACGCACTCTGTAAATTAATTACGCAAAGAATGTGAATTTGAAGTGTTTTTGGTGTGTACTTACATTTTTGAAACAGCTGATTGACCGCTTCCATTTAACAGTTGAACTGTGCTTACAGTGTGTATCTTTTTCCAATTAATACCTGTCAAGATACTTTCAACTATTTTTCTCTGTAAACCAGTCAAATTACATCTTTATTGCTTACGTGCTTGATAAAATATTTGTTCTATTTTCTTGATAATTGCAAGGATTTATTAATACACATGTTGTGCATGGTTGCTCCAAGGGCTAATCAAATTGAACTTTTTTTCACACAACTCTGTTGCCGGGGAAACTTGATAAACTTACCTCATTACCTTTGTTGATATAAACAATCAATAAAAACAACTTGTCTTTAGCAGCGGAATTTTATATACATCATATTAAGTCATCATTACTTTTATTGTTTAACATCTATATGATTATTATACTAATAGTATTCATGGAAGTATATGAATTGGTAGAGGAATAGGCAGCGGCTAGCAGTATGAACCAGTATTAGCTGTATGCGAGTCAAATACGACTAGCATATACTCACTGTTGAGACTAGCTGTACAGCATTTTAAAAATGAGTTGCCTAAAACAATAATATGCAAACTTGTTTTTCTAAAAGAAGATTTCATTGAATATCATATACAATTTCAGTCAATGCGAAAGTAAAAAAAAATTCCACCCACAAGGACTGGGATCCTTAGACTGATGATTTTTTCCCCGCCCGGACTCTGACAGGTTTTTTTTGTAGGTATGGGGGAGGGATATTGCCATAATTATAAAGAAAAATATTTAGCATATATGAATTATCAGACTCAACTATAAGATACTAAAGAAAAAAATATACAGAAACATAATTGATAAAACATTAGCATGATTCACAAGAAAACAATTTACATGTACAACTTTCAAAGGTTTAATTTTGAAGATTGGAGAAAAAATATGTTTTGGAAAAGAAATTATCCGAGACAAGATGGTGGCTTACATTTCTTAGCAAAAACTGGTCGTATCCTGCGGTGATTTTAGTTATCTTGGTCTGTGAATACAAGCAAAAATTTAAATGATAGATCGATCTTGGAAGCTTTGCATATTTCAGAAGGCCAAAAATTGTTTCAAACTGGCGGAAATTTTATTCGGACATGACAACTGACTGTATAGAAATTTATCTTGACCCTACTGATTTTTAGTTGGCGAGGTCCGAGGACCGACAGCCTTTCGCACAGACTGCAATTTACAGTTGGTATAGTAATTTGTAGTGTTTGATGATCAAAAGATTTTGTTTCCTTATGAAAATCATGGAGTTGAATAATCTGTGTGAAAGCGCAAAGAGAAAGAGACTGAAAATTAATTTATTATTTCTATGGACATTATTATATAGATACATTTGTAATCAAACATGTGGGTCAATTTCCAACAGTAGTTGAATTATGACAAAGTATTTTTAATAATTTTATTTCACTTTTAGCTACTTGAAAATTTCATGCTGGATGTTTGCTTACCATTACATTTTGCATAAAGAGCTCTATGATTGACATTAAAGTCCACGGGCCAATTCATTTCTGATATATCTTTCCGATATCTTGTTATAATATAAAAGGCTGAACGTCATCGTAGAATTATTAGGAAAAAATATATATGTTCATTCTTTGTAAAAATGTTAGAAGACTTGCAAGTTACCTATTTTATCATTGCATTTATTTATTATTGAAAAAATGCTGAACAGCTATCCTCAACAGTGTGTATAGGCTAGAACTTTCAGTTTGCATTTAGGGTCAAAATATATTGTTACAGTCATGACAGCTTTCCCGTTGCTGTCAACAAACTTTAACCTTTTTATAACTTTTCAGATCTTGGTGTATTGTCTTCATACTTGGCCACAACAACCCTTCAAATAGACCAGACTAAACTTGACCTCCATATAAACATTCAAGGTAAAATATTTAAATTTTCCTGATTTTTGCTATTAGTGGCTATGACTTTGTTATTTTTGAATGGATTGTCTTCAAACTTGTACGCAACAATCTTTCAGGATAGGACCTGATTCACTCATTAATGTCCTTGAAGCTTTTGTGATCAGAAGTCGTGTAGAATAATACAAATACAGAACAATTTCATTTACTTGGTTTTGCAACTTCTGAGACAATGGATTTTAAAGATAGTTGTTTTCTTAAAATTTAAGGACAGTATAGTAGATTGAAAAGACATTTACAGGGCTGCAGATAACATGCGTATTTGCGTTATTACCCAATTAAAATGTCTAAAAACCCAATAGAAATAATAACTAAGGGTAAGAAAAAGTAAATGAATTCTTATTTATACAAACTACATTTGAACTGGTGCGTAATGACGAAAATTATTACTTAACGCGTACATCAGGCAGATCATACTGTTTCAGACTGTTTTAACCTTTAAATTATATAAGGCAACTTGGAAATCTCCTAGGCCAATAAACCATAAAGCAAAGTAGTAAGTAGCTTTTTTATTACCGTACAAAACCTACAAATGTCTACAATGAAGGTCAAAAATTTTGGGTAAAATTTCTTTAGGGATTCTGTATTTATCTATTTTATGATCACATCCGTGTTATTTGTGCCGTGTGGCGGCTGTAAAAAGTCTCCCCGTACATTTAATCAATGATGTTATATTTTCGATCCTTGAAGATCGTTCAGCACGACATTATTGTTGTGCTTGTGGTATTTTTAGTTTCAACTTTTTGGCATTTTCTAGTTGGGTGGTTCCAATATTCCTACTTGAATAATGTTGAATCACCCTTAGGATATGTTGCCTGCTTTTTAAATTTGTCTTTTGACGTCTTATCTGTGATACGCAGGCTTCATAACCTCTGATCCCCTTTCAAAATTCCATTTTATTTAGTTCCGCCCATTTTTTTCTCGTTTAGGGCACACGCTTTTTATTACTTGGGGACCATACGCCGCTTTTCATGTAATGGCACGGAAGTGTCACATTGAAGGTTCCATGATAACCGCCGTATGAACACATCTGCGGATGTTTCTAAATTCAAAATTTTACTACTTCACGTTTAAATGTTGAATTCTGCTTAAGCCGGTGCTAGGGGGCGTGGACGGTAACTTGCACTTTCCAGTACCGTCCATGAACAGGCTCAATCAAACCGAGCCTGCAACATTTTCAATTTTGCCGTGTTGGGCTTTCTTTAGGGATTCTGTATTTATCTATTTTATGATCACATCCGTGTTATTTGTGCCGTGTGGCGGCTGTAAAAAGTCTCCCCGTACATTTAATCAATGATGTTATATTTTCGATCCTTGAAAATCGTTCAGCACGACATTATTGTTGTGCTTGTGGTATTTTTAGTTTCAACTTTTTGGCATTTTCTAGTTGGGTGGTTCCAATTTTCCTACTTGAATAATGTTGAATCACCCTTAGGATATGTTGCCTGCTTTTTAAATTTGTCTTTTGACGTCTTATCTGTGATACGCAGGCTTCATAACCTCTGATCCCCTTTCAAAATTCCATTTTATTTAGTTCCGCCCATTGTTTTCTCGTTTAGGGCACACGCTTTTTATTACTTGGGGACCATACGCCGCTTTTCATGTAATGGCACGGAAGTGTCACATTGAAGGTTCCATGATAACCGCCGTATGAACACATCTGCGGATGTTTCTAAATTCAAAATTTTACTATTTCACGTTTAAATGTTGAATTCTGCTTAAGCCGGTGCTAGGGGGCGTTGACGGTAACTTGCACTTTCCAGTACCGTCCATGAACAGGCTCAATTAAACCGAGCCTGCAACATTTTCAATTTTGCCGTGTTGGGCTTTCTTTAGGGATTCTGTATTTATCTATATTGTACTTTATAACCCAAATTGGTTAGAGGGGGTAGGGTAAAAAATACAGAAATAACTCAAAGAAAATAGAAAAAACCCAATAGATCACAAAATAAGGGGTAATTACCCAATATACACAAAATGTTATCTGTAGCCCTGCATTTAGTACATACTGTATATACACTATAACTACTATAGTATACTATAAAAATCTTTGTTCTTGGACAATTTTGAACAAATTGTTTCTTAAACAGTGTAAGAAATTAGGATTTGAATCGACTAGCCTGGTCGGACTACCAGATTGGAATATTCACTAGCCCAAAAGACATTTCTCTGGCACAATTAATTTGTTCAAAACAGTTGTTTATATTGCCTCTTAAAATACAGTAGCCTGGTCAGGCCTGTTACTGTGAAAAGTTGGTAGCCCGAGGAGAAATTTAGTAGTCGGGCCCTCGGACTACTGCTAATTTCTAACACTGCTTAAATTATTGATTTGACTATTGATTTCAACTAACATAATTATTGGGATACTATATATGTATATCTAATAATAATTATATTTTATCTTTCCGACTTTCTGTTTTAGATGGTCGGCCTACATGTCAGATTTGTAAATGTGAACGGCACGGTATCGATTTTAAGGATGCTTTGGGTCAATGAGGATGAAATAAAATGTGAGACTGTCAATCTGACAAACCTTGCAGTGAATAAATGGTAAAATGTTTCTTTCAGTAGCATGGCATTTAAGGAAGCGGTACATGATGATTTAGAAGTGGTTGTATATGATATTTCTTAATTATTATATTCTAATAGCTTTTTTTTCTTGACTTGTTTAAAGGCTGACACAGGATAGTCTATTTAAAGTCAGTGAGCTTCTGTCACTGGATAGACTATTTTCACAAAAATCCAAATTTATAAAAAGGAATTACAGTGAATTTAAATATCATCTTATAGAATAGAAATTAGGAACAAAATTAATAACAAGAACAATTGTGACATGTAACATGTATTTATGAATTCAGCTTTCCTTTCCTTTTCACCTCAGGAGAATTCACATTAAAATAATGACTATTCACAATAAGCACTCCAACATATCTGACATATATGATTATCTTATCTTCACTTAGCTGTCTATAGCTTATCAGAATCACTCACATTTATAAATTTAAATGATTTTGAAAAAAATGCTGCTTAGCAAATAGATAAAATACTTGGGTGTCTGTGGCGATTGGTTGACTGTAAACCTTTAAGCCTTTCACTGCTGTAGGTTCGTGCTCTGCAAGTGTTTACGGATCATTTCATGTGAGAAAGCTATCTAGCTCATTTATGGAACATTGATGGTACCCAGGTGCCTGAAATCATACACATAGGTGCACCAAGGTCTTCCTCAAGCAGTAAAGCTGGAAATTGTGCTTTAAATTGCCCCCACCCCCCCCCCCTCCCCGAAAAAAAAAAAATACAAAAATAATGGAATTTTTATTTTGCTATTAACTTTTTCTAAACAAATATTTCAGGAAACAGTGGCGTTTGTATGATAGAACAGTAATAGCAGGAGTGATAAGGACAGATGCATGTAGATGTGTCTTCATGTCGGAAACACTAGAGAAATTGACACATTTGGGTTTTTCAAAACTTAAAGAAATTGGAATACCAGGAGACTGCTTGCCATTTGCAATGTTGGAATGTGTGATGTCGAAAGCCTCATGAATATAGTAACTTGACTTAATCTAATAAGAAAAAGAAAAGACATTGAGGAGAAAACTAGTCACCAGTCTTTCACCAAGAACATGAGATAACTTTCCAATATTTGAAATATCATAATATGTATAGAACTTGAATGAGCGACATAATATGTATTGATATTGAATGAGCGACCAGTTTTTCACCAGGAAAATAAGATCACTTATCTATTTTTGAAATATGTATGAACAGAACTCTATCAACTTCAAGGTGAGAGTTTATCATGAAGAACATGAGATAACTTATGTATGAACAGAACCACATTTGAATATAGAGGCGCCAGTTCATCACCAAGAAGATGAGCTAACTTATCAATGTTTGAAATCTGTTATACCCCGCACAACAAAGTTGTAAGGGGGCTATACTGGAATCAGCTTGTCCGGCCGTCGGGGCATCCGTCGCTTTTTTCTTGTCCGTCCATAAAATTAAGATTCCCTTGACCCACAGTCTTCATATTTGGCATGGAGGTAAGTCATGATTAGTAGATGACCTCCATTAATTTTGAGAACACCAAGTCAAAGGTCAAGGTCACAGGGGTCTTGACTGAAGAAAGCTTTTCTGCCCAATAACTTAAGAATCCTTCGACCCACAGTCTTCATATTTGGCATGGAGGTTAGTCATGATAAGTAGATGACCCCTATTTATTTTCAGGTCTAAGGTCATGGTCACAGGGGCCTTGGCTAATTAAAGCTTGTCCGCCCAATTACCTAAGAATCCTTAGACCCATAGTCTTCATATTTGGCATGGAGGTTAGTCAAGATTAGTAGAATACCCCTATTGATTTTGAGGTTACTGGGGCAAAGGTCAAGGTCACAGGGGCTTTTATTACAATTAGCTTGTCTGCTCAAATGGTCTCATATATTCATCATAAAACACCTCCAGGCAAGGCTGCATGAAATGGGTGGAGAGGGGTGTTATTGAAGTCATTCAATGGCAGTTTTAGTTTTGAGGTCAGTAGGTCCAAGGTAAAGTTCACTTTGATCTTTTCCACTAAAACATGTAGAATATATAACTTAGCAATGCACTGGCTTACTTCCCTCAGATTTGGCTGAGCTGTAAATGACTACTGTTGATTCTGACAAATTGGTATGTGGGGGTATTCACGCCATGACAATGGCAGTTCTAGTTTGTACAGAAAATATCAAGGTGCAAGTTTCTTTTATTAAGAATAGACTTATTGATTAGATAACTTACAATATTTACAAACATTTATAATACCACACCCATTTAAAGTATTTCAGCTGAGATTGTATTATCCAAAATACATGTATTGTTATAATGTACTTTATAGTATATTTATTGATATATTTATTGTAAAGTTTTGATTCTACTAGATTTTAAAAACATTTAGATTTTACTAGATCTTGAAAATATTTTGTTCCATGCTCTTTCATTTAATTTTGAATAATGAATCCAATAAATACCTATAATAAGTATAGGATTAAAATTGATAATGTTTTCTATCTTTAACTTCTATTAAAAAGTAATGTTTAAACTGCTGGTTAGATTTCAAACAGGACTAAATAGGGGTGTACAGTGCCATCCTTAGTTGTGCACATTGTTGGCATGTTCTCATTGTCGGATACCCACGGCCGAACCATTAACATTCATCATTGATTGCATGTTATGTGACATGTTTATCAATTGTGGGTATCCAACGATGGCAGCCATGTTCTGTTTCTCTGCACAAAATGGCCCAAGAGTTAAAAAAAGAAATATCTATCACATGTACAACTGCCAAAATTCAAAAGAGTGATCAGAACCATACACAGTTTTGGGAGACATGTTTTTGTGACAAAAGCCCTTCAAGTTCATATATGACCTTGACCTTTATTTGATATAAAATATCTTTGGAGTTAGCTGGAATTGTCATTACTTTGTTATTTTTTTACAGATTTGAATCATGCTTGAACAAACAAACACAGAACCAACATGTTGAATTTTTCTGATATAACTTTGACCTTTAAATGACCATTACCTACAAGGTCAAACAATTGAAATTCACTCACATTGTCATAACTTTGTTTTTGTCTATGATTTGATTCATTCTTGGACAAAAGAACAATTATCATTCAACTATGACCTTTACTATTCAAATTTGAAATTTACTTTATACATTTATATTATGTTTTCTAGGAGTACTCTAATAGATATTACAATATTCTCCTACTGATGTGTTTGACTTCCAATGTAAGAAAAAGCCGAGCATGGCCCAAGCTAGATAGTGGCTCTTGTTTTCAATGCCAACTTGATTAAATGTATACATTCCAATTTACATTCTCACATGTATTATCTATTGTGCTTGAAAGGTTTCTACAAAAAATAAGTTTGTTCTTACAGTCCTGGTTTTATTTTAGAAATATTTTAAAGACAGTTAAATGTTCTGTTTATTTAATATCTGCATACTCATTTCTTGGAATAAATATAGCAAGTACACTGATTTATGTGTTATACATTCACATAAGGAAGTACTTTACATGAAAATTGGTTAAACAACTATAGTTTCCCAACAAAATCCAATGTCTTAATTTAAAATGTTTATTCATGATATATATGATATCAATTATGCATTTTGCTGGGTTTGTTAGTATGTTCTTGGTACATGATTTTCAATTTTGACAAGAGTTTGGAAGCGATACTATTATATTGTGTACAAAATGGGCACTTATTCAACTTTGAAAGAAGAATGATATCAGATTGGAACACCTAAAGTAGATTGCTATACATATCTCGAATTTAGCACATATTGCGCCCCCATCAGTGCTTTCAGCACTTTGATTATAATTCCGTATACACTAAGTACAATTTTAAAGCATATATCTACAGATTAATGCATGTCTTAAAGTACTTTTATGGTAGCTGTTGTACATATTGTGTTTATTATGTTTTCCTTTACATTTCTCCTCATCCCTCAGGAAAATCCCGGTAACTTTATTTTAAGATATGTCTCCGATAAACCAGACTGTTATTTGTAATTAAAAGCTAGTGACAGCGTAAAAGTGCATCTGCACAATAAACAAATGATAAGGAAAGTAAATAACATAAAGTAATTACACCAAGACTCTTCCGTCTATGTTAAAAGTGAAATATGCAGCTTCTTATTTCTTAAAATATCTCTACAGTACAACCCCTGCAAAGTGGCCACCGGAAGTAAAATATCCTCTTTAAAAACAACATCATTTTTTTAAAATTCTGTGTAGCACCTGTTAATTGCATATAAGTTCATCGAAGCCGGTGTTAGAAGACGTTAGAAATGATGCATTTATCATCATCATTCATAAACATGTTCAATCAAACCAAGACTGTAAATTTCACATTTAAACTTTTTTTTGCTCTTGTTCTCCACTTTTCCAGATATTTTAACAAAGAATTTAACCTGTATAAAGCCATACCTTCCAGCAACAACAACAATCTGTGTCTGTCTCCAACGGTTGTTGCTCTACAGAGGTTGTACTGTTTAACATTCATTAACAATATATCATATCATAACAATTGCTGCAGCAATCCCTTAGGGGCGTCCTTGGACGAGTGGTTTAGGTCGTTGACTTCAAACCACTTGCCCCTCACCGCTGTGGGTTCGAATCCCGACAGGGACTTTGGATGTTTTCATGTGACGAAGCTATCCAGCTAGATTACGTAATGTCGGTGGTTCTACTCAGATGCCATTTCGTGCCTGAAATACGGAGGGGCACCTGAGGTCTTCCTCCACCAGTAAAGCTGGAACGTCGCCAAATGACCTATACTGTGTCAGTGTGACGTAAAACAAAATCAAACAAATATAGCAACAACCCCTACCTTGAAAGTTGCAAAAAAAGTATGTAAAACCATAAAAGTGATAATAACAACAACATTTTTTTCCACACTTTAGATGAAATATGTTCTTGTTACACAAGTTGATCCAGCTATTCCTAGGGTGATATCATATTTTGTTAATAACATGTAAAGCTTTTAATTTGTCTTGAGTGAAATTGTCCCATAAAACTATGAAGGAAGGCATAATAGGTGCTTGTAAAGAATGAACCACGTTAAAACATGTGAAAGGTTATGAAAAGAAAATACCGGTTTGAAATATACTTAAAATGTACCTCATTTATTTCTAAAATATTTTAAAGTCATGTTATGCAGTATTGGTCAATACAGATTGTATGCGTTTTTACAACACAGCTTTTCGTCAGTTCGATGCCAAAATCTTCAAAATGTGTCTAGTTTAGTATATTTGCTTTTCATTTGTATAAAAACATCGCGATTCCATGACGCCCTTCACTGTTATCAAGAAACATGCATGCCAGTATTTATGAGAAATGAATAGTTTCCGAGTTCTGTTTGTCATTTATCATTTAGGTTTTTGTCTATTAGTAACAGATTGTTCGGTTATAATCATACCGTATTTTGTAACAGCTACTTTGTCATAATGCAGAGGATACATTAGAAATAATAATACATTTGGTTAGCAGCTTAAATATTGTCTGAATAGCTATCCATTATAACTTAAAGCAAATAAATGCAATCTGGAAATTGGAGAAAACAATAGTCAAGATTTCGTATTCTGAAAACATTTATTGATTTTTTTTATATTTGTTAACTTTTATCAGTAAAAGATTTTTCACTAATAATATGTTTTGAAAACCAAATGTCTTCAAATCAAAGTTTGCATTTCACTGTGAGATTAATATTATTAATTAATCGCTATTTGACTATTTTATAATCTAAAATGTATCGGTGTATTCAAAGCAAGAAATGAGATTATATTTCTAGTCTTTTCTCATATGTATCATGTGGTAATCATAATTGATAAAAAAAATCGGTTCGATTGGTGCTAGTTGTGATTAGTAATCACAATTACTTTATAAAAACAAATAACCGATTCTTTAGCACAGATTTCCAAAGTGTTGTGATTTTGATGTCCATTCATTGTCTGCATGCAACTGATCAAAGTTTATGCAGCCATTCAGAGTGTGGGTTTTGTGTCCATTGCCTGCAAGCAAATATACATAAGTAATCAGAAAAGAAGAAAAGACTTGGTAGATTTATTCTTCGATAAAGATAGATAATGAAATATGATAGTAAGCAAGTATAATTATTACAATTTTTGTAGTTGTTTTTGTAGACGTAGCCGTGAAGTCATAACAGACAAAAACAACAAAAGATACGCACAAGAGAGTCTATTTCAATCTTAAGTAAATACGATATTAAAATGTTTCAATAATAGAGCATTGTAGCTTAAATTGAATTGATATTTGTGACTGAGTTACGTGTATAACGTATTTCTGTATAATGAATAACTCTGAACCTAACTGTATCAAAATATTTATAAAAATAACACAGTAACAATAAATGAGACTGAATTACAATATAACTATACCATATCATTACCAAACCGTAAACCTGTATTGATAATTATATCCAAAAGCTTCAATTTGTAAGTAAGAAAATGATAGAACATTTATTAAAACTTTCAATAAATGTAATTACATATAACATAATGATTATTTAAATTGGAACGGCACAATAAACGTCTCCACGAACCGCCTGTTAGTATATCATAGTTTTACAAATGGCATGTAAAATTGCTGTTTCATTTGTTGTTTGAATGACTATTGTCGTGAAATATGTTTAATTATGTTAGCAGTTCAAATTATGCATATACATGTTTATACATATGATAAATTAAATTAATGAGCTTATTTGATACAAGAAGTACTAAAAATGTATGCAACTTGCAAAATGCAATGAATCATTTACTGTTTACAACAGAGTACTCCCTTTTTCCTGTACACAAAGCTTCAATCTTTAAATCGATTGAAAAAATACTTTTCTTTGTCCTCAAATGATATAAAGTAGACTCCAAAATCACTCTGACATGTTCAAAACCAAAGTAAGCAAGGAAGATGGCATTTAATGAACACATCCTCCAAGAAAAACATCCACAAAGGGACACCGACTAGGAGTCAAGCAGGGCAACAAACAAAAACAAAAAAGGAATCACGGACGGAATTTTCGCAGTATTTAATGATCGTTTCTACATTTTTCACTAACGAGTCAAAATAAGTTTTGTTTAAGCGTAGAAGCCTATGGAAACCACTTTTTAAAAAACATTAAGAAATCGTAGTGGAAGGCTTTAGCATTAGATAATAAGAATTTTTGAAAACAAAACAGAAGTTCTAATGATGTGAGTTTTGATCAAAACATAGAATTGCAAATAAGTTACCAAAGCAACATTGGTAAGAAATTTTATCGCCGCATGCGAAACAATTAATACTAAATGGTAGCTTGGCAACAGAGAATTACTTGTTGAAGGGCTATGTCTTCATACTTCTTACAGCTATAATGGCTAATTTTAAACCTGCTGTATAATTGTTCTCTGCTAAGGTAATAAGAAAAACAAGGTGTTTACGACGAAGTTCAACTCGAGGCGAAAAGGCAAATGAGACAAAAATGCGACATATTATATGTGTCTTGTTTTCACCACTTATTTGTCGTTTCTTTGAATTTTCGTATCTGTACATTTTCACTTTTCACATTGTCATATGTGGATCATGCTGGCATATTTGCTTTGTTGCATTGTTGTCTTTTTAATATACGCGCTACGGATACACAAAAGCAGATAATTACACAATTAACACATGCCACAGCAAATGGAATATTATCGGCGCATTCAATTTGTTAGTTTGTTATATCTAATTAATACAAAGGTCAGATTTTATGTTATATGTTTATTTAAACACATTTTGTAAGCTACGTTTCTACCGATGTGAATTAACCAAAATGCGATCAAAGAAAAACGAACACTGTTAAAGACGTCCATAAAAGTAAAATGAAAATGATGCAGGCTTTGTTTGATTATGTCTGTCCATGGACAGTACTGAAAAGTAAGAGTTACATTCCATGCTCCCTGTCAACATTTAACATGAAATGGTAAAATTTTGAATTTCGAAACATCCGCAGTGGTGATCATGGAATCTTCAATAAGGCGGGTCAGTAGCATTCCATGAAAAGCGGTTAATGGTCCCCAAGTATAAGAATACATGTGCCCAATAAGAAATATCCCTGGGCGCGAAACTCAATAAAATGTTATTTGCATAGAGATCAGAGGTTATGAAAATGTAAAAGGGCGAAAATCTAAACAATGCGAAAAAGTGGAAAAAGTTTGAATTTGTCGAATTTTTGTGATTTCGTATTAATGCTTTCACTTATTAATTACAACCTATTTATAATAAAACGATTTCTTTATTCTCTCATTACATAATAAGACAAAGTATATCTTTTAAAAGCTATGTTAATGTCTGACAAATATTAACAGGAATTAAAACAGTATTTGAGAAACGTCTTTAGTTCATTCATGTTGATTTGAAATAATTCAAAATATTCAGTGATTCTTAAAAATGAAATAATTACCATTTATCATCACGCAAGAATTAAATATCATATTAACTTAAATCATTACAATTTTCTTGCTATGTAAGAAATAAACGGCATTTATTTGTATGTTAATTGGTTATTAAAAAAATCTATACTGCAATTGATTTAATTTGGTCATAATTTTGCATTGAAAGTAACTGTTCTTCGCATTATTGTTAGATACATCTTATTTATCTGCTACACAAAAGAAATTGTTGTCTTGTTCATGGAAGGTTCTAATAAGGCATTCGTAAAAGGTCATTGCAGTGTGAAGCATTCGTAAATGTCACTTACTTTTAAATTACAGCGTAATATTAATCAAAACGAATACACAGAACCGCAAGATTGCTAATTTGGAAAGCTTTAATTTGAGAAATAAATAAAAGTTGATCTTGTCTAGTCTGTGGCATTTGTCTGAAATCAATCGTTTTCAAAACTTTACTTTATCAAATTTACAACTATATTGTGATATTTTACTGAAAAAAATCACAAAAAAAATTATTAAAAGTTATCTATCTTTCAAATCGTATATTTTAATCTGGACAAGGTTGTATTGAATCACACCTACGGTTTTTTTAATAAACGTTTAATCTAAAAAAAAAATAGGGCAATATCGTCTTGTTTTCTGATTTTTGTTTAAACCACAATGCTGCATTTAACAGTTTATAAATCAGCAATATATAGTTATTTGAATGGATCTTTTTCTTAGGAAAAAAGGTATGCATGTATTACTATGGCAATGATTACAAAGGCATTAGTCTAAATTCCTGTTTTTTTAAATTGGTATTCCTGTACAATCACTGTGTTAATAAAAACATCTCTAATTATATTATTTGTCAAGATATGTGGAATAATGTCTAAATAATATAAATCATGTTTGTAATGAAAAACATGCAAACGATCTATCGATTCGAATATCACAATAAAATACGAATGATTTTAAAATAGAAATGCTACAACCCGATTGTCCTAAGAAGCTCTGGATTTATTTTTCCATTAACCATTGTATTATGTTCTTTTAAGGCTTGCAATGTATAAATTAATTAAGATTATCTACCGCAGTACGTAAATGAAATATCATATTGTTAATAACAAACAGGTAAGCAGATTTTAGCAGTTACACGTTTAATACTGATAAATTAGCTAGCAATCCAGCAGCTCTCACCCTCGAATGACCATTTCATTAGCAACTTATGACTTAGCTAGCGATTAATTCTATTATAGTTGCTTTATATTTCATTGTAAATTTTCTATATTTGATCATTTACATGATTTAATCAGTTCTTTTTATTTAATCGGTAACATTATTTATGTCTATTGCAAAGGTGTATAACGTTAAGTCATCCCAAGACTCCAAAATATTGCAACATGCTTTATAATCAACCCTGATTACGTCACGGTAATTTCCGATTTACCGATAAAATGATACATTAGGGAAATAGAGCATAAAAAAGCTTTTTAAATTAAGTTGTAGAAATAAAGCATTCAAGATTATCCTGGATATTTATTATTGGAATCACGAAGTTGACAAATTTCAGTAAATAATAAACTTGTATGACATGAGAAGACAGTCTTGAGTTATCGGTGCAGCTGTATTTTTTTTTTTCAGAAATACATATATTGCATTGAATTTTCTGTTAATTGCAAACAAAATGAAATAGTTATTCAAGCGGACATTTTGTACAGTGACATGGAAAATGGAACATCGTTGAACTGACTTCTATGTGTAAAGGCCCATTACATCCCAGAAATGATTTTATTATCAATTTGATTCTCCTTTCTCATTTTGTTTAACTTTTGGTGTACTTTATAGGCTTAATAGGTTCTAAAAAGTTGTTCTTTTGCCCATTATCTGAACGATCATGTTTCTTCTGTTGTTCTGTTTTTGGCAATTAGTACAGTTATAGTAATTGAATATTATTTTTGAAAGTTTGCTACTTTAATATTTTGATATATCCACAGTTAGCGTAACTTGCTTCAGATAACAAGCACCTATAAATTATTATGCTCTAAAACCATTGTTCATGTTTGCCCTTTCTAAAGTAATAAAGATTGATTAATTTCTGAATCATAATAAAGGTCTTTAAATGAATGAAAAAAATCTCAGATATATAAGAGATGTTTGATAAACTTGCATATTTGCGTATTTGAAAAGTGAAGAACTTCTTTTTTGACAAATTGAAACTCAAATATGATAGTTTAAAGAAAGTTATTTGCAAAAATCTATTTATTGCCTATAAAAATTACGTTAAATGAGATATTTTCAAAATAAGATATTTTCGCAAGGGCAATATTTTATGAAATATTTATATTTTAGAATTTTTACTTTTAGTTATTTGAATATACTTAGTTTACATACGTTTCTCGTTAATGAAAAATTAAAAATAACACTAGCGAAATTCAATCCCTCGCAAAATAACAATATAACTGAGAAACCTTTTTAATTCAATAATAATGTCAATGGAGGTTAAGTTTGATCAATTATCGGATTAAATATCGAAATATGAACGGAAACGGTTGATCATTCGAGTGAAGAAATATGTTTTAAGAACAGTCTCTTTAATATTTGCTGCGTAAATGTTCTTAAAATTTATATCTGAAACCAAACGACATGGGATGTAGTCTAGACAATATCTTGTATTATCTATAATTTATTCTTAATAAAGATATTTATACAAGCTATCTTATTGTTCATTGTTCTCATTTATTATTCTAATCAGTGTAAAAAATGAAAAATGTGAGAATTACGTATTTGATAAATTCCTCATATAAGCCTTTTATGGCCAGACTGTAACTAGTTTCCATGTACTGTGTTCTATAACATGCACGAGGAAATCTCTATCCTGAGAACTTTTGTCTGCGCACTTACACTTCATATGTCAAGTCAAAATAGGTCGATGTAATGTGATTAATAGTTTTAAAAATATTGTATTTTTGAAAAAATATTGTTCTTATATTATACAGTTATAATTAGCCCTCAAACTAAAAAAGAATCATAGGAAAAAAAGCCACGTGCAGATAAAGTTGTAAAGATGATTTTTTAAAGAAGAAACTACGGCATGACAAAACGTTTTGTATTTCTGGTAATAGTTAAAACATATAGCAATTGCATTTGAATACCTGTTTCAGCAAGAATTCATGAGTGATAAAAATATTTCAAAATGTTTACCTCGATTTTCAAATTATATCTATAAATGCAGGAATTGGTGCAATTAATCACAGAAACAAAAAGAAACTTGTTTACTATTGAAACTACATGCTTCCAGATGAGTAAAAATATAACAATAAATAAAACTTGAGAAAAATGTACTAAGATGTGAGGAAAAGTAACAAGTTTCAAGATTCAAGTAATATTTTTCACATTATGTGCAATTTGACGACTAATTTTTCAGTATCTGCAACTCTATTTCTACTGCGTTTCTAACGCAGTAAAGGCTATCCATGCATATTTTGATCACTTTTTGGTAATTTTTTTGGTTTGTAAGTGCCATTGATAATGTGTTGGTAACTTCACAATATAAACACATTCAAATACATTTTCAAAATTTTCATGAAAAGTAGCATGATTCTGGAGTCTGATTCTGAAGTTACATTATGCCCATCCAAAAATAATTGTGAGTGTTCAGGTAAAATTAAGATAACTATACATTTTGCTTGTCCTAATTGTTTTTAATTTCATAATAAATGTCATATGATTTATCAATAAGCCATGACTCACATAAACATATATAAATATTATTTGGAAAATATCTGTTATTTTCAGTTTATAAACAAGGGTGCCATAGTCACAAAATACGCCCGTTTACGAAAGCTTTAGATGGAGATGGGGGCATTATGGATAAGTGTTATCTAGCAAGCAAGTTTTTATTCTTGGCACTGTGTTGTTAAATGAACCTTAAAACAAATCAGTAGGGAAGATATGCACAGGATGTGTGACCTTGACCTTGGTCGCAGGGACCTGAATTTTATGCACGGCGCTCAGCCTCACAATGATGAACATTTGTGCCACATTATATTGAAATCCCTCTATGCATGTAGAAGTTTTGCTCCAGACAAGCGTTTTTCTATGAGCTCTAACTGTGACCTTCACCTTTGATCTAAAGACTTGGTTCATGTGCAGAGCACTACGTCTCATGGTGGTGAACAATTCTATAAAGTAACATTAAAATTCCTCCATGCATGTAGAAAATATGCTCCCGGACAAAATCTGGATATTTAATCATCTCCAGTGACCTTGACCTTGCAAATATTAACCTAAATTAAATGTGTCACACCTGTAGTCATGATAGTTACCATTTGTGTGCTACAATCCATCAATAAATGATGACTAAATGGTCCCTATACACATCTTCAAATTTTTATCTGAACTTTGACCTCTATGTGTAACCTTGACTTTGGTCGCAGGGATCTGAATTTTGCGTGCGACACTCAGCCTCACAATGGTGAACATTTGTGCCAAGTTATATTGAAATCCCCCTATGAATGTAGAAGTTTTGCTCCGGACAAGCGTTTTTCAATGAGCTCTAAGTGTGACCTTGACCTTTGACCTGGAGACCTGGATCATGCATGGAGCAATACATATCATGGTGGTGAACATTTCCATAAAGTATTATAAAAATTCTTCCATACATGTAGGAGATATGCTCCAGACAAAATCTGGATATTTCACCATCTTTAGTGACCCTGACCTTGCATATATTGACCTAAAGTACATGTGTCACAGCCGTAGTCATGATAATGACCATTTGTGTTACAATCCCTCAATAAATGATGATTAAATCGTCCCTATACATATCTTCATATTTTTATCTAAACTTTGACCTCTATGTGTGACCTTGACCTTGGCTGCAGGGACCTGAATTTTGTGCGCGACACTCCGCCTCACAATGGTGAACATTTGTGCAAAGTTATATTGAAATCCCTCTATGCATGTGGAAGTTTTGCTCCGGACAAGCGTTTTTCAATGAGCTGTAAGTGTGACCTTGACCTTTGACCTAGAGACCTAGTTCATGTGCGTGACATGGCTTCTCATAATGGTGAACATTTCTATGAAATTTCATTAAAATCCCTCCATGCGTGTAGGAGATATGCTCCGGACAAAATCTGGATATTTCATCATCTTTAGTGACCTTGAACTTGTATATATTGACCTAAATTATATGTATCACAGCCATAGTCTTGATAATGACCATTTGTGTTACAATCCCTCAATAAATGATGACTAAATGGTCCATATACACATCTTCATATTTTTATCTGAACTTTGACCTCTATGTGTGACCTTGACCTTGGCCGCAAGGACCTGAATCTTGCGCGCGACACTCCGCCTCACAATGGTGAACATTTGTGCCAAGTAATATTGAAATCCCTCTATACATGTGGAAGTTTTGCTTCGGACAAGCATTTTTCAATGAGCTCTAAGTGTGACCTTGACCTTTGACCTAGAGACCTGGTTCATGTGCGCGACACTGCTCCTCATAGTGGTGCACATTTCTATGAAGTTTCATTAAAATCCCTCCAAACATGTAGGAGATATGCTCCGGACAAAATTGGACGCCGTCCGCCCGCCCGCCCGCCAGGGGCGTTCCCATAATACGTCTCGTTTTTCAAACGGGCGTATATAAGAATGGTGCATCTGCCTCCAGGTGAACCAAAATATTTTTTTAAAAAAGAGAAAATAAGAATCCCTAAAGAAAGCCCAATACGGCAAAATTGAAAATGTTGCAGGCTCGGTTTGATTGAGCCTGTTCATGGACGGTACTGTCAAGTGCAAACTATCGTCCACGCCCCCAGCACCGGCTTAAGCAGAATTCAACATTTAACATGAACTGGTACAATTTAGAATTTTGAAATATCCACAGATGTGTTCACATAGCGGTTATCATGGAACCTTCAATGTGACACGTAAGTGCCATTCCATGAAAAGCGGCATATGGTCTCCAAGTAAAAAAATGCGTGTGCCCTAAACCAGAAAACAATGGGCAAAACTAAATAAAATGGAATTTTGAAAGGGGATCAGAGGTTATGAAGCCTGCATATCACAGATAAGACGTCAAAGGACAAATTTAAAAAGCAGGCCACATATCCTAAGGGTGATTCAACAGTATTCAAGTGAGGAATACTGGAACCACCAAACACGAAAAATAGCCAAATAGAAAGAACTAAAATACCACTAGCCCAACAATAAAAGTCAAACTAAAAAAAATCAAAGATTTTAAGAAAAAGATTTTTAAAAGTTATACTTTCATTGTTATGAGGATTATATAATTATCATTATTGACTGATTTTGCAGTATTTTTGTTGCGCAGACTGTAAGTGCCGTTTTCAAAGTGTTAATTACTTTCTTTGATCACTTCACATAATTGAACCTTTAAATACATTTTTCTAACATTTTCATGAAAATTAGTATGAATGTGGAAGCATGTTGTTTTAAAAAAGGTTTCTTCTCTCTGATCTTCGAACATCTGCATTTTTGGGATGTTGGTCGTTCTAAATAATTTCAATTTTTCCTCTATTATTTCATCATGCACATTCTTGATTTTCACAACCTGGCTTTTTTTATATTCACAAATTATATAGAAATCAATGCCCTATAAATTCAAGCTAGGCAATTAAATATAATAAAGTAAAGTGGAAAAACAATAACGGCATGTGCTGCAATTTCAATTTAGACATACAAACTTAATAAAAACTGTTCGATTTCTTGTAAAAACACATAAACGATTTATGATCCCAATCATATTGATAACATATTCTAAGAACATGTTATTTGTAAAATTGATACATATTCAATTTATAATTTAATGAAACAGTTTTCACTGTATCTTTATGTTGCAATGAAGATAACTACATTTTTAAAGAAAACGGACATGCATACGTTCTTTGGTATATCGGATTGCGTATGAATATATACAAAATATTATGGCTCATCGTACGAACAAAATTTTTAATATAACAGGAAATTGTAGTCTACTAAGCGTTGTCGTTTGGATACTGGCGGTTAAATGATATGCTTTATTTAGGTCATTGATATTCATGATATAATTTTAAACAACCTTACTTAGAAGATGATTGCTAACTTTGAGCTTTAGGTACAGATTATATGAAAGTATCGTATAATTGTCTTTATTCTTTAGGGCTATTTATTTAAATTATAATTAGTTCAGTAAAGAAGTATATTTATTCTTAAAAACGTTTGAAAATGAGTTATTACTTTCAATCAACTTTATCTTATTAAATGATTAAAACCCTTGCGTCTCTCTTTCTGTGAACAATACAAGAGATGAATATCAACTAATAAAGAGATACTGATTTTTTTATAAAGACAATATTAGATAGTTTTGAAAAGTGACAAGTGTCAATGAACTTCACACCTTTTCTGCTGTATTCTTGATTGCAATATAATCAACACTTAGAAATGGATATCTTATATGGATATCTTATATTGTAATGGTGGTTTGATTGAGCCAGTGGTGATCAATACAAGTGACTGTTCACATCTTAAATATTAACATTTGATAATGATGAATTTTAGAATTTAGAAACATTCCCAAATGAGTTCATGCGGTGGTAATCATGACACCTTAATGCAACATCTACGTGGTATTCCGTGAAAAGCGGCGTACAGTCATATCTACGATATATTACTCTTTCCTATTAATTAGCAAGAAAAGAAGACCATAAAGCAAAGTCAATGGTTCCATGTAAACAGATTTGTTAATTAATTAGATTCAACGATATTTAAGACCCGACTTAGCCTCTGAATTCATCAGGAGTGACAAATAATGTGTCGGCATTACTATCAGATTACTGACATTCCGAAAGTTCTGATATATTTTCCTCGAATCACCTTTGAACTTTTCGCTGCAAGTCCTGAGGTATACAACATTTAGTGACGCCTTTAGCTATTAAATGACGTACCTGAAAATATGTTATTATATTAATTCGGTCATTGTTTATTATACAGTTTTACATTTTTAACATGATCTAATTATCTTTCAGTGACTTGCGCTTATCTTAAGATTATTTTAAGAATGCATTATTTTAATGATTTGAAAGAAAATTGCTTCACTTTGTTCTTTTTTTAAAGTTATTAAAGTTTTTATTTACACGACGTCTAAACCGTGCATCTTTACGTCTGAAAGCTTGGTTATGAGGTCTACGTAATTTGTGGTTATTAACGTGCAAACGTTGTCTTGACCTTAAACCCTCTATTAAATACTACTATTTCATTCCGAATCAATGTTTTACTTTTTACATTTTATGAATAATGATAGACAATTGTATTCCAAACTGTATATTACATTGAGCATTATTAGAACAAAACATGATTTATTGAAGTATCTCTATCTGAATAATCTTATTTTATTGGGGTACTTCGGCAGTGAAACGTACACACGTCTAATCAGAGTGATTTATTATTGTTATTATTGTTGTTTGTATTCAGCAAACGAATGATAAATGTTACTGACGTACACTTTCGTTCAATATATAAACGTTTGTTTTTATTAATGACATTTTTTATTTACATACATAGATACTTTTCACAGATTTATGTTTCTTAATATTATACAAGCATAGCAAAACAAAAAAAATGCATTGTTGACAAAAATAAAAAGTCAACAATTCATAGTGGATAAACATAAATCACTATAACATGTCTTGATAATCTATGCAGTTCAGTTTGTAACCTGTATTGGGTTATAAGCACATATTACTACCTTTCTTGGGACCTTAGATATTTTTAATTTGTATCTTTCTTGCAATAATAGGGTTTAGACCTGTTTTTACTTTGCAAAAATAACTGTTCAAACAACGAACACCTCGAAGAAATATTTTATTTGAAATAATTTCTGTTTAACAACATCTTATATGGAATAGGAATGGTAATTATATGGTTTTAAGTATACATTTAAATTATGTTTTGATTATTGCTCAGTAATAAATAAAATTTAAATTTATAATTTCACTGTAGCCAAAAATATATTTGAATAAAAAAATTGTTTGACATTTTTACAGCATAACACTTTGTTGCAACAAGTTTTTTCAAAATAAACATTCTGAAGTCAGGACTTAGTGACGCCATAGAGTGGGACGTTCACACATAAAATGATAATTGGTAAAAGAACAAACCCAATTTTGTTTTGCACGGCTGCTCAAATAATACTTTACTATGAATATCAGCTGCACCATACATGAAACTATTGTATCTGGTGTTCGCAATGTGAAATATATATTTTTTTCACACATGCAAAACAAACAAATCTCTTCTATAAATTTCCCGAATTCCGCGGATATATTTTTACATTTGAAAAAGTAGTTGCAAGTTTGTTGTTGTCTTTTAACTACCGCCTCTTGAAACACAGTAATATCAATAATTTTATTAAAATCAAAGTGATTTTAGATTAAACCAATAACGTAATTCATATGCCAATAACGTTATTCATAAGAGAAATAAAACGAAAGTTGGAAATGAATGTTATGTGTATCAATATCTTATATATATTAGGAGTATATGCATTGCATGAATATGTAGTAAGTCAATAAATTAGTATTAATATAATTCGGACAAATTTTGAATATTTTTAATTTTGCTAAATGGATGATCATCCAATACACCACTTATAATTAAAACAAAATGATAATTTATGTAATTGAGCATTGATGCCTAGCATAAGACGCACTTCAATATTAACAAATTAAAGACATAGCATTTTTTTTATCAAAATAGAGATGAATGCAATTTAAATGAGAGTCGAATGTATTGTCAACAAGGATTTATTAATGGTCTATACCAATCGTTTATTTCAGTGAAGTGCACAATTGTTCATTTAAAATCTGATGAAAACGGCCTCTACAATATAAGAGTCATCATTTTCTTTACAATTTGTAAATGCAATATTGTCTCGACAAAAATTTGATTTATCTATTTCTATTTATTGAACAATCTTACAGTTCGGTGTCCGCAAATAACATTCAAACCATTTATTAAGTAATAATATGAAAATTGCCCATATGAAATACATTTCTTTATAAATGTCTTTGCCAGACTGCAATTTGCATTATTATTTCAGACAGAACCAGTTTTTTCTTTATTCGTTTAAGACAATACAAGATGTTCAATTTTGTTGCTCGAAAGAACACTGATATCAAAATGAACGTATCTGGCAATCAATCGTGTTTTAACACTTGCTATAAAACTATAAAAACTGCTTCAATACTAATCAAATTTGGCACAAATGTTGACTGGACCATTGCCTTTGTAACGACATGCTCAGTTTTAAATTTCCTGTTACCATGGCAACGAGGGGACATCTCAAAATTGCCAAAAATCACTATTTTACATTGAATTTTTCCCATCAAAATTGATTTCAAAGTGCTGCAACTTCTCAATGGATTCAGATAAAGTCAAAGGCTTTTCATCGTTGGTTACACGTTACCTTATGATCGACATTGGGTCATTTTAGCCTCTCACAAGTCCAAAATTTTCTTGGCGATGAGGGGGACTACCACCCCCTTCTGGCAACCCCCCCTGATGTATCTTTTGGATTGGGGCGGGGGTGAAAAAGGCGTTTAAAGTCGTGTATATCGGGTAATGGGTTAAACAGATTATTATGCAAATAAAGCACTTCATGCTCATGCAAAATCACTGTTATTGAAATTCTAATAGAAGCTTGATTTGGAATAAATTATTTCAAACTTTGAAGAGTCTGTTTACAAGTATATTTGTAGTCCACATGACAATTTGAAGTATACATATAAATCCTTAGATGATGATTATTTAAACGCAATATACAAAAGGAAGCAGAAAACAGCATTTTATGTTAATTGTTATACAAAAACTGTAGACTCAGAAATGTATTATTTGAAATATTATATCACCATTTGTGTTAGGCACTTATCCTAAGTATGTGATAATATTATCGCACATTCTTTTAATTCCATAACCAAATTCTCTAAATTCTAATAATCAATTTCAAAACTAATTACATCAGAGTGAAGAGGCCAAAAATGTTGATTTGAGTTTTTAGGATTCTGACTTTAATTTATGAAGCGCAACAAGAAAAAATAGAATGTCATTTAATATGAGCGATTGTTTTGTATCACATCTTTCCTTCCATCAAGAATTTACGGAAAAACTCCAAGTTGTTCATCTCATTTGCATAATAAATATGATAAAAACGTCAATAAAGTATGTGTCCAAACATAAATGACTCTAAATTTGAAAAAAGCGATATGCCTTGTTTTAAATTCAGGACTAAATAGCATAAAAATATGTAAATTTTAAACATACAAGTAGAGGAATAAAAACGACTGTCGAATATCTAGCTCTCGGGTAAATATTTAGCGGTGCATTAAGACTATAAGTATAAAATCTATGGCTGCTTTTCTAAAATCAGAACAAATCATATATTTAGTTACTTAATCGTTCGTTTGCGTTAATGGCGGAAGTGCCGGAAGATAAAGTCTAGACATCTGTTTCTATTTATAATACTATATAAGTTATTTGAAGACATAATTGGTAAAGTGCATTTATTTACAAGGTATATCATGCCGCAAAACTGTACAAATAAGCCATAAGGAATATTTTTCTGCAATTACAAGACTGAAGTGAATTTTAGATATATTTCCTGGTTTGCTGTAATAATATTGGTGATAACTAATTAAGCGTGATCTCACGAACATTTTGTTCTAATTTAAACATTTTGAAAATAAATTTTAATCAAAACTTGCTTGTACATCGTAAGTATGTAACCTAATATAACGGCGGATATCTGCAGCAAAACCAGCTTATATGAAGAAACAGAAATGAATATATAAGGAAACACTCTGGATTAACAACTAGATAGAAGGAAGTCATTTCGTATTTTAATTAGTATATCGTATGGCATTGAATCTATTTATTTTAAATTGTCCACACAATTGTAATTTTGTGATTATATCGATATTAATATCTATACAATATTAATTCCAAATTAAACATCATACTCTTCAAAAGATATGAGTAAACACAGTTTTTTTAAAGTTAAATATTTAGGAAAATCGAGAATCCAGCAGTACAATTTAAGGAAACAATATTGTGATAAATAATTATTGCGTGAAACAAGTAGAACATTGGGTAGTAAACCTTTAATTAATGTCTTAACTTTATGCGACCAGATTATAAATAAGCTCGTAAAGGATTTTCTGTAATTAAAATAGCCTTAAAACTATCTAATGTTAAATATTAGAAAATCCATGCCCAAGAAAATGATTAAAGTACCACAAAAGCCATAAAATATAGCAATTTGAGTCACACAAACGAAATAAATGTGTAAACTATTTTGTAGTAGGTTGTAACCGTTATGGCGGTTTCGTTTCCATTTATGTTTACTGGCATAATAAAGATTCAAAATTTTAGATTTGTCAACAGTATCTTATAATGAAGTAGCTGTAAAAGACAACCCTAAAAAGGTCTTTGTGTTCAACTTTAGTTTTTGTTTGGAATATTTCAAAATGATCCAATTTTAAAATGAATAGTGTTTTGGCTATTTATGTTATAAAGATTTGTAACTCGTAATTTTGTTGCATTAGGCAAAAAGAGTTGCAGAAATGAAACTGAAAATATCTCAGCATGTTTAATAAATGGTACACATATTTTTTGTACATTTATTTTGTATCATGTAAGAAAGTCAAAATACAATTTAACACTTTGGTACCTTTATCATAAATTATTTCACATCCATTGCGATCTTCATTATATGATCAGCATTTCACATGTCTGAATTATGACAACATTATGAAACAGACGTTTGCCCTTTCTACAAAATGAAAAAAGGAAATATTCAAATCTGATGCTGTATGTGCGAAATACCCGAGGCAAGTGTCTAGACAATATTTATATTTATGTCCTCCACTTTGTAAGTTCAGTGTTCTCTCTCGAAATTGGGTTTTATCCATTCCTTAAAACGTAATGGTAAAATACCCTTCAAAACATGTTTCATCCCAAGTTTTCCTTTGGCCAAACAATTTCTATTTCATACTGAACTTTTTGTAGACAAGAGCTTATATATTGGCGCTTGAAGGATTGACGATTTGAAAATAAGCAATTTGAAAGTATATACTAGTAATCATTAAATTCTATTTGGGTTATTTTCTTTATTTTCATTTATTTATTTTTTCATTTTTATTTATTTATTTACTTTTTTGAAAAAAAAGCTACGGACGTATGTCATTATATTATCTATATTATTCAGTTTCACTAGTTGAGCTCCACCGCATCCGTTGTCGACAGGCTAGAGTCGATGACTTCTAATCCAGATACCTCTCTGACGTGGGTTCGATCCCCTTTAGCACGGAGAAAGGTAGTCTACTACTGGTTTAACTCTCCAGGAACGATGGTTAGGAAACTACCCGTCTATATGACTGAAATACTGTTGGAGAAAAGGCGTAAAATATAACAAACAAACAAACAATAGTTGAACTCCCTACCAATATGTTATTTAAATTATGTAGACAAAAATCTTTTTGACTGATGCTATCAAAAGTTTTTTTTATCAAGTACAGGTTCCTTCATTTTGTATCTTTAATATTAAACTTGCTTAAATATTAACTTTTGTTAAAAATCCCAATTTTTTTTAATTTTACTTTTTCTGCAGTCCGATGTATTTGATATTCATTTCAAATACAGTGTACTTAAATTTAAATCTTTTCTTCTTAAGGGGAAAAAGCTCACGTATGAACAATAAAATATATCTTTCCTCATAAAATATGACTCTCAATTTCGCGTAGTAAAAGATCTTTTTATAGTTCGAAAACTTGCAGCCTAAACAAATATAACAAATGTCATTATCATAACACATTATATAAATACTTATTTTACTGTTTTATTTTCAAAAACTATATGAAATGGAACGCTGAGGGATACAGACCGGGCATTATGTTTTGCTCTTTGTTATTAACTATTTAATACCATAACAAAGGAACTGAAAGTGTCTTCATTTGCATTCATAATATGCTTAAAACAGTCTGTATATTACCCTAAGGTAAAAATATGATTTATTGTCGCAGGACTGCAATTGGCATCATTCAGCAGACGATAATCTCTCTCGCTAAAGCAGTTTGTAAAATTATGTGTAGTATTACTACCTAAGAGCGGATCTTTAAATGTGAATATATTCAGAACTATCAAGTGCAGTGCATATATTAATTATTGTTTATGATAAACAGGCGTAATGATGCACAACAGTTTATTATAGTTTTGTTAACAAAATTAAAGTTGTCGAAATCAGACCCATGCAATTCATAACATAAATATTTACAGATAAAAAAATCGCAACAATTTCATTATAATTGAAAAGAAATCAGCGATTATAATTGCACGAGAATTAATGTTGACAACATATAGCCAAAAATAAAATAAATACTTGACACATAGGTTTGGAACAACACGTGGGCATGTTTAAACATTTCGCTTTCAAATTTTATAAGATTTGTGTAATACTCAGAAGTATCACAGAGAAACAGTATGGACCGTAAAGATTTATTTTAGGCTGTAAAAAGATTTTTTGTGAATATTGTGCAGAAAAAAAGTGATACAACATTTCGATTTTAATTTATTAACGTTTTAATAGAATAACAGATCATGGTTCGTTTTTTTTTTTCATTCAATTTATTTTATTATCAGGCAAGAAGACTTCTTTTAGCAAACTAATCCACGGACAAGATTTAATTAATAAGATTTGCAGCCAGCCAACTATTTTGAGAGTTGTACTCAGTTTTTGTTAAAATCCTATAAATGAGCTGAAATGACATTCAAAAATATTGCGGATCTGTTTCAAATTGACAAAAACGTGAATAATAGATGAGTAACAGAACATACAATCCAATATCATTCCCGTCAAATCCGGCATGCACTACTCTCTGAGGAAGTCAATGGTGACGTGAATCTCTACATCTAAAATTTACTTTAACAAGGACACTGACATGTTGATCTATTTGGCACCAAATAAAAACCTATTCTACGAAATGCATATGAAGTTACCATTTAATATGTTAAGAGAAATTAAAAAGATTTATGCAATTATATATATGTTTTATTAACACGAAAAAAAATGAAACTCTGTATTGAAACTAAATATCAGAGGAAAATATCATTTTTCATAGTTATTTTTATTCTACGTTTTTTACCCAAACATCCATAATCATTGCTACCATTCTTCTGTTGGATTGTTTGGTCTAGCTGATAATGGTTTATTTTATTGTATCCAACATATAACTAGTTATAGGTTAGGACATTATCATAACGGTGCAATACAATCTTTGTAGTTTTCGTTTGTTGTAATAATTCTCATTTGTCCTAATTAGTGTCAGGGATAAAATATTGATAGCATATGTGATTAATTTATAATATAAAACACTCCAGTCTTTAAAATTATTTTTCAACGTTTCTTTCTTTTTTAAGATTTAGGTATTAGTTACCTGCACTACAGTTTGGTATCAGTATATTGATATTCACGGTTTTTCAATTTGAAAACGTTTGTATTGCTTCATATACAAAAAGTAACGTCTTACCAGGTTACACTGACACTGTCTGTCTGTGATAAAAATATAACATGCTCGTTGACTGAATGATTTTTCCTGGGACTTACTTTTTATAACGACAGTGAAAGGAATATTGATTGAACAATCATATTCATATTCTCGTACATTGTTTTTTTTCTTCTTATTCTTGAGACGACATAACAAGTTACATATATATTAAATGATTAAGAATAATATGTATTTAATATTTGATAGTGAAATCGTAATCATATTGATGATACGGTACGACTTATTCCTATAACTTAAAGGAAATATTTTAAATCTGAAAGACTAATTTTAGACGAGTGATATTGTCCAAAATTAAAGAAATATCTTTTTGATAAAAGGATGCATTTGAGTCTGTAATAACTTTATTGATATTCACTTGTTAAGTTTGATATTAGAAGTGTCTATCAATTTGTTATTTTTTTCCATTTACAAAGATATCGTCTTGCTAAGTTACACAGACACGGTCACATCTAGACTTATTTATTATTAGCACCCCCCCCCCTCCCTCCTTAAAATCAATTGATTTTTCCTTTGATCAAAATTTCAAGATGAATACATAAAAAACGTGTTTCATTGAATTATTGAATTCGTTTTGTTATATATCAATTAATCGAAAATAGTTAAGTATATTAAAGTTTTGCTTTCATGTCGGTATATTGTATATATTCATATTGAGATAGATATATATCTTTCCCTCCAAGCTTAATTACCTTTGTGAAAGAGGGTGCTTTAAGTTTACAGCAATATGTGATGTATACTGATTTAGCTCTTTATCTCTTCTTGATAAACAATTAACGATACTAATAAAGGAAACTTTAAACAGAAACATGTAATAAACATCTCATAAAAATCATAAAATAGCAATCCATATATTATCCAAAGTGATGATCTGTTATTAATTCATACGAAAAACAATTATGTTAATATCAAAAATATCTTATTTATCACGTTTGTAGGATATTCATAACGAGTAATTTACAGGTGTTATCCAGAAATGTGATTTTTAATGTAATTAGAATGGCTATAATATCACGTTAAAGTCAAGTTTATTATTCAATTGCATATATTATAATACGAGTTTCATTTGTTTCAATTCTGTTTGATAACATGCTTTATAAAATATTTACATTATTTTTTTTTTGTATTTTCGTTTAGCGTCAACAATTTCCAATCAACAATAGTCAACAAGTTATATACTACTTTCACGATATATACTACATGAAAATACTAGTTTTCGTTATTTTTTATCCGACGTGCCATTTATAAATGATATGCAAGAAATTTTTTTTTAAAAAGTCTGCCGAAGTCTGAGGGGCATAAGATTATAAGTATAAAATCAACGGCTACTTGTCTTTAATCAGAAGGAATTAAATATTTTGTTAATTAATTTTTCGTTCGCGTTAATGCCGAAAGTGCCGAAAGTTATAGTCTAGACATCTTGTTTTATCTATAATACTATAGAAATTTATTTGAAAACATTAGTAAAGTGCATTCATTTAGAAGTCATATCATGCGCAAAACTGTACAAATTAGCCATAAGAAATATTTTTCTGCAATTGCAAGACTGAAGTGAATTTTATAAATTATATATTTCCTGGTTTGCTGAATTGGTAATGACAAGAAAGCGTAATCCCACAAACATTTCTGCTTTAAACTGTTTGAAAAAAATCAAAACTTGCTTGTACATCAAAAGTATTAAACCTTATATCACGGCGGATGTCTGCACCTAACCAGCTTATATTAATATCGGAAGAAACGGAAATAAATAAATAAGTAAATAAACTAAGAAACACTCTGGATTAACAACTTGTTAAAAGAAAATCAATTCATATTTTTATTAATAATCGTATGATAATGCATGGCACTGAATCCATATATTTGTTAATTGTCCACACAATTGGAATTTTATTGATTATATGGATAATAATATCTATACGATATTATTTCCAAATTATCATACCCTTCAAACGATATGAGTAACCAAAATTTTTTAAATGTTAAATATTTCAGAAAATGTCAACTCTAGCAGAGTTACAATAATATGAAACGATATTTTCAGGTTATCATTAAAATTGTGCTAAATAAATATTGCGTGAAACAAGAAGAACATAGGGTAGTAAACCTTTAATTCATGTCTTTCTTTTATGCGACCAGATTATAAATAAACTCGTAAAAGATTTTCAGTAATTAAAATAGCCTTAAAACTATGTAATGTTAAAATATTAGAAGATCCGTGCAAACGAAAACAGTTTAAGTACCACAAAAGCCATAATATATAGCAATTTGAGTCACACATAAGAAATAAATGTGCAAATTATTTTGTTCGTGTTGTAGCGGCTTCGTTTCCACTTACTTTTGCTTGCATAATAAAGTTTCTTTATTTTAGATTTCTCAAGAGTATAGCTGTTAAAGACAACCATACATTTGTCTTATGTTCAGCTTTATTTTTGCACAATACAATATTGAAATCAATATTGTTTGGCTATTTATGTAGCTAAGATTTGCAAGTCGTAATTTTGTTGCATAAGGTAAGAAGCAAGAAAGAATAAATAATATACCATAATACAAACAAAGCAAATAACTAATATGAGGCATATAACAGTATTTCTGAATTTAAAAGCAAATGCCAAATAATATGCATTTTCAGAAAAAGAAACCATGCATGATTTAATTTAGAATATCATTTTTAAATTATATATTTATAAAATAATTGAGATGTTGTAAAGGGAAAAAAGACAGATGATTTACACACTATTTAGGATCCACTTATATCCGTGCAAACAAAAACCAAATATTTACTTTATTCACTCTTTTTAAAAGGCAAAATCATAAAATATCATACAATCTTTACAAACTTTGCATTTACAAAATATGCCTGTAAATGAACTATTTAAAGATAACTCAATTTATTCATTGCACTCAAAACCATTTTTTTTTTTTAGCAATTTTCACATTCGGCAAGTATTGAAATAGAGAAAAACAGAATCCCTAACGAAAGCCTAACGCGGCAAAATTGAAAATGTTGTAGGCTCGGTTTGATTGAGCCTGTTCATGGATGGTACTGGAAAGTTACCGTCCACGCCCCCTAGCACCGGCTTAAGCAGAATTCAACATTTAAACATGAGAAATGGTGACATTTTAAATTTAGAAACATCCGCAGATGTTAAGTTAAACATGAATGTTAGTATTTAAGAATTTTGAAAGAGTATTTAAATCGTAAAGAATCATTAAACCTTATTACATTTAAGTAGTTTCCGATTGACCAGATCACGCGATGCGTAAGGGAAATCATACGCAGTAACGATTTCCGTATTAAGTTGCAGAAATAAAGCTGTAAATAGTTCAGCATGTTTTATATATGGTAAACAGATTTGAAAATAAGTATAAATATGCGAACTAAACACCTAAGTCAACTTTTGCTTCCTTTATGCATAATCAATTAGTACATTTACATTGATTTAGTATTATGTAAGAAAGTCAAAATACAACATAACATTTTGCTTTCTTTATCACAAATGATTTCACATTCATTGCACTTTTCTTTATATGATCAGCATCATTTCACATGTCTGAAGTATGACAACATTATGAAACAGACGCTTTCCCTTTCTACAAAATGAAAAAAGGTAAGATTCATATGTGATGCTGTTTATTCTATAAAACGAAATACCTGAGGCTAGTGTCTAGACAATATTTAAATATATGTAATTCAGATTTTTATAGCCACTTTGTAAGTTCAATGTTCTCTCTAAATTGGGTTCTATCAATTCCTTAAAACGTAATGTGATAAAAACCCTTACGAAATATGCTTCATCAAAACTTTCTTTTTGCAAGTCAACTTGTATTTCATACTGAACATTTTGCAGACAAGATAACATATACTGTCGCTTGAAGGATAGATGATTTAAAAATAAGCAATTTGAAAGTATACAATCATTAAATACTATTTGCGTTATTTTGTTATTAATTGATTAATTAATTAATTTATTTATTTTTTTTTTTAATTTTTAAAAAACAAAAGCTACGAACGTTTGTCATTATATTGCCTATATTATTCAGTTTTACTAGTTGAGCTCCCTTAATACATTATTTTAATTATCTTGACAAAACTCTTTTTGACTGATGCTATCAAGAGTTTTTTTTATCAAGTACAGGTTGCTTCATTTTGTATGTTAATATTAAACTTGCTTTGTTAAAAATCTCAATTTTTTTTAAATTGTACTTTTTCTGCAATCTAATGCATTTGATATTTATTTTAAATACAGTGAAATTAAATTTTAATCTTTCTTCTTAAGAGAAAAATGTTCACGTATGAACAAAAATATATCTTTCCTCATAAAATATGATACTCAATTTCGCGTGGTAAAAGATATGTTTATAGTTCGGAAACTTGCAGCCTAAACAAATATAACAAATACAATTATCATAACACATTATATACAAATGTACATACTTATCTTACTGTTTTTTTTTTTTCAAAAACAACATGAAAGGAAACGCCGAGGGATACAGTCTGGGCATTATGCTTTGCTCTTTATTATTAACTTATTTGATATCATAACAAAGAAACTTAAAGGGCCATCATTTGCATTCATAATTTGCTGAAAATAGTCTGTATATTACCCTAAGGTAAAAATATGATTTATTGTCGCAGGACTGCAATTTGCATTATTAAGCAGACGATAATCTGTCTCGCTAAAGCCGTTTAATTATGTGTAGTATTACAACCTTATAGCGGATCTTTAAATGTGAATATATTCAGAACTATCAAGCGCAGTGCATATATTAATTATTGTATATAATAAAAAAGGCGTAATGATGCACAACAGTTAATTATAGTTTTGTTAACAAATTAAAGTTGTCGAAATCAGACCCATGCAATACAACATGAAATTAATAACATTAATATTTACAGATAAAAAAGTCGCAACTATTTCATAAATCAGCGATTATCATTGCACGAGAATTAATGTTGACAACATATAGCCAAAATAAAATAAATACTTGACACATAGGTTTGGAACAACACGTGGGCATGTTTAAACATTTCGCTTTCAAATGTTATAAGATTTGTGTAATACTCAGAAGTATCACAGAGAAACAGTATGGACCGTAACGATTTATTTTAGGCTGTAAAAAGATATTTTGTGAATATTGTGCAATCAGAAAAAAAGTGATACAACATTTCGATTTTAATTTATAGGATAACAGATCATGGTTCGTTTTTTGTTTTTTTTTTTCATTCAATTTATTTTATTGTCGGGCAAGAAGACTTCTTTTAGCAAACTAATCCACGGACAAGATTTAATTAATAAGATTTGCAGCCAGCCAACTATTTTGAGAGTTGTACTCAGTTTTTGTTAAAATCCTATAAATGAGCTGAAATGACATTCAAAATTATTGCGGATCTGTTTCAAATTGACAAAAACGTGAATAATAGATGAGTAACAGAACATACAATCCAATATCATCCCCATCAAATCCGACATGCACTACTCTCTGAGGAAGTCAATGGTGACGTGAATCTCTACATCTAAAATTAACTTTAACAAGGACACTGACATGTTGATCTATTTGGCACCAAATAAAAACCTATTCTACGAATTGCATATGAAGTTACCATTTAATATGTTAAGAGAAATTAAAAAGATTTATGCAATTATATATATGTTTTATTAATACGAAAAAAAAATGAAACTCTGTATTGAAACTAAATATCAGAGGAAAATATCATTTTTCATAGTTATTTTTATTCTACGTTTTTTACCCAAACCTCCATAATCATTGCTACTATTCTTCTGTTGGATTGTTTGGTCTAGCTGATAATGGTTTATTTTATTGTATCCAACATATAACTAGTTATAGGTTAGGACATTATCATAACGGTGCAATACAATCTTTGTAGTTTTCGTTTGTTGTAATAATTCTCATTTGTCCTAATTAGTGTCCGGGATAAAATATTGATAGCATATGTGATTAATTTATAATATAAAACACCCCAGTCTTTAAAATTATTTTTCAAAGTTTCTTTCTTTTTTAAGATTTATGTATTAGTTACCTGCACTACAGTTTGGTATAAGTATATTGATATTCACGTTTTTTCAATTTGTAAACGTTTGTATTGCTTCATATACAAAAAGCAACGTCTTGCCAGGTTACACAGACACTGTCTGTCGGTGATAAAAATATAACATGCTCGTTGACTGGATGATTTTTCCCGGGACTTACTTTTTATAACGACAGTGAAAGGAATATTGATTTAACAATCATATTCATATTCTCGTGCATTGTTGTTGTTTTTTTTTTTCTTGAGACGACATAACAAGTTACATATATATATTTAATGATTAAAAAGAACATGTATTTAATATTTGATGGTGAAATTGTAATCATATTGATGATACGGTACGACTTATTCCTTTAAGGAAATATTTTAAATCTGAAAGATTAATTTTAGACGAGTGATATTGTCCAAAATTAATGAAATATTTTTTGATAAAAGGATGCATTTGAGTCTGTAATAACTTTATTGATATTCACTTGTGAAATTTGATATAAGAAGTGTCTATCAATTTGTTATTTTTTACATTTACAAAGATATCGTCTTGCTAAGTTACACAGACACGGTCACATCTAGACTTATCAATTATTAGCACCCCCCCCCCTCCCCTTAAAATCAATTGATTTTTCTTTTGATCAAAATTTAAAGATGAATTCATAAAACACGTGTTTCATTGAATTATTGAATTCGTTTTGTTATATATCAATAAATCGAAAATATTTAAGTATTGTAAAGTTTTGCTTTTCATGTCGGTATATTGTATATATTCATATTGAGATAGATATATATCTTTGCCTCCGAGCTTAATTACCTTTGTGAAATAGGGTGCTTCAAGTTTACAGCAATATGTGATGTATACTGATACAACTCTTTATCTCTTCTTGATAAACATTTAACGATACTAATAAAGGAAACTTTAAACAGAAAAATGTATTAAACATCTCATAAAAATCATAAAATAGCAATCCATATATTATCCAATGTGAAGATCTATTATTAATTCATACAAGAACAATTATGTTACTATCAAAAATATCAATTTTATTATCACGTTTTTATGAGATTTATTTACAGGTGTGCTTTACCTGTTTTATCAAAAACATAACTATTATTTTGAATATAATACAATATATTATAAATAATATCATGTTAAAGTCAAGTATATTCTTCAATTGCATATTTCATAATACGAGTACTTAATTTCATTTTTTTTCATTATTCATGATAAAGAAACATGATTTATAAAATATTAATAGTAACCTTCTTTGTTTATTATTTTACCGTCAACAATTTCCTTTTGAATATATGTCGATTTCTTGACATTCATTAAGTTAAATGTTGAAATATTTTACTTTTGATTCATAACTATTCTAATATTTCCATAAATTGTTGATTATCGCAAAATTGGTTGAATGATAGATCTTGGAAAGTGCATCAAGCCCTCATTATATAATGTTTGTATCCAAGATACTGTAATGTTTTATCTTTTTCTCAAGTCATTTATTCTTATCAGACGGCAGTAAAAATTGTGAGGTCATGTGTAAGTTAATCAGTATTCAGTAAAAAAAATGTTTGTAATGTCTGTAGAAGATATTATTGTTTTATAACCAAGGAATATTTATTATATTTTTATCATTTACAGAAAGTTAATTTTATAATTTACAGAATAAATTATGAACGAAAGTTGCAAACATCTCTACAACAGAAACGTCATTATTGTTTTGAAATTTGTTAAAACGACATCAAACCCTCACTTATGAAATAAGATAAACACTTTAAAGTACAGTTAAAAGTGGTGTTTGCTGGCATTTCATAATAGAAAATTCAAATGTCAATTATGCAAGTTAAATAAATATAAACAACATTTCTGAGCCTTTCAAAAACTAATCAATCAATAATAAGTTCAAGAACTTCATTCTAATTTTTATAATGGGGAAAATTCATGAAAGGAAAGTAATGGCTGTAATATGTGGACGCAGGAGTTAAATAACGAGCTTTCTTTTTTTTCTAAAATTATTTTTATCATTGTATAAAAGTGTATGTTTCAATAACGTGTCATTTAGCTGTTTTGATAGCTTTATGACAACAATAAACTTATTGTGATATATTTCATCGTCTTCTTTTCCTGAAAAATCTCATCTAGTTTATTCCAAAGACAAAATTTTCTGTTCAGTGATTTAACCGCACTATTCAACACCCAGCAAAAGATCCATTGATATGAGTAATATTTTGTTTAAAATTATATTATTAATTGAAACCTTTAAATGAATGTTACAAAAATTATAAAATTAATGTTTTGAAATGATTTCTATATTGACATATCTGAAAGCAAAGTGATCCCTCGGAAGCATTAATCACAACAAAATTACAAGAGAATTGCAGGCTCGGTTTGATTGAATCTGTACATATAGAAGCCAAATATTTTGATGTCTTGTCTAACGTAATCATCCATTATACACCTGATTGTGCTTTTACTCATTGATTGCGAATCTTTAAAAAGACAAATCTTATATAATAATTAATTAAAGAATCGATTTTAGATAATATTAAAATACATCAGTTCCTTAATCTGAGAAATTATTTTTTAATTATAAAGCACTTGAAATTTTCTTTCAAATTATAACATTATTTATAATGAGCACATTTATTGAACACTTAAGGTTCATTTCTTACTTTGTTCTTAAGCAACATTACTTTGTGTGTTCTATCACACACCAAGTAACTGATTTGAAAATGAGTAAGATCCTTGTTACTGTTTAGCATATCTTTATAGAATTTCATTTCTCCATTAAAAAAATCTATCTGTTTATCTGTATAAATATTTTGTTATTAATTAAAATGGTACAGAAATAGCCAAACAATATACGTTCTAAGGCACAACAAACTACGTTGTTTGAATTGAAAACGTGAAAAATTTAAGCGTTTAGGTCGGCGGAAAGAAAATGATTACCCTTAGGTCATCCTTTTGTAATATCATTTGTGGCAGGCAAAAACGATTGTTCTGCTTTTTAGTTTGGAATCTATCTTTGAAGAAATAATAACATCAACTTGACAAATGATATGATTTTTGAAGTTTAAAATACAATGAAAAATAATACTTTCAAATTAACGCTTCATTGCAAGATAAGTTAGTGAAAAGTGATCACAAGTCGTAAATATAGTCTAATACATAAAGCATATTGATAGTTTGAAAATTTCATAGATCAGCATCAAGTAGGCCTTTGAGGTCATAGCCCGCATTTCAACACCTATTAATTACACAAGGTAGATAATATTACGCAATAAAATAATTAAAATCTACTAATATGCCATGAAATAATTAGAATTGTGGCAGTTTTATCTGAAAACAACATGTAAGAACGTTATTTGTAAATCACACCTGTAAAGTATTCTTGATAGATATCAAAATACGAATTTTCTTATCAGATGATACAGCACCTGTCCTATAATAAATATTCAATTTAAATGTTAGGCAGGCGGTAAAGCACTGACGTTGATATTGGGACTTCTTAGCATTCAAAATTGAAAAAAAAAACTTTGAAACTTGACCCACCGAGTTTTAGTTATAAATACAGAAATTGGTTAAAACGTTTTGTATATATGTTTACCTTATTTCCTCCATAGTGGAAACGGAAATTTTAAAACAATGGAACTGAATCCGAACCGCAATACGGACTTAACCGACAATATAACTGTAGCGCCACCTGCTAGCATAATTTGGGTGTCACATATTATTTCACCAGATGTCGCGTCGTATTATGCTTGATGCATTCGGCTTTCGGCTACGCGTCATTCTACCTTATGACATTCGTTATTCAAGCTGAGTAAATAGACCCAAATACAAACAGTTGCAGGTTAAGTTATTGAATTAATATACCAGATCAACAAATGAATAATAATTGATAGTTAAATAACGATATCAACATACAATTAAGCAAGACGCTCACAGCAGAAAGCATTATGTGCATGTAAAAAGCAATATGTAAAAGTCAGAATGCAAGATGTACAAGTCAGAATGCAAGATGTACAAGTAAGAAAGCACGATGTAACGTAAGAAGGCAAGATGTAATTTTTGCGTTAATACCCTTCCATACTAAACTAAGACATAAAACGATATAACTAGAGTATTGAATTATTTATTTTATCAACCTTTGTCATTTGCAAATGCCAAACTTATTATAAACACATTGTCTTTTACCAATCATCATCAGTTTCTTGCGTTAGTTTCAACGAGTTAAACAAAAATACACATTTAGGACTTACTGGCATATTAGAAGACTAGTATCAAAAATAGTAATGGCGACAACATATTGACATTGAATAAAACAGTGCAAAAAAGGAACAAAAATCTTCAACTGAAAGTATAACGTGGCGTAGTATTGAAGCCTCTTTTATCTGTTTATTCCATTATAGGGTAAGTCAAATATTTGAAGAAACAATCTGTATGCCGATGATTCTTATATAAAGGCATCAGATGCATACCCGGTCTTCACCTCTTCCCTACCCCGGACCACGCCCCCGCCTCCGTCAAAACCGCTGAACGAACGGGCACAGGTCATCCTTTGCTTCATCTCATGGCGGCAGGATTCGAATCATCGATGATTTATGGAACGGGTTTTAAGGAACCGATAATTCTTGGTCACGGTAGCTTAACATGTTTGATTTATTAAAAGCCAAAATGATGAACGTTTGTGTATGACACGATTAATTTCTGATTTTGATATTATATGTTTAACGCAAAAATAATCAAAGAAAAACATGGTCAAAACAATTGTGATTCTAGTTGCCTCTGTTACTCCATGTTTTGTTTTATTTTTTATTTATTTTTTTTATGTTCTGCTGTGCTCTGTTTTCTCTTGTGAAAACTTTAATATCGTAATTTTTAGTCATATAACTGAGATAACCTAGTATAGGTTAAGAGCAGTGGGTGTTAAGATTGCAATTAATTGTTCACATTTTATCACTCATAAGGTGATTATTTCTAATATATCATGATTTAAGTTAAAGTCATTAAGTCGGTGTCATTGTCCATTTGTACATATGTGTCTAGGTTATTACCTTGTACCTGTCAATGTGTAAATTAGATGCTCTGTTTTTAATTTTGAGTCATCACATAAATCAAAGTTAAATTTCATGTAAGGAAAATAATTTTCAAATAAAAGAAAATAATTTGTAAAATGTATTACCGCTAATTGTACTTTTAATCTTTACTCTAAATACGTTTACTTCCCTCTATGTACTTTTAATTTATCGCAACTTCAAATAACCTTAGTTTATGTTTGAAGCATCGTTTATGTCAGGCTTAAGGATTCTTCGGAATTAATTTGGCAATATCCATACGACAGAAACACTAAATGAAGCTTAATATGTCAATCAGATAAGTAACAAGGAACCTTTGATTTTTGTATTTTCACTATGGTTAAGGGAAAATTGACATTTCAGCTGTCAACAAAATAAGCCAGACAAAAGCTTTTAAGAAGAAAATTTCCCTAACAAATTATTGTTAATTTTGACACATTTCTTCTTTATATTTACAATGGATAAAAAAGCATTGTCAATATAATGATTACAAAGTAAATGAGAAGTTAATTTAAACGTCAGAAGAATATGAATGCGTTTTCAATCACACTCTTACTTCCTCAGTTTATAATCAATATATATATCCAAGAGATACTTTTAGGTAAACCGAACAAACTAAACTATATCTGTACAAAACCAGTTAGTCTAAAAGCAAGGGTCTTTAAAGACATCCATATCAAACTGCATTCTATTTCAAAAGTACCATCTGACAGTGTTACACTTTATTTTAAATAAAATTTAAAAAATGCTCATTCATTGCAATTTACTTAATACAATTAGCGAACATGTTGGTTTTTTGCTTTCGTTTTAGTTTTTTTATTGCTGCTGTTTTTTTTCTTTTTTCGTTGTATTTTTAGGGAGGGGGTCACTTGGTCAGGTGATATAACAAGCAAGAGAAACAACATATCATTATCATAATATTACTGTTACCATTTAGAAATTAAATATAGTTTAATTCTTAAGGAATAAAGACACATATCACGAATTTAGGAGCCATCATAATTATGTTTCTTGTTAATAAGCGTAATAACTTACACTGTAAAAATGTTAATTGTAAAAAAAATGAATTTCAATGAGTTTTTTCACTTGACTATCGTCGTCGGAGGCTTGCTTTGTGGCAACACAAAACAATATGTTGTAAATTATCAGCTTTGTATATTATTATTGATATCTTCTACATTTTCTGACCTTACAGATTGGCAAAATGGTAAATTGTAATAATGTAAACCTACAGTTGTTTCTAATATTCATTGAATGGTTTCGTTTAAGTGATTAAGGAGGTAGATGACATAAGCAATATTCGCTAACAATTATTTGAACAGCAGATAAAGTGATTCTCATATTGAAACAGATAGAATGCAACAGCTATAAATATTTAATCACTAGTCAAATTCATCGCTTTTAACAACAGTATAATTCTGTAGCAGTTTTCTTTATGGTATTTTTAGATAAATTGTCCTTAAGAACACTTTAAGTTTTTGTTCTTACTTAATTTTAACCTCATTTTTAAAAAGTTTAAATGGATAATCCCATGTTGCGAAAAAGTAAAAGATGTTAGAACATAAAATGTCACAATTTCTTCAAGAGATAAAGATTATTTGAAGCACAAAGTATGTCAAGTGTTAAGGTTCTCTGAGATCATATTCCTTGGATATTAAATGCGGCAGACATCCTATACACAGATTATGTCAGCAAACTTATTAAATTAAATTGAATGATGGTGATTATGTTACTATGACTGGGTAAACACAGGAAAACATGTAAATCTGGGGAAAAATTGACAACGAAGCATTCATAGCCTAGCAAAAGTATGAAATAAGAACAGGGATCATATTATTAAGTCAGCCATTGATATATATTGCTTTACAAAACTCTTAAACTATTCAAGTACCACGAACTTTAAGGCGGTAATCTATCAGTCCATACTGAAAACCATATCAAAGAGGGTAGCACAAGTTCAGGGGTAATATTGAATTGTTTAAAAAATATTTATTATTTAATGTGCAATCAATTGTGTAATTGTTTCTTTCTTTGTAGCCAATGTTCTTCAACATAAATATTACAAAGCCCATGCTAGCAACACCCAATATACGGTGACAAGACAGGGATAACAAATGGACTTTATTTAATCAAAGGTCAATGAGGTGAGTATAAAACTTACACTGTCGAATGTACCCGAACAATTCTGTAATAAGAAATACAATATATATTCATGTTCTTGTTAACAATAAACATTTAGTTTATTCAATTTTTCTAGAACGTTTTGTTCATATCACATTCATTCTTGGTTGTTTCAAATTAATAATAATGATAACACGCATAACATTTCCTTTCAATTTAATACAAACATGCTTAGTATAAGTTGACCAGGTTAAGACAAGTACTGTCAAAATGTCAGTAGAATTACAGTACAAATGTTGAGTCAGAAGCGAATTTTATCTTTTACTCCCCTTTATCAATTTGCTTATAATACAAAAGCAAAAATCGGTATTGTATTGATCAGCAAAACCTTTCGCTAGAACTGACAAAGCCCCATTTTGTCGTCCTGAATAATAGCAAGTTTAAGTCAGGAAAATGTGCAATTAATTATGTCTAATAGCTATTGAGAGGTCTGCAAAATGGATATGTTTGTATTGATATAAAGCCTCTAGAACGAGAAACGTAAGTTGTACTTTCCCAATACGTCTGGCTTTATAAACATGTGGAAATTTAGAACTCAGGTCGTGCTATATTTCGGGCTTTAAGATTTTATCATTATAAATTAAATAATAGATTTTTTCTGAAAATGTCTTCATTTAAATACCTTTAATAAATTGGTAAAGTTTTCTTATGTAAGTTCAGATATGATTGTGTAATTATATAGTTGATAAATACATTAACATCGATGCCTTTTAAGTATTCAAAACGTTGAAAGAGCCGGTATGAACAAAAACGTCCCATTGCAACAAAAGAACACTAGATTAACAACACCTATGAAGTATGCCAGTGGTTAATTTGAAACATTTTTTAATTTACGTTATCTGAATAAAAAGACTTATCAGTAATTAAAATTTCATAGAAATAAAATGTAAAAGCAGTCATAAAGCCCCTTCGCTAGTAAAAGAAAAACATTTTGATATTAAGATAATAGTGTCTTAGATGTTGCTTTTTTAATCTGCGAATAAAAAACTGAAAATATAAGAAAGAAAAGAATAACAATATAGATTTTATAAATAAAACATTGGTATAATAGAAAATAGCACCAGTTAACCAGATTCCGGTTTAGCGTGATTTAACACTGTTGCAGAAGTTGTTTTATTTGCAGATACAGTCTGGTGGAATATATAGGAACTTTTTGCACAGTTTGATAGATTCTGATAAGCAAACATTTTTTAGTACAAACGAAATGGATGTACCAGATCCTGTTTACCACTCCAGAAATTTACTTGAATTTATGAAAAATGAAGTGATGCAGAACTAGGTTCATTCAAGTTAAGTTTAGAACGGTACCGTACTTCTGACTTTGCAATGCCAAAATAAGATTTCAAAGGTGCAAAACATTATTCAAGAGACTAAGGAAAACATATTTTAGAGATAACATTAATATGTCCTATGTATTTCATACACACCTCAAAATATTAGCTACAAAGCACATAATATTTATCAGATGAATTTTGGATTTTTTCTGCATACAATTGAAATTTAATCTTATTCACTGATAGCTCCTGAAATCTAAATATTGTTGATTTCGCCAAGCCCACCAGACCTTTTGACTCATTTAAGCGAATATATCTGAAGAAGTATTCGTTTTAATTTGTTTTGCATACTTTTTGTAATACTTAAATGGTGTTTTACCATGTTAAAAGACGAAAGATATATCTGTTTAATCTATTTATTTGTGTAAAAAAGAATATTTAGAAATAAAGATACAAATAGCTGCCGGTTTCTTTTTGCCGCGCCGGTTTTTGGCAAATTCAACCCCTATTTTTACGTTTTAAAAAAATGAAAACTATCTTAAATTGTTATATTTACTAATAGGTTTAATAGTTAATATGTTTTGTTTCTCTATCTTTACTACTTTTTTGTAAAAATGCATTTAAAAAATGCATTTGCCATGGCAAAGTGTGTTTTGCCATGGCATTTCGGCATTTTGCCATGGCAAAATATTTTGCCATGGCCAGATTTTTCCTACATTTGCCATGGCAAATTTGCCATGGCAATCTTTTTTTTAAAAAATCACATAGCCTTCTAAAACTTATCCTATGACATGTTCTTGGGGCCATGGTTATAGATTTATTATTAATCTTAACTTTTTTCATTTTGCCATGGCAAAAAATTGCCATGGCAAGGCCGTGGCAAAAGTTTGCCATGGCAATTCCATGGCAAAAATTTGCCATGGAAATACCATGGCAAATTTCTGCCATGGCAAAATTGCCATGGTATTTCCATGGCAAATTTTTGCCATGGTATATTTTTGCCATGGCAAATTTTTGCCATGGCAATTACATAAAAGTTTGCCATGTCAAATCATTATGATATTGAAAATTTAATGTATAATTGTTATATTATATTGAAAATGGAAAATGTTACATTGTTCTTAAAAGGCGGTTGAATATGCGCACACAAAAATCATATTTCTAGAAAATAATATAAAAGACCTTTCTTTTAAACTTTGTTTATTCGCCATAATGTATAATATAAACAGAAAGAAAATAATTGGTTACTGTCACTTTTGTAAAAATTGTTTCCCCTTTTTAATGTTTATGACACACAATTTTTTGAAGTCCTTAAAAAAATATGTTGCAATGTAAAATTGTTAACAGAAACATGTCCCAACATCTTCATTTGGCTCAAAATTACTGCGCCAGTACCTTTATTCTATATATTTGGATTTAACATTCTGTTCCTGGCATAAATATTTTGACGATTCTTTGACACTGAACATAGTACTTTGGAATTTCCTTTGAAAACTGAGTGAAATGTATGCTGACAGGTGTTGGCACAATGATTTGGATCATAAAGAAATTATTTAATCTATTTTGTTTTATACGGGGAAGTCAAAGACCGGGCCCGGCTATAGACTACACGTAAATATTTAAAAGAAAATCAAATAAAAACAATTAAAAAATATATAAAATTCTATACCTATCAATAAAATTTTTTAGTGTCAGTTCTAGTCGGGACCCGCCATTTACAATATATGTCAATGATAATAGGCCAGGTATTCTGATAACGGAACAAATCTCAACTTTTCGGATTAGTAATAATCATCGAGTGTTCTGAGTCAAACGGAAGAGGTGTATGTAACACCTTTAAAACGGAAAGAATGAAAGGATTTGTTTAACGACTTCCCCGTTCATAGGCTTTGCCTAATTTCATATTAATTTATATGTAACTAATTTTATAAGGACTTTGAATTTATGAAAATGGGGAAATTATTCTCACAAAAGTGACAGTTACCAAATATTTTTCTTTCTGATTATGTTATTAGCCCAATCGGGCATTTTCACCAGTCTGTTAAAAGTAAAATGCAATTTGTGATAATGTGATGCCTTATGGTCAGGGTAACAGAATCTTACCTTATTTAGCTGTATTAGCAGTAACCTTGACTTGTTCAATGTTTTATGATGTGAGCTGTATTCAAACCAATCTTTCGAATTACCTTTCATTGTTGATAGTAACGAAACATAAAATTGTACACATACGTGTAGATCAACATACTTTAAACAACCTATCACGTATTATACAGCTTCATGCTCGTTTAACTCTAATCCAAACGTGTTCTGTTTTTATCTCGCACATCCGGTTACTGTTCCTCACACAGATGTCCTGACTTTAGCATGTAAGTCTGTGTGAATTGTTATTTATTGTATGTAATTACCCCAGACACTTTTATTGATTGATTTAAATAACTGTCAGCACTCTAATCCTTCTGAATTTTGCACAATTTACAATTATTTTTATTAAATTATCACGTTTCCTGCAAGGAAATAGCCGTTTTGTAGACATGCATTATGGGAGTGTTTATATGGTAACCGTTAGCAGCCGATATCGCTGTCGTCTACATGATGAACGCAAATAAAGTGCGAAATTCAATCTAATGGTACGGATTAGTACTGACCATTTATTTTGGTAAATGACCAAATTGACCTCTTATTAACCATTTTTGTTGGTCAATTTTCTTGATTAAGTATATTAAAAGGACCAAAACTTGGTAATCTTGGTCAGAATCTGCTTAAAAATTGTACTGTTAGCCTGTTTTGCTTGTCATCAGGGGCTAACATGGAGAAAACTCATTACACTATTAATGTAAGCAATGCTAACTATTTTTAGAGGACTTTTATATAAATACAGATCTAAATTTTAAAATAGGTTTAGATTTAGAGGAAGCTTGTCAGAGCTCATTTATTATTAAGTAGCCTACACTTGTGAATTTCTACTTGAGGTCTGAAAGTTGATACATATATGCTATGTGACAGGATAACTTGCTGAAATTTATGATGCAGATAGATAGATATTCTTTATTTCCTCCATTTAGAAGAGCATCATGTATATAAACTGGAAAAGAGGATTTCAAGCAATCCCATCACGGTAATTAATAGAATACAATTGGAATATTAATATTTGGTGCAAATTTTCACAATAACATGTTATGTGCAACACCCAGACGCCTACCTCCAAGTTCATGGTCACGTAGAGGTCTGTTTTAGGGAATATTTTGTGTCCGATCCATAACTTTTTTTTAAAGCTCAGCACAAATGTTCACAAAAGAAGTCGTTTTATGTGCAACATCCAGACTTGAACTTAATGTCTGCATAAATACAGTTGAGATTAATTTTTGTCATTATAATCAAAAATACTGGTACAATGTATTCCTGTTGACACATACACATATATTTTGGATTGAATTCTACCAGTGGCACAGCTAAGTACATGTTTAGGAAAGTGTCCATATGACATTCCACTGTGACGGACAGACATGGGCAAATTTTAATGGCCTTTCCCACTAAATGGATACATAAAATAAGGGATGAAAACAAAACAAAGGTTATAACTATATTTATCACTTTTATTTATTTAATAAATTGACAGATTAAATTATTTCTTTCAAATATTAAGAACAAGAGATAATACAGTCAATTCTTTAACAGTAGATATATACATCAATAACAAGATATATATTACATTAAGAAAATCATAATTTTAAACTCATAATATACAGTCTGATACAGATATAAAATTGTCTTATAAAAGCATTGGCAAGCTTTATCCAATTCAAAAATAGGCAAGAAAGTAATTATGGATCTATCTACAGCATGTGAATTTTTCCAGGAAAGTGTGAAGTAAGGAATTGCATCTAATCCATATAATTACAAATGTATAATGCAAGAGTCACAATCACATGTGGTCCTTCACATTAAATACCAATGTCGCCAGTGTTGGTGTGATGTAAAATCCAATCAAACAAACTTAATTTGATATATTTTGGGCACACAGTTGTATTGGGAAAACATTGAAGGAAATGAATTCATTAAGGGACAATTAATTGAAAAAAATAATACCTAAGTTTATTGTTTACAATAATAAAGAAAATAAAAATGTGTTGGTTCATAAGGTTGCAGCATGATTTAGATGATATAGGATTATTAAAGATTATCCTGTCAACATTTTAAATTACTTTTAAAATTTGGACAACAAAAAGGTTAAGAGAGATTTATTAATTGTTGCATGAAAAACAGTGGAACAAAAAAAAATAAAACATGCCTATGTAACTTTCTATTTCAGAATTATACCAAGTAAGATTTGAGGATGGCTGTGAAAGATTTTTAAAGAAAAAAGATTTTTACAGACAATGAAAAATGAATGAAAAGATGAAGAATGAAGATTTTTCACATAACCATGCTGATTTTGCAACTACGAAACATGGTATTGCACGGCCGTGCATATATTTTGACACAACGTCATTTGTTTTTGTACAAACATGGCGTTAAGACTTGCTTAATTTTAGCATTATACTATAGGTGTGTCAATGAAAATGGTTCTTTTTCACTTCCAATAGTCATTATATTTGGTATGTGATATATACAGGATATTAAATGAGTGTAAGATTAATACTGAAGTTATTGAACTTGTCATATAAAATAATATTATGCTCGCCAGGGGCTCGCATAAAATATTTTTATTCAACTCATTCAGTAGATCAGTATTAAACTTACACTCATTCAATATCTCCTATTTATTATGTACATGTAATTAAATGAAATATTGAGAAACATTGATGAAGAAAAAATGTGTATTTTTATTTTTCGTATTTTCACTGTAAAAATTTATTTTTCACTGCAAAGAAGCATATTTTTTGTGTTTCACTGTTGTCTTGCCAGAGCACTCTCTTTAAAATTCAGCCATTTTTAAATTAACAAAATTAAAAGGAAATTTTATCCACTAATAATACCTTCAATATTTATCAGTTTATTGTTTTTTGTTTTTCAATAGATTTCTATTTTCCTATTATTAATATATAAATTTTTATATATATATTACTTCCACAAATTCAAGTGTTATTTAAAATAACAAATTTACAACTTCATTCAAAACAAGATATGACATCATTGCTTCTTATTACATTGGTTTCATTTGATTTCATAATTATATACTTCATAAGTCAGAATACATAATTTCTGAATCACTTATATCATTTTAACCAGGTATCTAGAAAACAATGCTAAACTGCTATTCCAATTGTATTGTGTGCCTTTTGAAGAATTACTTCTGAACATGTAGCATTCTACTAAAATAGCACGCTCTGATGTATATTTATAATGATCTTAACAATATTGGCCATACTTTGTATTATAATGTAAATAATATTTTAAAATATAGAAAATATATAAAGATATCAATTTGATTTAGAATTAAAATATTTATTAAAGCGACTCCACTGAGGTTTAAAAGCTTAAGAACATAAAATTTGAATTTTCGTACATAAATGAGCACTTTAAACTGAAATATATGCAAAGATAGTCAAGAAATATACTTCAAAATAAATTGAAAATTGTATATTTTTATGCTTTTCTTAGCTCTATTTGTGTGAAAAGCGTTTAACGCTTTTCAATTTTGGTGATATTTTTACAATTTGAATAATTTTCTGGAAGAAAGGAGTGCGCAATTGATCTGAAATTTTGCACAATGATTAGTGGTCTAAACCTACATCAAATGAAACATTTATCCGGAAAAAATATTTTCAGTTCCATCATTTCAAAAAAACCTCAGTGGAGTTCCTGTTAATCTATGTAATTTGTAAGAATATTAAAGTTCAACTTGACAGAATTTCTTAGTGTTTTTGTTTGTTTTTAGCTCACCTGTCACAAAGTGAGCTTTTTCAGCCGGCAACTTTCTGTCCGGCGTCCTTGCGTAAACACATTAACCGCTAATCCAAATTTTATCCTAACTTCACAAGAATGTTCCTTTGGTATTCAACTTTAAAAGTTGTTCAAAGAATTAAATTCCAAGCAGAACTCTGGTTGCTATGGCAACTGACAGAAAAAACTTAAAATATATCTTCTTTTAGAAAACTGTAAGAGCTAGAATTAAAATATTTGGCATAAAACATCATCTAGTCAGTGTCTACCAAGTTTGTTCATAAATGCCCTGGCCACGTCCAGGGGGGGGGGGGGGTCATTGATTTTCTTTATAGTAAAATCTTAAAAAATCTTCTTTTAAAGAAACCTAAATAGCTAGAGCTTGGCTATTAATCATGAAATGTCTACAATTTTCTTGTTGGTCATTTTTTCCCTTATATATATATATATATATATATATATATATATATATATATATAGCGGGAAAAAAGAATGAAGTGATGCCTTTTCCAGTTTACATTGTAATTGTTAATTAACAAAACTGTAGTGAGTAATTGAAGAGAAATATCAACCGGTTTCACCCGTTAAAGGGATCTTCAAGATAATGACGTTAATAACGTCGCTTGGTAACGACGTCAAAACAGTGTAAAGGGACGTTACTCTTATAACGTTTTAAAGGGACATAATAATAAGCTATAATATTATTGTTATATATATATCAAAGTTATTTTGAATTCAATTCTGGTTTAAGAACGTTTATTAAAACAGTTTCTTTCATTCTTCTTTTGAATGTGTCTGGTTCTCGCATTTTATAGATTGGCATTATATTAAACTTCGGAGTGATGTCTTTTGCGCAAATGGCAATGTGTCGACTGACTGGTAATAATGCATTGTCTGGATTTCGTATATGTTGGTTGTGTAATGTTACTCGATTTCTTAAATTTGAAGTTTCTCCAATATAATCTTTGGAACAACCATTACATTTCAATGCATAAATTACATTTCTAATGTCGCATGATCCTGAGAATTTTACTTTAAATTCGCGGCCATTCTTGAAATGGTATGTATTTCCTTCTATTATGTGTTTGCACAGGCCGCATTTTAAACTGCTGCATCTTTTTATTTTATTCTTTCTCAGTGTTGAAGAAAATCGTGCCCTGGTCAAAATTTTTTTCAGATTAGCCGGTTGTCTTTTACTTTAATTATATGACTTCTGTCAATAATTCCTTTCATTATTTCATCATTTTGTAATATTTGTAGATTTTCTTGTATTACTGTGAAAAATTCGGTATTCGTTGGAGTATGTGTTGACACGTATGGTATGACTTTCTCGTCCGTCTTTAGTTTTGTCTTCCGTAGTTCGGATTGTTCTATTGCTAAAGCTCTCTGGATGCCGTTTTCTATAAGTTTCTGAGGATATTTTAAAGAAGCCAGGAATTTGTTTAATTCATTTAATCTGAGATGTAATACGTCTCTATTTGATATAATTGTACAAAGTCGTCTAGCTAGTGAGAATGGGATGTTTTGTTTTGTGTGTTTTGGATGACAAGAGTTGAATAAAAGATATTGTTTACTGTCAGTAGGTTTATAGTAGATATCTGTTTCTATTTGGTCACCTTTTAATTTAACTAAAACATCCAGAAACGGCAATTTCTCTATACTGTTTTCCATTGTGAATTTTAAATCTTTATGAAGGTTATTCAGTAGAATGTTAAAGCAAGTCAATTCGTGCTTAGATTTAGGCCATAAAATAAACACATCGTCTAGAAAGCGTTTCCAGTAATTGATGATATAAATTTTAAATTCGGTATTATAAATTTCTGCAATTTTGGGATAAAGCAGTTCCTCCTCCACATAGCCTAATACAAGTGTTGCATACACTGGAGCAAATTTTGTGCCCATGGCAGTGCCTTTTATTTGTCTGAAAAACTTATCATTAAAAAAGAATGTATTATTCTTTAAGATGAATTCTGTGGCTGAAATGATGAAATTCTTTGTAAATCTAGTATGTATCACGTCCAAATGATTTTCAACCCGAAATTCTATTGATTTAAGGCCTAGTTCATGCGAAATGTTTGAGTATAAAGATTCAACATCAAAACTTGTTAAGATGATATCCTTTTCCACAGTGCCTGGCAATGAGTTTAAAAAATCTGTGCTGTCTTTTATGTTGCTTCTTACGAATTTGGTTAATGGTCGTAGAAGAATGTCTAAAAGGTTGCTTAATCTATGAGTTTGGCAGCTAGGACCTGCCACGATAGGCCTTACTTTCAAATCGGTGACATTTGAAATATTAATTATTGTTGATGATTGTTGTATCGAACACTTCTCATTTATCTGTTTACTTTTATGAATTTTAGGTAAACCATAAAAGTTTCTTTGTTTCACTTCAAAATTTGTTAGATAATCATATTCTTTGTGTGTGAAACAGGTCTGAAATCGATCAATAAGTTTTCTGTAATTTAACTTGTCTTTATGATTAGGATCTGTGTCCAAATATTCATAATACTGTGTATCGTTGAGTTGATATTCAATCATTTTAATGTAATGAGAGCAGTCCATGATAACTATATATACTATTAATTAATTATTAATATATTACTATATATATATAGTAAAAAACAGAAAAATATCTTCTTTTAAAAAACTTGTATTTAATTTGGATACTTGATCACTTTCATTCTGTAATGCAAAATCAAAAATGCAGAAATTACCAAACTGGTTAATGTGTCAAACTAAATAATAAAAATACAGGTGATTGCTGACCTCTAGGATCTCAACCCCTGTCTTCGGTTAAGTCAAACCAGTATCACCCCAAAACGGAAAAAGTTAAAGGAATGAATTAAATGCCAGTAAAAAGAAAAATAGCGCCATGTACAACTGGAACCACAGTTATAGTGTCGACAAATATTGTCTTAAGATAAACCAATTTCATTAATTTAAAAAACACATAAGAAGTACTGCAGGTTAGAGATGAAATTAGTTTTGTGTTAATGACGAATGCATGTTTCTTATAAAAGTAATTAATCAAACTGATTTTAACTTTTATATTATTTGATTTTAGGTATGTTTCAAAAAAACATGGATGAAAATCATGATTTTTGAGTGCAAAACCTGATGTCTTTCACTAGCTATTATTATTAGCAGAGTAAACAATTAAGTACTAAAGAATTACTGACAGTAAAAATGCTCTCCAAGCTCTCTTGAAAACTCACCAAGATGCAATATCATACTAACTAGCCTTATTAATTAACCATGAACAGTTAAGATAAAAAAAAAAAAATTTCCAACTGGTTCAAAATACGATAACCTGGACTTAGAATGATATGTTCGTCCACCTAATTATATTGTTCACTGGTTGTATTTAATGGTAAACTTCTAACATTATGTACACGGAAATTGTACCTGTTTGCTCTTTACTTTGACTAAAAAACTATTAATGTTGATTAAATATACAATTTTGAACTGATTATATTAAAGCCAGTCACGGCTATACATAATTGTAAAAACAAGAAACAAAACACAAACAAACTCGAACAAAAAAACAACATATAGACCTGCTGTTACATTTTTGAATATTATCATATTAATAGTGCTCATAACGATTTAGATAAAATATATAAAAATATTGTTCACTCTAGGGGAAAACCTGTCAGGGTGGCTTATTTAGTGTGCAAACTGAAGTAAACCCTAGCGGTTAGGCAGGGCCTCTTGATGGCTTGAATTCTATTAAAATTACCTTGATGGGATTGCTTGATCTCTTTTCCAGTTTATATACATGATGGGATGGCTCGTCAAAATATACTCTTTCCAGGTTTATATATTCAAACACACAATAAATGCTTTATAAAGCAGTTAATTAGTTAAATAAATAATGATTTGAACACAGCTGCATCATAAATTTCAGCAAGTTATCCTGAAATTAAAAATATGTATCAAATTTTTTAAACCTCTAGGAGGGGAAATTTTACAAATTTTAGGGTAATTAAATAAAAAGAGGGGCCCGGGCAAGTTCCCCTAAATCTAAAACCTTTTTTTTAAAATTTTTATCTGATTTTATTAAAAATCCTCAAAAATAGTTTGCATTTCTTACATTTTTGTGTAATGATTTTCCCCCATTTTTGCCCCTGATAAAAAGGGGAAAAAAAGGGTAACAGTTTCCCCAATTTTTTTTGACCAAGGGTTACCAAGTTTTGGGCCTTTTTAATAAAATTAATTTAAAAAAAAAATTGGGCCAACAAAAAAAGGTTAATAACCCGGGAAAATTTTGGGCATTTAAACCAAAAAAAAAAATGGTCAGTACTAATCCGTTACCCATTAAGGATTGAATTTCGCAACTTTATTTGCGGGTTCTTCCATGTAGACGACAGCGATATCGGCTGCTAACGGTTACCATATAAACACTCCCATAATGCATGTCTACAAAACGGCTATTTCCTTGCAGGAAACGTGAAATTTAATAAAAATAATTGTAAATTGTGCAAAATTCAGAAGGAAGAGTGCTGACAGTTATTTAAATCATTAAATAAAAGTGTCTGGGGTAATTACATACAATAAATAACAATTCACACAGACTTACATGCTAAAGTCAGGACATCTGTGTGAGGAACAGTAACCGGATGTGCGAGATAAAAACAGAACACGTTTGGATTAGAGTTAAACGAGCATGAAGCTGTATAATACGTGATAGGTTGTTTAAAGTATGTTGATCTACACGTATGTGTACAATTTTATGTTTCGTTACTATCAACAATGAAAGGTAATTCGAAAAATTGGTTTTAATTTCAAATTTAAAAAAACAAAAATTGAACAAAACCCAAAGGTTTTTCTGCTTTTTTTCAGCTAAATAAGGTAAAAATTCTTTTTCCCTGACCCTCTCAAAATTATCACCAAAATTTCAAATTTTACTTTTTAAAAGATGGGGGGAAAAATTGGCCCCCATTGGGAATAAAAATTAAAACTGAAAGAAAAATATTTGGTAACTGTCCCCTTTTTTTGAGAATAAATTTCCCCATTTTATAAATTCCCAAAATCCTTATAAAAATTTGTTACTTACATTTAAAAAAAAATATGAAAAATTTGGCAAAAACCTAGGAAAGGGGAAGTCGTTTTTAAAAAAATCCTTTTATTTTTTTCCGTTTTAAAGGTGTCATTCGATATTAACATACACCTCTTCCGTTTGACTCAGAATACTCGATGATTATTACTAATCCGAAAAGTTGAGATTTGTTCCGTTATCAGAATACCTGGCCTATTATCATTGACATATATTGTAAATGGCGGCACCCGACTAGAACTGACACTGAAAATTTCATTGATAGGTATAGAATTTTATATATTTTTTAATTGTTTTTATTTGATTTTCTTTTAAATATTTACGTGTAGTCTATAGCCGGGCCCGGTCTTTGACTTCCCCGTATAAAACAAAATAGATTAAATAATTTCTTTATGATCCAAATCATTGTGCCAAACACCTGTCAGCATACATTTCACTCAGTTTTCAAAGGAAATTCCAAAGTACTATGTTCAGTGTCAAAGAATCGTCAAAATATTTATGCCAGGAACAGAATGTTAAATCCAAATATATAGAATAAAGGTACTGGCGCAGTAATTTTGAGCCAAAGGAAGATGTTGGGACATGTTTCTGTTAACAATTTTACATTGCAACATATTTTTTTAAGGACTTCAAAAAAATTGTGTGTCATAAACATTAAAAAGGGGAAACAATTTTTACAAAAGTGACAGTAACCAATTATTTCTTTCTGTTTATATTATACATTATGGCGAATAAACAAAGTTTTAAAAAGAAAGGTCTTTATATTATTTTTCTAGAAATATGATTTTTGTGTGCGCATATTCAAACCGCCTTTTAAGAACAATGTAACATTTTCCATTTTCAATATAATATAACAATTATACATTAAATTTTCAATATCATAATGATTTGACATGGCAAACTTTTATGTAATTGCCATGGCAAAAATTTTTGCCATGGAATTGCCATGGCAAATGTAGGAAAAATCTGGCCATGGCAAAATATTTTTGCCATGGCAAAATGCCGAAATGCCATGGCAAAACACACTTTGCCATGGCAAATGCATTTTTTAAATGCATTTTTACAAAAAAGTAGTAAAGATAGAGAAACAAAACATATTAACTATTAAACCTTTTAGTAAATATAACAATTTAAGATAGTTTTCATTTTTTTAAAACGCGTAAAAATAGGGGTTGAATTTGCCAAAAACCGGCGCGGCAAAAAGAAACCGGCAGCTATTTACACCATTCGCATGTTTATCTCTTATTTGTAGTAACGTAGGTACCATTTTAGATATAAACATATAAAACCAGTTTTTATATCCTTGACGTATTAACTATGATGTCTATCTAAATATATCATTGCAGCTAATGGTAAAGAATATATTATAACAGATAACGTATTTCCAATTATGATGGCAAAAAGCTAGAGTTTTGGAAGAAATTAACATTTGCTTAAATTCATACAGATCCTTTTCATCAAGTTTACAGCGTCACAAAAAATTTACAATATTTGTGTCATATTTTTAATTGATTAATTAATCATTTGTATGATTAAATTTTATTTTAGACCACTTTACAGGCAAATAATATCAGACTGAAGCAAAGAGGGATTTCTTAATAAGTAGTTTGTGAAATATAAATATGCAAAACCTATCGTGGATAAGTATTGTGTCTTTATTATAATATTGAAAAACAGAATCTCTAAAGAAAGCTCAACCAGGCAAAATTGAAAACGTTGCAGACTCAGTTTGATCGAGCCTGTTCATGGACGGTAGTGGTAGTTACAAGCCCCCTGGGCCTAGCACCGACTTAAGCAGAATTTAATATTTTACATGAACTGGTAATATTTATAATTTTAAACACCCGGGCAAATTGTTAACACCGAAAAACTTTTTTCTCGAAAACAAAATTTTTAAAAAATCCCAAAAAGTTAATTTTTTTTCTCCCGAAATTTGGGTTAATAGTTCTAAGAATGGGGAATAAAATGTATTGATAATATCTTGAAAAAATTTGCATCAAAAAAATAATCTTTTTAAAACATAGTTTTTACACTTTGAAAAATTTTAAAATAAAAAATTTAAAACCCAAAAGAATAAAAATTTAAAAATTTTAGTTCCATAACTAAAAAAAAGAATTTTTAAAAATTTTCCCTTTTTGATTTTAAAAATTTTTTTTCCAAAGAAAATGATTTTGTGTTACATCTCTTAACTTACAGCTATTGGGGTTTGGGATTTGTTTTTTTCCCCTCCGTCAGCCTCACGAATACTAAAAAGTGTCGAATGTGATACGTTTTTGTATTTTCCACGAGAGCCAAGTACGAGTAAAAGATCAAGATCAAGTCCTACAATTTTCCTTCCATTATATACCTCCTTGAATTAGAGCAAGTTTACCCATAAGTAATGGCAGCAAAAATAAAATACGAAATTGCTTTCTGTCAGGTCGAATTTTGACACGTGGTAGATGCAGTAGATATTGTACATTTTCTAAGTTAAACAATATGTACAAACCATATGTATTTAAATACTGATACAATATGCACGAAAACGTAGTTTTATCAAAATCTAATTCGAATATAATTAAAAAGGTCTTCATTTTTCTTAACTATTTTTGAAGAGGAACGTCTTCATATATTTATCACATTTATATTATTCAAACTTTAAACGAACGCTCGATAAAAGTTATGATAAATATGAATATTATGGATGCCCTGATAGTTAAGCAAACATGAAATCACTCTCTGTGAAAAGATTTAATGTTATAATCCAAATTTTATGCAACAAAAAACAGGTCGAAATTTCCAATGAATTTAAATTCTCGATTTGAATTCCATGAAGCTTATTAATGTATACTGCCCAAGTTCGGTTTTTCTGCGTTAATTGTTTAATAGTTTTTATGTTGACATGAAATATATTATGAACGCTTTGCGCTGTTCAGACATCAAATAAACCATTCCATCCCATGGACGTAAAACATGACAGCGTTGAGGGTCGCGACAGTAGACCGGCATAAACTTTGAGGAAATCTTATCCCCCATACCAGTTACACAGGCCATCAAAATCCGGGATGCACATACTTTTTGTTTTTTTTTCGGTCGTATTTGGCATGTGAAGATGCATTTTTACATATCCCTTTGAAAAACCCCAAATGTGTTTAAAAATTTAATAAATTATACAGGTGCAAATTTTGAAATCTTTTAAATTTACAAGCAAGAAACCTGAATGTTTCCCTTGTCATAAAACATTTTTCCCACAATTAAAGAAAAATTTTACAACTTAGACTTACAAGTTAAAAAAGCAAAAACTTATATTATTTTTTTTCTTTTGGGAAAACTTAAAATTAAATTTTTTCTTTTTCCCCTCGATTTTTATTAAAAAATAAAAATTCCACAATTTTGAATAGTCTAAAAAAAAGGCTTGACAAAAAAAAGATTGCCTCCTTTTCTCGACACAAAATGAATAAAAAATTATATTTTAAATTTTCTCTTCCCCGAATCCTTAACAGGGGTTTTATCCCCCCTCTAGACAAAGTAATTGCTAACTTGATATCCTATGAACTAATTAAAATAAACAACATATGATGTTACATATAATTTCGGCTCTTTTAATTTGTCACTTTACTAATTAACAAAAAAAAAATAGGGAAAACTGTCAAACCCTTGTTTAAAATTTATATAATTTATGTTTACAAATATAAAATTTGCATAATCCATAAACAGATATATGCCATCAATACACTCCAACCAAAAAATAGAAATAGACTCACGCCACTGATGGAAAGCATAAAAAGATAAATGATTTAATTGGCATTTTCAAACAAAATTAAAATTCATTTATTTAGTTACTGATTATTTCCATGTAGATTTATTTACAGAACAAATACATTTCATCTTAAGTCTTGCAAATACAGCCCAAAATTTTTGTTCGCAACTCAAAGTAGAACTCTTCATATAACAAATACATGTATAACCCAAAAACTTCAAGAATTAATTAATTTCAGATAAAATTCATTGTCCAATATGTCCATTTAAAATTGTAATTTATTGATCTTGCAAGATTACAAACTATCATAGATTTACAAAATTGTGATATCATTTCTGTTAAGCCATTTGTTGTTCACTATCTTAACGTACATTAAATCAGTTTTTCCCAGATATTTTTGTCTCAGAATTCACCGAATTGTAGTTTAAAATAGTTTCACAAAAATAGTATTGTTTTGCTCATTTCTCCATACTGAGTGATATATCATTCCAATAGACATAATCAAAGCATTAGAAAAATAATTAGCAGGGAATGTAACCCTAAATAAAAATTACAACATTTTAGCATTTATCTCTGAAATTAGGTCTAAATCGGTGCCCAAATTACATATCTCCTTACATTCCATTACGCTATCGGGGCGAAATATAAAATTTTTTTAAAAGGCAATTAGGACCCCAATGTTTTTTAACTTTTTATCCCTCAAAAATTTTTTTTTTTCGTGTCTTTTTACAGTTTTAAAAAACAATATTTTTTGGGGCTACTACGCACCCTTAGCATTTTTTTTGTTTAAAAGGGAAAAGGGGGCCCCTTTTCCAATCCTCAAAAATCTTTTATAAAAAATTTTCTATACCGTTTCACTTTTTTGGCCCTTTTTTTAATAGAAAAATGTATTTTTTTCCCGAGGCTTAATTTGTAAAAAAAATCACAGAACTATCGATACTGAGTTTGTTTTACCCAAAACATATTTTTATCTTCAAAACTCCCCAGCGACCCAAAAAGCAACGAAAAAAAAAAAAAACCCAATTTAAAAACCGCACAAAAACTAAAAAATGAAAATTTTGCGGGTTCGGTTTCATTGAGCCTGCCTATGAACGCGGTAATGGGTACGGTAAAGTTACCGTTCACGCCCTCTAAGAACCGACTTAAGCTTGAATTCAACATTTAGCATGAATTGGTAAAATTAAGAACTTTACGGCGATTAACATGGAATAATTAATGTGAAATATTAATTGCCCATTCCATAAAAAGCGGTATATGGTTTAAGAATGCATTTGCCCCTAAACGAGAAAACAATGGCGGAAGTAAATAAATATGGAATTTTAAAAAAAGAATCAAAAGTTTATGAAGCCTGCATAAATTACAGGTTATATTGTCAAAAGACAAATTTAAAAAGCAGGCAACATATCCTAAGTATTCAAGTGGGAAATACTGGAACCACCCAACGAAATTGTCTTTTTATCAAAATGAAAAAAAATGTATTTGTTCCTACTTAATAATAAATGGTTTAAATACAAATTTAAATCTGCCTGAAAGCGGGGTTTAAAGGATGGCATTCAGGCCAGTCCAGTTTGATCTGTTTAAAATTAATTTTAACAAGCTGCAATATTCTTTAAAATGAATTGTTTGACTTTTAATAATACAAGTTTGAAACGCAAACACACAACTTACAGTATTTTAGTGAAAGTTCTTATAATACTTCAAATTAATTGGGGAAAATAGAAAAAAGACAACAATATTTGCATTTTAGAAAATCAAAGTGACAGACATGTGAAGTGATATTGCTGTTATCCAAACATCAGCCAGACAAAAATGACTGTTTTGACAGCATTAGAAATATGATCAATCATTATAGAAAAATCAATGTATGTATTAAAATAGCAAAAGATTCGTTTCGCGATTGAATTCATTGCAATTATTAGCTCTTATCTGAACCACCTACACCAAACTAATCTTGGTTTAAAAAATATTTTCATGAGAACATCGCATAGATAGAGGGTTTTTCAAAGTTAAACGTCTGCAAAAAATAGCAACCCCGTTTGCAAATTACCCCTTCATGGGTTGCTTTATTTCACGCTTTCCCTGAATAAATAGAAGATCATACCATTTCCGTCGGTTCATACAAAATAGCAGCTTTAAATTATTTTATTACCCAAAAGAAAAGACGAAAATCATTTGCAAATTTAAAACATTTTTTTTTTAGTATCATGGGGTTTAATTTTTAGTCTTTTTCATTTAAATTTTTTTTTATCGTCGGACGCCCAAAAAAATAGAAAAATTAATTTAAAAACACAAAAAAATCCCCTAAAAACGGGAAAAATTTAAAAAGTTGGGAGGGTCGGTTTTATTGAGCCTGTTCATGGGTGATTGGGAAAAGGGAAATTACCGTTTAACGCCCCCCACACCGCGTTTAACCAGTCTCCCCCTTCCCCGGGTTTCCTTTCCCCTTCCCCCGTTCCCCTTTAAAATTTGTGGGCCCTTTTTTTCAACATTTTTTGTTTTTTCCCTTTTAATTTTTCCTATCATAAAAATTTTTTATCATTTTGGGGATTGCCTGTCCTTCCCCCCTGCCTTCTTTCCCCTTCCTTTTTTTTTTGGGCCGTCGGGCTCCTTCCAAATTTCCTTCTTTTTGCTGGTTCGTTTTGGGGATCTTTCAGTGAAATTTTGGTTTCAAGACAAAATTAAATGAAAAAACTTACCTTTAAACAACACCCAAAAATAACAAAAAAACTTTTTAACCCTTTTTTTAAAAATCTGTTCCTGATTTGATTTAAAAGTAAGATTCATCATAAAACCCCCTTATATTTAAAATTGCACATTCCCAAAAAAATGTTAGTTTTTAATTTTCCACCCCAAAATTTAATTTTTTTCAATTAGGCCGGCCACTTACAAAATTTTCATTTTTTTCATTGGTTTGTATAAAATATCGAAATTAAAATCGTTTTTAAACATAATTTTGCCCAAAATATGAATTGTTTTAAAATAAAAGGGAAAAATTTCTTTTTGCTTTTTTCATTTACAACATAAAATTTAAATGAAAAAAAAGATGGCCCCAAACCCCTCCATCCAACAGAAAAAGTTCAGCTTCCAAAATTTGACCCAAAAAAACAAAAAAACAAAAGCTGTTACTTATAAATTGAAAAACAATTTTAAGCTTTTTTTAAAAATTGGGCCTTTTCCCTTTCCAAATTTAAAAGAAAATTCAATTTCTTTTTAAAGAGTTTTTGGGTTTATATATTAAAAAAACACTTTTTTGGGGCCCTTTTGAAAGACACTCTTTTGATTATATTCAATTTCATTTAATGTATTTCAGAATTTTTCGGACACACTGTTTTTAATAATAAAGGTAAATGGTACATAAATAACAAAAGAATTATTCTAAGGCACAACTAATTACGTTGTATGAATTGAAAACGTGAAAAATCCAAGCGGCGGAAAGAACATTATTACCCTTAGGTCATCCCTATGTAATATATCATTTGTGGCATGCAAAATAGAATAGGCAAATACGATTGTTTTGCTATTTATTATGGAATCTATCCTTGAGGAAACAATAACACACACTTGACAAAAGTAGATTGTGTTTGAAGTTAAAAATAAAATAAAAATTAATACTTTCTGATTACATTTACGCTTAATTGCAAAATAAGTGAGTGCAAAAAGATCGCAAGTCATAAATATTGTAGTCTAATACGTCAAACAGACTGATAATTACAAAATTTTATAGATCAGCATTAAGTAGGCTTTGACATCATAGCTCGTATTAAAACACTTATAAATTTCATACAGTAGATATCATTACGCAATAAAATAATTGAAATCTGCAATTTTGTCATGTAATTATTAGCATTTTGGCTTTTTAATCTTAAAATAACATTTAAGAATGCTATATGTAAACCACACCTGTTAAGTATTCTTGATAGATATCAAAACACGAAGTTTATGATTCAGATAATATATGTTCAATTTCATGTTAGACAGGCTGAAAAGCAATGAACGTTGATATTGAGATTTCTTAGCATTCAAAATTTAAAAACTTTGAAACCATTGAAAAATGAAAAAATTATTTTTAACATTTCGAGCAATGAAAAAGAATATTTATGGCATACGTATGTTAAAAAATAACTGCCAATTATGTAAATATATCTTTCTCGTCTTGACATTAAGTAAAGAATGTCGCTGTTTCCATGCAAACGTTTGATGCAACAAAAACAATACGATTTACTATAATAAAATTACAAACTAAAGCAGCAGCAACATTAAATGAAAGTATTATAGATCATTCTTTAATTTAAAACATTGAATACTTAAGTTTAATCTATTTAATTTAGAAACGTCGCACAAAAGAACCGCAAGAAATTTCATCGGCAAATACAAATGTTGCACACTAAAACAAACGTTCATTAAATAAGATAAATAATTGCTGAGGACTTTAAAAATAATTTATTTATCTGCCTAAGTTCGGGCGGCTACTACCATTGCCATGATATAGTGCATGTTTTCTCTTTTATAGTTATAGATTAATAATTTTAAATGAAACTAAGATATGTGAAATATGAAGCATTTGAATACTTAATGTCTGGTTTCTATTTTAGTCTAAATTAAAAAACTAATTTAACTTTATATCATAAAACATTTCAATAAACTTCAAAATATTGGCTTGACTGAAGAAGGATATGATCAGAAATAACATTTTTGTGTGTATAATAAATAACGTTATTTTGGTGATGAACTTGGTGTATTTAATAAAGAATCATTTATTTTTATTTAAAATTTATTTTCAAATAAATCACGGGAAACTCAGTTTTTAGGGTTTTGGTTAAAAAAAATTTTTCTGGTAAACATGCACTTTATAGATTTTTAAATACAAAAAAACATTTATTTTAAAATGAAAGCTGCGTTTTTAAATTTCATACCTTTTAGCTTTTGTTTTGCTTATTTATTTTAATTCTTATCAATTTAAATTTAAAAAAATTTAAAATGTTTACATTATAACTTAATGATTTGAGGATGAAAATAAAATGAAAAAAAAAAATAAAAGTCACAGTTATCATGGTCAATGCAACAAAGACAATGTACTAATTGGATACAAAAAATGACAGTTAGACATTTATTTGAATTGTAACAAGACAACAACAACTAGACAACCAAAATTATGCATTAAATGCAATAACATGACAAATGGAAAAAGTAGTTTTTCAAACTTAAAATAACCAATTTTTCAAAATATTTGGGGCATTTTTTTAAATTTTCCAAAAAAACTTTAAATTAAACTCCAGTTAAAAAAACAGTACGACATTTTTCTTAAATATTGTAATGGTAAACCCCAATTTTCAAAAGTGGGAAAAATAATTTTTCTTGGGGAAAAGTTAACTTTTTACTTTAATTAGTCATTTCCCCTTAAAACCCCTTCCCAAAATTTAAATTCTTGCCTCCCCCGTTTTTGATTTCCCTTTCGCTTCCCCATACTTAAGAAAAGTTTTAGCGTAAAACTTCAAAAAAAAGACAGGGCCCCTACAATTTTTTTGTTAACTATCTAAAAACTGTCAATTTTTACTTTATTTTAAAAAAAACTCGATCTGCAGATCAACTATAAAAAATTTGTTAGCAACAGAACTTTTTAACATTATTTTCCCAAATAATTCCACAACGGGTAAGGTTAAATAGTTTATTAACACTTGTTCTTTTTGACTTACTTATTGCTCTGCTATTCATATGGTAGAAATAAGACTTCGGAGTTGGGGAATTTCGTGATTTTTAAATTGATTACTTCATAATAAATTCTGAAGAAGTAAAATACTGATATCATGGATTTTCTACACCGTCACTAGGGTGGTCCTTTATTAGCTCAAAGATGCAATAGTGCATATGAACTTTTCTTAAAGGTTTAGCGATACATAACATCTTTTGTAAAATAATACGTATGTCAGAAACATCAAGGATGGAAGAATAAGATTCTGAAGAAGGATGCTTCAAACTGAGAATTTATAAATGTTTTTATTTTATTTTTCATATAGAATTATAATAAAACTTATGAAGTAATTTATCCAACTGAGTTGCTTATTCAAATATAATACAAAAGAATGCTGGACAACATAGATTATCACGTTATATAGGAATTAATATAGAAGGATGAAAATATCAATTTAGAGGTCTTTTAGCGCACTAGTACTGTTGTCTTCACCTTTAAAGTATCGCTTAAGAAATGTTGACATATACGAGTAATTTAATAATCATGTTTCCTTCGTTGTCCCAGAATTGCTTTGATATTTTATATTTTATCCCACGGTAGGGAATCACGTGACTTTTACGGTTACGCGTACAGACAATATGGAGGCCTAAAAACCTCGCTTCACATGTGTTTTTCAGGTAATTCTTTATTATATCCCTTTTACTTACATACGAGGAGACCTGTTGCAGCCTACGCGGAATAAAGAATTGTTGCCGCCTATACCTTATTTTCCACCCCTGTGCTCATAGCTTTTACAAACACTCAAAAATTCAACAGGATTTTTCAATGTTGACAATTATTTTTCAGGTAACATTCACGCAATCTTTGTATTTTTTATGAATTTGATTAAACTACGTAGAGTTAGCAAAGAGAAAATGTTCATAGAAGTTCTTGATTTGAAAATGTAAATATTAGGCATGTTTAATGTTGACTAGTCATTTTCTATTCCAACACACAAGAGAAAAATGATTTGGGTAACGGCCACGCAAACTTTTATTGTTGATAACTCCCACGCAATATTTTATGTGCAAGCAATATCTATGCAGGTTATAGCCTAGATATTGATTTAACAAATCATGATTGATGCATTTAGCCTCAGACTTTCAAATAATTTTGAATAATATTTAAATTACCGCTAATAGGTCCTGGATAGAATTAACCCAGCAGGCACATAAACGTTGAACAACGTTGAATTATGGTCAGATTTTAACGTTGAAATAACGTTGGATTTATGTTCGGATTTGAAAGTTTAAACAAACGTTGAAATTCAACGTTGGCACAACGTTAAAGTTTCAATGTCATTTCAACATACTTCAATTTTAATATAAAAGCAAAGTAACAGAGTTTAACTGTTTAACAAAAAAAAAGACAGTTCAAGTGCAGCTTTAATTTTAACGATTTAAGAAGTCCTTTTAGCTACAATTAAGCTACAATCTGTTCCACTCTACTACTAGTACTTCTTCTAGATCTCTCCTGGTATGTCTTAAGTGTTTCATGATGGTGTTTGAATACTTCGTTGGCTGTCTCTTACTGCTTCTGCAAATAAAATAAGAAGTTACTAATTAAAAGTGACTTGGTCAATCTTAAATATATATATAATTAATCAACTTAGTGATATGTTTTATTTTAAAATGATTATCTCTAAGATTTACATAATAAAACAGCATAGAAATTAAGATACAGCTGAAGTTTCATATTGACAGCAAATTATGTACATAAAACAACAAAAACTTTTTTAAAAGAAGCTATTTAGAAGTCTCACCTATGATTGGTAAGAAAAACTGCTCCCCTTCAGTTACTTGCAGCATATTCCTAAGAAATATTAATTCTAGGCTCTAGCTAAGACCATTGTATGCAGCATCCTGAAAACAACAAATATGTAAATTTTATATTAATAATGTTACACAAGTATTCTAAAAATAATATACATGTATTATTAAGACAAGATAAATGTCCAGTAGTTGCAATATTAATGCGTTCTTGATATGGGCCGAACAACACATCATCTGCTTATAGGTTACAATAATACGATAAATAAATTTCAAAAAGGCATGACCTGTAAAATCACAAATTGCCAAGGACATCAATAACTTCGCGTAAGGCCTACCAAACCCAAATCATTCAATTAGGTCGCGTTTTAATACAAAAGTATCAAATATAATTACAGTGGATATTTTTCATATTTTGCAGATATGAAAGTTTCCAGCTCGGATATTGATTGTGATAAATGTGGGAAACATTTCATTCACGGAATGACCGCATCGGCACAGGACCTTATAACGTTTGTGGTAAAACATTTTATAGCTCAGCAAATCGGAAACGTTACGGATTTTACTGTTAGTATTAAAATAACATTCAAACATAAGTCCTCTAGATTTTATTACCTAGTTTGTAAAAAAAAAGAGACCCATTCTAATATGCTTTAGGGTTGTTTTTTTTTTTAGCTCACCAGAGCCGAAGGCTCAGGGTGAGCTATTAGTATCAAAGGGGGATGCTCCGGCATCGATCGTCCGTCGTCATGCGTCAACAATCGTCTTCTTTTCTGAAACTACTAAGCAGATTTACTTCAAATTTGGTCTGTAGCATCCTTGTGACAGTCACACTTGAATTTGCACATGTCATTCCAATTGACCCCTTTTAGGGGTCAGCAGAGCTAAAAATAGAAAAACCTTTAAACATCTTCTTCTACAGAACTAATTGATGGATGATCACCAAACTTTGTCAGTAGCATTCTTGGGAAGTCTTTTATCAAGTTTGCTCATATTAATTTGATTGGCCCCTTTTAGGCGTCTCTAGGGCTAAAAATAGAAAAACCTTTAAACATCTTCTTCTACAGAACTAATTGATGGATGATCACCAAACTTTGTCGGTAGCAATCTTGGGTAGTCTTTTATCAAGTTTGCTCATATGAATTTGATTAGCCCTTTTTAGGGGCCACTAAAATTAAAAAAAAAATATGTTTTAACAGCTTCTCCTATAGAACTAATGAATGGATGATCACCAAACTTTGTCTGTAGCATTTTTGGGTTATCTTTTATCAAGTTTGCTCGCATTATTTGATTGGCCCCTTTTAGGGGCCGCTATAGCTAAAAATATTTTTACTTCAGAACCAATTGATGGATGATCACCAAACTTTGTCTGTAGCATTCTTGGGTACTCTTTTATATTAATCTGATTAGCCCCTTTTAGGGGCCACTAAAGCTTCAAATAGAAATACCGTTAAATGTCTATTTTGTAGAGATCTAATTGATGGATGATCACCAAACTTTGTCTGTAGCATTCTTTGGTAGTCTTTGATCAAGTTTGCTCATATTAATTTGATTGGCCCCTTTTAGGTGTCTCTAGAGCTAAAAATAGAAAGTTATTGTTTAAACATATTCTATGCTCAAATTAAATATTAGAAAATATTGGCAATGGATAATTTCCAACACTGAAAAGCAGTTGTTTCTGGTGAGCGACTCAGGGCCATCATGGCCCTCTTGTTCTTTTTTTTTTTTTTTGCTTTAGAATAAAAAAAACATAATTATTTTAAATACAGACACTTATTTTAAAAATAATTGGTTACATAAGAGACTAAGTGATAAAATGACTTGAATGTCTTTAAAATCTTAATATTAACAGTAAAATGCCATACCTGTGACAGTTCGATTTGCCACAACGTTTACAAGGTCCTGTGCCGAGTAGCCAGTTTAAATGGTCATTAAGACCTGTCCGTGAACGAAATGTTTTCCAACATTATCCACAAACAATATCCGAGCTGCAACCGTCCATATCTGCAAACTATGAAAAATGACAACTGTAATTGTGCTTAAACTGAAAACGACCTCCTTCTTATATTTGAGACTTTTATTTTAATTTCTGTGATTAATTCATCTATATCTCTATATCGAAACTTCATTTAATATATTTACGTGAGTATGTATTCTGCTACCCATAGGCGCTTAATTCTATCAAGGACCTTTTGGCGGTATTTTAAATATTATTCAAAATTCTATGAACGTTTAAGGCTAAATACATCGATCAGATCATGATTTTGTTAAATCAATATCTAGGCTATAGCCTGCATAGATATTGCTTGCACATAAAATATTGCGTGGGAGTTATCAACAATAAAAGTTTGCGTGGCCGTTACCCAAATCATTTTTCCCTCGTGTATTGAAATTGAAAATGACTAGTCAACATTTAACATGCCTAATATTTACATTTTCAAATCAAGAAATTCTATGAACATTTTCTCTTTGCTAACTCTACGTAGTTTAATCAAATTAATAAAAAATACAAAGATTGCGTGAAAGTTACCTGAAAAATAATTGTTAACATTGAAAATTCCTGGTGAATTTTTGAGTGTTTGTAAAAGCTATGAGCACAGGGGTGGAAAATAAGGTATAGGCGGCAACAATTCTTTATTCCGCGTAGGCTGCAACAGGTCTCGTATGTAAGTAAAAGGGATAAAATAAAGAATTACCTGAAAAACACGTGTAAAGCGAGGTTTTTAGGCCGCCATATTGTCTGTACGCGTAACCGTAAAAGTCACGTGATTCCCTACCGTGTATCCTAAGTCAACGACATTTAAATGTAACAGACGCATACACATCACATTTATATTTTTGTCAATCATTCCATTATCCAAAGTGTTTTCTGTAATTTCAAATTTTCGAGGATTATGTTTTTATTACATATCATTGAATAGCCTTGGCCTGTCTCTGTGACCTGCAAAGACAGATGATTTGCATTTTCTGCACAAATAAAGCATGTATTTACGCAAAAGACTCACAGAAAGAATGAAATAAATTACAATTTGTTATTGACGTCTTGTCAGCAAATATCATTTCAAACGCCGTTTGTTGTTGTTTATGTTGTGTTGTATCATTCAAGACAAATTGCTATGAAACAGAAGACTGAAGATCATATAAAATGTTTTCTATAATATGTTGTTAGTCCGAAATGTTCGTTTTCTCTTGCTGATGAATTATAAAGGATACAACACCTCTGATTAATTACTTTATCATATCATTTGAGTATTTTGATCATAGGAATATACAAAATGCATGTAAATATGTCAGATATATATTTTAAAAGTGCTTAAAGCGTGTTATATAGTTTGATTTTTTTCTTTTTTAGGGGTTTTTTTTTCATTCCTGTTTTTACCTTGAACCAGAGGAAGTTAAATAATCGCACATATCATGTAAATTATTACTTGAATCTTATTTTATTTACTTTTCTTAAAATATTAGTACATTTTTCTCAAGGTTCTTACTCGAAATATTTTTGCTCATCTGGAGGCATGCTGCTTTTTCCTTGTACTGCTGCATAAATTTGATTTATCGTGTTGCGCCATTCAAAGTTTATTCACCTATTCAATTGATGTTGGAAAGTGTTTTATTGATAATATATATACATGAACAGCATTGCTACATTATAATATACCCAATCTAAGGCATTAAACGATATCGCAATTTTACAAGAGTACTGAATTATTTATTTTATCAACTGTTGTTATTAGCAAATACAAAACTTATTATAAAATCATTGTTTATTACCAATCACCATCAGCTTCTTGTGTTAGTTTCAACGAGTTTAACAAAAATACCCGCTTCGGACTTACTTGCATATTAGCAGAGAAGTATCGAAAATAATAATGGCGACAGCATATTGACATTGAATAAAAACCATTGCAAAATAAAGGAACATATACATCTTAAACTGCAAGAATACCGTAGCGTAGTATTGAAGCTTCTTTTTATCTGTTTATTCCATAGGGTAAGTCAAATATTTGAAGAAACAATCTGTATGCCGATGATTCTTATATAAAGGCATCAGATGCATACCCGGTCTTCACCTCTTCCCTACCCCAAACCACGCCCCCCCCCCGCCTCCGTCAAAACCGCTGAACGAACGGGCACAGGTCATCCCTTGCTTCATCACATGGCGGCAGGATTCGAATCATCGATGATTTATGGTAGCTTAACATGTTTGATTTATTAAAAGCCAAAATGATGATCGTTTGTGTGTGACACGATTAGTTTCTGATTTTGAGATTATATGTTTAACGCAAAAATAATCGTAGACAAACAAGGTCAAAAAAAATTGTGATTCTAGTTGCATCTGTTACTCCATTTTTTCTTTTATTTTAATTTATTTATTTATTTATTTTCTGCTGTGCTCTGTTTTCGTTTTATTTTATTTCGTGTGAAAAACTTTTATATCGTTATTTCTAGTCACATTAATGAGGAAGCTTAGTAAAGGTTAAGAGCAGGGGGTTTTAAGATTGCAATTAATTGTTCACTTTTTATCACTCATAAGGATATTATTTCTAATTTATCATGATTTATGTTAAAGTCATTAAGTCGGTGTCATTGTCCATTTGTACATATGTGTCTAGGTTGTTACCGGGTACCTGTCAATGTGTTAATTAGATGCTCTGTTTTTTTAATTTTGACTCATCACATTTATCAAAGTTACATTTCATGTAAGGAAACTAATTTTCAAATGAAAAAAAAAATAATTTGTAAAATGTATTACCGTTAATTGTACTTTTAATTTTTACTCTACATACGTTTATTACCCTCTATGTACTTTTATTTTCTTGCAAAACATACATCTTCTTCAAATAACCTCAGTTTATGTTTGAAGCATCGTTTATGTCACACTTAAGGATTCTTATGAATTAATTTGGCAATATCCATACGACAGAAACACTAAATGAAGCTTAATATGTCAATTAGATAAGTAACAAGAAACCTTTAATTTTTGTATTCTCACTTTGGTTAAGGGAAAATTGACATTTCAGCTGTCAACAAAATAATCAAGACAAAGGCTTTTAAGACAAAAAATTCTTTAACATACAATTATTGCTTATTTTGACACATAGTTTCTTCTTTATATTTACTATGGATAAAAAAGCAGCGACCATTGTCAATATAATTATTACAAAGTAAATGAGAATTTAATTTAAACGACAGAAAAATATGACTGTGTTTTCGTGGACGGTAATTTGCACTTTCCAGGACCGTCCATGAACAGGCTGAATCAAACCGAGCATGCAACATTTTACAATTTTATCGTGTTGGGCGTTCTTCATGGGATTCTGTTTTTCTCTATTTCAATCACACTCTTTCTTCCTAAATTGATGATCAAAATATATATATTAAAGAGATACTTTAAGGTAAACCTAACATACAAAAACTGTATCTGTACCTAGTATATGAGCAAATGCCTTTATGGCCATCCATATCAAACTGTTTCTTTTTCCTGAGCACCATCTGAAAGTGCTATACTTCATTATAAATAACATAAAAATAATGCTGATTCATTGCAATTCACTTAATAAAATTAGCGAACATGTTTTTTGCTTTTATTTATTTTTTATTTATTTATTTATTTATTTTTGTCAATGTTGTTTTTTTTCCGTTGATTATGTTTTTAGGGGGGTCACTTGGTCAGATGATAAAACTAGCAAGAGAAGCAACATATCATTATCATGATATTACAGTTACTATTTAGAAATTAAGATAGTTCAATTATTAAAGAATAAAGACACATATCACGAATTTAAGAGCAATCATAATTGTGTTTCTTGTTTATAAGCGTAAAAACTTACACTGTAAAAATGTTAATTTACAGATAATTGAATTGAAATGAATTTTGTCACTTGACACTATCGTCGTCGGAGGCTTGCTTTGTGACAACAGAAAACAATATGCTGTAAATTATAAGCTATGTATATTGTTATTGATAACTTCTATATTTTCTGACCTTGCAGATTGTTCATAACTAATGGCAGAACAGCTTTTAAATTTAATAATGTTGGTTTATACAGAATTTAGTTTAGTTCGATTGTGTAGGAAGCTGTAAGCTTATATACAAACTTTCGAATCCGTACCTGGAAACAACCAGTACTGAGCAATGAATGTTAACCTACAATGTTATCTAATATTCATTGAATGGTTTCGTTTAATGTGATTTAGGAGGTAGATTGCATTAGCAATATTCGCTAACAATTATTTGAACAGCAGATAAAGTGATTTTCATTTTGAAACGGATAGAATGCAACAGCTATACATATTTAATCACTAATCAAATACATCGATTTTAACAACAGTATAATTCTGTAGCAGTATATCTAGATAAATTGTTCTTGAGAACACTTAAAGTTTTTGTTCTTACTTAATTTTCAACCTCATTTTTAAAAAAAATAAATGGATAATCCCATGTTGAGGAAGAGTAAACGCTGTTAGAACATAAAATGTCACAATTTCTTCAAAAGATGAAGATTATTTGAAGCACAAAGTATGTCAAGTGTTAAGGTTCTCTGAGATAATATATTATTCCTTGGATATTAAATGCGACAGACATCCTTAACACAGATTATGTCAGCAAAATTATTAAATTAAATTGAATGATGGTGTTTTGTGTTGTCATTTGAGGCAAAACGATAATTATTTGTTATTTAATGATGTAAGCTACCACGTTACTAAAAGGTTACTAAAATGGAAATAAAAATTCTCTTTTTGATTGGTGCTCTAAAATTAAAAACGATGCAATTTAGTACAATGCCCAAGAGAATAGGGGGACAAAATGTTTTTGAATCACCAAGTTATTCAGCAAATAAATGAAATAATTATTACTTTAAACGTCAGTTATTAAAAACGCCAAGGGCGATACGTCGTTAACAGTTTTTCTTACATCAATACACAAGCAATAATTATGTTACTGCAACAAGAAGTTCTATTTTATTGAATGACTTGAGGAATAATAAGTAATCATGTTTTCTTACTTTGTGACCCAAGAAATGACATATTCAATCCTTTTTTAGCTCACCTGTCACAAAGTGACAGGGTGAGCTTTTGTGATCGCTTTTCGTCCAGCGTCCGTCCGTCGTCCGTCCGTCCGTCCGTAAACTTTTAATTTAAATGACATCTCCTCATAAACCGCTAAGCCAATTTCATCCAAACTTCACATGAATGTTCCTTTGGTGGTCACCTTTAAAAACTGTTCAAAGAATTTAATTCCATGCAGAACTCTGGTTGCCATGGCAACCGAAAGAAAAAACTTTAAATATCTTCTTTTAAAAAACCCTAAGAGCTAGAGCTTAGATATTTGGCATGAAACATCTTCTAATGAGTGTCTACCAAGTTTGTTCAAATAAAAGCCCTGGGGTCAAAATTGGCCCCGCCCCAGGGGGTCTTTGATTTTCCCTATATGCATATAGTAAAAACTTAAAATATCTTCTTTTAAAGAACCCAAAGAGCTAGAGCTAAGATGTTTAGCATGGAACATCTTCGTATGAGTGTCTACCAAGTTTGTTCAAATAAAAGCCCTGGGGTCAAAATTGGCCCCGCCCCAGGGGGTCTTTGATTTTCCCTATATGCATATAGTAAAAACTTAAAAAATCTTCTTTTAAAGAACTCAAAGAGCTAGAGCTAAGATATTTAGCATGAAACATCTTCTAATGAGTGTCTGCCAAGTTTGTTCAAATAAAAGCCCTGGGGTCAAAATTGGCCCCGCCCCAGGGAGTCATTGATTTTCCCTATATGCATATAGTAAAAACTTAAAAAATCTTCTTTTAAAGAACTCAAAGAGCTAGAGCTAAGATATTTAAACATGTTCTAATTGGTGTCTACCTAGTTTGTTCAAATAAAAGCCCTGGGGTCAAAATTGGCCCAGCCCCGGGGGTCATTGATTTTCCTTATATGTATATAGCAAAAACTTAAAAATCTTCTTTGAAAAAACCCAAATAGCTGGAGTTTAGATATTAAGCATGAAACATCTTCTAGTGAGTGTCTACAAAGTTTGTTCAAATAAAAGCCCTGGAGTTAAAATTGACCCGCCCCGGGTGTTATTGATTTTCCTTTTATTTGTATAGCAAAAACTTAAAAATCTTCTTTGAAAAACCCAAATAGCTAGAGTTTAGATATAAAGCATGAAACATCTTCTAGTAATTGTCTACAAAGTTTGATCAAATAAAAGCTCTGGGGTCAAAATTGGCCCCGCCCCAGGGGTGTCATTGGTTTTAACTACATGTGTATAGTAAAAACTTTAAAAAAAAACAACCTTCTTTTAAAAAACCCAATGAGCTAGAGCTTAGATGTTTAGCATGAAAAATCTTCTTATGGGTGTCTACAAAGTTTGTTCAAATAAAAGCCCTTGGGTTAAAATTGGCCCTGCCGGGGGGTCGAGGGGACGGGAAAAAAGGGGGGGTAGATCGTTGTTTTTCATTATATGTGTGTAGTAAAACCTTAACATTGTGAAACATCTTCTAATGGGTGTCTTCCAAGTTTGTTCAAATAAAAGCCCTGGGGTTAAAACTGGCCCCGCTCCGGGTGCCTTTATACAGGTGAGCGACCTCAGGGCCATCATGGCCCTCTTGTTTAGATACTGGTCGACTGAAAAATGTCTGCATTATAAAAACAGATTGGTTATGTCATGTTTTTTTTTCAATAATAATCACAGGAAGTAAATTTAATATTGGTTATGACAAAGAATGATGTCATATGGGGGTTGCGTTCATTGAACGCCGCCTTTCCTTGTTGATCTTGTTTATCATATTTTGTACTGCGGACTACTTGTTATTATAATGTTCTTCATACAGGAAAATCTAAAAATGCTAATAAAAAAGAAGTTTAGTCAACATGTGAGAATTAAGTGTTACAGTCTCCTCATTTTGACGAGTCCATTGGGTAGGATTCATTAAAAAGTCTTATTTCATTATGTGATAATACCTTATTCGGCACAGGAGATGATGAGATTTTTTCAGCATTATATTATGATGGCAAACTAACATATAACAATACATGTTTCGGTATTCTGTTATGGTGTGAGGTTCTTGAGAGAAACTCACTGAGAAATCTAAACACGCTTGTTATATTTCACGTTAACTAAATAAATAATTATTAACTTCCCATGTACCACGAACTTTAAGGCGGTAATCTATCAGTCAATAATACTAACCATATCAAAGAGAGGTACACAAGTTAGAGGTAATATTAAATTGTTTAAAACATATTTTTCATTTAATGTGCAATCAACTGTGTAATTGTTTCTTCAATATATGTGGACATGACAGGAATAACAAATGGAATTTATACTAATCAAAGGTCCATGGGTTGTGTATAAAACTTACACTGTTGGACGTACCCAAAAATTACAATAATAAAAAAAACAATGAATATTCATTATCTTGTTGACATTAAAAATTAAGTATATTGCATTATTTTATGTTATGAACACGAGTTTTCTTGACAGATTTGTTTGTATCACATTCTAGGTTGTTTGAAAATGATTATTAACACCAACACATTTATTTTTTCATTTGAAACCAACATTACATAGTAAAAGTTGACGAGATTAAAACAAGATAGTATATTTACAGTGAGATAGTTAAAATGAGTTCTATCTTTTATTTCCCCATTGGCAATTTGTTTGTATTGTTCTATTGTCGAAAGCACAAATATGTTTTCTATTTATCATCAAAACCTTTCGCCAGAGCTAGAACTGACAAAGACCCATTTTGCCGTTCTTATATAAATAAATTTAAGATAAAGTTGCTTTAATAATAGCAGTTTTGGGTAAGGAAAATATGCAATTATGTCTAATAGCTATTGAGAGGCCTGCACAATAAATATGTTTGTGTCTAGAAAAAAGAAACGTAAGTGATACTTTCCAAATAAGTCTGGCTTGAAAAACATGAGGGAAATTAAGAATTGAAGGTCGTTTTATATTTCAGGCATTATGCTTTTCATCATCATAAATTAAATAATAGTTTAAAAGAAAATATCTTCATTTAAATACCTTTAATCAATTGGTAAAGTTTTCTGATTTTAGTTAGATATAATTGTGTAATTATATAGTTGATAAATACATTAACATCGATGCTTTTTAAGTATTCAAAACTTTCAGAAATTAACATGAAAGAGCCGGTATGAATTCGAACAAAAGCGTGCCCTTGCAACAAAAGAACACTAGATAAACACCATGTATAAAGTATGTCAGTGGTTAATTTGAGAAATTTTTTAATGAGTTATCTGAATTACAGGACTTATTTATGATTAAAATGTCATAGAAATAATATTTAAAAGCAGTCATAAAGCTCCTTTGCTAGTAAAAGAAAAACCTTTTGATATTAAGATAACATGTGTCTTAGATGTTGCTTTTTTAATCAGTAAATATCTAAAAAAAAAAAAAAAAGAATAACAACATATATTTTATAAATAAAACATTGGTATAATAGAAAATAGCATCAGTTAAACAGATTCCGGGTTAGCGTGATTTGACACTGTTGCAGAATTTATTACATTTGCAGATGCAGTCTGGTGGAATATACAGGAACTTATTTGTTTGCCACTCCAGTTGAATTGGTGAAAAATGAAGTGATGCAGAACTAGGACCATTCAAGTTAAGTTTAAAACGGTGCCGTACTTCTGACTTTGCAATGCCAAAATAAGATTTCAAAGGTGCAAAACATTATTCAAGAGACTAAGGAAAACATATTTTAGTGATAACAATTGTCCTATGTATTTCATACACACCTACAAAATTAGCTACAAAGCACATAATATTTATCAGATGTTTTGGTACATTCGATTTTTTCTGCATACAATTGAAATTTAAATATTGTCCATTTCGCAAAGCCCACCAGACCTTTTGTCTCATTTAAGTGAATGAAATCTAAATACTATCGATTTCGCAATTTGTCTCATTTAAGCTAATATATCTGAAGAAGTATTCGCATTAATTTATTTTGCATACTTTTCGCAATACTAAAATGGTGTTTTACCATGTTAAAAGACGAAAGATATATCTATTTAATCTATTTAATTGTGTAAAAAAGAATATTTAGAAATAAAGATACACCATTCGCATGTTTATCTCTTATATGTAGTCACTATGGTACCATTTTAGATATAAACCTATAAAACCTGTTTTTTTATATCCTTGACGTAGTAACTATGGTGTCTATCTAAATATATCATTGCAGCTAATGGTAAAGAATATATTATAACAGATTACGTATTTCCAATTATGAAAAGAATAAGCTAGAGTTTTGGAAGAAATTAACATTTGCTTAAATTCATACAGATCCTTTTCATCAAGTTTACAGCGTCACAATTTTTTTTTAATATTTGTGTCATATTTTTAATTGATTAATTAATCATTTGTGTGATTAAATTTTATTTTTAGACCATTTTACAGGCAAATAATATCAGACTGAAGCAAAGAGGGATTTCTTAATAAGTAGTTTGTGAAATATAAATTTGCAAATCCTATCGTGGATTATTATTGTGTCTTTATTATAAAATAGAGAAAAACAGAATCTCTAAAGGAAGCTCAACCAGGCAAAATTGAAAACGTTGCAGGCTCAGTTTGATCGAGCCTGTTCATGGACGGTAGTGGTAGTTACAAGCCCCCCTAGGCCTACCACCGACTTAAGCAGAATTTAATATTTTACATGAACTGGTAATATTTATAATTTTAAAACATCCGCAAATGTGTTATACACAGACAAACTTGTTTCACGAAAACTTAGTTTAAAAAAAAAATCTAATTCGAATATTATCAAATAGTTCTTATTTTTTATCAGATATTTGAAGGAAAACTATTTCATATTTCATCACATTTATACTTATTTAAACTTAAACGAGGAATGATAGAGAAATGTAAGATAGTTAAGCGATGAAACCACTCTCTGTTAATGATTTAATGATGTAATGCTATAAACAATTTGTATGTAACAAATCAGGCCGAAATTTTTATGCACGTATCTCGATTAGCTTTATGGAGCTTAATCAGCTTATAAATGCATAATGCCAAGTTTAGTTTTTTTCTGCGTAATTTGTGAATAGTTCTAAGACTGAGAATGAAATGTATTGATGAATATCATGCATATTTGCATCAATAAAATAATTGAGTTAAACATAGTAATGACACATTGAATAAATGTAATAAATAATAAAACATAGAAATGAATATAAAATATTAGGTCCATAACTGAAAAAGAATATTAAAATTCCTATTGATATGAAATTGTCAAGTAATGATTTTGTGTCATATCTCTTAACTTACAGTGTATTGAGTTTGGACTTGTATTTTACTCCCGTCAGAAACTCACAAGCACTGAAGTGTCGAATGTGATACGTTCTTGTTATGTCTATGAGAGCCAACTACGAGTAAAAGATCAAGATAGTCCTACAATTAGCCTTCCAATTATACCTCCTTGAATTAGAGCAAGTTTATCCATACGTAATGGCAGCAAAAATAAAATACGAAATTGCTTTCTGTCAGGTCGTATTTGTACACGTGGTAGATGCAGTAGATATTGTACATTTTCTAAGTTAAACAATATGTACAAACCATATGTATTTAAATACTGATACAATATGCACGAAAACATAGTTTTATCAAAATCTAATTCGAATATAATTAAATAGGTCTTTATTTTTCTTAACTATTTTTGAAGAGGAACGTCTTCATATATTTATCACATTTATATTATTCAAACTTAAACGAAGCTCGATAAAGTATTGATAAATATGAATATATGGAAGTCTGATAGTAAAGGAAAACATGAAATCACTCCTGTGAAAAGATTTAATGTTATAAACAATTTGTATGCAACAAAACAGGCCGAATTTCCAATGAATTATCTCGATTGAATTCATGAAGCTTATTAATGTATACTGCCAAGTTCGGTTTTTCTGCGTAATTTGTTAATAGTTTTTATGTTGACATGAAATATATTTATGAACGCTTTGCGTGTCAGCATCAATAAACATTCCATCCATGGACGTAAAACATGACAGCGTGAGGGTCGGACAGTAGACCGGATAAACATGAGGAAATCTGTATGCCCCATATCCTAGTACTACAGGCATCAAAATCCGGATCACATACGTTTTGTGTTTCTTTCAGGTCGTATTTGTGCATGTCTTTAAAAATTCTAAATTTTACCAGTTCATGTTAAATGTTGAATTCTGCTTAAAACGGTGCTAGGGGGCGTGGACGGTAGTTTGCACATGACAGTACCGTCCATGAACAGGCTCAATCAAACCGAGCCTGCAACATTTTCAATTTTGCCGCGTTGGGCTTTCTTTAGGGATTCTTATTTCACTCTATTTTACATATATATTGTAAAACCAAATGTGTTTCAAAACTAATATTTATACATGTGCAATATTGAAATATGTTATATTACAAGCAAGCACCTGACTGTTGTTCTGTCATCAAACATCTTTCACAATTAAAGACAATATACAACTTAGACTTACAAGTTCAAAGTAGAACTTATACTAGGCTTAGTTCATTTGGAAACTGTCATTCATATTTCTCTTTCCTCGATTCTTATTACAAATGAAAGTCACAATTTTGAATAGTCTAGAAAAGGCTTGACAAGAAAGATTGCCTCCTTTCTCGACACAGATGAATAATAATTATATATTATTTTCTCTTCGCCGAGATCCTTAACAGTGGATTTATCCGCTCTAGACAAAGTAATTGCTAACTTGATATCCTATGAACTAATAAAATAAACAACATATGATGTTACATAGTAATTTCGCTCTTTTATTTGTCACTTTACTAATTAACAAAAAAAAAATAGGGAAAACTGTCAAACTTGTTAAAATTTATATAATTATGTTTACAAATATAAAATGCATAATCCATAAACAGATATGCCATCAATACACTCAACAAAAAATAGAAATAGACTCACGCACTGATGGAAAGCATAAAAAAGATAAAATGATTTATTGCATTTTCAACAAATTAAAATTCATTTATTTAGTTACTATTATTTCCATGTAGATATTTACAGAACAAATACATTTCATTTAAGTCTTGCAAATACAGCCCAAAATTTGTTCGCACTCAAGTAGAACTCTTCATATACAAATACATGTATAACAAAAACTCAAGAATTAATTAATTTCAGATAAATTCATTGTCAATATGTCCATTAAAATTGTAATTTATGATCTTGCAAGAATACAATCTATCATAGATTTACAAAATGTGATAGCATTTCTGTAAGCCATTTGTGTCCACTATCTAAACGTCCATTTAATCAGTTTCTCCAGATATTTTGTCTCAGATTCACCGAATTTTAGTTAAATGGTTTCACAAAATTGTATCGTTGTCATCGTTTCTCCATAGTGAGTGATATATCATTCCAAAAGACATATTAAAGCATAATAAAAATAATAGCAGGGAATGTACGAAATAAAAATACAACATTTTAGCATTTATCTCTGAAATTAGTCTAAACGGTGCCAAATTACATATCTCCTTACATCAATAAGCTATCGAGGCGAAATATAAAATATTGAAGGCGAATTAGGACCCCAATGCATTTACTTTTATGCCTCGAAAGATTATTTTTTCGTGTCTTATTACAGTTTTCAAAACAATATTTATTGGCTACTACGCACCCTTAGCAGTTATTTTGTTTGATGATTAGGGTCTTACATGCTCTAAATCTGTTATAATAATATTCTATACCTGTTTCACATTTTTGGCCTTTCTTAAGAGCAAAATGTATTTTGTTTCCGAGGCTTAATTTGTGAAAAGAATCACAGTAACTATCGATACTGAGCTTGTATTATCGTAACATTGTTTTATCTTCAAAACTACAGCGACCGTTTTCAGTATAATGCATACAGAAATAAAAAAAATCCATTAAGAACGCACAACACTACAAAATTGAAAATGTTGCAGGCTCGGTTTCATTGAGTCTGTTCATGAACGGTAATGGTACGGTAAAGTTACCGTTCACGCCCCCTAGAACCGACTTAAGCAGAATTCAACATTTAGCATGAATTGGTAAAATTAAGAACTTCACGGCGATTAACATGGAACCATTAATGTGAAATATTAGTGCCATTCCATGAAATGCGGTATATGGTTAAAGAATGCATGTGCCCTAAACGAGAAAACAATGGGCGGAAGTAAATAAATATGGAATTTTAAAAAAGAATCAAAAGTTATGAAGCCTGCATATTACAGGTATATTGTCAAAAGACAAATTTAAAAAGCAGGCAACATATCCTAAGTATTCAAGTGGGAAATACTGGAACCACCCAACGAATTGTCTTTTTATAAAATGAAAAAAATGTATTTGTGTACTTAATATAAATGTTTAAATCAAATTAAATCTGCCTGCAAGCGGACTTTAAAGGATGCCATCAGCAGTCAGTTGATCTGTTAAATGATTAAAATTAACAAGCTGCATATTCTTAAAATCAAATTGTTTGATTTAATAATACAAGTTTTGAAACGCAAAAACAACTTACAGTATTTTAGTGAAAGTTCTTATAATACTTCAATTAATTGGGGAAAATAAGAAAAAGACAACAATATTTGCATTTTAGAAATCAAAGTGACAGACATGTGAAGTGATATTGCTGTTATCCAAACATCAGCCAGACAAAAATGACTGTTTTGACAGCATAGAAATATGATCAATCATTATAGAAAAATCAATGTATGTATTAAAATAGCAAATAGATTCGTTTCGCGATGAATTCATGCAATATAAGCTCTTATCTGAACCGCCTACGATCCAAGGACTAATCTTGGTAAAATATATGTCTATGAGAACATCGCATGATAATATATGTTTATCAAAGTTATCGTCTGCAAAAGTAGCAACTCTTTTGCAAATTACCACTTCATGATTGCTTTATTTCACGCTTTCCATGAATAAATAGAAGATCATTACCATTTCCGTCGGTTGCATACATATAATAGACAGCTTTATATATTATGTATTACATTTAATTAGATAAATGACGAAAATCGGTATTAGCAAATTTAAGCAGTATTTTTTATGTAGTATCATGGGTTCAATTTCAGTCTTTTTCATTAAATTTATTTTATCGTCGGACGCGAAAATATAGAAAATAAAGAATCCCCAAAGAAAGCCCCTAACACGGCAAAATTGAAAATGTTGCAGGCTCGGTTTGATTGAGCCGGTTCATGGATGGTATTGGTAAGTGCAAGTTACCGTCCACGCCCCCTAGCACCGGTTTAACCAGTCTCCCCCTTCCCCGGGTTTCCTGTCCCCTTCCCCTGTGCCCTTTAACTTTGTGGGCCTTTTGTTCAATCATTTACTTGTTTTCTTGAATTCCTTATCAGTTACAAATTATTTATCATTTGGTGATTAGCATGTCCGTGCTCTGCCTTGTGCCCTGTCCTGTTTTTGTTTTGGGTCCGTCAGGGCTCCTTGCCACTGGTCCTTGTTGCTGGGTCGTGTGGGGGATTCTTACAGTGATATGGTGCAAGACAAAATTACTGAAAGACTAAGCTTGAAACAACACAGAATTGTAACAAAAAAGCTGAAGGCCACTTGAATTGAATCTGTTTCTGATAGATCATGTAAGATTCATCATAACCTCCTTATATTATAGAAATTGCTACATCCAAAATACTGTTATGTTTTAATTATCACTCAAGTCATTTATTCATATTAGGCGGCACTACAAATTTGTATTGTATGGTCATGTGTTAGTATACATATCGACTTATATCGTTTTTAAACATAACTGCGCAATATATGAATTGTTTTATAATAAAGGAATATTTCTTATGCTTTTATCATTTACAACATAAAATTAAATTATGAACGAAAGATGCAAACATCCATCCAACAGAAACGTCATTACTTCAAAATTTGACAAAACAGCATCAAGCTGTTACTTATGAAATAAGAAACAATTTTAAGCGTTATTAACTTTGGCCTTTGCTTGCATTTATATAAGAAAATTCAGATTTCTTTTAATGAGGTTTGATGAAATATAACAACACTTTTGGGCCTTTCGAAAGACACTCTCTGATTACATTTACGCTTAATTGCAAGATAAGTGAGTGCAAAGAGATCGCAAGTCATAAATATTGTAGTCTAATACGTCAAACAGACTGATAATTAGAAAATTTTATAGATCAGTATCAAGTAGGCTTTGACATAATAGCTCGTATTAAAACACTTATAAATTTCATACAGTAGATAACATTACGCAATAAAATAATTGAAATCTGCAAATTTGTCATGTAATTATTAGCATTTTGGCTTTTTTATCTTAAAATAGCATTTAAGAATGCTATATGTAAACCACACCTGTGAAGTTTATGATCAGATAATATATGTTCAATTTCATGTTAGACAGGCTGAAAAGCAATGACGTTGATATTGAGATTTCTTAGCATTCAAAATTTAAAAACTTTGAAACCATTGAAAAATGAAAAATTATTTTTAACATTTCGAGCAATGAAAAAGAATATTTATGGCATACGTATGTTAAAAAATAACTGCAATTATGTAATATATCTTTCTCGTCTTGACATTAAGTAAAGAATGTCGCTGTTTCCATGCAAACGTTTGATGCAACAAAACAATACGATTTACTATAATAAATTACAACTAAAGCAGCAGCAACATTAAATGAAAGTATTATAGATCATTCTTTAATTTAAAACATTGAATACTTAAGTTTAATCTATTTAATTTAGAAACGTCGCACAAAAGAACCGCAAGAAATTTCATCGGCAAATACAAATGTTGCACACTAAAACAAACGTTCATTAAATAAGATAAATAATTGCTGAGGACTTTAAAAATAATTTATTTATCTGCCGAAGTTCGGGCGGCTTCTACCATTGCCGTGATATAGTGCATGTTTAAACATAACATGTTACATGATAACTTAATGATAGAGGATGAACATTTATGATAAAAGTTACAGTCATATGCAACAAAGACAATCTACTTATTAGATACAAAAATTGACAGAAATTTATTTGAATTGTAACAAGACAACAACAAGACAACCAAAATTATGCATTAAATGACAAATGGAAATAGTCGTTTTACTCGATTTATCAACCATTTGAGCATTTTTAACTTTTCAAAATGATTGATATTATCCCAGTAACAACAGTACGATATGTTCTGAATATTGTAAGTGGTAAATCGATGATCAAAATGAAGAATTATCTTGAAATGTTAACATTTGACTTCAATAAGTCATCCATAACCTTCATACATATGTTCTTGCCTCCGAACAAAATGGACACAATTGTGATTTAATTACGCTCCCTATACGTAAGAGCAGTGTAGCGTAAAACTTCAAAAATAGCACAGGACACTACATTTATTGTTTTGCTATCTAATCTTTCAATTTTACTTCATTTAAAAAAACTCGATCTGCAGATTAACTATACGAAATCATTAGCAACAAAACGTTTTTGAACATTATTCCGATATAATGTGACAACGGGTTAGGTTTAAATAGTTTATTTACACTGTTCTTTTGGCTTACTTATTGCTCTGCTATTCATATGGTAAAAATATGTCTTCGGAGTTGGAATTTCGTGATTTTTAAATTGATTACTTCATAATAAATTCTGAAGAAGTAAAATACTGATATCATAGATTTCTACACCGTCAGTTCACTAGGTGGTCCTTATTAGCTCAAAGATGCAATAGTGCATATGAACTTTCTTAAAGGTTTAGCGATACATAACATCTTCTGTAAAATAATACGTATGTCAGAAACATCAAGGATGGAAGAATAAGATTCTGAAGAAGGATGCTTCAAACTGAGAATTTATAAATGTTTTTATTTTATTTTTCATATAGAATTATATAAAACTTATGAAGTAATTTATCCAACTGATTGCTTATTCAAATATAATACAAAGAATGCTGGACAACATAGATTATCACGTTATATAGAATTAATATAGAAGGATGAAAATATCAATTTAGAGCTTTAGCGCACTAGTACTGTTGTCTTCACCTTTAAAGTATCGCTTAAGAAATTTTGACATATACGAGTAATTTAATAATCATGTTTCCTTCGCTGTCCCAGAATTGCTTTGATATTTTATATTTTATCCTAAGTCAACGACATTTAAATGTAACAGACGCATACACATCACATTTATATTTTTGTCAATCATTCCATTATCCAAAGTGTTTTCTGTAATTTCAAACTTTCGAGGATTATGTTTTTATTTCATATCATTGAATAGCCTTGGCCTGTCTCTGTGACCTGCAAAGATTTGCATTTTCTGCACAAATAAAGCATGTATTTACGCAAAAGACTCACAGAAAGAATGAAATAAATTACAATTTGTTATTGACGTCTTGTCAGCAAATATCATTTCAAACGCCGTTTGTTGTTGTTTATGTTGTGTTGTATCATTCAAGACGAATTGCTATGAAACAGAAGACTGAAGATCATATAAAATGTTTTCTATAATTTATTGTTAGTCCGGAAATGTTCGTTTTCTCCTGCTGATGAATTATAAAGAATACAACACCTCTGATAAATTACCTTGGATATATAAGATATCATTTGAGTATTTTGATCATAGGAATAAACAAAATACATGTAAATATGTCAGATATATATTTTAAAAGTGCTTAAAGCGTGTTATATAGTTTTTTTTCTGTTTTAGGGGTTTATTTTTCATTCTTGTCTTTACCTTGAACCACAGGAAGTTAAATAATCGCACATATCATGTAAATTATTACTTGAATCTTATTTTTTATTTACTTTTCTTAAAATATTAGTACATTTTACTCAAGGTTCTTACTCGAAATATTTTTGCTCATCTGGAGGCATGCTGCTTTTTCCTTGTACTGCTGCATAAATTTGATTTATCGTGTCGCGCCATTCAAAGTTTATTCACCTGTTCAATAGTTAAATGACTATTTGATGTTGGAAAGTGTTTTATTGATAATATATATACATGGACCGCATTGCTACATTATAATATACCCAATCTAAGGCATTAAACGATATCGCAATTTTACTAGAGTACTGAATTATTTATTTTATCAACTGTTGTTATTTGCAAATACAAAACTGATGATAAAATCATTGTCTATTACCAATCAACATCAGAATCTTGCGTTAGTTTCAACGAGTTTAACAAAAATACCCGCTTCGGACTTACTGGCATATTAGCAGAGAAGTATCGAAAATAATAATGGCGACAGCATATTGACATTGAATAAAAATCATTGCAAAATAAAGGAACATATACATCATAAACTGCAAGAATACCGTAGCGTAGTATTGAAGCTTCATTTTATCTGTTTATTCCATAGGGTAAGTCAAATATTTGAAGAAACAATCTGTGTGCCGATAATTCTTATATAAAGGCATCAGATGCCATACCAGGTCTTCACCTCTTCCCTACCCCGAACCCCCCCCCCCGCCTCCGTCAAAACCGCTGAACAAACGGGCACCAGTCATCCCTTGCTTCATCACATGGCGGCAGGATTCGAATCGTCGATGATTTATGGAAAGGGTTTTGAAACAAGGAGCCGATTATTCTCGGTCACGGTAGCTTAACATGTTTTGATTTATTAAAAGCCAAAATGATGATCGTTTGTGTGTGACACGATTAATTTCTGATTTTGAGATTATGTTTAACGTAAAAATAATCGAAGACAAACATGGTCAAAACAATTGTGATTCTAGTTGCTTCTGTTACTCCATTTTTTTTTGTTTTATTTTTATTTATTTATGTTTTAATTTTCTGCTGTGCTCTGTTTTCGTTTTATTTTATTTCGTGTGAAAAACTTTAATATCGTTATTTTTAGTAAAGGTTAAGAGCAGGGCGTTTTAAGATTGCAATTAATTGTTCACTTTTTATCACTCATAAGGAGATTATTACTAATTTATTATGATTTAAGTGAAAGTCATTAAGTCGGTGTCATTGTCCATTTGTACATATGTGTCTAGGTTGTTACCGGGTACCTGTCAATGTGTAAATTAGATGGTCTGTTTTTTTAGTTTTGAGTCATCACATTTATCAAAGTTACATTTCAAGGAAGGAAACTAATTTTAAAATGAAAAAAAATAATTTGTAAATTGTATTACCGTTAATTGTACTTTTAATCTTTACTCTACTTAGGTTTATTACCCTCTATGTACTTTTATTTTCTTGCAAAACATACATCTTCTTCAAATAACCTCAGCTTATGTTTGAAGCATCGTTTATGTCACACTTAAGGATTCTTATGAAATAATTTGGCAATATCCATACGACAGAAACACTAAATGAAGCTTAATATGTCAATTAGATAAGTAACAAGAAACCTTTAATTTTTGTATTCTCACTTTGGTTAAGGGAAAATTGACATTTCAGCTGTCAACAAAATAATCCAGACAAAGGCTTTTAAAACAAAAAAAATCTTTAACATACAATTATTGCTTATTTTGACACATAGTTTCTTCTTTATATTTACTACGGATAAAAAAGCAGCGACCATTGTCAATATAATTATTACAAAGTAAATGAGAATTTAATTTAAACGACAGAAAAATATGACTGTGTTTTCGTGGACGGTAATTTGCACTTTCCAGGACCGTCCATGAACAGGCTCAATCAAACCGAGCATGCAACATTTTACAATTTTATCGTGTTGGGCGTTCTTCAGGGATTCTGTTTTTCTCTATTTCAATCACACTCTTTCTTCCTAAATTGATGATCAAAATATATATATTAAAGAGATACTTTAAGGTAAACCTAACATACAAAAAAAAAAAAAACTGTATCTGTACCTAGTATATGAGCAAATGTCTTTATGACCATCCATATCAAACTGTTTCTTTTTCCTGAGCACCATCTGAAAGTGCTATACTTCATTATAAATAACATAAAAATAATGCTGATTCATTGCAATTCACTTAATAAAATTAGAGAACATGTTTTTTGCTTTTATTTATTTTTTATTTATTTATTTATTTATTTATTTATTTTTGTCAATGTTGTTTGTTTTTTTTCGTTGATGATGTTTTTAGGGGGGTCAATTGGTCAGATGATAAAACTAGCAAGAGAAGCAACATATCATTATCATGATACTACAGTTACCATTTAGAAACTTACATAGTTCAATTCTTAAAGAATAAAGACACATATCACGAATTTAAGAGCAATCATAATTATGTTTCTTGTTTATAAGCGTAATAACTTACACTGTAAAAATGTTAATTGTAAAAAATGAATTATCGTCGTCGGAGGCTTGCTTTGTGGCAACACAAAACAATATGTTGTAAATTATCAGCTTTATATATTATTATTGATAAATTCTACATTTTCTGACCTTACAGATTGTTCCAAACTAATGGCAAAATGGTAAATTGTAATCATGTAAACCTACAGTTGTTTCTAATATTCATTGAATGGTTTCGTTTAAGTGATTAAGGAGGTAGATGACATAAGCAATATTCGCTAACAATTATTTGAACTGCAGATAAAGTGATTCTCAAATTGAAACGGATAGAATGCAACAGCTATAAACATTTAATCACTATTCAAATTCATCGCTTTTAACAACAGTATAATTCTGTAGCAGTTTCCTTTATGGTATACCTAGATAAATTGGTCTTGAGAACACTTTAAGTTTTTGTTCTTACTTAATTTTCAACCTCATTTTTAAAAATTTAAATGGATAATCCCATGTTGAGAAAGAGTAAAAGATGTTAGAACATAAAATGTCATAATTGCTTCAAGTGATAGAGATTATTTGAAGCACAAAGTATGTCAAGTGTAAAGGTTCTCTGAGATTATATTCCTTGGATATTAAATGCGACAGACATCCTATACACAGATTATGTCAGCAAACCTATTAAATTAAATGAATGATGGTGTTTTGTGTTGTCATTTGAGGCAAAACGGTAATCATTTGTTATTTAATGATGTAAGCTACCACGTGTGTTACTAAAATGGAAATAAAATGTCTCTTTTTGATATATTGGTGCTCTAAAATAAAAAAAGATGCAATTTAGTACAATGCTCAAGAGAATAGGAGGGACAAAATGTTTCTGAATCAACAAGTTATTCAACAAATAAATGAAATAACTATGACTTTAAATGTCATTTTTTACAAATGCCAAGGGCGATACTCATCAGCACTTTTTCATACATCAATAAACAAACAATAATTATGTTACTGCAACAAGAATTTCTATTTTATTGAATGACTTAAGGAATAATAACTAATCATGTTGTCTTACTCTGTGACCAAAGGAATGACATAGTTAATCCATTTTTAGATACAGGCCGACTGAAAAATGTCTGCATTATGAATTCAGATTGGTTATGTCATGTTTTGTTTATTCAATAATAATCAAAGGTTGTAAATTTAATATTGGTTATGACAAAAATGATGTCTTTGTACTGCGGACTACTTGTTACCATAGTGTTCATCCTACAGGAAAATTGAATAATGCTAATAAAATAGAAGTTAAGTCAACATGTGAGAATTTTGTGTTACAGTCTCCTTATTTTGACGAGTTTATTAGGTAGAATTCATTAAAAGGTTTCATTTCATTATGTGACAATACCTTATTCGGCACAGGAGATGATGGGGTCTTTTTCAGCATTATAATATGATGTCAAACTAAAATATAACAATACATGTTTCGGTATTCTGTAATGGTGTGAGGTTCTTGAGAGAAACTGACTGAGAAATCTAACCACACATGAAATATTTCGCGTTAACTAATAATTATTAACTTCACATGTGTTTGACAGAGTTCCATGAGGTCAATTGTGATTATGTTACTATGACTGGATAAACACAGGAAAACATGTAAATCTGGGAAAAAATTGAGAAGGAAGCATTCATACCCTAGCAAAAGTATAAAATAAGAACATGGATCATAATATAATGTCATTGATATATATTGCTTTACAAAGCTCTTAAACTATACAAGTACCACGAACTTTAAGGCGGTAATCTATCAGTCCATACTGATAACCATATCAAAGACGGGGTTCACAAGTTCAGGGGTAATATTGAATTGTTTGAAAAAAATATTTATTATTTTATGTGCAATCAATTGTGTTATTATGTTCTTCATCATAAATATTGCAAAGCCCATGCTAGCAACACCCAATATACGGTGACAAGACATGGATAACAAATGGACTTTATTTAATCAAAGGTCAGTGAGATGAGTATAAAACTTACACTGTCGAATGTACCCGAACAATACTGTAATAACAAATACAATATATATTCATTATCTTGTTAACAATAAACATTTAGTATATTAATTTTTTTAGAACGTTTTATCACATTCATTCTTGGTTGTTTCAAATTAATAATAATGATAACACGCATAACATTTCCTTTCAATTAAATACAAAAATGCTTAGTAGAATTTAACCAGGTTAAGACAAGTACTGTCAAAATGTCAGTAGAATTACAGTCAAAATGTTGAGCCAGAAGCGAATTTTATCTTTTACTCCCCTTTATCAATTTGCTTATAATACAAAAGCAAAAATCAGTATTGTATTTTATCAGCAAAAAATATGATAAACAAGATCAACAAGGAAAGGCGGCGTTCAATGAACGCAACCCCCACATGACCCAGCAACAAGAACCAATGGCAAGGAGCCCAGGGGACCCCAAACAAAAACAGGACAGGGCAAAGACAGAGCACGGACAGGTTAATCATAAACCTTTCGCTAGAACTGACAAAGCCCCATTTTGTCGTCCTAAATAATAGCAAGTTTAAGTCAGGAAAATGTGCAATTAATTATGTCTAATAGCTATTGAGAGGTCTGCAAAATAGATATGTTTGTGTTGATATATAAAGCCTCTAGAAAAGAGAAACGTAAGTTGTACTTTCCCAATACGTCTGGCTTTATAAACATGTGGAAATTTAGAATTCAGGTCGTGCTATATTTCGGGCTTTAAGATTTTATCATTATAAATTAAATAATAGATTTTTTCTGAATATATCTTCATTTAAATACCTTTAATCAATTGGTAAAGTTTTCTTATGTAAGTTCATGTACAATTGTGTAATTATATAGTTGATAAAACATTAACATCGATGCCTTTTTCAGTATTCAAAACGTTCAAAAATTTACATGAAAGAGCCGGTATGAACAAAAACGCCCCATTGCAACAAAAGAACACTATATTAACAACACCTATGAAGTATGTCAGTGGTTAATTTGAGACATTTTTAAATGAGTTATCTGAATAAAAAGACTTATCAGTAATTAAAATGTCATAGAAATAAAATGTAAAAGCAGTCATAAAGCTCCTTCGCTAGAAAAAGACAAACCTTTTGATATTAAGATAACATGTGTCTTAGATGTTGCTTTTTTTAATCTGCGAATAAAAAACAGTAAATATTTAAAAAAAAAAAAAAGAAAGAAGAATAGCAACATAGATTTTATAAATAAAACATTGGTATAATAGAAAGGGCAACATTTAAACAGATTCCGGGTTAGCGTGATTTAACACTGTTGAAGAAGTTATTACAGTTGCAGACACATTCTGGTGGAATATATAGGAACTTATTGCACAGTTTGATAGATTCTTATAAGCAAACATTTTCAAGTACAAAAAATGGGTGTACCAGATCCTGTTTTGACACTCAAGAAATTTACTTGAATTTATGAAAAATGTAGCTGATGCAGAACTAGGTTTATTCGACTTAAGTTTAAACCGGTGCCGTATTTCTGACTTGGCAATGTCAAAATTAGGTTTCAAAATTGGAAAACATTATTCAAGAGACTAAGGAAAACATATTTTAGAGATATCAATTGTCCCACATCTCACAAAATTAGCTACAAAGCACATGCTATTTATCAGATATTTTGGTACATTGGACTTTTTCTACATACAATTAATATTTAATCTTAATCACTGATAGCTCCTGAAATCTAAATATTGTCGATTTCGTAAAGCCCACCAGACCTTTTGTCTCATTTAAGCGAATATATCTGAAGAAGTATTCGCTTAAATTTGTTTTGCATACTTTTTTTAATATTAAAATGGTTTTTTACCATGTTAAAAGATATATTTATTTAATCAACAACAAGAATATTTAGAAATAAAGGTACACCATTCGCCAGTTTATCTCTTATACGTAGTCACTAAGGTACCATTTTAGATATAAACATATAAAACCTGTGTTTTTATATCATTGACGTAGTCACTTTGGTGCCTTCTGGTATTTAAATATATATTTGCAGCTTATGGTAAATAATATATTATAGCAAATTACGAAAATTATGAAAAGAATAAACTAGATTTTTGGAAGAAATTAAAATTTGCTTAATTTCATACATGTCCTTTTCATCAGGTTTACAGCGTCACAAGAATCTTATAATATTTGTGTCATAATTTTTAATTATTTAATTATTAGTATGATTATATTTCATTTTTAGAACACTTTACAGGCAAAATATATCAGACTGAAGCAAAGAGAGATTTCTTTATAAGAAGTTTGTGAAATAAAATTATGCAAAACTGATCATGGCTTATTATTGTGTCTATATTATAAAATAAAGAAAAACAGAATCTCTAAAGAAAGCTCAAACAGGCAAAAATGAAAACGTTGCAGGCTCAGTTTGATCGAGCCTGTTGATGGACGGTAGTGGTAGTTTCAAGCCCCCTAGCACCGACTTAAGCAGAATTTTAAATTTTACATGAACTGGTAATATTTTGAATTTTGGAACATCCGCAAATGTATTATACACAGACTAACTTCTTTCACGAAAACGTAGTTTTAACAGAAACAAACTTGAATATAATCAAATAGGTCTTAATTTTTCATAATAAATTTGACGAGGAAAATCTTCATATATTTATTACATTTATACTTATTCAAACTTAGAAGAGGAATTATAGAGACATATCAGATAGTTAAGTAATAGCATCGAAGCACGAGGCTATCTGATTTGTACAAGGGGGGGGGCGTAGCCCCCGAGTATAAATGATATTGCCGAGTGTTTTGATGTTCTTTCTCTTTTGTATCACAGTCAAACATAAAACACGTTCCCTGTTGTCACAATATGAAACCCCAGATAAAAAGTAACCACTGAACGAGTATCTGAATATGTAATTTATGTCGACTTCCCTTTCTCTGCCGTCACAATAAGTAAACACCAGCAAAAATGAGCCAATCAATGGGACTGCTCTGGTGTGCGCTGTAATTCAGTTAACGCACTGTGCATGTCTGTATATGAATACGATTTAAGAAAGGTCCCCAAACTTTGATACAAACGAACATGAAACCACACTCTGTTAAAAGATTTAATGCCATAAACAATTTGTATGTAACAAATCAGGCCGAAATTTTCATGTAATTATCCCGAGCTTAATCAGCTTATTAATGCATAATGCAAAGTTTAGTTATTCTGCGTAATTTGTAAATAGCTCTTATGTTGAGAATGAAATATATTGATGAATATCATGCATGTCTTAATCAATAAAATAATCGGGTTAAGCATAGTACGGACACATTGAATAAATATAATAAATAATAATAAAAATAAACATGAAAATAAAATATAACTTCGATAACTGAAAAAGAAGATTAAATTTCCCATTTATAAGACCTGTCAAGTTATGATTTTGTGTTACATCTCTTAATTTACAGTGTATTGAGTTTGGACTTGTATTTTACTCCCGTCAGACACTCACGAATACTGAAGTGTCGAGTATAATACGTTCTTGTTATATCCACGAGAGCCAATTACGAGTAAAAGATCAAGATAGTCCTACAGTTAGCCTTCCATTATATACCTCCTTGAATTAGAGCAAGTTTACTCATATACGTAATGGCAGCAAAAATAAAATATGAAATTGCTTTCTGTCAGGTCGTATTTGTACACGAGGTAGATGCAGTTACGAAGTTAAACAATATGTACAAACCAAATGTATTTAAATACTGATATGATACAATATGCACGAAAACGTAGTTATCAAAATTAAATTCGAGTATAATTAAATAGGTCTTCATTTTTCATTAATATTTTTTTTTCATATATTTATCACATTTATACTTGATTAAACTTAAACGAAGCTCGATAAAGTATTGATAAATAGGAATATATGGCTGTCTGATAGTAAAGCAAACATGAAATCACTCTCTGTGAAAAGATTTAATGTTATAACCAATTTGTATGCAACAAATCAGGCTAAATTTCAAAGCAATTATCTCGATTGAATTCATGAAGCTTATTAATGTATACTGCCAAGTTCGGTTTTTCTGCGTAATTTGTTAATAGTTTTAATACTGAAATGAAACATATTTATGAACATTTTGCGTGTCAGCATCAATAAAAACATTCCATCCATGGACGTAAAACATGACAGCATGAGGGTCGGACAGTAGACCGGATAAACATGAGGAAATCTGTATGCCTCCTATCCTAGTACTACAGGCATCAAAATCCGGATCACATACGTCTTGTGTTTCTTTCAGGTCGTATTTGTGCATGTGATAGATGCAGTTTTACATATACTTTGTAAAACCAAATGTGTTTCAAAACTAATATTTATACATGTGCAATATCGAAATATGTTATATTACAAGCAAGCACCTGAATGTTGTTCTGTCATCAAACATCTTTCACAATTAAAGACAATATACAACTTAGACTTACAAGTTCAAAGCAGAACTTATACTAGGCTTAGTTCATTTGGAAACTGTCATTCATATTTCTTTCTCCTCGATTCTTATTACAAATGAAAGTTACAATTTTGAATATTCTAGAAAAAGCTTGACAAAAAAGATTGCCTTCTTGCTCGACACAGATGAATAATAATTATATATTATTTTCTCCTCGCCGAGATCCTTAATAGTGGATTTATCCGCTCTAGACAAAGTAATTGCTAACTTGATATCCTATGAACTATTAAAATAAACAACATAGGATGTTTCATAGTAATTTCGCTTTTTTATTAAAAAAATTCGGGAAAACTGTCAAACTTGTTAAAATTCATATAATTATGTTTACAAATATAAATGCATAATCCGTAAACAGATATAAAGCTATGCCATCAATACACTCAACAAAAATAGATATAGACACAAGCACTGATGGAAAGCATAAAAAAGATAAAATGATTTATTGCATTTTCAACAAATTAAAATTCATTTATTTACTAGTTACTATTATTTTCATGTAGATATTTGCAGAACAAATACATTTCGTGTAAGTCTTGCAAATACAGCCGAAAATTTGTTCGCACTCAAGTAGAACTCTTCATATACAAATACATGTATAACAATTACTCAAGAATTAATTAATTTCAGATAAATTCATTGTCAAAATGTCCATTAAAATTGTAATTTATGATCTTGCAAGAATACAAACTATCATAGATTTACAAAATGTGATATCATTTCTGTAAGCCATTTGTGTCCACTATCTAAACGTCTATTTAATCAGTTTCTCCAGATATTTTGTCTCAGATTCACCGAATTTTAGTTAAATGGTTTCACAAAATAGTATCGTTGTCATCATTTCTCCATACTGAGTGATATATCATTCCAAAAGACATATTAAAGCATTAGAAAAATAATAGCAGGGAATGTACGGAATTAAAATACAACATTTTAGCATTTATCTCTGAAATTACTCTAAACGGTGCCAAATTACATATCTCCTTACATCAATAAGCTATCGAGGCGAAATATAAAATATTGAAGGCGAATTAGGACCCCAATGCATTTACTTATATGCCTCGAAAGATTATTTTTTACAGTTTTCAAAACAATATTTATTTGCTACTACGCACCCTTAGCAGTTATTTTGTTTGATGATTAGGCTCTTATGATTACATGCTCTAAATCTGTTATAATAATATTCAATACCTGTTTCACATTTTTGGCCTTTCTTAAGAGCAAAATGTATTTTGTTTCCGAGGCTTAATTTGTGAAAAGAATCACAGTAACTATCGATACTGAGCTTGTATTATCGTAACATTGTTTTTCTTCAAAACTACAGCGACCGTTTTCAGTATAATGCATACAGAAATAAAAAAAATCCATTAAGAACGCACAACACTACAAAATTGAAAATGTTGCAGGCTCGGTTTCATTGAGTCTGTTCATGAACGGTAATGGTACGGTAAAGTTACCGTTCACGCCCCCTAGAACCGACTGAAGCAGAATTCAACATTTAGCATGAATTGGTTAAATTAAGAAATTTACGGCGATTAACATGGAACCATTAATGTGAAATATTAGTGCCATTCCATGAAAAGCGGTGTATGGTTTAAGAATGCATGTACCCTAAACTAGAAAAAAGTGGGCGGAAGTAAATAAATATGGAATTTTAAAAAGGAATCAAAGTTATGAAGCCTGCATATTACAGGTATGTTGTCAAAAGACAAATTTAAAAAGCAGGCAACATATCCTAAGTATTCAAGTGGGAAATACTGGAACCACCCAACGAATTGTCTTTTTATGAAATGAAAAAATGTATTTGTGTACTTAATATAAATGTTTAAATCAAATTAAATCTGCCTGTAAGCGGGCTTTAAAGGATGACATCAGCAGTCAGTTGATCTGTTCAATGATTAAAATTAACAAGCTGCATATTCTTAAAATGAAATTGTTTGATTTAATCTCTTCAAGTTTTGAAACGCAAAAACAACTTACAGTATTTTAGTGAAAATTCTTATAATACTTCAATTAAATGGGGAAAATAGAAAAAGACAACAATATTTGCATTTTAGAAATCAAAGTGACAGACATGTGAAGTGATATTGTTGTTATCCAAATATCAGCCAGACAATAAATGACTGTTTTTACAGCATAGAAATATGATCAATAGAAAATAAAATAGCAAATAGATTCGTTTCGCGATGAATTCATGTAATATAAGCTCTTATCTGAACCACCTACGATCCAAGGACTAATCTTGGTAAAATATATGTCTATGAGAACATCGCATGATGATAGATGTTTATCAAAGTTATTGTCTGCAAAAGTAGCAACTCGTTTGCAAATTACCTCTTCATGATTGCTTTATTTTACGCTTTCCATGAATAAATAGAAGATCATTACCATTTCCGTCGGTTGCATACATATAATAGATAGCTTTATATATTATGTATTATATTTAATTAGATAAATGACAACAATCGGTATTAGCAAGTTTAAGTAGTATTTATTATGTAGTATCATGGGTTCAATTTCAGTCTTTTGCATTAAATTTATTTTATCGTCGGACACGAAAATATAGAGAATTAAGAATCCCCAAAGAAAGCCCCTAACACGGCAAAATTGAAAATGTTGCAGGCTCGGTTTGATTGAGCCTGTTCATGGATGGTACTGGTAAGTGCAAGTTACCGTCTACGCCCCCTAGCACCGGTTTAACCAGTCTTCCCCTTCCCCGGGTTTTCTGTCCCCTTCCCTGTGCCCTTTAACTTTGTGGGCCTATTGTTCAATCATTTTCTTGTTTTCTTTGAATTCCTTATCAGTTACAAATTATTTATCATTTTGGTGATTAGCCTGTCCGTGCTCTGCCTTGTGCCCTGTCCTGTTTTTGTTGGGCTCCTTGCCACTGGTTCTTGTTGCTGGGTCGTGTGGGGGATTCTTTCAGTGATATGATGCAAGAGAAAATTACTGAAAGACTTAGCTTGAAACAACACAGAATTGTAACCAAAAGAAAGCTGAAGGCCATTTTAATTGAATCTATTTCTGATTGATCATGGAAGGTTCATCAATAGCTCCTTATATTATAGAAATTGCTACATCCAAAATACTGTTATGCTTTAATTATCACTCAAGTCATTTATTCATATTAGGCGGCACTACAAATTTGTATTGTATGGTCATGTGTTAGTATACATATCGACTTATATCGTTTATAAACATAACTGTGCAATATATGAATTGTTTTATAATAAAGGAATATTTCTTATGCTTTTATCATTTACTGCATAAAACTAAATTATGAACAAAAGATGAAAACATCCCTCTAACAGAAACGTCATTATTTCAAAATTTCACAAAACAGTATCAAGCTGTTACTTATGAAATAAGAAACAATTTTAAGCGTTGTTAACGTTGGCCTTTGCTTGCATTTATATTAGAAAATTCAGATTTATTTTAATGAGGTTTGATGAAATACATCAACACTTTTGGGCATTTCGAAAGACACATCTCAACGACTAAATAATCAATTTAAAATTCTCGATAAACTTGTGTTGCGGTCTTCAGTCTTTTTTATATGGAAACTGTAATAAGTGGAAGCAGAAGCTTAAGAACTTGCTTTACGATAGTTGTTAAAATGATCATTATATTATTTAGACAAAACCTATTTGCTAAAACTATTTTATCATTTTATAAGGCGCGCGAAATTGCATGTTCAATTAGGTATCGTTTAAATAACGGTTCATGATAGCTTTATTGTATCATAGTTTGGGGACCTTTCTGGTGAAAATGTGTCAAAGTTAAATCGTATACATATACATGCACAGTGCGTTAACTGGAGTGCAGGTATTAGTTACCCGCACTCCAGAGCATGCCCATTGAATGGCTCATTTTAGCTGGGGTTTACATATTGTGACGGCAGAGAAAGGAAAAGCGACACAGATGTTCGTTCATTGGTTCCTTTTTGCCGGGGTTTCATATTGTGACAACAGGGAACGTGTTTTATTTTTATGACTGTGATACAAAAGAGAAAGAACAGCAAACCACTCGGCAATCTGATAAATACTCGGGGGCTACGCCCCCTCGTACAAATCAGATAGCCTCGTGTTTTGATGCTCTTTCTATTACTAATAACCTTGATGTGATATATTTCATCGTCTTTCTTTTCTGAAAAATAATCTTATGTATTCCTAAGACAAAATTTTCTGCCATTTTACTGTTAACCACACTATTTTACTGCCATTAAAAAGTGATTAAATCTTGCATTAATATAAATAATATTCTGTTTAAACATATATTAACCTTTATCACTTCTAAAAATTAACTGAAACTTTGAAATGAATGTTATAAAATTAAAAAAGAAAGCATAGTATTTTGCACAGTTTTTTATATAAATCCCGATCTTTTAATGCTATGTATAACGCGATTTATAAACCAGTCAGATTGCATCATAGCTCGTATTAAAACACTTATAAATTTCATACAGTAGATAACATTACGCAATAGATTGATTGAAATCTGCAAATTTGTCATGAAATTATTAGCATTTTGGCTTTTTAATCTTAAAATAACATTTAAGAATGCTATATGTAAACCACACCTGTAAAGTATTCTTGGTAGATATCAAAACACGAAGTTTATGATCAGATAATATATGTTCAATTTCATGTTAGACAGGCTGGAAAGCAATGATGTTGATATTTGGATTTCTTAGCATTCAAAATTTAAAAACTTTGAAACCATTGAAAATTGAAAAAAATTTTTTAACATTTCGAGCAATGGAAAAGAATATTTATGGCATATGTATGTTAAAAATAACTGCAATTATGTAATATATCTTTCTCGTCTTGACATTAATTAAAGGATGTCGCTGTTTCCAGGCAAATGTTTGATGCAACAAAACAATACGATTTACTATAATAAATTACAACTAAAGCATCAGCAACATTAGATGAAAGTATCATAGATCATTCTTTACTTTAAAACATTATTTGAATACTTAAGTTTAATCTATTTAATTTAAACGTTGCACAAAAGAACCGCAAGAAATTTCATCGGCAAATACAAATGTTGCACATTAAAACAAACGTTCATTAAATAAGATAAATAATTGCTGAGGACTATAATAATAATTTATTTATCTGCCAAAGTTCGGGCGGCTTCTGCCATTGCCATGATATAGAGCATGATTTCTCTTTTATATTTATAGATTCATAATTTTAAATGAAACCAAGATATGTAAAATTGAAGCATTTGAATACTTAATGTCATAAAACATTTCAATAAACTTCAAAATATTGGCTTGACTGAAGAAGGATATGAACAGAAATAGCATTTTTGTGTGTATAATAAATAACGTTATTTTAGTAATGAACTTGGTGTATTTAATCAAGAATCTATATTATCTTATTTAAATTCATATTTAAATAAATCACGAATCTCAGTTTTGAGGTTTGGTTAAAAGGTTTTTTTTCTGGTGAAACATACACTTTATTGATTATAAATACAAAATACATTTATTTAAGTGAAAGCTACGTTTAAAATGCATACCTATAGTTTCGTTTTGCTTCTTTATTCAATTCTTATCAATAAATTTAAAACATAACATGTTACATGATAACTTAATGATGGAGGATGAACTTAATGATAGAGGATGAACATTTATGATAAAAGAAATACAGTCACAGTTATCATGGTCAATACAACAAAGACAATGTACTAAATGGATACAAAAATTGACAGAAATTTATTTGAATTGTAACAAGATAACAACAACACAACCAAAATTATGCATTAAATGACAAATGGAAATAGTTGTTTTTACTCGATTTATCAACCATTTGAGCATTTTTGTGTTGTATCATTCAAGACGAATTGCTATGAAACTGAAGACTGAAGATCATATAAAATGTTTTCTATAATATGTTGTTAGTTCGTTTTCTCCTGCTGATGAATTATAAAGGATACAACACCTCTGATTAATTACCTTATCATATCATTTGAGTATTTTGATCATAGGAGTATACAAAATGCATGTAAATATATCAGATATATATTTTAAAAGTGCTTAAAGCGTGTTATATAGTTTGATTTTTTTCTTTTTTAGGGGTTTATTTTTCATTCCTGTTTTTACCTTGAACCAGAGGAAGTTTAATAATCGCACATATCATGTAAATTATTACTTAAATCTTATTTTTTTTACTTGTCTTAAAATATTAGTACTGTACATTTTTCTCAAGGTTCTTACTCGAAATATTTTTGCTTATCTGGAGGCATGCTGCTTTTTCCTTGTACTGCTGCATAAATTTGATTTATCGTGTCGCGCCATTCAAAGTTTATTCACCTACTCCATAGTTAAATGACTATTTGATGTTGGAAAGTGTTTTATTGATAATATATATACATGGACAGCATTGCTACATTATAATATACCCAATCTAAGGCATTAAACGATATCGCAATTTTACTAGAGTAGTGAATTATTTATTTTATCAACTGTTGTTATTTGCAAAAACAAAACTGATTATAAAGTCATTGTCTATTACCAATCAACATCAGTTACTTGCGTTAGTTTCAACGAGTTTAACAAAAATACCCGCTTCGGACTAACTGGCATATTAGCAGAGAAGTATCGAAAATAATAATGGCGACAGCATATTGACAGTGAATAAAAATCATTGCAAAATAAAGGAACATATACATCTTAAACTGCAAGAATACCGTAGCGCAGTATTGAAGCCTATTTTTATCTGTTTATTCCATAGGGTAAGTAAAATATTTGAAGAAACAATCTGTATGCCGATGATTCTTATATAAAGGCATCAGATGCATACCCGGACATCACCTCTTCCCTACCCCGAACAACGCCCCCCCCCCCCGCCTCCGTCAGAACAGCTGAACGAACGAGCACCTGTCATCCTTTGCTTCATCTGATGGCGGCAGGATTCGAATCATCAGGGTTTTGAAATAAGAAGCCGATTATTCTCGGTCACGGTAGCTTAACATGTTTGATTTATTTAAAGCCAAAATGATGAACGTTTGTGTGTGACACGATTAGTTTCTGATTTTGAGATTATATGTTTAACGCAAAAATAATCGAAGACAAACATGGTCAAAATATTGTGATTCTAGTTTCTTCTGTTATTCCAATTTTTTTATGCTGTGCTCTGTTTTCGTTTTATTTTATTTCGTGTGAAAACCTTTAATATCGTTATTCTTAGTCACATAACTGAGGAAGCCTAGTAAAGGTTAAGAGCAGTGGGTGTAAAGATTGCAATTAATTGTTCACTTTTTATCACTCATAAGGAGATTATTTCTAATTTATCATGATTTAAGTTAAAGTCATTAAGTCGGTGTCATTGTCCATTTGTACATATGTGTCTAGGTTGTTACCTTGTACCTGTGAATGTTTAAATTAGATGCTCTGTTTTTAATTTTGAGTCATCACATCACTCAAAGTTACATTTCATGTAAGGAAACTAATTTTCAAATGAAAAAAAAATGTAAAATGTATTACCGCTTATTTACTTTTAATCTTTACTCTTAATACGTTTACTTCACTCTATGTACTTTTAATTTCTTGCAACTTCAAATAACCTTAGTTTATGTTTGAAGCATCATTTATGTCAGGCTTAAGGATTCTTCTGAATTAATTTGGCAATATCCATACGACAGAAACACTAAATGAAGCTTAATATGTCAATCAGATAAGTAACAAGAAGCCTTTGAGTTTTGTATTTTCACCATGGTTAAGGGAAAATTGACATTTCAGCTGTCAACAAAATAATCCAGACAAAAGCTTTTAAGAACAAATTATTGCTCATTTTGACACATAGTTTCTTCTTTATATTTACTATGGATAAAAAAGCATCGACCATTGTCAATATAATTATTACAAAGTAAATGAGAAGTTAATTTAAACTGCGTTTTCAATCACACTCGAACTTACTAAGTTTATGATCAAACGATATATATATTCAAGAGATACTTCAAGGTAAACCGAGCATACTAAACTGTATATGTACAGCACAACGTAGTCTAAGAGCAAGGGTCAAATCATTCATATCAAACTGCATTCTATTTCCAGGGTAACCATCTGACAGTTTTACACTTCATTTTAAATAAAAATTAAAAAATGCTCATTCATTGCAGTTTACTTAATACAATTAGCGAACATGTTGGTTTTTTGTTTTTGTTTTTTATTGTTGCTGTTCTTTCTTTTTTCTTTGTATTTTTAGGGAGGGGGTCACTTGGTCAGGTGATATAACAAGCAAGAGAAACAACATATCATTATCATAATATTACTGTTACCATTTAGAAATTGAATATAGTTTAATTCTTAAAGAATAAAAACACATATCACGAATTTAAGAGCCATCATAATTTTGTTTCTTGTTTATAAGTGTAATTACTTACACTGTAAAAATAGTAATTGTAAAAAATGAATTTCAATGAGTTTTTTCACTTGACTATCATCGTCGGAGGCTTGCTTTGTGTACATAATAATGATAACACGCATAACATTTCCTTTCAATTAAATACAAAAATGCTTAGTATAATTTGACCAGGTTAAGACAAGTACTGTCAAAATGTCAGTACAATTACAGCAAAAATGTTGAGTCAGAAGCGAATTTTATCTTTTACTCCCCTTTATCAATTTGCTTATAATACAAAAGCACAAATCTGTATTGTATTGATCAGCAAAACCTTTCGCTAGAACTGACAAAGCCCCATTTTGTCGTCCTGAATAATAGCAAGTTTAAGTCAGGAAAATGTGCAATTAATTATGTCTAATAGCTATTGAGAGGTCTGCAAAATGGATATGTTTGTGTTGATATAAAGCCTCTAGAAAGAGAAACGTGAGTTATACTTTCCCAATACGTCTGGCTTTATAAACATATGAAAATTTAGAATTCAGGTCGTGCTAAATTTCGGACTTAAAGATTTTATCATTATAAATTAAATATTAATAGATTTTTTTCTGAAAATATCTTCATTTAAATATCTTTAATCAACTCGTAAAGTTTTCTTGTGTAAGTTCAGATATAATTGTGTAATTATATAGTTGATAAATACATTAACATCGATGCCTTTTTAAGTATTCAAAACGTTAAAAATTTACATGAAAGAGCCAGTATGAACAAAACCTTCCCATTGCAACAAAATAACTCTAGATTAACAACACCTATGAAGTATGTCAGTGGTTAATTTGAGACATTTTTTAAATGAATTATCTGATAAAAAAGACATATCAGTAATTAAAATGTCATAGAAATAAAATGTAAAATCAGTCATAAAGCTCCTTTGCTAGTAAAAGAAAAACCCTTTTGATATTAAGATAACATGTGTCTTAGATGTTGCTTTTTTATTCTGCGAATAAAAACTGAAAATATAAGAATTAAAGAATAACAACATAGATTTTATAAATATATAAAACATTGGTATAATAGAAAATAGCACTAGTTAACAAGATTCCGGTTTAGCGTGATTTAACACTGTTGCAGAAGTTGTTTTATTTGCAGATACAGTCTGGTGGAATATATAGGAACTTATTGCACAGTTTGATAGATTCTTATCAGCAAACATTTTCAAGTACAAACGAAATGTATGTACCAGATCCTGTTTGCCACTCCACTTGAATTGATGAAAAATGAAGTGATGCAGAACTAGGTTCATTCAAGTTAAGTTTAGAACGGTACCGTACTTCTGACTTTGCAATGCCAAAATAAGATTTCAAAGGTGCAAAACATTATTCAAGAGACTAAGGAAAACATATTTTAGAGATAACAATTGTCCTATGTATTTCATACACACCTATAAAAATTAGCTACAAAGCACATAATATTTATCAGATGTTTTGGTACATTGGATTTTTTTCTGCATACAATTGAAATTTAATCTTATTCACTGATAGCTCCTGAAATCTCAATATTGCCGATTTCGCAAAGCCCACCAGACCTTTTGTCTCATTTAAGTGAATGAAATCTAAATACTATCGATTTCGCAAAGCCAAAAGACATTTTGTGTCATTTAAGCGAATATATCTGAAGAAGTATTCGCTTTAATTTGTTTTGCATACTTTTTGCAAAACTAAAATGGTGTTTTACCATGTTAAAAGACGAAAGATATATCTATTTAATCTATTTAATTGTGTAAAAAAGAATATTTAGAAATAAAGATACACCATTCGCATGTTTATCTCTTATTTGTAGTCACTAAGGTACCATTTTAGATATAAACATATAAAACCTGTTTTTATATCCTTGACGTAGTCATTCTCGTGCGTATTTAAATATATCAATGCAGCTAATGATAAAGAATATATTATTACAGATAACGCATTTCCAATTATGAAAAAAATAAACTAGATTTTTGGAAGAAACTAACATTTTGCTTAAATTCATACAGGTCCTTTTCACTAAGTTTACAGCGTCACAAGAATTCTAAAATATTTGTGTCATATTTTTAGTTGATTAATTAATTATTAGTATGATTATATTTTATCTTTAGAACATTTTACAGGCAAATAATATCAGACTGAAGCAAAGAGGGATTCCTTAATAAGTAGTTTGTGAAATTTAAAGGCAAAACCGATTTTGGCTTATTATTGTGTCTATATTATAAAATAGAGAAAAACAGAATCTCTTAACCAGGCATAATTGAAAACGTTGCAAGCTCAGTTCGATCGAGTCTGTTCATGGACGGTAGTGGTAGTTGCAAGCCCCTTAGAACCGACTTAAGAATTTTATATTTCACATGAACTGGTAATATTTTGAATTTTGAAACATCCGCAAATGTGTTATACAAACTTGTTTCACAAAAACCGTAATTGTAACAGAAACTAATTGGAGTGTAATCAAATAGGTCTTAATCTTTTTATAATATATTTAAAGAAGAACTTCTTCTACATATTTTTATCACATTAATATTTATTCAAACTTAAACGAGGAATGATAGAGCAGAAATGTCAGATAGTTAAGCGAACATGAAATCACTCTCGGTTTAAAGATTTAATGTTATAAACAATTTGTATGTAACAAATCAGGCCAAAATTGTCATGCAATTTTCTAGATTATATTTATGGAGCTTAATCAGCTTATTAATGCATAATGCCAAGTTTAGTTTTTTTCTGCGTAATTTGTTAATAGTTCATAGGTTGAGAATGAAATATATTGATGAATATCTTGCATGTCTGCATCAATAAAAAAATCGGATTAAGCATTGTACGGATACATTGAATAAATATAATAAATAATAAAAAAATAAAAATGAAAATAAAATATTACTTCGATAGGTGGAAAAGAAGATTAAAATTTCGAAATTGCCAAGTAATGATTTTGTGTAACATCTCCTAGCTTACAGTGTATTGAGTTTGGACTTGTATTTTAATCCCGTCAAAAGCTCACGAGCACTGAAGTGCAGAGTGTGATATGTTCTTGTTATGAGAACCAAGTCTACGAGAGCCAAGTACGAGTAAAAAATCAAGGTAATCCTACAATTAGCCTTTCAATATATACGTCCTTGAATTAGAACGAATTTACCCATACGTAATGACATCAAAAATAAAATACGAAATTGCTTTCTGTCAGATCGTATTTGTACACGTGGTAGATGCAGTAGATATTGTAGATTTACTAAGTTAAAATTATGTACAAACCAGATGTATTTAAATACTGATACAATATGCACGAAAACATTGTTTTATTAAAATCTAATTCGAATATAATTGAATAGGTCTTTATTTTTCTTTAATATTTTTGAAAAGAAACTTTTTCATACATTTATCACATTTATACTTATTCAAACTTAAACGAAGCTCGATAGAGAATTGATAAATAGGAATATATGCCTGTCTGATAGTAAAGTAAAAATGTAATCACTCTCTGTTGAGAAAATCAATGTTATAAACAATTTGTATGAAACAAATCAGGCTGAATTTTAATGCAATTGTCTCGATAAGATTCATGAAGCTAATGAATGTATACTGTCAAGTTCGTTTTTTTTTTCTGCGTAATTTGTTAATAGTTGTTTTATTTTATGTTGAAATGAAACATATTTATAGACACTTTGCGAGTCAGCATCAATAAAAAATTAACTGTTTTGTGAGTCCATGGACGTAAAACACGACAGCGTGACGGTCAAAAAGTAGGCCGGACGAACATATACAAGTGCAATATTGAAATATGTTATTTCACAAGCAAGCACTTGAATGTTGTTCTGTCATAACAAACATCTTTCACAATTAAAGAGAATATACAACTTAAACTTAAAAGTTCAAAGCAGAACTTATACTAGGCTTAGTTCATTTGGAAACTGTCATTTATATTTCTCTTTCCTCGATTCTTATTACAAATGAAAGATACAATTTTGAATAGTCTAGAAAAGGCTTGACAAGAAAGATTTCCCCCTTTCTCGACACAGATGAATAATAATTATATATTATTTTCTTTTCGCCAAGATCTTTAATAGCGGATTTATCCGCTCTAGACAAAGTAATTGCTAACTTGATACCCTATGTACTCTTAAAATAAACAACATAGGGTGTTACATAGTAATTTCGCTATTTTATATGTCACTTGACTAATTAACAAAAAAAATTTAGAGGAAAAAATTTCAAACTTAAATTCATATATGTTTACAAATATAAATGCATAATCCATAAAAGATATAAAGATATGCTATCAATACACTCAACAAAACATAGATATAGATACATACTTAAAGGGGCAGTACAATCAAGATGGAAAGCATGAAATGCTCTAATGATTTATTGCATTTTTAAAAATTGACCATTTATTTAGTTTTTTATTAGTTTTATGTACATATTTGCAGAAAAAAGTTTCATTAAATTCTTGCAAATACAGACCAGAAAATAGTCACACTGAAGTAGAACTGTTCAAATATGGCAATTCAAATTGTAATTTATTGTCTTACAAACTATATAAATTTTGTATTAAAAATGTCGTAAACATCCATTAAATCATTTACTTCAGGCATTTTGTCTCAGATTCACTTGTTTCACATAATAGTGTCGTAGTGCTCATTTCTGCATACTGATATATCATTTCAAAAGACATATTAAAGCATTAGAAAAATAATAACAGGAAATGTACGAAATAAAGATACAACATAATTGCATTTATCTCTGGAAATTAGTCTAAATGGTGCCAAATTACATATCTCCTTACATCAATAAGCTATAGAGACGACATGTAAAATCTTGAAGGCAAGTAAATACCCCAAAATGCATTTACTTTTATGCATCAAAAGTCTTATTACAGTTTTCAAAACAATATGTATTGGCTACCTCGCTCCCTTAGCAGCTTATTTTAGAAAATGAGCGTCAGTGGAACACTCGACCGATACGCAAGAGTACATAAACCGTCGTTTTCCTTTGTAACTACCGTAATAGTGATTTTGTTTAGAAGTCAAAAAACGTCTTTGTCACTATATTTCACAATTTTGTTCTTTCTAACAGGGATTTACAGGACGCAGGATTATGCGTCATATACGCATAAAATGCCATCCTGTATGCACAAAAATAAATTCTAAATACACATGGTCGCAGAAAAATTGTCTAAAGTAACTGTCATTTCCATATTTAAAAATAATTTTATATACCATGGACACACAAAAATTGTTAAGAGTAACTCTTTTTTCCCTATATTGTACGATATCTAAAATGTTTTTTATTTCAGAAATCAAAGTGGCAGACAAGTAAAATGATCATGCTGTTATCGAAATATCAGCGCGACACTAATGACTGTTTTGACAGCACAGAAATTAATCAATAGAACATCAATGTATGTATTTGAATAACAAATCAAATTTGTAACCAGATGAATTCATGCCATATAAGCCCTTATCTTAACAACCTATGGGTTTGATTTAATGATTCCAGGACCAATCTTGGTAAAATATATGTGTATGTGAACATTGCATGATGGTAGATGGTTATCAAAGTTATCGTCTGCAAACTAAGCACGTCGTCTGTAATTTTTTTATGATTGCTTTATTTCACGCATTCGGTACGTAAATAAAAGACGGTTGCAGCGATTTTTCTATCTTTTTTTCTCCAGTGATGGTATTAAAGTAAATACTAAATATTGACGAATTTCTAATGTTAAAAAGGTACCAAATCAGTATAAGAAACTTAAATTAATATCTAAAGAAAACCTTTTCATGATGAATCAACACATGAAAAATCACATTTTTATTTTTATATGCTATTTTAACTTATCTTTTCATCTTTTCATATTTTGTAACTTCTTTAATACAAACACAGTGAACAACATACTTTTTAAATAATAAATGACTTTAAATGATTAATGTGTAAAACATATTTGTGCATGTACTTACTTATAACTAACAATTTAAACTGACCTAGAGATATCATAGAAAATTAATTAGGTTTACCATGACGTAGTGCCCTTTAAAAGGTACCTCTTTGATAACAAGGGGTGTTCAAATATGAATGCAAATGGGTCAATTTTCAGAAGCGCTAACAAACAGTGCCAAAATAATTATATCAATCCTTCAAAATACTCAACACCATGTGATATACAAAGTTACAGTCTTTTAAACCAATATTTAAGTTCGTTTTCATAATATTTTCAAGGTATACTGTTCAGTCACTGAAAAATAACCTAGCGTTCATATTTTTTTCCAGCAAGGTTCTTTTTTCGCCTCGGAAACAGGAAAAGTCACAAGGGGTAAGATCTGGCAGAATAAGGAGGGTGAGGAAGCTCGTGTCGGATATTCTCGTACAATTATAGTCGCTTTGTGTGACGAAGCATTACAATGCAACAACCTGACGCCACGGAGACCAGTTGCTGGACGACGGTTTTTGATTTTTTTTAATTTATTAAGAGCCTTGCCATCGTTAATCTTGGCCTTTAGTAAAGAAAATTACATGCTTGACCTTTTTGAAGTTCATGATGCGTTTTCTATGCAAGGTCTTTGACTTCCTTTGGTTGCCCATAATTTGTTATGTATCTTTAGCTTGGGCTCATAAAAGTGAACCCACATCTCATTGCCAGTGATGACGTTTGTAAAAGATCGATTGTTGTATTTAGGGAACTGTTTCAAAAATTGTTTGGAGATTCTTACCCAAGCAAGTTTTTTTCTCTTTAGTATGGAGATAGGGAATCCATCTGGCACTTATCCTTTTCATTTTGAAATCATGTCTGAGAATTGTACAGAGCCACCAACGCATTTTGCTATATACCTTGTTGTAAATCTTTCATCAGTAGCAATCAAATCCTTTATTTTTGAACCATTTTGGCAAAGTTGCTGTTTTTAGACGTCGTGCATAAGGTGCATTTTTTACTGAATCCACACCTCTTTTTAATTTCTTACACCACCATTGACAAATGGAAAAGAAAATTCATTATTCCCAGAAAATTCATTATTCCCATAAACACGACATATTTCATTAAATGTGTCTTTCGTCTGTATACCAAGAATACAGTGGTTCTTGATAAAGGACCTTATTTGGTCAGTAAAAAAAAGACATTTTCCCAACCATTTTAGCTTTAGTATACACGTGTAGATAGCGTTTATCGAGCTATTGTCAAAGCTAGACTGAACAGATTTGCACATGTAATGTATCGATTGACGGCTTACACAACCATCTATGCGATAAATGTACAAAGTTCGTGTAAAACGTGCTAAAAAGCGAGATGTTGGCCTAGTTGCATTCATATTTGAACATCCTTTGTATACCGATTTGTAATGTTTGTATTAAGCGATCTCTTTTAAGAACAAAAGTATTAGGCCTGGATAAGAATTAACCGATAAAGTAACTTAACTGATGGTGACATGCAAACCTGTCATATATTTATGTCGTTACAAAAACTGTATATAAATTAAGCAGAAAAGACATTATACATACGTCAAAAAGTAAATGCAATTAAGATAATTGCATCAAAGGTCGCATCAAGTTCGACATGATATTATCCATTTATCTTATCTCATCTATAATTAATCTGATCAACTTGAGCTAAATTTCAGACATGCGTGTGTGATGTAGTTATAAATGTATTCAGTTGAAAGATTGATTAAAGGATTTGATTGTTTAATGTTCAGTGTTTTGATTGAAACATGATAAGTAAATAAAGACATCAACAGATGTAATCAAGCGGCCGCTCGTTCGATCCTTGGGTGAATTGAATACCATAATGCTGACATTTTATTATTAAATGACTATCGAGTCTGCAATTCTCTTGTGATTTTGTTGTTATTAATGCTTCCGAGTACCAGATTTTTTTCCTTATTACAAAGATAATCTTATAAACAAAATTAACATTATACTGTCTGAGCAATAATGAAATGGAAACAATACAGGTCGCCGATACGGCTAAATGTAAATTTGATTACAAATGAGTACAAGTTTAAATCGCGCATCAGGTAATTCAGTGCAGGTCATCAAAGATATTTTATTGTCACATACTGTCACTTAAAGCAAATACAAAAAAAACAAAGGGCGACGTTCGTATATTCTACCATTCTATAAATCACATCTAGGTTGTAAAAACTAAATTTATCTTTTGTCTGACACAAGCATAGAAAATGTCATGTGTCGACTTTCCAACAAAAAGTGCCCCTCCGTTCATTATGTCAGGCCAGAGCAGGGACCTAAGAACAACAACCAACGTCGTTCCGTAAGCTAGCTGGATAACTTCCTCACCTGAAAGAAACCAAAATCCCTAAAGTGATTCAAACCTACAGCGGTAAGGGGAAAGTGATAGGAATAAGTGCCTGTGATGGAATGTATTGTTTTTAAGAAGCACACAGAGAAAAAGTAACAACATTTTTTTCAGTTTGTAGTTATAAAACATGACATCTTTGAATATTACGAGATCAAAATTTGGGTTGTATTGAAAGCTTTTCTCGGACTTTGTAAATAACATTGCGCTTTCATGAAGCCGATGCATCTTGCAGACTACTCCATAACTATTAGAGATAATTGTGTGTTTTCTATGCGAAGACTTGCCACTAATTAAGTAAACGCATGGTAAGTTTATTTCAGCAAGGTCGCTATTAAAGGAGTTTCACTAACAAGACAGACACAGACATTATTTTATCAGTACGATACACATCTCAAAAGTAGAATAAGGATATATTTTGTCAATAATGTTGTCCAAATTCCCATTTCTAGTGGCCTTATCTGTCTCATCGACGTATTAAAGGGATACATGCGTATCTCATTTTATATGTTTATGCTTCTTAATAACTTATCTTAAGCCCCTTAATGCGAGGTACCTAGCTACAATGATTATACATGTTTTGTTGTGTTTTATAACGAATGATTTAGCCAATATTTATATTTATATATCACATCAAACCCTTGTAGATTTCAAACCAATTGCATCTCACCGCTGTCGGTTCGAATCCCGACAGGAACTTTGGATTATTTCATGTGAGGAACCTATCATCTAGCTGATAGGTTTATCGATGTTTCTACTCAGGTGTCCGTTCGTGCCTGAAATAATGCGCAAAATGGCACCTGAGGTATTTCTCTACCAAAGCATTTAGTCGCCATATAACATAAATTGTGTTTGTGCTATGTTAAACCAACCTAAAAGAATGATACTTTTTAATTTTGTTTTGTCTCTCTGAACTCAGTCAAAATTCAGTTAGGCATTGAATAGTTTAATCATTTTTGCTTGTTAAAACGGTTTTTATGCGTTTTCTTGAATTACGCCTGTATTCATTTTGAGGAAATATTTGTCCAATTTAACTTCTTACGTTTAGTTTAAAATAATCCGTTTGATAAGTAGGTGTCTGAGTTTTGTTAGATAAAAATGAAATATTAATCTTTTCTCCTTAACATAGTGATAATATCATTCCTAAATGTTCCGTTTCAATTATCTCACTGACATAAGCTTTATAAAGTGTGTCTGTCGAAATATATGTGACAAAGTTGTTTTTGAAAGGTCCTCAAGTTTGACATAAAAGACACTTCAATCACTGGATAATGCTATCCTATTACTGCAAAGGACATTTGGACATTTGTTGGGTTGAATGTTCATTCTGTTTTTGGTTTTTGTAGAAATTAAAAGTACGAGAAGGACATAAAGGTAATTATTTTCAGAGCAATGTATACAAGAACCACGACATAAATTTTAAAAAATCTAAGCGGTATCTAGAAAAAAGGCAATTGTACCTCGATATCTTTGCCGATCACATCATTTCCTTATGCCATGAAACATTTACATATCATTTTAATAATTGTCCCAAGATGGTTTTAAGATTACTTTACGGTGATAAGCTTTTATCGTCATTTCCTCTAAGATAAAAACTTTCTCGATTATTACATTGACGAAAATATTCTTCCTGTTTAGTGATATTTACATGACATTTTGATATTAACATGACATTTATTTCTGAAAAATGATGAAATGATTTATAACATAAGACATTTCTTATAGACGAGGAACGATCGTATCATTCAAATAATTAAATTAATTCAAATAATTAAAATTTCGCATTTCAAGAGTTTAAAGAGCATACTTTTAATCACGAGTGCGTTTATTGACAAAACGTATCAATTCGAATTGATACCTATCTTAAATACCATGTCGTTGGTCTGTGCAATCTTGATAAATTGTTGGATTTATTGCATAACATATAAAAAACAATAATAAAGATCAACAAGGCAAAAACAACGTTCACAGGACGCAGCCCCCTGACACACCAAAGCAGGACACCTAGAAGACCCCTAACAAAATCCTGGAACGGACACAAGGGCGGCGAAAGGAGAGGGACATATAATGTGTGAAATAATATAAACTAAAACGGACCCATATATGGGAATTAAAGAAATTTAAAGATATTAAGATTATCGAATATCTTACAAGCACTTATGCTCAATTAATTTTTTATGTTTTAAGTATTCTAACGAATCCAATAAATTCAATTGATGTAAGTACTCTTTCAAGCATTAATCTTAAGTGGATAATTAGTTTTAAATCTTGAAGCAGAATGTACATTTACACTGACTATATCGGCTGTTTTTTCAATTAATGTATGTTCTAAATAACAATTTAACACATCTTGAAATACTCTCCTTCCTTCATTTATACTATTTTTAATACTAATGTAAATTAATGACTAATTACTATTATAAGTAATTTACTTTCTTACTTAGTGTGTGTGCGCGTGCACGCGTGCGTGTGTTAGTGTGTGTGTGTGTGTGTGCGTGCGTGCACACACACGTGCGTGCATGTGTGTGTGTGTGTGTGCGATTATACAGTATTGTCCTGAACATTTTAAAAACTCCTATCATGATTTAATACCTATGTTACTATATATAGTAACAAAATCTAGGGTATTTCAGGGCCATTATGGCAAGATCTAGGTCATTATGCAATTTCGGCCGCCTTGCTATTCGGCATTATTTTTCCATTATGGGCGAGTGAATGAGCGCACGTGCAAAATGACGTTATCAACTCTCAGTGACTTTCAAGATGGCTGCTGACGTTGAATGAACTGTAGTCACTTGCACAAAAAACTTTCAGTTTAAATGACGTAATCAGTCTCAATCAACAAAGCTTAACATTGAAGATTTATAAACACAAGAAAAGAATACAATAACTCTACCAAAGACAAAATATAACCCTCAGAATTTCCAAAAATGATTTCAGTTTGACTGTAAAAATAAGATCGGATCGATGACAAATGGAGCTAGACATCAGTCTCGGAGGCACAAAAGTTAATAAACTGGCACTATATGTTATTCTCACAAACAGATATATAGAGTTTTTATCGATATAATCAACAATAAAACAACATTGTCTCATATTTATTTTGTTTTCTCATGTTTTCAAATGTATTAATAAGAGGGTTAAACTGAATGACATATTTTTGATTACATTGACAACTGTCCGTTTCTTTGAAAGGGCGACAACCAAAATTAGCGGCGATGTCTAAATGCCGTATTTCGGACATAGGTATTAAAGATGTTAATACTTGGTTGCTGCTCGGCATTATGCGATAATGGCCCTCGAGTTCATAATGTCCTTCGGACCTGCGGCCCTCAGGCCATTATGCACATCTTCGGGCCATTATCGCATAATGCCAAACAGCAACCAAGTATTAACCTCTAAATAACATGTTATGAATTACTCATACACGCAGTAAAGGTAAACAATCGTTCGTATATATTTGCAAATCGTATAATAAAATTACCTTGATTTTATTTGCTGTTTAGTAGTCCTTGAATCCTTGTTCTTATAAGGACTAAGAACATAAATAAAAATACAAACAGAAAAGACAATAAATTTGCAAATTGAAGAATGCGAAATCTTGAACAAGTGCCACGTGCCTAATGTATTATAATGTTACATTTCAGTTGATATAACCTTAATACGAAGATGATTTCGAGAAAATAGTTTTGTTAAATGACAAAATCCGCTCCTTTAATACTAGTAGTTATACGTTCATTTGATGCTGAAATCGGGGCTGAAATTGAGAAAACAACAAAAAACATACTGTTGTTTATATTGTTGAAAAAGAAAACTACGCTAAAGAGACCAAAAATTAAGCTACATTGTCATTAAACAATGTTCTGTTTCATCTAGGTGTCGTTATCTAGAGTAATTTATCATCAGGCCTTTTATAAAAGCGCGTTATTTCAGAGTGTTTTGGATTAAAATTAACATTATACATTTGATTTACATCTTTAAAATTTATTGAGCCGTTCCGCTGGATAGCTTTATCAAAATTATAACATAAAACAGACGTGATATCAAATATATAACGTAACGTCTTTGATATTGCAAAATAAACCGTAACGTTAATATTATGCATATTTTTTAGTTAACTCGTACAAAAACACGTCAAGTTTAAAAATATTATATAAAATAGTTCCTTTTAGTAAAACCAAAATAGGAAACAGCATAAGCTTGATAAATAAACATTTAGTAATATTTACTTAATATAAAATAATAATATACACTTTTCAAGAAAATATGTAAGCAAAATTAAAACTTGATTTGACACTTACCTAACCAACAAATATTTAGTATTCAGCTATTGCATAAAATGTAATAAAATAGATAGGAAAACGAGGCCTTAAATCAATTATGTTTTAAAGTCAGAAAAGAAATGTTCAAAATCCAATAAAAAAGAAAAATGCATTTTAAATAAATCGTTAGGAATTTATGTCACGAGGAAATACATTTTATTACATGAATTTACAACTAAATTAAAAGAAAAAATTTCCCTATGGTATCACGCTAAGAAAAACTTATGTTATAATAAGAAATTTTATTTCTTCCATTACCGTCCATATATAACCTAGCATGTGTTATCAGCAGGGACTTTATTTTGTATGTGTATGAGAGAAGGGATAAACATTTCATTTTAGAAAAAGATGCAAATCTTAAAAATCTTGAAAAAAGACAGCAGCCACGTAAAGAATAGGATTAAACGTCAATGTTCAATATCAAACTGAATGCAATTATAATGTTGTAAATGTTATCCTCTAGCATTATGCTCGAATATGCTATCCTCGTGTATTGCTCGAATATGCTATCCTCGAGTATTGCTCCAAATTATATGGTTTACATGCAGAGAAAAGGCAACAGTTGTCTGATTCTGAAATGTCTATAGAGAGCCATACTTAGGCTGGATGATTACATGTATTTTATTTAGCACTTTAGATAATATAATGATTAAAAGAGGCAGATGAAATACAGGTTCAGAAATCATTTCAAAAACCAATTTGTCTTTAAAGTTACATATTGGTTTCACAAAAGCAGTAAAGCAAAATGAAAGGAGTAATTGGTTTGGAGTTGAATCGTAACTGATTGCATGAAAAATGACAAATTGGCGCAGTTGCGAATGTGAACATCTCTTCCAATCAGGAATTGTTGTCTAGATTTGTCTAAAATAAATAAGTTCTAGTAAAAAAGAATACTTGCCATTTAATGAAAACAAATAAAGTCTTTCAAATCTACCTGTTGGTTTTATTTATTTCGAATGACATCAAAAGTTATTTGATGTACGATTACTTGCAAAACACTGCTTTTATAAAATTGAGAAGAAAAAGCTTCTTCTCTTTCATAATAACTGATTATATATGTTTAAACGGAATACTACTTCTATTTATATATTTGATCTAAAATTGATAATAGTAATCATGACCTTTTCTCGGAAGTGAAATTGTAGGGTAATATCACTAAACAGGAATAAGGCTGAAAGTTCTCGTTTACGGAAAAGATTTATTTTCAGCATGATACAAAAATGTATATAGATAATTATACACCTATCATGCATAATTATTTAAATGATATGCAAATGAAACCGGTAATTTCGTGTGTCTTATAAAATGATGAAAATCAAAATAATGATTTCAGATAAAGCCTTTGTCTAGACTACATAACCGTCAATTTATCAGCTACAGGAAAGACATTGCGAGGACTGAAGCTCTTATTTCGCAGTAAGACAACGACGGAAACTACATATATTTTAATTGTAAGTAGAGGCTTTCATGAGCACGAAAAATGTAATCCTACATGGATTTCTCTGATTTTGTATTTTGATCCCTCACGGTATTCACCTTAAACAGATCTCCGGATCCAATCTTTGAAGGTATGTCCATAGTCTGTTTTAGGTATTTTATGAAAACTATGAAAACACTAAAATATTGTGGAACCGAGATATTTGCGCTGGACCAATTTTCAACCTGAAAGGTATCGTTTAGCTTTAAAAACAAAAACAAAGTCACAAGGTGCGAGATTGGGTGTATAATTGTATATGGAGGATGGGGGAGCACAATTTTATACTGCTTTTAAAAACCTTGCACTATAGACTACTTGTGCGATGACGCGTTGTCATGCAGCATTCTTATATTGGCCAATCTCGTTGTGGGTCTTTGTTTTTCGGAGGTACATGTATTTGTTTAGGTTTCGAAGAAAATAAAATAAAATTTCGCATTAACAGCTTTGCCATAGGAAAAGGAACATGAATGGAGGGAGCATGAGTTGTAAAGGAAATAGCATACATTACTCTCTTTACACTGATAATTTTGCAATGCTTTGTTTGTTTGGATTTTTACGGCACGTCAACACATAACTGGCCATATCGTGCCGAATGCTATAATAGGCTTAAAATATTATGTAAAACATTGTAAATGACAATAGAAATGAGCCAATTAGATCCTAAAATACAAGTTTATCTCTTTTAAATAATCAATTATGTTTTTTGATGGAATTGTATTAAAAAGTTCTTTGAGTGAATTTACAGAATAAAATCTATTACGGGCCTGTGAAAAATCATGACATTCAAGAAGAAAATGCTTGACAGTAAAATTTTCATTACAACCTACACAGAAAGGGGCATTGTCATTTGTGAGGAGATAAGAGCGGGTAATTTTAGTGTGTCCAATTCGGCATCGAAGAAGAACTGTTTGATCACAGCGGTTTGACAGAGATAGAGATGGTGACATATCAAGAGATGGGTTTATATCGTGAAGTTTATTAAAAACGGCATTGTCCCAATTTGCTTTCCATTCAGATGATACGAGTTTATTTATAGCCGGTCTAAAATCACAAGCAGGTAACAATAAGTGAGTTTTTTGAAAATTTAATGAAGCATCTACTTTTTCATTTTCTCGTATTCCTACATGGCTTGGAATCCAATATAATTTAACATATTTTGTTTTTAGTATATCATGAAATCGCAAAAGAAGTTTCTTTACCATGATATTGTCAGATTTTTTTTAATGGATATTAAAACAGAAAGCGAGTCAGAAAATATCACAAATTTATCGTGGGTATGCTGTGCTATGTATGACAATGCTAAATCGATAGCTTTTGCTTCAGCAGTAAAAATTGATGCATTATCTGGTAACCTCATACTAGATGTAAAATTATTTTCAAACACAGCCGCACCTACTTTGCAACCTTCTTTTGAACCGTCCGTATAAATATGTATAAAATCTTCATGTTCTTCCTTAATTGCTAGAAACTTCTCTTTGAAATATTCAGGTGAATTTGATGCCTTTTTTATATTTGAAAGGTTAATATTTATTTCCGGGGAATTATAAGTCCAAGGTGGAACATCCTCATCGTCATTTTGAAGGATACTGTCTGGATTAATTTTAAGTTTATCTAAATCATCTTTTAAACGAAGGCCTAATGGTTTAATTTCCTTTGGTTTGCTAACAAATTTTTCAGTATAACTTGGTTTGAAAATAATATTTTTAGCTGGATTTTTCCTATTAGATGAAATTCTAGTTGCATATTGAAGTGATAGTTTTTTACGACGAAGATAAAGCGATGGTTCCCCAGCTTCCGCATATAGACTTTCTACAGGTGAAGTGCGAAAAGCACCTAAAGCTAAACGTAAACCCTGGTGATGTATGGTATCTAGCATTTGAAGGTATGATTTTCTTGCGGACCCATATACTACAGATTGTACTTGATAAAACCTTAAGTAAATTTAAAGCTTTTAGGCATTTAGTTTTCAAATGTTTAATATGTGGTATAAAAGAAAGTTTTTTATCAAATATAATTCCTAGAAACTTAGCTTCATCAACTACTGGAATTTTAGAACCAGATATGTAAAGTTCAGGGTCATTATGTTGTTTTCGCAATCGGCAGAAATGAACACATTGAGTTTTTGACTTTGAAAATTTAAACCCATTTTCTATTGCCCACTTCTGAATTTTATCTAAATTTTGTTGAAGTTGCCGTTCAATTGTTCTCATACTTTTCGATCGATAGCAGATAAGAAAATCGTCTACATATAGAGAACAATCTATGCCTGGTGTAAGAGCGCTAGCAATATTGTTTATTTTAAGGCCAAAAAGTGTAACAGAAAGTATGCTTCCTTGAGGAACACCTTGTTCTTGTTGGTGATCCTCAGAAAAAGTTGAACCAAGTCTTACTTTAAAGTGCCTATCGTTTAAAAATCCAGAAATGAAAAGAGGAAATCTGCCTTTAAGTCCAGCATCCTTTAGATCTTTTAGGATACCATATTTCCAAGTAGTATCGTAAGCCTTCTCAAGATCAAAGAAAATTGATACCAGGTGTTGTTTATTTACAAAGGCTTCTCTAATAAAAGTTTCAAGTCGTACAAGATGATCGTTTGTACTTCGCTGTTTATGAAAACCTGACTGAAAATTAATAATAATTCCATTATTTTCTAGATACCAAACTAACCGATTATTTATCATTCTTTCGAATGTTTTGCAGAGGCAACTTGTCAGTGAAATTGGGCGATAATTTGTAGGGTCAGTTGAATCTTTTCCAGATTTAGTGATAGGAATAACCAACGCATTTTTCCAAGTGTTAGGAAATTCACCAGAAACCCAAATTCTGTTAAAAATTTCAAGAAGCAAGTCAAGAGATTGGGGCGGTAGGTGTTTAGGAAACTGGTAGTAAATTTCGTCCGGGCCTGCAGCACTGTCTTTTGCAGTTTTAATTGAATAAATTAAGTCGTCAATAGAGAAAAGGGAATTATAGTCTTCGTCATTTCTTGAAGTAAAATTAATATGTTCTTTCTCAGCTTTACATTTGTGTTGTTGAAATTCATTTGAATAATTGTTTGAAGAAGAGTTCTTTTCAAATGTTTTAGCCAAAGTTTCTGCAATATCCGTTTTTGTTTTGGCATATTGGCCATCACCAGTTTTTTAAGTGAACAATTGGACTCTTTTTATACTTACCACTTATTTTCCGTACTGCATCCCAGACTTTCTTAATAGGAGTATTTGAATTAATATTTGAAACATATGATTGCCAGGATTTGCGTTTAGACAAACGAATTGATCTTCTAGCTTTAGCTCTAAATATTCTATAATTTTCAAGGTTTTCTGTTGTAGGGCGATGTTCAAACTTTTTTAGTGAAGCTTTACGTATGCGAACAGCTTTTTTACATTCATCGTTAAACCATGGCTTTTTGATTTTGTTGCTATTATTTTTTGTTAATGGAACAACTTTGCAGGCAATAGTATGTAATGCTGAAGAAAACGTTTCAGCTATATCAGCAGAAGTGAAATTAAATTCATTTTTTGTTAGACCAATGGAACAGAGCCTAGAAAATGTTTCCCAATCTGCTTTCTTAAATTTAAAAAATTGACGTCTTTCATCTGGTATAGAGTCATTTGATGTAAGTAACAATGGAAAATGATCACTGCCGTACTGGTCATCTAACACTTTCCAATCGAAGTCCAAGAATATAGCAGAGTGGACAATCGAGAGGTCGATGCAAGAAAACGTACCTGTAGCTGGATGTAAATATGTAGGTGACCGATTGTTTAATAAACAAAGCTGAAAGTTATCTATCAATTTTTCAGTTATATTACCCTTGTTATTTGTAGATGTACTGCCCCACATAGGATTATGAGCATTAAAGTCGCCTAAGAGAAGGAAAGGTGATGGTAATTGTCGAACAATACTCTCAAGTTCATCACTTGTTACCGTTATATTTGGAGAAAGGTATAGAGAACAAATTGTTAGAGGTCGATGTAAGGTCACCTGCACAGCTGTGGCTTGTAATCTTGTATTAAGTTTTAGTTTTTTTTGTGGAACGCAATTTGCGATAGCAATGCTTGTACCACCTGATGTTCTGGCGTTACTAGTGCATATATAGTTATATTTTGTTTGTTTGTTTGTTTGTTTTATTTTACGGCTTTTTCAACAGTATTTCAGTCATATAGTCGGGTAGTTTCCTAACCATCGTTCCTGGAGAGTTACACCAGTACTAGACTACCTTCCTCCGCGCTAAACTACCAAAGCATCTCCCGGGGATCGAACCCACGCCAGAGAATATAGTTATATAGTGTATAACCTTTTATAGAGATATTATCTTTAGGAGATAACATGGTCTCCTGAAAACATAACACATTTGGAGATAATTTTGATAAAAGTAGAAGTAGATCATTATAATTTGACTTTAGACCACGGTAATTCCATTGTAGGATAGAATGATTTCTATTATCCATTTTAAAGAAAATTTATATCATTTAGGAAATTTTATTGGACTTCTGCTATTCGGAGTTGGAGGAGGGGAGAGGTATAGATCCTCATCCTCCATCAATTGGGTGTCGTGAAGTGGATCGAACCGATTTTCTGTGTTGATCGGGTTCCGCATTGCTTTTTTCAACCGATCTGTGATGACAATTCGCTCTTTAGGCGATTGTTTTTGAATAACTTTCTCAGAAGATGCTATTTGAATGCTTGCGGTTTGCTTCTTTGGAGAAGACTTTAATGGTGACTGAGTCTGCACAGAGGTAGACTGCTTACTTTGTGAAGCTGTATGCTTTGAAGGTAATGGTAACTTAATTTGGGGGCATTGACATAAGTTGACCTGTACTGCAGAGTCAACCATCTTAACAGACTTTGTAACTGCAGCTGAATACGACAGTTGTTTTGGTCCTTGTGATTCAACAAGCTTTCGTGCATCTTGAAAGGAAATATTTTGCGTATACTTCTGACGTAGAATTTCTTTTTCCTTTAACCACAAGGGGCATGACCGGGAGGTGGCGTTATGCTCTCCTCCACAGTTGGCACATTTGACAGGGACGTTACAAGTCTCATTTTTGTCATGGTTTGAACTGCATCTGCGGCAAATAGTCTGCCTTGCACAATTTGATTCATGATGACCAAATTTGAAGCATTTGTAACATTGCATTGGGTTTGGAATGTAAACCACAACGCGAACTTTAAGGTAACCTACTCGAATCGATGATGGAAGAATGGGTGTAGAGAATGTAACTATAAGGCTATTCGTTGGCACTTTATTACCATCTCTTGTAGAATAAATGCGCTTGATATTTGAAACCTGCTGCGACTTTAACTCTTCAGCAATACCATTCTCTGCCATTCCAGCAAGGTCAGCACATTTGATAACGCCCTTGCTGGAGTTCAGAGACTGGTGAGGCGTGGCAGTTGAATCGATATTGAAGAAGGTTGTGCATTTCAAAATATTTTCTACTTGTTGCTTTCGCTCTACCTCTATCAAGAGTCCACCATTGCGTAGTTTCTTGACAGATTTAGGCGTACCAATTAAAGCTGTAAGTTGTTTTTCTATAATGAAAGGGCTAAGTTCAGTTAGTGATTTTGAGCTGTTTGATTTGATTATCAGAAAACGGGGAAAACTTCCATCAACTGAATCGTTACAAATTGAATCTTCTTGCGATTTTCGTTTTTTGGTTTGGGAATCCATGATAAATTTATGAAAAATTCGTCTCCCGGGTTCCCCAGCCACCTCGGACTCCAACATGGGGATGTGCGATGGAGACGGATATCCAGTCTCCGCACAACAAGGCTACCAGAGAGATATACTCGTATAGATTGTAAATAATTACAATTTACACAATAAGCCCATTAGCCACCGCCTTCTTGGATATGTTATAATGTATTTATAATGCAAATGTGAAAGATTGTAATATAACGGCACCCATAATTACAGTTTTAGTAGGAATTGAAAGGTATACTAGAATCACAAGTAGGAATCAAAATATGTGCTTTGAATTGTATTCATTTCGGGACCGTGTAAGTTCAATGAAATCTGCAATTGATTTAGAAATATATATCCAAGGGCAAGGCATGACCAGCCGATTGACCAAAAAGCCGGGCTCACTTGGCCACCCGTCTACCCTAAATCAGAGGCCAAAGCAGTGTGTTGGGAGTACTGGAGATCCCTGGGTATCCCTCAACTACCAGGACCCTCTTTTCTAGGTTACGGGACGCTGCCCACGGCAAACAGGCAGTCTGGGTGTTGGCCATATGTCCGTCATACAGGCGCACAGCAGCGCACCTCCATAACGGACATATGTTACTCCTCCTCACCACGTAGAGGTACCCAAAAGAGGAGGTTTTGCAATGCATGGTAATTTGCTTGACTTTGTACCCCAAATCTTGATTTGGTTAATAAATATAAAAAAGTGCTATGAATACTAAAAAGTACAACCAAAGCACTATTTGTATGTATATTTTCTTTTATAAAGTAACAAGATCAAAGGTCAAACTTTGTGTTAACAAGAGTCCAACAACCCGAATCTATTTATGGAAATAGTTTGAGAGTAATGTTATAATAATATAAGCAAACGAATAAATGTAAACCCTACATAAAGTATGATTAAGTAGTGTTGTCTCTTTGACAATGCATTGTTTGCATGTAAAATAAAACATTGTACAACATCTTTTAGGGAGTCTAAAAGAAAATGATAAACGACTTGCATATCGTCGAAATTCGGTTAAATGATAGCATTGTTATAGCACTATCTTTATGACCGTAATATGTAGAACATACCTGTAGATTAGTTATGATGTATCCTATACCAATGTGGTAAATAATATTAACAGAAATTTGATCTCCTTCACCCTTATTAAAAGATCATCACATTTGATAAAATTTTAATTTTGTCTGTTAATTAGAAATGTTTTGTAAACTTGAAACATCTTGCTACTTCTAATGTGATGTTATTTATGCCTGAAATAATGCTAGAATGGGGATTTGCTAATAACAAAGATAAAATGCACTTTACTACAATGTTATTATGTATAACTTCTTTATCCAGAAATAAAAGGTGATAACGGTTATTTTAAATAAAAATAGAGTGGAATTTGTTCTTCTTATTTAATAATATCTTGACCAATCATAAAAGTTGTAACATAATTTCTTTACCATTAAGTAGCATATTATCTACCTCAATACAAGGATTTTCTTCATTTTGTAAAAAAATAAATTATATGGGAATCATTGCAGGTCTCTAAACAGCTTAATTTAATCTTATAAAATTATATCTTAATAACAAATGATGTAATTAGTTTTAGGAATAAAACGCGATTTAAAGAATGTATGTATGTAGTACGTTACTGAAATTTTGTTTTTGTCAGTTTAAGTCTATTTTAGTAACTTTTACCAATGAAATAAGATATAAAAAATATAACATAGGGCGAGTTAAAGTCCTTATATAATTTACAGTGCAACAAGGATGTAGAACATGTTGTACTTGAGAAGCCCCAAAGAAAGAATAATCTTTTTATATTCAATTTGTAATGATTAAACAAAAGACCTTGATTTGTCACACGACCTCAATTTTGGTGATACTTAAAGAGTATAAATGGCTTCTTCGGAAGTTGTAAATAACATTACTCTTTTCTAGGGCTTTATATAGCTAAAGAACCAGATACACTTTAAGCCTACTTGATAACTATTGATTATAACTGCGTCATTATTTGACTAAGACTTTCTATTTGTTAATTAAACAAATAATCGATTAATTACAACAATGACGCAAAACTGAATAACATAATGCTTACTGTATATTAAAGCATATCATGATGTAATACAAACAAATAAATCTGATTTAAAAGTAATATCTGAGTAATCTTTCTTAAAGGCAATCGGGAAATGGAAAGTATAACTATTTTTTTACCTCTAATAAGGCATATTTTGTTATGTTTCTTGTTTCTTAATCAGAAGGTTTAAGAATCATCTTTCCTGTTTTTGCGGACAGACAGTCTGACTAACGAACAGACGGTCTGACTGACGGACAGACTGACGGCCAAACGATTGTGATAATAAGATATATTTTGAAGCTCAAGAAATGCAAATTTAATTATTGTTTGAAGATTTTATCGTGTTTCATATATTAGAAACGTCTAGGTTATAAATCATTTTTCGGAAGTTTACAGTCATGTCGTTATCACTGTGAAACAAGAAGATTGTTGACTGTTTCCCTCGTCCACGTAATAATCGACAAAAGATTTTAGCTATGAGGAAATGACGATAAAAGCTGATCAATCTAAAGTAATTTTAAAACCATCTTGGGATAATTATTTAAATGATATGTAAATGATTCATCTTACAAATGATGTAACTTTCAAGATCGATATGCCTTTAAGTTCTAATCGTTTCTTTTTTGTTGTATTAGATATGATATTAGATATGCGTCTTAAACCTGGCATTAATGAGGGTCATATAACATACCAGACAAATTTACGATATATTCATATGTCCCTGAAACCATTTTGCTTGAATTTCACGTGGAGGCAGTTGTATGACAATGGGCATTATTATGACAACTATATTTCTGGAGTTATGTCCCTTTTTTATTGAGATTTTTTTTCTCTAGAAATGCCTATTCAGAATGATTTTAAACCTTAAAAATGATATCAATATGAAACTTTAAACACTTAGTGATCATGATAAGACGCAGTAGTTATATCAAAGGTCATTATCTTGAAAGCAACATATATTACAGTTATGCCTCGTTTTAACTTAGAATTTTTGACAAAATTACCTAACTTATCAAGTAGAATGATTTCAAAAGCATGAACGTTATCAACATGAATCTTGGAATACTTGTTTGTCATGACAAGGCACAATTGATAAGTGATAATTGGCATTATTTTCTAAAAGCTATATTATTTCTTTAAGTTATGTTCCTTTTAACTTTGTCAAAATATTTGGACCCATATATAAGGGACGTTTTCTGATTATATACATCCTGTGGGGTTATAACCGATAGGGAACTTTTGTATTGCTTGCAATACTTATATAACACATTGTTGTTGATACTTTGATATTTATGTTTTAATATCAATGTTGACTTTGTTGGCAATGTCGCGAAAATTGTTGAATGTAAATATTGCATTTTACGCAGGAAATTGTGTAAATAATCGTTTTAAGTATATAACAGGCGAAGTTGTTATAAAAAATATTTATTTTTTTAAAGTAATCAAACGAGACTCCTAACATAGATTATCATCAAATACGATGAAAGCATATGAAGTAAGAAACTATTTCAAAAACAAGTTTTTACTCAATAATTAGTTCACATTTTGATACAATCAGTGTTTTCTGACTAACAAAATCGGCATTTCTTTCAATCAATGTCTGTTGCCCAATAAGCCTTCAATCTTTGCGTTTAAAAAATGCTATTATTTTAAATGTTTATACTGTTTGAGTTTTATTACAGTTACAAAAAATTATTTATATATTTGCCATAAAGCTGAGCTATCTTGTTTTTCTTTTGCATATTAACAATAAGTACAGATAAACTGTGTAAATATTTTGTATGGTAGTCAAAATATCTTTTTGTTTACATTTTGCTACATTATAACAAATACTTCATGATCCAATGTATTTCAGGGTATTTCATGTTTTAAGCATCTCACATGTTCTGAATATATTACAACAACACGATAGATATTTGGAAAAAAGCGATCCCTCGGTACCATCAAAAACAGCAAAATTGCAGACTCGGTTTGATTGAGGCTGTACATGAGGACTAATAAAAAAGGGCAACATCTCTCACACCCCTTAGCACCAGCTAGAACGGTACTCAATTCTCAACATTGAAAAGTGCTCAATGATTTCGAAGGACCAGAAAAAAATAATAATAATGAAATAAAGTTCTGTACGGCGCAACATTTTACGACTGCCATACAGCAAAATCATATTTGCTCTTCCTACAGAAAGAAAGATTCATTAATTTCTAAGCAGTAATGTGCCCTTAAAAGTAATCAGATATTATCAAATAAAGACAGATTAGATATTATCAAATAAAGACAGATTCATAACATAAAACGCCACAACCAACCTGAGTTACTAACCTTCCTTTATGTTGAAAAAAAAGAAAATTAAGCAATTTTAAATATTGACGATAACTATAATCATCTGTTTGGTTTTGTATTTTGATATATGGGAATAAAACTTTGCCGTTCTCTTTGTATCATGAGATTATATTCCGCATATTAGGAATTTCTAGTGCAAACAATACTGTTCTAGAATCGTCTGTGTAATGCTTAAGCTAACTTGTCTGATAAGTATTATTCATCTTACGTTGAAATGAAGAAATAATTATTCTTATATCAAATATTTGTTATATTGTTTGAATAAAAAATACATCAAGGTCACCAAACATAGAGTTATTGTCAATAGCAATTTTTTTCCAAAAATATTTTTCTCGAATATTATTTTTATCATGACTTTTGTTATATCGTTCTACTTCAGAAAGTATTAGACTGTTATATGAATTCAGATATGATTTGTAACTGTTAAATATTTTGTTTTTGTATTCTGCTATTATATAAGATCTTATGCATAAGATGGTCGCAAGAGGTTGTAAAAAAATTATGTTGTTGAAGAAAGTCAGAGAATTATCACATTCAAAGGGAAAAGCGCCTTTCAATTAATTTAACCGTTTGGATTATCCTTGTTATTTGATAAATTTACATTAGAATAAAAAGAAAATTACACTCTGTGATATTAAAGAAAGGCATCATTATTGATAGTGTTTCTCCATACAGTACAATCTTTGCAGACGGACATGTTTTGTAACTACTACCACTAAGTAATCAGCTATTTCAAAATGTACATAGAAATATAGAAATGAAATACAAACGGACGAAAAAAATGAGAATAATAATAACATGATACATTTAATTAATGTTAATACCCAAAAATTCATCACATGTTTTTGAGAGAAAAAAGATGCAAACGACAATGTATAAAATGGGATAAAATGAAAGACTTTAAAATCAAGCTGAACATAATGATAATGTATAGCGTGTTATTCTCAAATAATGCACGTAATTACATAGTTAACATGCACTGGAAATGCGAGAGCTGTCTGCTGTTACATTATTTAAAGATAATTGATGATATGTACTTAATGCATGAGTGTTCTTGAAATTTCAGAAAGCGCTTTTGTCAATAGAACTGATTAAGTGTTACAGATAAAATTCAGGTTAGTATGAGACATATGTATAGCTGTTCGTCCGATGGTGTTTCGTAACGTTAAGAGATGAAACAGCATTATTGAAAAATGGTAGTTTCAGTGAGTTTCGAAATCGCGACCCTCGGTAAAAAAGTAAACAAGACACGCTAGTCCTTGATGTTAGCTCCATAATAGTAAACGCAGGTTGACCAAATAACCTATAAAACACTATATTCGGAATTATACCATAAGGTTTGTATATGCCTATGATATATTTGAATGATGCTGTACAATTCAGCTGAATATGAAAGTCTCCTTTCATTTTTGTTGACAGCTAGATTCATTTAAACTTCTGAAATCTTAGCAAAACTGTTTAACGTGAATCACGATATGTAACCGCGTCAGATTTTTTTCAAAGGATAAACACTTAAATATTTAGCCTTTCACTAAATTCACTAGCCATAAAACAGCTTAAAATACTCAACAATCATCCATGAACACACAGTTGTATTTTTTTAAAGGACTGGACAATGTAAATGCAAAGTAAAATATATAAAAGAAACAATGCTAGTCAAACGAACAGTCTCAATGTATTCTGGAAAATACAAATTTGTAAAAAAATGTAATTTCATTACTACAAGTATGATATTGACTGATATATAAAAAAGTATATAATCTGTTATGTCGCGTACCAATGCGTTATTTAAATTATTGTTTATACATGGGGATAAATTTGCATTATCATGTAATGTAGATGAATCGAAAACTATTAAATTGTCTGATCACTCTTGTTATTCATTAAACTCTAAAGGATTTAATGGTGACATGGATCTGTATTTTAAAACTATTGTATGAAGCGGATCGTTCTTCTCAGTACAGCAAGTCATTTATTGTAAGCGAATCATATGACTGGATATTTTTTAAGTTTTCTTTGTTTTAATGTTAAATTGCATTTGTTATATCAAGTAGACATCTTTTAAATATACTTTGATTCACAAAACAATAAAGACCGAACTCAAACGTAGAACTAAGTGTGACTCTTTAAGGCAATTGCATTTTAAAAAGCAATTTATCTTATAAGTTACATATTGATTCCACAAAAGAGTCTCAATCTGTCTTAAATTAATCAATTATTTTAAAAGAACGTCATTTATTGTAAGCGAATCATATGACTGGATATTTTTTAAGTTTTCTTTGTTTTAATGTTAAATTGCATTTGTTATATCAAGTAGACATCTTTTAAATATACTTTGATTCACAAAACAATAAAGACCGAACACAAACGTAGAACTAAGTGTGACTCTTTAAGGCAATTGCATTTTAAAAAGCAATTTATCTTATAAGTTACATATTGATTCCACAAAAGAGTCTCAATCTGTCTTAAATTAATCAATTATTTTAAAAGAACGTTTGCCATTTGAAATTCTTGCATTCAATTTTGCCATGTTGGGCTTTCTTTTTGGATTCTGTTTTTCTTTATTTCATAAAAGATTCATTGAATATATTTTATGGCAACGGATTAAAGTACTTAAAAAGTAAGTAAAAAGGAATACCAAATGTTATTCATAAAAGGTTTCATTATCAATTGATCATGATAATCATGATCATATACAATACAGTAATAAAAAAACAGCTTGGGGGAAAAGGACGATAGACTATCTAATATAAGGGTTATTATAACGCTATCAACTGCTATAATGAGATGTAAATGAAACTAATAAACATATATAATGATAAGAATTTAAATAATTATTTTAATAAAAAGCATTTGTCTAGACTACGTAGCCGTCAGTTTATCATCTACAGTAAAGACATCGCGTGTACTTAAGCTCCTGTCTCCGGGTAATTTTCTGGAGTTTTTCTCCTTAAGTCAACAACGAACAATACATACTCTTTTTGTTTCTCAGATAAAATATTAAAATAAAGATTTTCTGATAAATTTGTTAATACTATCTTTGAAAACACTTTTTTTATCGTGATATGCAAAACACCACCTGTAGAATACTTGAGATGTAGTCTTTATAAATGTGATAAATAAGATAAAAAGATATTTTTGTGTCTGCTTTATTAATAGATCATCACATTTGATAAAATTACAATTTAGTCTTTAATATGATGTATATTGTTAAAGTTACATTAAATAAATATGTTAAAATATTTTTGCCGTCGGCCTAAAAACCAAGCATTCTACAGTTTCATTAACCTTTTTAACAGTATCGTTGTAAATCTCATCAAATATTGTTCATAAATTAGGATTTTAAATGGAAAACCCCACGGTAACACTAAAGTCCGTATACGAATTTTAACATGCAAATGAAGACTATAATCAGCTCGTGTATGCGCTACGTGACGGAGTTATAGTTGCTATCCCGAACACAGCAAATATAAGATTTTCTTGTGCAAACACACTTTTACCGTTTCAGCTTCACGGTGCTCTAGGCCTGTGGTTCAGAAAAAATAGTCATCTCATAAAAAAGATTAAATTTGTATGAAAATATCCGTTACAATGCGGAAATATACCGTTAAATTAGGACTGCTACTTATAGTCATGTTTGTTGATTTAATATTGATGTACGGATGATCTGAAGGCGGAGTTTCTCATGCAAACAGAAATTGTACTTCCGAATTCGCCACAATGAGGTTGCACATTTGTATGCTCATTAAACTCATTTTGGTTGCCTGGACACCAAAATAAGATCTGGAGTCGATATGAAACCCAATTTATTAATGAAATGTCGTTATTTTTCCTTATTTATGAAATTTATTTAATGTAACTTTAACTTGAATCACCTGGCTACTTTCAAATGTTATGTAATTTATGCCTGAAGGGATAACATATTTAAAGTTTCTGTCTTCATTAGCAGATGAAACAACATGAAAAGATATATATTACTTTTATTGGTGCGAGTAGATAAAAGCCTTAGATAATAAAATTGGAGATTTACTTGTGATATTGCAAAACAAATTCAAGAAAGCAAATTCATAAAATATGACCAAAACGTTTATTTTAGCAGACTGCAAATGACTAATCAGTTTAGAAGTGAACATAGTCTTAAATGCAATTGATTGAAACGCATTTTATTTATTCAAAAAAAAGTAAACGTTATCATCTTCTTGTTTTTAGTTTTCTTGTAGATGTCAATAATTAATTCTACAATTTACCTACTGAAAAAAAATTCCTAAACTAATGCAATAGATCTCTTAGATTATTTTGTGCATATGAATTTAACGTTTAATCAAAATATTAGTTTATTGCTGTAATGGTGTTGAGTAAGTCCACTGAGTTTGTTGGTTGTTGTTTTTGTGAGTGGGTTGACAAGACTGGACTGGAAATATTTTTCTGAGAATTCTGTGCCGTGTGATATCGGTGTGAAACAATAATTGTTAAAAAAAATTAGATAATTTTCTTCGTTTTTCAAGAATAAGCATTTTTATTGTGCAAATGGCCCAAAAATAAAAATAATAATTTATAAATTTTTTAATTTAATTCGTGCTTAGAATTGTACTAACAATAAATTGAATATCTTCTGACTTATTTAATATTGCTTTATGCAAATACAATTTAACCTAGCTTTAGAAGTTTAGAAAACCGTTGGAACAGCAGTTGATATATTCGTTTTGGTCAGACAGTGGACGACGCTGTGATTCTACTCTTAATTTCATCCGACTGTTTTAACCTGTGTATTTGTTTCTATAGACTTCTTCATTTGCAAATTGAAAGATACCTTCGGAGCTATAAAAAAGTTTTAAAAGCCAACATTGTAGACCCCATTTGATTAAGCGGATTCTAGGAGTCGTTTTTCCTTCTTTTTTTAATATTACTTGATCAAAAAGTGTGTTACTAAACGATCTGTCAAATTAAAGTAATTGTTAGCATTGTTTTATTTCATTGGATTGGCTAATATCCTTGAAGAGTCTTTGTTTTCAAAGCGCTAGAAAACATTTTAGCCGTGTTTTACTTTGACATTATTCAAATCTGTTTTCAGACGGCATGTTAATTAATAATAAATCTGAAAGATTCATGTTTTTATCAGCTATTGGAAAGGTCAGAAACATATGATATATCCTATTTACATCACATGTTTTTAGTAATTATAGCATATTTGTGCAAATAACATATTCTCGTAGAATTAAAAGATTTGTCTCACCACCAAAGGAGTTATAAACATTTTGCAAAGTTATTTATGTCCTGTATTTCAAATTAATGTGTTGTAAACGGAGATGATTCAGACGCCAAATTTTAATTTTGACATTGATTTCCAATCTATTTTGAACCCGACATTCTTAATAATAACTTTAAGACATCAACTGTGTTCGTAATTAAATAACAAAATATGTTTTGTTATAAATATTTTAATGAGACATTTTTACGTAGCTTTATGCCATGACTAACCTATCTTAAACTTGCTTGTCGGTTTGTAAGAGAAAAAAAATTATTAATTTAAATGTAAAAGTTGAATTATAGATCAACACCAACACTTTATATATTTTTCAGAAGTATGTGGGAGAGGGTGGCAGCGATCATTGGAGTTGTATCAACTTTCTTATTAATTTAATATCTGATGTCATGTTTTAGAACAATACTAATTACATCAAGTTAATCACACTTTTACTGAATAGATTATTTAATGAAAACAGTTAAGAAAAGCGATCATACACTTTTGTAACATTAGATCATGTTCATTTTCTTGTTGTTCAAGGAAAGTCATTAATGATTCTGATTACGCAAGTCAACGAATGTCTTTTTATTTGATGTACTTTGAATAAAAAAAAAATTCTATTTCAATTAAAATGTCAACTGCAACAAAAAAACATAAAAACTTTTTTTTTCTAAGGAATTGTGTTATATATTTGAAACCCGTTCAGACTTACTAAATCTACGGATGAACACATCTATGGATGTTTCTTAATTAAAAATGTCACTATTTTTGTGTTCAAATTTTGAATTCTGCTTAAGCTGGTGCTAAGGGGCGTGGACGGTAACTTGCACTTTCGAGTAACGTCCATGGACAGGCTCAATCAAACCAATTATGATGATCTCTATTACTGATTTGAAAACTATACGGTATACTGTAAACTGATAACTTATAAAGTAATTTTTATTTCCAAACAGCATCGTACAAAAAGAAATTTTAGGTTGTTCATTTTGTTATCAATCTTCCTTTGAGCTGCAAGATAGATTGAGCACCTTGTCTGCTTGGCATAAATTTTCTCGTCTGCGGAATAATGCAAATTAACGTCTGGCCAAATAAAAATAAGATGAGACATATTTTAAAGGATAATTGTCCAATCATGTTTTTTGGAGAATGTTTAAACATGGAAATTTTAGATGTTTAAATAATTTTGAATCATACACAAATCAAAACATTGTCTAGACATATCGACAAGTATATACATAAGTTAATCGTAAGCATAATTATGAATTTTACATCACAAGGTTATATTTTTCAGTTCTGAAATAGCCAGTATGGAAAATTAATGTTTAAATTGCTATTGACTTGTGATTATTCTTGGCAGTCCGTTTCGTGATGAAGAATGATATTATAAATCTGTTTAGAGTAAAAAATAGTTACATTTCCTTCAGTTATATGTCTCAATGTGTAAGAATGTGTTGATATACATCATTTTGTACATTTCAATATACAATAACACAATCTTTCATTGCAATTTATACATGTATGTTAATACAAGACAGACCTACTTTTAAAAAAATTATCTGACAAATATGGCATCGGAAGATCTACAATTGGGCACCTTATTAAAAGGGATATGAAAAAAACTGCAGCTCGAAAAATCAAAGGGTAAGCTTTAAGCGTAATTAAACGGATGTGAATGACAAAACGTATGAATGGTATAAACAAGCTAGGGGGAGAACATTCTTGTATCAGGTCCGAATTTGTGAAAAATGCGGCTTCTTTTTAAATTGAATGTAGTTTTAAACATGTTCATTTTAAACTGTGGTCATTAAATCATTATCCAGTACCCAAATGTAAAATAAAAGTGCGGATATAATCGGACTTTATCATTATGAGGTAATTGCTGTACATTTTTGATCCATTTTTTTGTATTCAGACGACGCAATAATGTGACAAAAAAATAAACATGTTATTTTGTATTTCTTTATTTAGCAACATACGTACATATGATCATGGAAATGCAAATATACAGGTAAGTCAATACTCGGTTCTTATGATCCTGAGAAACCGTACCGCTGAGAAAATCGGACAAAAATCTCGGTCCTAAAGACGTCCGGTTATCTCAAAATTAGTGTTTAACTTAATGTATATCTTTTGCATAATGTAAACATTTAAGAGTTAAAAAATGTTGTAAATGTGCTTGCTTAAAGATATGTTAAAGTTTGGCTGAAATTTCTAGGAAACTGAATACAACTTAATTATTTCTGACCATTTAATACTGCTTGATTGACTTACAGTAAAAATAATTAGTATCCGGAGCCAACTGTGACCTACATGTTGGTCCAAATTCTTTTTTCCGAATTAAACAGTGCATTAGTTGGAGTATAACCATTATATTATGATCTTCAAGTGCTTATATTTATGTAAAGTAGGTTGCAGAAAATAGCGGGGTTTTTTTGTTTGTATTTTTGTTTGTTTGTTGTTGTTGTTGTTGTTGGGGTTTTTTTGGGTGTTTTTTTTTGGGGGGGGGGGTTTATAGACAAAAAAAGCCCTACAAGTCAAAAAAGTTCCTAGTTTGGTGGCTATGTTTCTTATGATGATATTGCCGCAAATAGGCATCATCAGCATTGCGCTGTTTAATTTTCAAAGAAACAGTAGGTCATGCAGGCTCCGAAAAATGGTGGTGTTTTTGTACGAAAATGTAGATTTTTATAAAAGAAGTAAAGAGTCATTTTAGCTAAACTTGACAATGTAAAAATGAGCATAATGTCATTTTATTATCAGTTATTGTCTGAAAATAAAATGAATACATAAAATCATAATTTAGAGCTTTACACGTATTACATAAATATCTTTTATAACTTTAAAAGACTGTTGGAAAATATCTCTTTTATAAGAAGGTTATCTGCATTCATATATATCTAATTGACAACAAACCCTTTTGAATTTCGGAAAAATGGGTGAGGTATTCGATTTCTTAAAAATATAATCAAATAAATGTAGCTAGATATAAATATAATACTTATTTGAAAATATAGTTATATTTTTTCTTATAAGTTATCATGACACATTCTGATTGTATTTACATTAGCGAATGTCTATATGATGTAATTATATGTTTCAGAATTATAGTTTTTAATAATTTGTGCCTGAGGTTTTCTTTTTTTCTTTCCTTTTAATAGATGAAATATCACTCCATTTTCCTAAACATAGTGAAATACTCATAAACAACGTCTCGTCTCAATTACCTGATTGGCATAAACTTTATTTAGTGTGTCTGTTGAAATATATACGGCTAAATTTGTTCTGAGTGTTATCAAGTTTGACATAAATGATACTTAAATTAGTGTATAATGTAATCCTATTACTACAGACGACATTGGGACCTTACTATCTTTCTTTTGGGGGATGTTTCTTCCGTTTTTGTAAGAATGAATAGCATAGAAGGCGTAAAAGTACTTATTTTTAAAGAAATGTTTACATGAGCCACGATATAAAGTTTAAGAATTTAAGAACTGTCGTTATAGTAATGTTTATCATGTTTAAAACAACTTATCTAGCTTGTGTTGAAAATGATAATTCGAGTGTTGTTCTATTTGAATAAAAACATATACAAATCCTCGCACAGCTATATTCCTAACAACTTGTTTGGCAAAGAGAAAGAGAGTTTTGAGGCAATATTTATGCATAGTAAGATTTCTTTTTGTGGTATGTTTAATAGCCCTGGTAAAAGATAATAAACTGAGTTTCTGACAAGACGGGACTGGTGATATATTCCCGAGATTTGTGTACTTTAAGATGAATTTCTAAACAAATTGCTTCTTCACGTTTTTTCCCCAAAAATAATCTTTTTTGCTTGTGTCAATCGTCATTTTCGTCTAGCTAAAAACCTTTTCTCGGTTATAACGTAGACGAAAACATTAAGCCATCATGTTGATATAACAGTTCCGGGAAATGCATTATTGCATAAAGATCAATCTGATAGATGAAGCACGATCATATCATTCAAATTAATAATTTTGCATTTCGTGAGCTTCAAAACTTATGATCACTAGAGAATAAATAAATAACAAATGATAATGTTGAATTCGTTGGTCAAAATCACGACAAATTGTAGAGTATATGCGTTTCATTATATTCAGGAAAATGTGCATCTCATAGACTTAAATATTTTACATGCACGGTTGCTAAATAACCCGTTTTTACTTTTAAAAGTTATCAAACGAAACATCAATTATAATTCATCACTGAATGTGGTGAATGCAAGTGATGTAAGACATATTTCAAAAACTTATTTAAAATGAATAATTAGTTCAAACTTGGATACAGACTGGCTATATTGGCATATTTTTCAATCAATGTCCATTCCCATTAAGCCTAAACAGAGCTAACTTTGTGTTTCAAAAATCATTCAATTCTTTACGTTCTGTTCCAGTTTCAAAAACGACATACATAGATCACGTAGCTGACATATATTTATGGTTTTTTTACATATTTGCAATTAGTAAAGATAAAATGATTTAGATTTGTTTGTATGGAAGTCAAAATACCACTTTGTTTTTCATTTGTTACCTTATGACAAATATTTCAGTATCCAGCGCTATTTCTGTAATGTTTTAAGCATCTCACAAGTTCTTAATCTACCATATCAACCTAATAAAACATATGGTTGCCTTTTGTGCAGAAGGATTTATGCATTTCTGAGAAATAATAAGAGGTTATCACATATAGTTCATAAAGATAATAAAATGAAACAGCCCGCTCCTGTGTCTAAACGTACTCACCTTTTTATGGGTATATTTGAATATTAACCAATTTTAGATATAGACGATTACTATAAAAAAAAAACATTGCGGATTATCTCCGTTTGGTTTTGTGTTTTGATATATTGGACTTTTATGTGATATGATTCGATAATGTTTGGCATATAATGAATACCTTGTGTAGGCAGTAGTATTCTAGACTCGTCTCTTTATAATACTGAAGAGAAATTGTCTGGTTGACCTTTATTTATCTCATGTTCAAATGAAGAAACAATAAATCATTATTCTTTAAAATCAAAATTGTTATATAATTTGTATAAGATGTAAAGCAATGAAGAATCATTGCCATTAGCAAATTTACTGTATTTTATCCTAGACATTTTTCTCGCATATTATTTCATCACGCCTTTTGTAATATCGTTCTATTTCAGAAAAAAATAGACTGTTATATGGAGGCGGACACGATTTAAAACCTTCCAATATTGAGTTGTTCTGCTATAAAATCTCGTAGATTAGACAGACGGACGAGGTTGGTTGTAAATCAATCACGTTTAACAAAGTCAGTCCGAGAAAAATCCCATCAAAAAGGAAATGTACATTAAAAAAAACCGTTTGGCATTTAAGTCACGGAGAAATACTTCTTATTTCATAAATTTACATTTAAATAAAAAGAAAATATAACGCTATAATATCAAGGTAAGGAATAGCAAACATATTGATCTTTGATCTTGTTTCGCTATAGGGTTATACAGTGCAACCTTTGCAGACGGATATGATTTTTAACAATTAAACACTAAGTGATTTTCTATTTCAACATGTGCATAACATCTAATGAAATAGAAACTGACGAGACCATCATAAATAAAGCATTTCTTTTTACAGAAACTAATTTGCATTGTCAAATTAAAGAGAAAATTGCATTTTCAGCAAGCTCGTCCAAAATCATTTTGTTTGTTTTTGATTTTACGTCATATCGACACAGTATAGGTCATATCGCGACGTTCCAGCTTTACTGGTGGAGGAAGACCTCGGGTGCCCTTTCGTGCATTATTTCAGGCACTGACGGGCACCTGAGTAGACAAATTGAACAGATGTTTAGAAATAGCTTCTGAACAAAAACAAAATATAATCTTGGTAGGTGATATAAATGAAGACCAACTCAATTCTTCCAACCATAAATTCCGTGACATTTTACTAAATAATATGACTAATTTTATACATGCCCCAACTAGAATAACATCTAGTTCACAAACATTACTTGATCCTATCGCAGTTACAGATAATATTTTCGTTTTTGATTCAGGTATATTTGAAACACCAAAGAAGTTAGTGACCATTTTGGAACATATATTTTTCTAAAAATCGATTTTGATTCAAATAAACCATTCAAAAGACGTGTTTGGAATTATAAAAAAGCTGATTTTTCAAAACTTAATAATCTTATCCGCAATACTGATTGGTCAGATATAAAAAATGGAAATATAAATCAAGCTTGTGATTTTTTTACTGATTAAATTCTTAGAACTTGCAAAACAGTGTATTCCTACATATATGGCGTTGATAAGACCCAAGGATAAACCCTGGTTCAATTCAGAAATTCGCAGAAAATCGCGCCAAAGAGATAGACAGTTTCACAAAGCATTAAATTCTAATAGATCATCAGACTGGGTAATATGTAAACAATTAAGAAATACAGTAAATAATATGAAAAAACATGCAAAAGAAATATTTTATAATTACCTCAAATTTTCCCTAAATGACTTAAATTCTTCGAATCCGCGTGAATATTGGCATACAATTAAAATGCTTGTCAAGGAAAACTCGTCTAATACTGAAAGTATACCACCTTTAAAATGTAACACAAGTAACAATAATTATTCAATGACAGATTTTGAAAAGGCTAATACGCTTAATGATTTTTTTGTTTCCATTTCAGACCTTGACGAATCAAATATTGATCTTCCAGATTTTTCATTAAGAACAGAAGCGATTCTTGAAAATTTTACAACAAGTGAACAGGAAATTACAGATATTTTGGCAAATTTATTCGTAAACAAAGCATCCGGGCCTGACAAAATTAGTCATAAAATGTTAAAAGAAACGTCTAAAACACTGTGTAAACCACTCTCTTTGCTTTATAACCGTTCTTTATCAGAGAAAATATATCCGTCTAGTTGGAAATTAACACATGTAATGCCTCTTTTTAAAAAAGGTGACAAAGATATACCGTCAAACTACAGGCCTATTTCTCTTATTAGTTGCACCGGCAAAGTTATGGAACGTATCGTTTTTAAACATATTTTTAACTATCTTCATGAAAATGCTTTAATATTTCAAAATCAGTCAGGTTTTCTGCCAGGTCATTCAACTGTTTTTCAACTTATAGATATATATGATCAAATTTGTAAAGCTTTAGACAAAAAAGAATCAACATGTATGGTTTTCTGTGATATATCAAAAGCGTTTGACAGAGTTTGGCATAAGGGTTTAATTTTCAAATTAAGACAGTACGGAATTTCAGGTGATTTAATTCTTTGGCTAGAAAATTATTTGAATAGAAATCAGAAAGTTTGTTGGGACTTCTTTTTCTAATTTACGATACCTTTATGGCGGTGTCCCTCAAGGCTCGGTTCTTGGGCCTCTTTTGTTTTTAATTTACGTTAATGATATTGCCGATTCCCTTTTAAGTAAAACACGACTTTTTGCAGATGATAGTTCTTTAGCTGTGTCTACGAATAATATTAGTACGATGGAATATAAACTCAATCATGATCTCAATATGTTAAATAAATGGTCTAATTAATGGTTAGTTAATTTTAATCCTTCTAAAACCGAGGTTATGTTCTTTGCGTTTTGTAATAGAGATCGTCCACAATTATACTTTGATAATTTTCAATTAAATTTTGTAGAGCACCATAAACACCTCGGCGTAACTCTAAGTCAGGATGGATCATGGCACGAAAATATTACTACTATAGTTTCTTCGGCATCAAAAATTTTAGGTTCTGTGAAAAGGATAAAGTTTAAAGTTCAAAGAAGTACACTCAATTATATATATATTTCATACTTCCTCGTCTTGAATTTGCTTCACTTTTATGGGATAACTGTACCCAGTACGAGAAAGATATTTTAGAAAAAATGCAATATGAAGCGGCTAGAATTGTCACCGGTTTAACAAGATCAGTGTCCATTAAAAATTTATTAAAAGAAATAGGGTGGGTATCTTTGGCAGAAAGAAGAAAAAATCAAAAACTTGTTTTAGTATACAAAGATAAACATAATTTACTGCCATTGTATTTATCACAGTTATTTCCCCCTTTAGTAGAAAATGCAAATGAAAACCAGTATAATTTAAGAAATAACATCAATTATGTTACTATGACAAGGAGAACCGAAATATACTCAAAATCAGTTATACCGTCATCAATACAGCTTTGGAATGAATTATCAATAAATATTACAGAATCTGAATCGTTAGCAAACTTTAAAAGAAAACTGAAAGAAATTTATAAACCTCCCATTGTTCCGTCTTATTTTATAAACGGTGAGGGCTCACCAACAGTATACCATACACGTCTTAGGAATAATTGCAGTAATTTAAACTCGGACTTATATAACAATCATATTACACAAAACCCAGCTTGTGAATGCAGTGCTTTAATAGAGGACGCTGAACATTTTTTATTTCAATGCAAAAAATTTAATCATCAGAGGATAGAACTTTTTAGAAATACATATAATTTTCTGCGTTTGAACGCAGTGAATTAGAAGATAATTATTTCCCCCTGTTTCGTTGTAATTGTTTGCAATAGGTGGCGCTGTGCAGCGCACGAGTTTCTCGGGTATAATGTACAACGTGGTCATTCAGCGCTAGGACAGCCGACGATAATGAGTGAAGAAAATTCTAACAGTACTTCAGATTTAATCCAACAGCAGTTATTGCAAATAACACAGCAGTTACAAAGGCACAACGACGATGTTAATTCTTTACGTGAAGAAGTACGGGGTAATAATATTTCTGTAGGGAAGGAAGTTAAAAAGTTAAAAGCAGATTTGGACTTTGACTGGAAGAGAAAAGGTAATAAAATTCAGCATGAATTTAACCGTGATATACTGGAACATTTAAATCAATTGGACTGGGCTCTTAAAAACAAACAGTACGAGTACTGCAGCGAAATCCTGCAAGAATCAGTAGATTTAGTCTCTCGCAGACAGAAACTAATTCAAGTCGCTGACCAGTCCGAATTCGGGTGGGATACTGTTGATTGTTATACAACAAACCCTCTCGCCAGTGATTCCGACGATGAAGCAAAGCTCCGAAGGGCTGAAAATCAAACAGCTAAACGTCGAAAGTCTAAGTCAGCCAAACGTTCTCAGACGACACGCAGACAACCATCTGCTACGGTTACTGCGCCTTCTATTCCTCCTACTTTTCGCTTCCCAAACGCAGCAGCATCACCAGCACCATTTCCGATCTCACAAGCACGAAGCACTGGGTTTTTTCGAGGCTCCAGCCCATATCAACAACGATCTACCGCCTACGGTTCCTGTTTCATGTGTGGATCTTTCGACCACTTCCGGCGCTCATGCCCACTTGTCGCAGACAGTTCAGCAACCAGCTTTAAGCCAATCAAGAAGTAACATTTCGGATACAGTTGATTTAGAAGATGAGTATTTATGTAATGACTCTGAAAATTTAATGACAGATAAAATTAAGTTTTAAACAGAGGATTATTTTGAATACGAGTCTGGTCAGAAAGAAATAATTGTTAGGGGTAGATTAAGACAAAATTAAAATTTTTGGAAATCGATTACAACAAATAATTTTGTTATTGATACGATTTTGCAGGGTTATAAAATTCCTTTTTTCTCTAAACCCGAACTATGCCATTTGCCCAATAATAAGTCTGCTTTAGAAAACAAAGCCTTTGTTATTCAAGCTATTCATGAATTGTTAGACAGGGGCTTGATAGAAATTTGCGAAAAAAAACCATTTATTGTAAATCCTTTGACTGTTTCTGTTCGTTCGAATGACAAACGTAGGCTTATTCTAGATTTACGTGCAGTTAACAAGCATTTATGGAAACAGTATTTTAAATATGACGATATCAAAATTGCTCTTGAATTTCTCAAAAAAGGTTCATGGATGATAAAATTTGATATTCATTCCGCCTATCATTTTATTGAGATTTTCCCGCCACATACTACATTTTTGGGGTTTTCCTGGACAAATTTACAAGGCGTTTCAACTTTTTATAAGTTTTTAGTTCTCCCTTTTGGCTTATCTACGAGCGCATATGTTTTCAATAAGGTGTTTCGCCCTTTAATTGTAAAATGGCGGGGCGAGGTCAAAAAGACTTTATGTTTTCTTGATGATGGTTTCGCTACAGACGAAACCCATGATAAAATAAGCACCGTAGCTGCAGAGATTAAGCAAGATCTGATTTCTTCAGGTTTTGTTCCCGAATTAGAGAAATGTATTTGGGAACCTACGCTTATCATGGATTTTTTAGGTTTAAACTTAAATTCTGAATCTGGTATAATTTCCGTACCGGAAGCGAGAATTTCAAAGTGTTTAAACGCACTTGAAATGATCGAAAGTGCTATAAAGAAACACAGTCGTGTTTGTGTACGTTTATTAGCTAGTTTCGTAGGTCAAATCATATCAATGTCTATCGTATTCGGAAATATTTCCCTTATCATGACTAAATATATTAGTATGGATATATTAGTTGCTCCTCACTGGAATTATTATGTCCGAGTTTCTCATGAAAGTAGGGAACAATTAGAGTTTTGGCGAAACGAAATACTTAATTTAAGCGCTAGGGACATGTATAGTAACCCCTCATACTCTAAAATAGTATATTCTGACTCAAGTAGTTACGCTTACTGTGGTTACGAAGTAACAACTATTCAAAGCGTTACTTACGGTCTTTGGTCTCCCGAGGAAATGCTACTTTCCTCTACTTGGAGAGAATTAACCGCAGTTTTCAGGGTTTAAAATCTATAGCACATTTGCTTAGAGGCAACCGTATTAAATGGTTTACTGACAATCAAGCAGTCAGTAAAATAATACCAAAAGGGTCGATGGTACGTGATTTACAGCAAGTTGCTGTTAGTATATACAGATTTTGTTTACAAAATTCGATTTCTATAGATGTAGAATAGATTCCGAGGTCTCAGAATCAGAAAAGCGATTACATATCAAACATTATCGATTATGATGATTGGGGAATCAATTTCACTATTTTAAATACTTTACAGTCAAAATGGGGACTATTCGATGTAGACTGGTTCGCCTCTAATCATAACGCTAAATTGCCTGTATTTTGGTCACGTTTTTGGAACGATAATTGTTCAGGAGTCGATTCTTTTTCAGAAGAATGGTCAGGGAGATTCGGACTTTTTGTACCGCCAATATCTATTGTGATAAAGGTCCTTCGTAAAATGAAACAAGACAGAGCACAAGGAATTCTTGTTGTTCCCAAATGGTTCTCAGCGCCTTTTTGGCCTATTTTATGTCCCGATGGTACATTTTGTAAAGAAGTAGTAGATTTTATTATCTTACCTCGTGAAAAGCAATTTTACACAAAATGTTCGAACGGAAGGGGTATTTTTGGCAATCAAGATTTATCTTTCGATATGCTTGCTCTAAAAATTGTTTTCTAAAAAGTGTTTTATAGAGTTAACAAGCGTCTAACGTCACGCAGTACTCAATATCACACTAAATCTAGACCTATGTGAGCATAAATAAGATTTTGAAATCATTAGATTTTTAACAGGCTTAGCAGCCATGAGAATAGTTGTTATACTTAGTAGCAAAGCATAAGAATATTTTGACGAGGCATAGCAGCCATGAGAATTGCTAACGGTAATACTTTAATGAGGCTTAGCAGACATGATACTAGCTTAATGAGGCTCTTAGCAGCCATGAGAATAGTTTAATTAGGCTAAGCAGCCATGAGAATAGCTTATAATTAGGCTTAGCGGCCATGAGAATAGCTTAATGAGGCTTAGCAGCCATGAAAATAGCTTAATGAGGATTAGCAGCCATGAGAATAGCTTAATGTGGCTTAGCAGCCATGAGAATAGTTTAATGAGGCTTATAGCAGCCATTAATTTTAAGATTAATTAACTGTGTAAATGTTTCCTTTAAGACTTAACATACACGACGTTAATTTTTATAAAGTTTAGCATTTTATTGGTATTTATCTTATCGTGACATACATATGTTAAGAATATTTTTGTTCGTTTAGTTTTTTGATAATTTTTTGTAATTAAGACGTTTATATATAAATAGAGAGACACTTTGGTCTCTCGAATTATTGTTTTGGTATTTTAAGAATGGTTAATTTGTGTCACTTAAACATAAGTTTCAAGATGTTTTCTAAATTTTATGTATAACGAATTTTACACGCAATCAAGTTTTCATGTAATTTAAAAGTATGATTATACATTTATTTTTCCAGAGCCATCGTGACGAGATAGATAGCCTGCCGGAGATCCTGGTGGACAAAGTGACTCTACTGCCGGATATACTCCACCAGTCTAGAGCTGACAGCACGCGCAAAAACTATTCAAATGCTTTCAACAGATGGAGGGTTTGGGCTTTAGCTAACGGTCTTGGTAGTGGGGACATTTTGCCCGCAAGGGATTTTCCGGTGGCTTTATATCTTACGTCATTGATACAAAGTGCTAATTCTTGTAGGCCTATAATAACGGCATTTTACAGCATTAAGTGGTTTCATGACATTTATAACTTTAGTTCTCCAACTAATTCTAAAATTGTTCTTAACATATTAGAGGCAGCTAAACGCATTTTAGCTAAACCTGTTAATAAAAAAGAACAGATTACAGTTGAATTATTACAGTCTATGTATCACAGTTTGTTTGAAGAAGGAAATGTTTTTACACAGAGAACTATTTGTGCATTACTTTTATCGTTCTCCGGTTTTTTAAGGAGTTCGGAACTGTTGAATTTACATTATAATGACGTTGTTTTGCATAATACTCATATGGATATTTTCATAGAATCAAGCAAAACTGACCGTTATAGGGACGGTGCTTGGCTTGTTATAGCAAGAACTGGTACAGAGTCCCAGTTGAAAATTTGAAAAAATATTTTTTATGGGCTAATTTTTCCACTGATTCAAGTTCTTATATTTTCTGTGGTTTAAGTGCAACTTTAATAGGGCATAAACCTAAACTTGTTGATAAACACATTTCTTATTCTACTTTGAGAGATTTATTTCATAAAGCGTTAGCTCCACATGTCAAAGATGTTTCTAAGTTCTGTTTACATTCCCTGCGCTCAGGCGGAGCTTCAGCCGCAGCTAACCGCGGCATTAAAGACCGAATGTTTAAAAGACACGGCCGTTGGTCTAGTGAAAACGCTAAAGACGGTTATATCAAAGACAATATGGGGGAAAGATTGTTAGTATCTCAAAGTTTAGGTTTATAATAGTATTAATGCTATTGTAATATTGATATCGCAACGTTTAACTTGGCGCAATTAGTTTCCATTCTTTGCCCGTTCTTTGAGGTCAGCCGGCATCCAAAGTCGCTTACAACAAATTAAACAATTTGAAATATTTATGTTCGTTTCTTTCATTTTGTCACTTTGCAAACAGTTTGCAATGATCTAGGGGGAATATAATTTTCTGCGTTTGAACGCAGTGAATTAGAAGATAATTATTTCCCCCTGTTTCGTTGTAATTGTTTGCAATAGGTGGCGCTGTGCAGCGCACGAGTTTCTCGGGTATAATGTACAACGTGGTCATTCAGCGCTAGGACAGCCGACGATAATGAGTGAAGAAAATTCTAATTTTAATATCTAACTAATCGTAAGATATGAAGTTGCGCCAAGTTAATAAGATTTTTGTATTACATATGTTTATGTTGTTAATGCTGTTGGAAATGAAGATGATAACGCTTATCTTTTGACGTTACATTTGTATTCTATAAATGTTTGTACTTTAAGTAAAAGTATTGTGAAACAGTCGGCATATCCAAAGTCGCTTACAACAAATTAAACAATTTGAAATGTTTATGTTCGTTTCTTTCATTTTGTCACTTTGCAAACAGTTTGCAATGATCTAGGGGGAAAGAGAATTTCAGAAAATATATTTATTTACAATTTTTTTTTTCTAATTATTTTTTCTTAGATTTCAACTTAATTAATCATACTTTACATGTGTCTTTTTCACATCTATTTTTAAATAACATTGCAGTCAGTATCTCAGGGGATGGCCCCCGATAATGTTGTTATAACTTTTGGCCCAACCCTTTTGTATATTTACATTAATGTATTTATGTATAGTTGTGAAATTTTATGTATGTATGTATATATATACAATAAAATATGTTTAAACTAAACCTGAATAGAACCACCGACGTTCCGTAAGCTAGCTGGATAGCTTCCAAAGTCCCTGTCGGGATTCGAACCCACATCGGTGAGGGGCAAATGGTTTGAAGTCAACGACCTTTACCACTCGGCCACGGACGCCTTCAAAATCATTCAACTAGTAATGAAATGTAAGGTCAAACTGAGATAAAATTTGTCAAATTTAAAGTGACATGCGCATCCGAGAGGAAACATTGAATTAGCAGGTAAAAATAAAAATTATTTGACTCTTTGCCATAATTGTGTTCAATATTTTTATTTTACTATAACAAAACAATCAATAACCCACGGGACCAACAGAATTTTCAAAAAATATAAAATGTATCGTTAAATTTTCAACTCTTAAAAAGAGACAGTCGGTTTATGATTTTGGTCGTTTTTATATTGTATCGTAAACATTTTAAATTATCGTAAACATTTTACATTATCAATTTAATCAAGCGTGTCAAGTTTGTCGATATGATTAAAAAAATTGTTAAGTGTAGAACCGACATTGCTAATTACTTGAATGATTTTTCTTTCGAAAGCGGCCATTGTTTTGGAAATAAACGGTGCAATATTAAAAATTATTTTCATAATATTTATGTTTCCGAAATTATTTTTATGTTAGTCCACATCAGACAACATTTTTTTCAAACCGTGTTTACTTTTTACAATAAATATCAAAATTGAAAAAATCATATCGTCAAAAATGTAGACGAAAAAATGTTGTGGTGGCAGAGATCTAATGCTGTAAGGGGAGATCACTGCATTGGAGATTGATCAACATAACGCTAAGACGCTCTAAAAGTTAGCGTTATAAATGAAAAACAAAATGTTATTTTTCGCTTCAAGCGGTCTTTCTTTTTTGAATGTGATAAAAAGAATATTAAACTTGTGCAAGTTTAATACTAAATTTATTGAACTCGCCAGATGCTAGCATAATATAATATTTTTCAACTCGTTCCAGAAATTCAGTATTAAACTCAAACTCATTCAATATCCTCTGTTTAATACATGGGATAAAATGAAAGACTTTAAAATCAAATTGAACATAATAATAATGTATAGCATGCTGTTCTCAAATAATGCATGTAATCATATGGTAAACATGCACAGGAAATGCAACCGCTGTCTTCTTTTTCATTATTTAAAGTTTATAGATAGCCAAATTAAGGCTGGTTGATGATATGCACTTGATGCATAAGCGTTCGTTCTTGAAATTTCAGAAAGCGCTTTGGATAATGGAAATATGGCTGCAGTATTGTTCAGGATGATTGTAGAAATAGAGTCGATAAATTTGTCTCATGATAACAAATGTGGATGAATCGAAAACAATTAAATTGGCTTCATCATTCTTGTTATGCACGATACTCGAAAATATTAAATGGCAACATGGATTTGTATTTGAAAAATGTTGTAAGAAGTGAAACATTCTTATTCAGACAGCAAGTCTAAATTAAGAATTCAAGTCCGGAAAATGTTGTCAGAGAATATCTGTAATAAATTTATCAATCATTTTTTGGTAAACGAATTTTACGTCTACAAACTATTCTTTGTTTTATATGTTATATATCCAATAGGAATCTTTTGAATGTACCCTGTATCACAAAACAATATAGACCATTACACTGAGAACTGAACTGATTATAAAAACTCTTTAAGGTAATTGCTTTTTAAAAACCAACTTCTCTATTAAGTTACATATTGTTTCCACTAAAGAGGACAAAAAGCAGCCGCAAGATCAGGGTAATATTATTTGTTTTGATTGATATCCTACGAACTTATTACTTGAACCAACTTTTACTTTAACCAACAAAGTTTAATCCAAACTGATTGCATGTAATTAGACATATCGATGCAACTTATGCAATTTATTTATTCCAATCAGGCATTAATGTGTCAATAATGAAAACTCATGATCTTTTAAACAAGAACGCTTGCCATTTGAAGTACTTGCCTTCAAGGATTAAAGAAAAGTTATGAAATCTAAATTTTTGGTATGGCATGAAAAAAGGTAATTTTACTATCGTGATAAGTATAACACCAGCTGTATAATACTCGAGATGTATAATACTCGAGATGAATCCTGTAGAAATGTGATAAATAAGATTAAAAGATATCTTTGTGTCTGCCTTATTAATAGATAATCACATTTGATAAAATTTTAGTTTTGTCTGTTAATTTGTCTGTATATTTTTAACTTGAATAATCTTACTGCTTAAAATGCTGTACAGTTTATGCCTGAAGGGATATCAGATTTTTTTTTTCATTAGTATATGAAACAGCAATTTTTCAATTTATCGAAACGCTTTTTTCTTGTAATAACAACAACAATAAAAAGATTAACTCAGTACAATAATATAAATGTAACAATTTATCTATTTAAAGTGATGTATTGTTAAAGAATTTCTAAACTAAATCAATAGGTCTCGGACAATTTTGTGCATAGGAATTAATTGTTTTAATTAACTGTGATGATGTAAAGGGGACTCCACTGAGTGAGTATTCTTTCTTTCTTTTTTTCTTGACATGACGGGACTGGAAATCTGATTTTTTTTGTTTCATGTGATATTGATTTAAAACAATAATTTGTGTTCAAATTTTAGATCATTGTCTCCCTTTTTCCAGAATAGTAATGTTTATTTAGCAAATGACACAAAATGAAAACCGTTTAAACGTTTCAACAAAAATCGTGCCAAAAATTGTACTAAAAGTCAGTTAAATATCTTCGGACTTCTCTAATATTGTTATATTGCACTTCTAATTTAATGTAGATTTAGCGAGAATGTTAACACATCCGTCGTAAAGTACAAATTAAAGGTGAATTCTTATCGTAAATGAATTAAAAACTAGTTGCATTATATGAAATATTTTTCATATTGATTTGCACATAGCATTTATGTAGGAAGTAAATAGTTAATGAAGTCTTTTAATCGAATAAATTAATATTCAAATAGCTTAATTCAATATTGTCTAGACTATAAAAATTGTTTATGCAGTATCATTTTTATGACAATTTGTAAATATTGTCTAAATGAACATCGAATATAAAAAAACCACGAAAATGCATTATCTATCATTATAGTCATTCAGATTTTTATTCAGATGTTGAAAAACTGTTACAGCATTTGAAACATTCTTTATTTTATTCGATTGTTCTTACCTTGTGTATTTGTTTCTTTAGATTTCTTCGTCTATGAATTCAAGATATCTAGTTGGGAGTTTTAAAAAGAAATACAAAGCATTGTAGATTCATTCTGACTAAGTGGATTAAAGGGAAGCCTTATTGTCCTTTTTTAAAACTTTCTTGATCACAAAGTTGTGGTACTAAACGATTTGTCAAATTAAAGTAATGCAAAGCATTATTTTATTTTATTTTACTTTTAAATTATTACATTGCTTAACATCGTTTAGAGTCTTCGTTTCCAAACATTTTAGCCTTGTATTACGATGTCATTTTTCAAATCTGTTTTAGACGGAATGTTAATTATAAATAAATCTCAAAGATTCGTGTTATTATGAGGTAATGGGAAGATCAGAAACATATTACATATCTTTTTTGCATCATATGTTCCTAGAAATTATGATATATTGTTGCAAATAACATATTCTCGTAGCATTAAAATATTTGTCTCACCACCAGAAATAATTATAAACATTTTTGCCAGTTATTTATGTCCTCTATTTCAAATTAATGTGTTGTAAACGGAGATAATTCAGACTCTGAATTTTAATTTAGACATGAAATTCTAATTTATCTTTAACTCGACATTCCAAATAATAAATTTAAATCAAGTTTATAGTAACTGTGATATGACATCAGCTGTGTTCGTAAATGAAATGACGAAATATGTTTTTTTTTATAATTATAAGAGATGTTTCCTTCTCCTACATACGTATCTTAATGCCATGACTAACCTAACGTAAAATTGCTTGAGATTTTGTAAAAGAAAATAAAACGTTAATTTAAGTGTAAAAGTTAATAGATCGATACTAAAAACTTTCATATTTTCAGGAGTATGTTTTGGGGAAGTAGAGAGAGGATGGTAGTGGCCAACGAGTTTTCTCGACCTTAGTATTTATTTAAAATCTTATGTCATGTTTTAAAACAATATTAAGTACATCAAGTAAACATTATTTTAACGGAATAAATTTCTTAATGAAAACAGTTAATGATAAGATTCTTGTACCATAAGATATTTTTAATTACCTTCATGTTAAAACGGACGTCATTTATAAACATCTAAATAATATTAAATACTGATATTAAATATTGATTCACAACAAAGGTGTTTTTATTTGATGTACAATGCATAATTCATTCTTCTTTTTCAATTATGTTCACTGAAACGAAAAAAAAATTAACAGAAAAATAAATAAATTTTTAGTGTGAATTGTGTAGCCTTTTATTTCAAGAATTTCAAAACCCGACCAGGCTTACTTATTTGAATAGTATACGATATAGTTCTTTTTTATATTCTAAACAGCGTCGTAAAAATAAGAAATGAAATGGATGTGTACTAAGGTTGTTAATTGTGTTATCAATCTTCTGTTGAGCTGCAAGATTGAGCATCTTGTCTGATTGGTATAGCTTGAAATTTTCTTGTCGACAGAATATTGCAAATTATTATTGTGTCTGGCAAAATAAAGTTTAGATAAGACATATTTTAAAGGGTTATTGTCCAGTCATGTTTTTGAAGAATTTTAAACATTATTTAAACAAATTTTAGATGTTCAAATAATTTGAATTATGGTCTAATCAAAGGATTGTCTAGACATATCTTCAGGTATATACATAAGATAATCGTAAGCATAAATATAAACTAAATATCACAAGGTCATTTTTATAAGATCTCTAATGGGCAGTTCGGAATGTCACAAAGTAAACCATTTCGTAAATGCTCAGAAGTGCTTTCAGTACTTTGATTTTTGTAGTATGCCGAACCTCCGTTTTATACTAGATCCAATGTAAATTATTGTATCATCTTTCTGTAAAATTCAGAGTTATCGAGTAAAAATACTTATTTCAGTATTTTTTGATTGCTTAAATTTCTTGGTATCATTTCAAGCATTTTGACATATTTTTCATAAAATTTGGTCCAGTCATAAGAAAGTTAGATTTTTGTGATAAAGTGCAAATTTATTTATGTTCTATAAATTTCATATGCGGGCCTGTATATTTTGATATACATGCGTTCTGGAATGCAAGAAAATCGTGAAAGTTATATTTCAAGCTTTCCACTCAGGGTAACTATGCCTATATAATGAACGAATTTTAAATCTTCTTTGGGGACTCGCATATAGATATTTAAAGACGCACAAGGTCATTATGACAGCCAAATTTATTCTTGTTGTGTAAAATTTTTAAGCTTGCGATAAATTTTTTCTTTTCCTGTTTTATTTAGTAAATTTTTGTTATTTCAGAAGATCGTAATTCAGTTAAGTGTTTAATTAAAATTCGTTTTTAAGAAATTTTATTTTGCATTTTGACAGTAAATTTTCGTTCTCTTTTTTGACTTCTGTATATTTATGATTCTAGTGTTTCATTCATTACTTGAATATTGGTAATCTGTTTATTATCATTGATAGTTGTTGTTATGTATGAAGGCCGATAACGCCTTGAGTGCACGTTATTTTATCATGCATATGTTTCATTTATATTTACTAAAATAAGTTTCTTATCAGTTTTCAATAAGTTTTCTTCATGTGTTTGTTAAATACAGTAAAAGTCATTTATAATTAAGTCTGCTGCAGATGTTCTTTTTTATATAATCCTTATTTCTTTAAGTAATTTTCATATCACATCATCATCATTATTTTTTTTGTACGAAATAATATGGATTCGATTCAAGGAAGGATTTCGTCGATATTTAGGTGGCATCCGGTCTAGCTTCATGTTTTATATCTTACAACGTGCTACGATATATAATCAACGTTGAATTTATTTTACCAGTGTGTATGGCGTTACATAAGGGACTTTATATTTTTAGAAGGTTTGTTTATAGGAATCCGACAAAGGTCCGGCTGTTCCAAAGGGATACTTATACCCTTATATTTGTGTACAGTGGATATTTACCATGTTTTATATTTTGTAGCTTCTACTCAGAGGATTCACCCTCAATTTTGAATCACGCATGTGTTTAACATAGCGAGGATAGTGGAGATTGTGACATATCGACGTGAACCCACATCCGCAGTCTTGGATCTTCACTCTGTAGACAGTAAAGAATCGATCTTTCTGCTTTGGATGGGTCACATCTGGAGATTGTGACGTAGCGATCCCACATCCAAAGTCTTGGATCTACACTATGTAGACAGTACAGTATCGATCTCTCCTTTGATGGGTCACATCTCGAGCATCATTGAATATTTGTTCTGAGTTACGCCACCGGAAAAAAGTGCTTTTCGACAAGACATTAGAAACGTGACACGGAGCTTTATTTTTTTCTTTTCATTTATTTCATACCATTCACTTTCACTATAAATATTCATTTATTTTGTAAATAAATGTGAAATAGTTCGTACCGAGTTGTGCCTTCTTTTGTATGGTAGTTGTGAGTCAGCCTGTGTTCCATCGTAGTCCATATTGTGACACGGAAAATTAATGTTTAAATTGGTATTGATAAGTGATTATTCTTTGGAGCCCCTTTTACGATCAAGAATGATTATAAATCCGTTTAGAGTATTATGTACCAAAATAGTTACTTTTCCTTCCGTTATAATGTGTAAAAATGTGTTTATATACATCGCTGTGTACATTTCAATATATAATAACACAATGTTTCATTTAATTTTTATGTCAATATAACTAAATGTATATCTTTGCATAACGTATAATTTTTATCCGGAGCCAACCGTGACCTACATATAAGTCCGATTTCATTGCAACTTAAACTTGGCATTAGTTGGAGTGTTCCCATCATCTGTAATGAACTGCAAATGCATTATGTGTCTAGAAAGGAAACTTCAAATCTGCTTACCTGTCTACTTTTAAAATATAGAAGACCCATAGGAAGGTTAAAAAGATTTGTTTGAAAGTGTTTTTTTTTTTGTATCTTTGTTATTTCTTCTTTGGGCGACGTCAAAACTCGAAGAGTTTATAGACACAGAAAAAAAACACAAATAGCTGTAAGAGTTAAAATTTCATTATACGAGGGAATTTGGCAGCAATGTTTCTTATACAATCTCCATGTTATTATGTTGCCGTAAATGGCCACCATCCGCGCTGTTAAATTAAGAAATATGTAGGTACTGTAGGCTCCGCAAAATGGTGCGGTTTTTACACGAAAATGTAGATTTTGTAAAAAGAAGGCGTCATTCAAGCTCAACTTTACAATGAAAAGTGAGCATATAGTGTCACTTTATTATCAATTTCTATCTGAATTAAAACTACTTTCATTAATAATTTAAAAAAAAAACCTTTTTGCCATATTTCTTTTTTTTAAAAAGGTTATCTGCATTCATATATATATATCGAATTTATATATCGAATCTACAATTATTTTTGACAACAAACCCTTTTCAAGTTTTGATATTTTTATATCATCTCTTAAACATATATAATCAAACAAATGCAGCTAGTTAGTATTATTATTTGTTTAAAATATAGTCATATTTTTCTTACAGGTTATCTTGCCATTTGCCAGCTGTATCAATCTTAGTAAATTTTAATTGGGAGGTATTATATATCTTTGAATAGTTTGAAAAGTTCGTGTCTGAGATTTTTTTAAAAAAGATAGTTAAAATATCGCTCCATTCTCCTAAATATAGTGAAAATACTGATAAACAATAACATCTCATTTCAATTATCTGACTGACATAAGCTTTAATAAGTGTGTCTGTTGAAATATATACGGCTAAATTTGTTCTGAATAGCTCTCATAATACTTCAATCCGGGATAATGCTATTACTACAGACGGCATTGTGTCCAGTTTTCCATGTTGGGGGTAGGTAAATGTTCCTTCATTTTTGTAAGAATTAATTGTACATAAAGGGCGCAAACGAGCTTATTTAAAGCAATGTTTACATGAACCACGATATAAAGTTTAGAAGTTTAAGTATTTCCATTAAAAGAATGTTGATTATGTTAAAATCAACTGATCAAGGTGGTGTTCAAAATGATAATTTGATTGTAGTTTAATTTGAATATGAATGAAAAAACAATTGCAAATCCTTGCACATTTTTATTCATAACAACCTATTGGCAACGATAAAAAAGCAAAATGGAGAGTCAATAGTAAACAAAGAGTTTCGAGGACGGACACATCCATGCATCGTTAGATTTGTTTGGTGTGTTTCATAGCCGTTATATAAAAGATACTCTACCAATGCTTTTTAACACATGACGGTGCTGGAAATATTTTCCCGATATTTGTGTACTTAAGATAAATATTTAGACAAATAACTAATTTTTAATAAATACTGCGTTAAATAAACGAAAAGGGAAACGCTTGGCAGATTAGGACAATTTTAGACGTTTGTACTAAAGTGTCTAAGTCTTTGCAAAACGTTTCTGATTTACGTCATTTTGTAACACAAACAAATTGTCAAAGATCATTTACATTTCATTTAAATAATTGTCCCAAGATGTTTAGAGAAATTCCTTTAAACAGTTTAAAGGAATTTCTCTAAGTTTAACTGATAAGGTTTTATCGTCATTTTCGTCTAGCGAAAAACCTTTTCTCGGTTATAACGTAGACGAAACCACTGAGCCATCTTCCTGTTCAGTGATATTGATATAACAGTTCCGGGAAATGAATTATTGCATGAAGATCTTTTTTTATAGATGAAACACGAACATATCATGCAAATAATTATTTTTTGCATTTCGTGAGCTTCAAAACATATGATCACTAGAAAATAAATAAATAACAAATTATAATGTTGAATTCGTTGGTCGAAATCACGACAACTTGTAGAATAATGTTTATATAGGAAGGATAACACTGCCCATTCAGGAGGGGATAATTATTTATACGTCAGATAAATTGGTAACAAAAAGAGTTTTTGAATTAGAAATGTATTCTGATGAATCAATATGGATTAATGTTAAAGATAAGGAGAAGAACATTTTGATAGGCACTGTTTATCGTCACCCAAATTCTACTGTTGAGTTTTGGTCAAAACTGGATAATTGTTTAGAAAAGGCGCATGAATTGTCGAAGTACATTGTTTTACTTGGTGATGTAAATGAAGATCAACTCAATCATTCAAACCATAAATTACGTGATATCTTAATTATTAATAATATGAGTAATGTTATCAATCAGCCGACTCGTGTTCTATGCGTTTATTAAAGTTCAAATTAAATAGAACAATATTAAATCAAATTTATATTTCCTATATGAGGCCTTTATTAGAATATGCTAGTGTTATTTGGGATAGTTGTACTTTATATGAAAAAGAAAAAATTGAAAAAATGCAATACGAAGCTGCGCGCTTAGTAACTGGTTTGGCTCGCTCAGTGTCTATAGAAAGACTTCTGCATGAAATAGGTTGGGTCTCTTTAGCAGATCGTCGTTTAATGCAAAAATTATCAATAATGTATAAAGCTAAAAATGGGGAGCTTCCAAGTTATCTTGACACTTTGTTCCCAAATTTTGTTTCAGAAAGAAGCCAATATAACCGTAGAAATAACGATAATTACGTAACAATAGCACGAAGAACAGAAATATTTTCTAGATCATTTATTCCCTCAGCAATTTCGGCATGGAATAGTCTTGATAATGAGATACGTGACTCGACTTCTTTAAATGTGTTCAAAACTAAACTCAAGGATAAATTCAAACCCACACTTGTCCCTAAATATTATTTAATTGGAGAAAGGTTAACATCTGTTTACCATGCACGTTTAAGAAATAGATGTAGTAATTTGAATGATGATCTGTATAGAAATCACTTAGCAAACTCCCCTGTTTGTGAGTTTTGCCATATCGAGGAGGATGCTGAACATATTTTTTTAACTGTAAACTTTTTGGTGTTCAAAGACTCCAACTTTTCACTTCCACTCGCCCTTTTCATCCATTAAGTACAATTACTCTCTTTTATGGAAAAGAAAATTTATCAGTCGATGAAAACTCTTTTTTATTTCATGAGGTTCAAAAATATATAAAAAATACACATAGATTTAAATAATAAGAAATAAGTACATGTAAAAATGACAATCGTTGTTCCAATATTAATTCTTCTAATTCCCCTTATAAATGACATATTTTGACAGCCATACAAACCATCACATACTGCAAGTGCAGGAAAATTACTATTATTTTTTATATTGAAAAAATTGATAAGCAAATGTTTTTTTTGTTTTGTTTTGTTTTTTCTCTTAAATTTGATGTCGAATTCTATTTGCTACTTTGTTTTTGTATCCGCCTTAATATTTGTAATTGCTCATGTGTATAGTGTTTAAACATGTTTTCGTTTTTATATCTTATAATGCTTAAGGGAAGGACAGTTACTAATGTTGCTAGAACTTGTTGTTCAACCCTTTTGCCCTTTGTTAAAAAATGTTGTTTTGTGGAAATAATGTTATAAATTGTATTCAAAGAGCAATAAAATATTATTAAACTAAAACTGAATATATGCGTTGCATTAGATGAAGGAAAAAATGTGAATCTCAAAGAGTGAAATATTTTCTTTTTTCGAGCACAGTTGCTAAATAACCCTTTCTTAACTTTAACTTTTAAGAGGAATAAATCGAAACGTCTAGTATAATTTATTATTGAGTATGGTAAATGCAATTGATGTAAGAAATATTTCAAAAGTCACTGTAAACTGAATAATGAGTTCGAACTTGGATATAGACTTGCTATATCGGCATATCTTTCTCCCATTAAGCCTAAGAAAGAAGCTAATTGTGTATTTTAAAAAACTTTCAATTCTTTATGTCCTGTTTCAGTTTCCAAAACGATATACATCGGTCATATAGCTGGGATATATTTTTGTTCTTTTACAAATTGGCAATTACTATAGATAATGTGATTTAATAATTCGTATGGAAGTCAAAATACTAATTTGTTTACCATTTGTTACCTTATGACAAATATTTTAGTATCCAGCGCTATTTCTGTAATGTTTTAAGTATCTCACAAATTCTTAATCTACCATAACAACCTAATTAAACATATGGTTGCCTTTTGTGCAGACAGATTTATTCATTTCTGAGAAGTAATAAGATGTTACATGTATCACATATAGACAAGTTTATAAAATGAAACATAACAGCCCATTTAAGTATCTAAAAGTACACTTCTTGTAGGTAAATTTTAAAACTTTTGTAACATCGTTCTATTTCAGAAAGAATTAGACTGTAATATGGAGGCGGACAAGAGTTGTAATCGTCAAATATTAAGTTGTTCTGCTTTTATATAAAATCTCATAGATTAGACAGACGAACGAGGTTGGTCGTAAATCAATCACATTTTACAAAGTCAGTCAGAGAATCACATCAAAATGGAAAAGTGCATTTCAAATAAATCGTTTGGCATTTATGTCACGAAGAAATACTTCTTATTTGATAAATTTACATTTTAATAAAAAGAAAATAAAACGCTATGATATATAGGGAAAAGGATTGGCAAACATATTTAATCCAAAAAGATATTGTTTCCCTATAGGCTTTTACAGTGCAACCTTTGCAGACAAATATGATTTTGAAAAATTAAACACTAAGTAATCTGCTATTAAAACATGCACATAACATCTAATGAAAAAGAAATGGACGGGACCATAAATAATGCATGTTTTACAGAGAACTAGAACAAAAGTAACATTTGAAAGCAAGCTCGTTCGAAAACATTTAACTAGTATTGGTGTGTTAGGAATATGTGTTAAATTTATATCAATTCAATATCTATTTTGTATGTTTCTACTGATTCATTTCATAACCATTTATTACTTATCAATTTTAATATGTTATGTTTGTTTGTTCGTTTTGGGTTTTACGTCACATCGACACAGTATAGGTCAATCGCGACGTTCCAGCTTTACTGGGGAAGGAAGGCCTCAGATGCCCTTCAGTGCATTATTTCAGGCACGAACGGGCACCTGAGTAGAACCACCGACGTTCCGTAAGCTAGCTGGATAGCTTCCTCACATGAAAGAATCCAAAGTCCCTGTCGGGATTCGAACCCACAGCGGTGAGGTGCATGTGGTTTGATGTCAACGACCTTAACCACTCGGCCACGGACGCCCCAATATGTTATGTAATAATACATATATTACATTCCTTTATTTTATAGCCAGGCCATATTTTTCATGATCTCGAGAAAAAGATGCAAAAAATGTATAACCATGTATAACAAAGGATGAATTGACAGACTTTGAAATCAAATTGAACATAACAGTAATGTATGACATGCTATTCTCTTTTTAAATATTGCAAATAATTATATGGTTAACATATATGGACATGCATGAGTTGTCTGCTTTTTACTATATTGAAAGTTTATGGATAGCCAAATTAAGGCTGGTTGATGGTTTGTACTTAATGCATGAGCGTTCTTTAAAATTCGAAAATAGAATTGATTAATTGTTCCTTTAGTGCGGGTCTTATGTATACGATGTATTTAACATTGCTATTGTCCGGTGGTGTTTCGTCACATAAACAACAGCAAAAGCATCAGTGGGATTATTTAAACACTACCCTATTTTCACTCATTTAGCACTGAACAGTTAAGATATAAAATTGAAAAATATAACTTAATTTAATAAATTCTAATAAAATAAAACATAATCTGAACAGATAAAAAGAATAAACAGTACACAAAAATGATGGCTCCCATTAAAGCTTGGACAAACACCCAATGTAAACTCTGTAATTTCTCTCTGAACTGAATACTCTTCGGATAAGAGGTTCTGCATTTGACATTTTATACCTTTCAATAAAGTCAATGGCTAAATCAGGTATGCAATAATGTACATGTGGTAATAGCATCGTTAATAAAGGGACATTCATAAAGAAATACGTTCGAACAATTTCTTTTATTCAGACAAAATCGAGTAATGTAGATGAATACTTATGGAACGCCATAGCTGCCTCATGTTATTACATTTCTTTTTATCTTGCCCAGAAAGCGTCTTATTATTAAAATATAAGCGTTGTAATGCCATTGTAATTTGTCGACTTGTCTAAACATTGCCTTAGTATGCGTAACAGTAGTCTTATCTCTTTAAAATGTGATGTTGATTTGTGTTAACATTGTTTAATCATTTCAAACAGTAGGGTTATCATGTCAAAATGTCGTTTTGGCTTGTCTGAAATGTGTCATATTATGTCAACTAGTCGCGCTATGCGGTCAAATTGTGGAGCTGTTTTGTCAAAAGACTGTCTGATCATTTGAAACAGTAGTGTTCTCTTGTCGAAATTTGGTGTTGACTTGTAAAAGCACAGCTTTATTTTATCAAGTTGCCATATTATTTTGACAAAATACGGTGTTTAAATGCCTTAACATTGTCTTGTTGTGTCAAACCACTGTGTTAATTTTCCAACGTACATTGCTGAATTGTCTTGTTATATCAAATATTCGAATTATCTTGCCAAAATGGGGTGTTGACTGGGCTAAATCATGCCTTATTATGATAAACTGTATTCTATTTTGTCAAAAAGCGGTTTTGACTGGTTAAAACTCAGCCTTATAAAGTCAAAAAATTGTGGTATCTTGTTGAAATGTGGTAATGACTTGTCTAAACTCTTTCCTATAATGTGAAACAGAAGTGTTATATTGTCAAAATTTGATATTTTCTTGTTAAACTCAGAAACAGTCCTATTTTGTCTAATAATTGTGTAAGTTTGTTCAAATTTAGTTCTGTCTTGAGAAAGCGCTGTCTGATTTTGCTAAACTGGCCCGTTATCCTTTTTTTGCCTTATCAATTCACGCTCCGCGCGGGCTCTGGTCACGTGATACTAAAGTTTGACAACATCGCATCTGGACAGGACAACACGATTATCTGACATAATGAGACGATATTCGTCATAAACTGGCAAGTCAACGCCACTGTCGTACATAGTAATACTGTGTTTCAACAAGTAAACATGAAAAATAATACTTCGCCATAAAAGGACGATGTTCAGTAAAATTAACACCGAACCTTGACAAAATAAAATGACACTTTGACAAAAAAGTAATTTTAGACAAGTCATCACCACGTTTCGACAAGATGATATGACTATTTGACATAATAAAACGAATATAGACAAGTTGAATCTGCATTTGGACACAATAGCATAACAGTTTGACAAATTTAAATAGCGTTTTAACAGTTCATAACCATAATTTGTAAAGATTCCACCATTATTTCACATAATAAGACGGTGTTTTGGCCGGTTAACATTAAGTTTGGATAAAAAAGCATGGCGATCTTAGAAAATAAGGCAGTGTTTAGACATGTCAATACCATATTTCGACAAGTCAACACTACTGTTTGACATATTAAAATAACGTTTACACAAACAAACAAAATTATTGGCAAGTCAACATTAGTATTTCACATAATAAGTATATTTTTAGACAGGATAACAACAATTGTAGACAAGAAAGCATGATGTTTTGGCACAATAAGACAGAATAACACCACCTCATACTAAGCAACATAACAGTTTGACAAAACAGGACAGAACTCAGCCAGGTCAATAAAACGGTTGAACAAGATATCACTTCTAGCCGACATAATAAGACATGAGTTTGACAAGTTGACACCAAGTTTCGACAAGATAACACTACTGTTTCACATAATAAGACACTTTCTTGACAAATTACCACCACAGTTGGACAAGACAGCATGCTATTTTGACATAAAAGACATTCTTTAAGCAAGATAACACCGAATTTGAACACAATGACATGGCAGTCTGACAAAATGTGACGGTGTTTAGACAAGTCAATACCACATTTGGACAATACAAAACGACAGTATAACATAATACAACATGTAATAACATACAAGGATTACATTTGGACAAGATGACACAACTTTCGACAAGATAACACTACTGTTTTACATGATAAGACTATTTGAAGACAATTCAACACCACATTTAAACAAGTCTGTGTTCAGACATATTGAAATCTTAATTCGGAAAGATGGTGTGCACGTTAGACATATAAAGACTTTCATTCGGCATGTTAACACCGGATTTGAACATGATAACATGACGTTTTGAAATAATAAGACAGTGTTTAGACAAGTCAGCACTACGTTTTGACAAGATAAAATGAATATTTGACCTAATAAGACTTCGTTAAGACAGGTTCTCATAAAACGTTGGCATGCCAACACTTCTATTATACATAATTAGACGCTTTTAGGAAAAAATAAAAAGAAATTTAGCAACATGAGGCAGCTATGGCGTTCCATTAATACTCGTAGAAAACATCTTTTTCTGATCAAGATAACAAGCAAAATTTTAAAGAATCCTAGTCAGATGAATGTAGTCAATGGATCATAAAATTTCATTTATTGTTACAAAAATAAAAGATTCAATAGATAAACCAGTATACTTCTGAGAAAAGTTAAATCAACTCAAATGGGTAAATTTAAGGCATATTCTAAATTAAGCTCTTTAAGCAGGAAACTTTCTTGAAGAAAAGTGTCCGTAACTGGAAACTGTACGTATATTTTGTTTAAATTGTGCATGCGGGTGTCTTTTAAGGCATATAACAGACCTGTGTTGTCAATCATTCAGTTCGTTATAGTGTCCATCAGGGTGGTCATATCATAAAAAAATAATTTGTCTTTTATTTAAATATCGGTGCCACTAAAGAGAAAATAAAACTGTAACAAGAAAAATATATTGATTTTCATTGACATCCTACGAATTTATCGCTTTAACCACATTTAATTGAATCGAAAATGATTGCATGTTTTAAGACATTTCGATGATACTTGTGCGAATAAGAATATAAACTGAAATTCGTTTATTCCAATCAAGAATTAATGTCTAAGTTTATCTGAAATAATCAATTATATTCAAATAAAAAATTAAATTGTCTATCATTTGAAGTACTTGCATTCAGTGATTAAAACGAAACTCATTTAAATATAACTTGTTGTAAACATTTTGGAGGCTTTTGGTTTATCAATTCCATAACATAAGCTTTATAAAAGATCACTTTTAAACGGAATACTTCCGGTATTTATACATACATATGAGATTTTATTTATAATTGATCGTGATAATCATGATCATTTACCGGAAGTTAAATATTACTGTTCTATCAGTGAACCGGGAAAAGCTGAATGTTCTTGTCATCTTTGAGAAGAAAATAAAGATAAATGACATGTTGGTTATTATAAAGCTATCATGCACTATTATGAAAATGAAAATTAACTGAAATAGATAATTTCTTTCTTTTTTATTATGAAAAAAATCAAATCAACGATTTTAGAAGAAGAAAAACTTTTGTCTAGACTACATAATCCGTCAATTTATCATCTTCCGGAAAGACATAGAGGGGATTTAAACTCTTGTTTGTTCATTTAGACAAAAACAAACAAGATATACATACTTTTGATTCAGTAAGTGTGACATTAGTTTGATATGACTCCAGGAAAAAACCTGTTTTTGATAGTAGTGTATGCACATAATTTTTCGTTCTTTTTTTAAATAAATATGAATAAAGTAATAAGCATGACATAATTGTTTATTATATACCTTTCAGCAATGAGCTCAATATTTATACAAATGTCAGCGGACCTTTAATAATATAATATTATCGATGACGTCAGTGGTAGGATAAAAATAGTAGGGCGATCGCCTGCCTCAGCGGGCAGTATTATGTTTTTATCAGTCACCTAAGATTAAGGTGATATAACCGCGTGGAATATTTTACAAAATGCGTATTATCCAGTATTTTTTTAATTATTTCTTTTTCCGTTAAACCATTATGTTCTAGAAAAATCGGTATAATTGAAGAAATAGCACATCACAATCTTATAGTGATATCCCAGTCAACCTTCGGCTTCGGTCCGTTTAATGTTTGCGAGCTGACCGACTTCAGTGATGTGTACTATTTCTTAGTTAAATGGTGTACACAGTGCTATCAAAACTTGATTTTGCAGTCAAAGTAGTATTTGTGAATTATAGTTTCTTTCATAAAATTACAAGACCAATGCTTGAACTTTGACACTTAACGAGTGTCCAGAAATACAAGTATATTCCACAAAAAATCATTCTAAAGTACAAATATAATAAAATAAGTAAACACATTAGTATAACCCCATTATCAAGTATGATAGGGGATATATATAAATTTTCAAAATGAATTAGCTTAGTGTTTGCAGACAAAAATGTAAAGAAACGCGTGTATTCCTATAAAATGTTTGTACAACATCTGACAGTTTTGCATATAGGTTTACAAGAAAGTGAAACATACTAAGAAAGAATGACCAATGATAAATGATTCTTTAAACTTCGGTGAAATGAGTACATGATATAATAAATAATATATTAGATTGTATTAATTTTGATAACACTTTTGTGATTGTGATAACACACCTTTAGATTATTCGTAATGTGATAATCAGATTGAAAGATATTTGCTCTCAGTCTCCCTTATGAATAGATCATTACAGTTCATAAAATATCTTGTAAGATGTATATTGTAAACTTAAAGCATTTCAGTTACTTCAAATGTAATTATGACATTATAATACAAGTAACATATTTATCTTAAAAAGATTTGTCTCACCACCATAGTTATAATATTGTTTGTTGTTATGTTTCTCTTGCATTAGAATAAAATTTGTTGTAAATGAAGACGATTCAAACATGGAAATCCAATTTGCTTCGAACTCGACATTTCAAAATTGTTAATAATAACTTAAAATCAAAACAGTAAGAAATAAGACATTCTCTCGTAAATATAAATTAAGACTATAATTAAAATGCTTTCTAAAATTATATATTTTGATAAGTCAATTTGCATATTATATATTAAAGTAGCAGATTTGAATATTATATTTTATTGCCTGCAAAATAATGCAAATTAACGTCTGGACAAAGAAATATTACATGAAGCACAATGATAAGGAAAAGTTTTTCCTTTTTGTATAATTAATTTGAATCATACTCGTATAATAAAACTTATTAATGGAAGGTGTGTGCATTATTATACATGCTATTCTTTATCAAATTAGCAGTATTGAATGGAGACCGTTTTCTGGTCAAGCATGCTTTCAATCTGTTTACAGCTTTACGCGTTATATATATTTCAGTTATATGAATCCATGTGTAGAAAATGTGTTTGCATACATTTTTTGTATACATATTTCTGTTTATATGCCAAAATTATTGATTATATTTATTTGTCGTGATGCATAAATTTGAGAGTTAAAAATTGTTGTAAACTTGCTTTTCTTAAAGATGTCACAGTTTTGGCTCCTATTTCGAAGGAATCGGATATACTTATTTTTTTTGTCAGAACACTTATAAGAAAGGGATTTTTATAGACGCTACCACCATGACTTACCTATTGGTCTTATTTCTTTGTAAATTAAACAGTGCATTAGATGGAGTTTTCTTATCTTTTCTAATGAACTTCAAGTGCCCTATATTTCTTGAAATGATAACTTTAAATTTATTGCACTGTGAAATTTGCAAATAAATAGGACCAACAGGAAAATCAAAGTAGGTTGCGGAAAATGGTGTTCGGAAAGTTGTAGTTTATAGACAGAAAGAAATAAAGCCGAGAAAGTTAAACAATTTACGAAGGATTGTGGGAACCGTCCGCTGTTTAATTTGCTAAGAAATATGAAGTTCACTTTAGACTCTGCAAAATGGTGTTCTTTTTAATAAACTGAAGATTGTATAAACAGAAAGAATTATATCTCCACGTAGGTGCAATTGCATATTATACGCAGGAGTCTGGCATCAATGATTCTCAAGCGAGTTTAATGTGCCTGATTAAGAGGACCCTATGAGCTTTTGCAATGTCTAACTTGCAAAAAAGCAATAAAACAATTGGTAGGTCACGCTAACTACAGGGTCATTCGCTTAAATAAAGGAATTGGTGCAAAATCATGTTATCAAAGAAATCAGATCAATTGCTTTTTTTCGTTTCTATTTTTTCATGATAAACTATCGGGAATAGTTTCGAGATCACTGCTCTTTATTTTCTTATTCATGAAATATCATTCAATTTTAAATAGATATTATTTTCTCTTTCTACTTTTTAATGATTTTTTAACCTCGGAAGCAAACTACACACATATTCGGTTTGATTGAGTTTGTTCAAGAGGTTAATGAACGTTCGCTGTCAGTTTTATTGTTAGATATAAGCCGTAATTGGGTGATGCTTCCCGAGATGGGCATTCTCCATTGTTGATCTTTGTATCTTGTCAGTAATGTATATTTGTTGGTTTATAAAAAGCATTTATTTGAAATTGTTTCACGAATAGCATACTAAATTAAAGGTTAAATTGGTTGTAAAATGTACGATTAAATATATATCATCCTCATCTGGAATAGGGATTTTAAACTAAATATACCAAGATACCACGATACTTTTGCTGTTTCATTTATCCATAAGATTGCCAGGCGTTCAATCTGTTAAAAAGTGTTGAAAACATGATGATTTGCATTTTTGGATAGTTTTTCAAGATCTTAAAGATTAAAAAAGAAGATGGACATTGCTTTATTGTTGTTTCTATCTATAAAACAGTAAAAAAAAAACAAATGAATTATAATAAAAACAAAAATCAACTTAAGATAAGATCATTATAATTCCTTTAAAACAAGTATTAATATATTAATGCAATAACATGCTTTATGAATTTCTCTATCAAAATACATGGAATGCAGACGTTTTCCTGGAGCCAGGTTGCAAAAGAAATGTATTAAAGAACATTTCAGCTTTTCAAAAATAGTTTTCACACCATTTTGCTCTTCACTCATACCGAGAAAAACGTGACTGAAAATAAATGAAAGGTTAATGGTTTGCATGTTCCGCTATTCATTTGTCATTCTCGTTTTTGTCAATTTAAAACAGATTGCTAAGTTGAGTGCTAAGGACGACTTTTTATTTACAAAGAAAATTATTCATGCTCTTTTGTAACTACAAATTAACTTAAGGTATTAGCACCCTAATGCATTACCTCCGCGTTGAAGAGTATTCAAATAGGCTAGAATTACTGTTAACTACATTGAAAATGAGGGCCATGGGTTCAATCCCCAGAAGGGTCAACTTTTTTTTTCTTTCTTTTTTTCTTTTAAATTATTTATGTATCTCTCATGTCCCATATGGAAAGAAAAAAGTGTTTAATTTTTGAATTTTTTAATTTATATAGGTATTTATTGGCTAAATTATGCTAAATCTGAGTAATAAATATGGTACCTGATATTTTCCAAAGTGTAATATAAATCAAAACTAGACGGTAAAAGTATTTCATAGTTTTTACAAGATCAACCAATATACTTTTTAAAAATTTAGGTAAACTTTGAAAACAGGCACTCATTTGGATAGATTTTAAGAATTTTTTGAATTAGGCTCCCATAGTAGAAAAAATGGTCAGACATGTGGTAAAAATGGGTGGGGTAGGGGTAACATTTTTATATAGATTTCATAAATTTTAAGTAGAACCATAATTTTGCTTATGTGATTGTTAGCTGAATGGTACTATTTGATTCTTACCAAAATTCAATGGAAAAACATTTTTCATTAGAATGTATATTGCAGATTATTTAAAGGTTCCTCATTTCTAAAAAAGGGCCCTCATAACATCCTAGCTTGAGTTCAGAAAAGTGGCCATAACTTGATTTCCGTACGGTAAACTTTGTTTAAATTTTGCATACAGGCGTACTTTAAGGTATACATCTGACCTATGATGTCATTTCTTTAGTTCCTGATAGTGCCCATTAGGGTCCTAATACCTTAACAAGGAAATATATCGTGTAACTCTTGAAGTAGAATAATTATTACTTTGAAATTTAGAAATTAGATATTGTTCTTGAATTATCGAACTCTTTTTTTCATGACATCGACATAGATTGCTTTACAATATTAATTGAATCTGCAGAAGACGATATGTTGCAAATGCTTTTCAACTTCAACAAAACATTGAATGGGAACACAAGTGTTCTCATCTTACTTTGCAAGTTTTAAAACATTTGTCTTACATACTGTGATGCAAGTAGCAAAATATAGTTGTAATAGTCAGATAAAGACAAAGTGTTTTTCACAATCTATTTCAATTTTGTTCTTAAACTCTTTGTGCATATTTACTTATAACATTCTTAACATTGACCTTTACAAATATAACAAAATCACAAGCATAGTAACAGATTATGCAGCATAAAATTGTAAATACAAATATAATTCCTGAAAGAAACACAAATTATGCAGCATAATATTTTACGTCATACAAAAAATCATATGCTTTCTGTGAATTCATAAAAAAAAATCTGGGCAGGTGGAAAAAGTAAAACCCTTTGGCTGAAGGTATTGTTTCAAAAATGCTCTTAGGCAAAATTCATTCGAAAACTATTTATCATATTTTCACTTTCTAAGTTTTTTAAACTGGTAAAACCGATCCATTTTGCAGACAACTCAATAATTATTTGACAAAATTGCGTCTTTCCTTGACGCAGACTTTCTATTAGTTAAGTGAGCTTTTTGTTCGTTGTTTAATTAAGGGTTATACAAATAGAGATTTACGCTCTAGACAAAGTACTAGAAATTGTTTCTTTAAGATAGATAAGTTTCTTGTTACAAACCAAAAGATGCAAAAAAAGAAAGAAAAGTAAGTAAAAGGAATACGCTTTAAACTGGTCACTTAATTGCATCAAATATTTATGTGCCTTAGGATCTCATTAGCATGTATTAAGCAATTTGTATTAAAACATTTTTTAAAGTCGGCGAATCATTAAAGTACGGAAACACAGGTGGGACATATGGGAATTTGTTTACGATATAAAAAAGAAACAAAAGTTTAGTCTAAACCTGAGCCAATAAAAGAATTGTCCACGAGTTTAAAAAAAATAGAAAATATAAAAATATCAACAAAAGATCATTCATGGTCACGAGTTACCTCTTACCATTTAATTTTTTCATAACTCGTGTCCACGCGATTCAATATCAATGAATTTACTTTGCTATAATCTCGTAGCCGTGAGGTATGAAAAAATACAACATGCTTCTTTTTTGTGTCTGTATACATGTTATATTTTCTTGTATCATGAATTGTATGATTTGCAATTTCCGTCTCGTTGCTCTCTGATACCAGTAAAACCAGATTTATAATTATAATGTTATTGTCTTGAAGCCAAAGCACAAACACATAAGATGTCATATGGCGACTTCGCAGCTTTACTGGAAGATTTGATGCAAAGAATATACACAATTATACAGTAACAAAACATACTGTTTGTCTATAATTATTTGAAATTACCAGAATCACGATGCAATTGAGAGTTACATGTTATAATTTATATAAACTAAGTTACAAATGCTCTGAACGTTTGAACCTTTCCCCGATGTGATAATTATCATGCACCGACAGATGAACCGTCATAAAATAAGTGGTATATATTTAAAAGGTGGACATAAACAAAATATATCACCAGTCTTATAATCAATTACATATTAACGCAATAGCTACATTATAGAAATACTTCCTAACCGAAATGTGCCCGACAGTTTCACACACTTTTCAGTTCTCCCTCCCACCTTGACGAATCGTTTACAAATCCTTTATTCTTATTTTCAAAGAGAAGTTGACATGTTATTTTATCGTGGAATTGCTATTTCTTTCTGTTCGTCAAGCCGTTATAAAACAGCGCGTCTCTAGAAACTATCTCATTTCTGTAAACTATAAAAATCTATAAATGGTTCTAATTGTTTTAAATTGTAGAAAAATCAAGTAAATATTTATTCATTATTCATAAATAATTTACTTAAATAGATTTATCTAACTATTATTTGGTTTTCTTTTTGTGCGTAAGCCATTAACTCAGTGCTGTTCAAAATAAGGATTTATTTTATCATATTAAATTATTTTAGTCAAAGGATTTGATGAGCACGTTGGTATCTTGTTGAAAAAGAAATCACAAAAGAAAATAAAAAAGAAACATTCTCTAAAAATCCAGAAAGCGTTTCAATTTCTCATAATTTCAAAATCACTTTCGCTTTTTTAATCAAAATACTTCAAATTGTTTCAATGAAAAATAAATTATTTTCTTTAAAAGACAGGAGCCTGATCTCGAATATCAATGACGTGCGTGGTAACGTTTATAATGCGTTCCGGACAAATCTCACGCCATATAACAATGAGTATTAAAGAAAAAAGCAGAATAAAAGCAGACATCATGCAAATATTACAGATAATGGCTTGTATAAATATCATTGATATCGTCAGAAGACGAAAAGTTCACTTTTCTAAATAGCTAGCACAATTTATTTATTATTATCATAATTTATTATTAGGCCTATTATTATTTTTATTATTATTATTATTATTATTATTAGTTGCTGCTGTTCTTGTTGTTGTTATTTTATCTTCAGTTGTTAATTATCATTACTATTAATATTATTAAAATTATTATTAATAATTATTAAATTATTATTATTATTATTATTATTATTATTAATTATTAATATCATTTTTATTATTATTATTATTATTATTATTATTATTATTATTATTATTATGGAGTGTATGTTAAAAAATAATGAGTTCGTATATTGCTTTTGAAAATATAAAAAATAATTAAAAAGAATCTTTGCTATGTATAAAACTATTTATAATTAATTAATACTATTAATTTGGAGGCTTTTTTAAAATCTATTTAGAAACAAACCATAAAAACATGGCATGTGTAGAAGATCAAATTGTGATTTTAGCATTGGCGATTCGCTAAATACCTTTGTATTTCCCTTAATGACAAATTATTTATGTATTTAATTCAATTCAATAAATCCAACGTGTTTTCGTTTAATAATATTTTGTTTGTTTGCATTGGTTGGCAGAGAAAAACCTCTGATGCCCCTCAATGTAAGAGTTTTAATAAAAATTATTCACTTGTAAGATTCAGGATATTTGTTTTTAATAAGTTCTTTTGGTACACTCTAAAAATAAATGGTAAATGGAAACAGGTCTGCAATTAGTATCAAATAGAAATAAAATCTTGTTTTATCCTGTGACTCATTGGAACCTTTTTGTGCTTTTGTACATGTATTGCAAAACACGTTTTGTAATAATAAATATCGGGAACGATACATAATAAGAACAACTTGAAATCGCCTTACACATTTTAGCCATATTATTATACTGATTAAAATTTATATTGGTAATTGAAAAGCATGTCTTTTAATGGAGTATTGTCTACTTTTATGAAAAAAGAAACAACGAAGAAGACGTGTTGGAGCTTTTATAAAGAATATTCACTTGTTAGATTCATGATATTTGTTTTACCAAGTATACACACTAAATTTATCACCTGAAATAATAATCATCCCATAAAAAAACAAATGGCAATACATGTATATGATACTGCATTTTTAAGTTTGAAAGTTTTTACTCTTTAATCACAATGTTTCTACCATCCATGTCTTAAACAGAATAAAAGGTAATTCTTTATATTTTAACGAATATGAGATTATTGACGTGGATTGTTTTGCAATAGGCAAAATTTTATGATTTTTACTTTATAGAAACAACAGCATTTTCACAAATAAAAGGAATAGCAAAAATTTCTTAATTTTCAAAGAATATTTAACTGGAAACTTGAGACGTATTTTTTTTGAATTAACAATTTGACTAACAAGAAGAGAAACAACAAGAAAATACACACTTTTTAAACGACTGTCAACTTTTTTCGATTTTTGTTTCTTTGAAATAAGTAAATGATGTAAACATGGTAAAAGACATATCTTACAAATCATTATTTACTGATAACAATATAGTAAGCTTTGCGCCTTCGTTATTGCTTTCTGAGGTACTCAGATAACTCAAACAAACAGTTAAACAGGTATGCCTGAATCAGCTTGTCCGTCCGTTCGTCTGGCCGTCTGTCGGATTTTCCTTGTCCGCCCAATAACTTAATAATCCTTTGACGCACAGTCTTCATATTTGGTATTTAGATTGGTCATGATAAGTAGATGACCCAATTTAATTTTAAGTCACTAGGTCAAAGGTCAAGGTCACAGAGACCTGACTAAAAAAAACTGGTCTACCCAATAACTTAAGAATCCTTTGACTGCATAGTCTTCATATTTAGCATTGGTAGTCAGACATTACAAGACCCTAAGATTTGAGGTACGAATAAAGAGGTAAGGTCACAAGGCCTTTGAATTTCACAAAGCTTGTCCGCGAATAACTAAGAATCTCTTTACCCCAAGCATCTTAAATTTTGGCAAGAGGTGATCATGACCATTAGAAGTGACCCCTGTCTGATTTGAAGCACAGGGTCTAAAAGTCAAGATCACAAGGGGGACTTAAGGGTCAAGAAGCTTTGCCGCGTCATTGCTTTAAGAATGTCTTAGTAACAGTCTCAATTTGGTATTAGGTTGGTTATTGACTATTGATGACCCTAGTGATTTAAGCGTGACTTTTGTCATATTTTCAAGGTAAAGGGCCTTTTACTAAATCAGCTTGCCTGCTCAACAATGCCTGTCCACATTGTCAAGGTCATATTACAAGCATATAATTATGATCTCAAATATTCATTATAAAACACACCCAGGTAAAGCTGCATGATTGGGTATTCAAGTCATGCAGTGGAGAGGTAGTTTCAGTTTTGAGGTCAAAGGTAAAGGTTACTTTGATCTTTGCCACTAAAAACGTGTAGGGTACATATATAATACATATATATTAGACATATATGGAGTACATATGTATTAGAAGTGATGAGTTTGAAGTGTAATCATTTTACTTATTTTTCATCTTTCTGGAAAAGTCATAATTTTGAAATAAATAATCAAATTACTTTGCCTACTTTGTCGTGAGCGGACAAAGCTCTGTTTACATCATCCTTATTTAGAAATATGTTAAATGACGTAACTTAAATAATTACAAGTCTGTTTCAATTGATGATGCAATTATGTATGTCTACAAATTTAGGAGTAGTCTGCAAAACTGATCGGTTGCATTTATAATGAAAGCCAATTGATGAAGACCGGAATGTAATTGTCAGTTTCTGAATAAGCATAGCTTTATATCTATTTAAAAAAAATCCAAATCGTAATTGTTTGGAATACCAGCGTTTCTAGATTTAATCATCACAAATATAGTAATGACATAAAATGGTCTTTTTTCTGAGAGCGTATTTAATACAATACCTTCAGTAATTCGTAAGTTCTACAATGTGTTTTTATATGTCCAGATAGCATTGATTTTATAGACGGTATTTTCATTGTTAATTGCGGCAAACGCATCTTTAAAATTGGAAATTGGTGAAATTCAATCTTATAGCTAAATAGCGTCGAAAGTCTAAATTGTCCATTTCGAAAAGACCTCCAGACCTTTTGTCTCATTTTGGTTTAAAATATTTGTTTCGATTGTTTTTGTGTAGGTGTAAAAAAACTTAAATGCATCTTTAACAAGCTTAAAGATTATACTTTTGAAATTTGGATTTGTAGGAAACTGCACAAATTTATAAATAAACATACAACGTTTATGATTTTTTATATATTTGATAAAGTCTTTTTGGTGCCTTTTCAAATGTTTCTTGGATTCAAGCAATATAATTTTATATATTATTCGAAGCATTTGTGTGATGCAAATGATGATAATTTTTATGATCGATAATCGGCCTTAAAATAAAATGTTTAAACCAAACAAAAATTAAGTTTCTATCGAAATATTTTTTGTAAACTCAAGTCAGACGCTTTTCCTGCCTAATGTATTGCTAAAGTAAATATAAATACAATATAACTTGGCCTTTATTTGTAAAAGATTTATAATCAAATCAAACAAATAATTAAATAAAAACAAATTTAAATTTTAAATAATCTTAAATATAATTAACTATTATTAAATATGCAAATAAAAGTAATGGAAAGAGCAAAACTGTCATGTCATTGATTGTCAGAATGCAATATCTCTTTATCACTCATATATCTTCACTAGTCTATTTTTTTTCTGACAAAGCATCTGCAACCTGTGCATCTTTTATAGATTGTTCATCAACTAATATTGTCAAACAAGCTGTGTCATAAAAAAGAGTATGAGTTATCGAAAACAATAACACTTCATCATTCGTTAATTCCCCTATCACTTTAACGAAAATCTGTAATATCTTTCGTTTTTTATATACTGAAGATGTGTTAATATGGATGAGAAAGTCAAAATCCGAAATTCTAGATTTTAAACTGTTTAAAGTGTAAGTGTTATGTAATATATTCCCTTGGAAATAACAGCACAGCAAAAGCAATTTTGCTTTAGATGAAACAAAAAATATATTTATAATCTCTTTGTGATAGATTGGCCTTTATAAACAAAGCAAATATGTACCTCTCCAATTTAGTTTTTTATGTAAATTAAAATAGATTAACAAAACAATTTTTTCGTATTATTAGTAATTAAATGATGTTATTTGTAATAATACTTTCGAGTTTTGTTTTAGCCAGAACGTTTGAATTTCATATACATTAGTTTTATATAATTTGAGAATGCATGCTAAAGGTTGCGTTTATTTCTGCATAGTTAAGCTAACATTCTCTTCAAAACATGTTGTGTTGTTTTGTTTTTTTTAATCTGGCTCTAAATGAAAAAAGAATTTAGTCAAGATTTCATGTATATTATCAACATGTTATTGAATAAATATATTATGTTTTTAAAAGAAATCGTAATATTTTCATTCTATAATTGATTGTATTTACATTATAATTAAATTGTCTTTTAATAAAGAGATCATTATAACTATTTTATATATTTTTTATATTTATCAATATTTTAAAAATGCAACAATCAAAGATCATAACTACATGGTGTTTATTTTATTTAAATGAACGCATGCCTCAATAATATCATTTACCCGTCTGACGAGTTTAGAGCTTATCGGTTTGACCATTCGAACGATATATCGTATCGTGAACACAAGTCCGGGTGTTTTGTTGTGCCGTAAAGTGGGAGACAAATATCTTTCACCGTTTTTACTTATGTTAATTCCTTTAGTATTGAAATGACATTATGCCCATCCAAGGGTATATAGTGAGTGAACGGGTGAAAATCAAAATAAGTTTTTATTTTGCCATAATTCCTTTTAATTTAATAATTAAGTTCGCATAAACAATGAATAACTCACAGATGCAAACGAAATTTCTGTAAATATCCATTAGAATTTACATTAATAACGCTTAGTTTATAAAAAGTGTGGGCAGTCTTTTTAAATTTTAGACAGAATGGAATTTTATTCTAAACATTTTCCAATATCAACTGTTGGTCAATCTTTTGAAATATAAAGTAAATTCAGCACAACTTGACCATGAAAATATTAGCATAATGTCACTTTAATGCAAAGTGTTGGCATTTTTTCCCATTTAAACGTTATAAAACATTAACAGCATGTCTCCCAACATTTTAAGGAAAATAATGTTGGTAAGGAAAATAAGAAACTAAATTATCGATCTGGATTATATAAAATTCAAATTTATCTTTGTATTCATATATTTTATGCTTAAAATGGTAAATATGCTGTTATACGATTCTTTATGTTTAAAAATAAATAAGACCATGTCTGGCCTAAAGCAATTATGTTTCTCCGAAGATCTCAGGCATGTAATATCATCACCACGGTTAACGTCAGGATAATTTCCGTATCACCCGATCACATGAAACACTAGGGAAATTAAAGGAAGTAAAGATTTACTGATTAAGATTCAAAAATAAAACTGAAGATACATCGAAATGTCTTAGAATGAATCTTTACAGATTTGAAGTACATAAATATTTGATTAACGGTAAATATATTTGTTGAAATATATCTAATGTTTAAAGAATCATTAAGTCAACCAAGCAATATGTTATTTTCAGAAATTTGTTTAAATTCCCTTTAAATATCAGCCAATATAGCAGCAAATATTCTGGCGAGCAGATATATAAAATATTACAACATTTAGTAATTTTAACATCGAAATTTATGAAATGTGTATATTAAATTATATATATAAATACAGATATAGTCATGAAAGGGCATATAATGCTTTTGTTAAATCATACTGGAAACAGATCTATAATTTGCTAATTCATTATATGCTTACTCATAAAACACTACAAATAAAACTATAAACTATAAATAGTTAAATTTTATTATAGATAAACAGATCTATAATTTGCTAATCGATAATATGCTTAATCATAAAAAGGAAGGAATTATTACTTATACCAATTAAAACATTAATTTTCAATACTCCGTATTTAAGACTTGGCAAATTAATAGTCCCTATAATATTAAATACATAATTTTTGTTATAGATATAACTAATTTAAAAACGAAAGCTCGTGGTAACGGTCTAGACAAAATTTTGATTTGCCTATAACTCTTAATAGATTTATTCAAATATCTAAAACTTCCTTATTCAAAATTCTACGCATTTGTCGAAAACATGATGGGACAATTATCCTTCTAAATATGCCTCTCTAAATTTTCTTCGGCCAGACGTTAATTTGCAAAATTCCTGCAGATAAGAAAATTTCATTCTGTAGCAATTAGACAAGATGTTCAATATTGCAGCTTGAAGGAAGATTTATAACAAAATTAGAAACAGAAGTGAAGATCCATTTTATAAGATATTCTCTCAGCGCTGTTCAGAATAGAAAATTCGATGTCTGATAATGTCATTATATAGTATTCAAATTCGCTACTTTAAGCTTTAAAATGCAAATTGCCTGATCAAGAAATACGATATTGGAAAGAGAAATTATAACATTTAATTTTTTTTTCAAAATGTCAGCTCATGGTAGTTGTTCCCATGCTATATGTGTTTATCAATATATTTTCTGTTATATTTTATTGATAAGAATCGAATTTTCAAACATAATTGATTTCAATTTATGATAACGACTTGTAGAATATCAAGTTCAAATTTGAATTCCATGTAAAAATTAAAAGTTTGTGTCTAAATCATCTCAGTTTACAACAAATCTAATTCAAATGCAAGAAATAAATAAAAGGCAACACCTTTTATATCTATGGTGTTTTATTTATAACTAGTATGTTATTTATAACAATATGTCATAATTACAGGCCAACAAAACATATCTGACCTCCCTCGAATCTCATAAATATGTTTCTTATACAGAAACATTCCCTCTGTTAAATAGATTGCACCAAAGGCACTGCGATAAATAAACAAGGCTAAAAAATGTGTAGCATTTTAAAAACAAAAACTATTTAAACTACTTAAAGGAATCCAAAAAAATGTAATAAAATAGAGAAATTACTCTTATTAAATAAGCAAGAAAACACGTTAAGGTTAATCGAAAATATAAAGGATGGAATCACAATGTTTCCTACCTTTTGATGCCAACGAATATCTTAATTGTTGTAACAGTTTTCAAACACTGTTGTTAAGAATAGAAAAAATACGGTGATTTTTATTACAATATAAATATTAGTTGCTTAATCGTTTATCCTTTGAGTAACGATTAAGACAATGTTAACGAGTTGATATACAAAATCTTAATTACATCATACTTTGCTTATTATCTTTTTTCATTTATTATAAATATTTTTTATTACAATAAATATGATTTACTTAGTTGTCTATTATTTTAGTATCCCTGTAGACAATGTTTACAAGTTGATATACTAAATCTTAATTACATTATATAGTACATATTATTTATTTTCATTTATTATAAATATTCTAAATGGAAATGCCATACGATTCAATCTAGACTATCTTTTGTGTTTGTATCACGCTTTGTTAAGCTATTTATATACAAAATTACCCGGTTATGCGTCTTCGTTAACAATTCACTCCATCCAGCTAAGCAATATGCAAATCATCATTAAGAAAAATATTTCATAGAAATAATCTATAAGACCACAATTTGCATTAAATTCTGCGGACGTTAATCTTTCTCGCTGTAGCTGGGTTTTTATATAATGTGCAATTTAGCAGTATTGAATACATTCAAGTCAATTGCCAAGTAAAGGCGATAAAATCATCGTTCATTCTTTAGTTCTTTCTTTTTTACGTTAATACGTACATTTGTTATAGATTTTCATAAATATAAAACATAGTTTAAAAACAGAGTCAATGAGAAAGGGTATAGATATTAAAGGATGTCGGGCCTATGTTAAAGAAATTCATTTTCATAAAAAAGGAAAACTCTTTCATGGCCAAGTAAAAAAATATAAATTGGATTAAATATTAAAATTTAACATAATTGAAACATTAAAATGGATCCCAGAGTTTACCGTGGAATAAAATTTAAACTTTAAAATATGTTTTCCACGTCAATTGAAAATATCTATCTTGGAAACCAATTTTGCAATGACAGATAAAACCTTTACATACATTTTTTTACATAACAGCATGATAGAAAAACGAAACACCTTTTAGTCAGTATAGCATTTTTCAAGTGCCGGATGAATTTGTCTAGAATCGGCGTATCTAAATGAAACGACTAAATATTTTAATATCTTATGTTTTTTAGATTTAAATACATGTAATGCAAATTGATTAGAACAGAATAAAAAGGTCATTTTTGTGTAAGAAGATTTGAAAACGTGTTCTGGTAAAGGGTGAATAATTATAAGGTTTGAAATAGCACAAATAGAAAACATCAAACAGAATTTACCCAGAAATTCGAGCCAAATGGCAGTATATGAAAATTGTATCCTACTGAGGGCGATAGAACGGAATGTGTAGCCGAGACAAATGATGTCGGCACAGGCTTTAGCCGTAGTTGACATTATATTAACAGTGTGATGTGATATTTATTTTATTATACCAAACAAATTAATTCAAGCATTATAATAAATAACCGAAATCTGGAACCTGGAATGCGAATGAGGCATGAGTTTGGTACTGTCAGAGGATCCAAAAATGATGTTACCTTCTGACACTAAGGATTGTTACACTCTGACGCGATTATAAAAATAATTTCATTTAATGTTCTATGTTTTAATCAACACAATTTAGCGCTCAATATAGTAAAAAAGGCAAGCGTCATTAATTTCTTTTGGCCTTTTCAAAGTCGTGTCTACCTAAAAGGTTAAGAGTAGAGATACGAAATCACCGGAAGAAATCAAGGATAATCCTTGGTCATTTACAGTATACGAAGAAAATGGTGAATTAACAAGCCAATTTAAGATCCTGTTCAGATCATTACTATGAATATATCACATCAGTTAGTGAAAAACTACTTTTTAAAGTACTATTCCTCTCTCGTTGGTTTGGCGTTTTTTGAAAAATAAATGTCATCAAAAGATAAAAATACTTCACATTTCTTTTTCCTAGAAATACTAACTTAGTTTAAATTAAAATTTACATTTATCCTGCTTAAGTTTTGGATCGTCACAGAAATATATTGTGTGTATAGGCTAGTACCTTTAAACGAGTATTCAAGTGCATAAATAAAATACTCCCAGACTTCTATTGCGTATGCATGATTTAGATGTTTAGACAATATACTACAAGGTACGTAATTGTACAGTTTATCATTTGACCGAGTTAAAGTTATTGTTGCTGTTGTTGTTGTCGTCGTCGTCGTTGTTGTTGTTGTTGTCATTGTTGTTATTAAAAGAGATAGAAAACGACAGAGAAACATAAATGTTATCAAAATGACATTTTTGCATTTTTCTGTTTCTGTTGATAAAAGAAAAACAAAAAAGACGTTCCGATAATTTGTAATCTCGACTGTGTTCAAATGAATTGACCGATGCCTAAAAACATGCTTACTTTAAATCGTATTGTAATATAACACGTAAATTTTAATTTTCCATTGTAATTTATCATAAGAATATCCTAAAATGTCCGTGCAGTTTTATCTAAAAAAATAAGATTGAAATATAAACATAAATGTATTATGTCTTCAGGCATAATAACGTAAAGTTAGAAGCAGCCAGGTGCCTCGCGTTTAAAGCAAATTAGCAACAGAATGTTATGATTGCTACTCTAAAAATGTCAATTTTTGTCTTATACAAAAAAAGCAATCAAATTTTTATCCTATGTGGTGATCTATCAATAGTCTTACAAAACCAAATGTTTTTATCACATTTGTGCGGTATAATTACATCACCAGTAACTACAAGTGCTTTCTACATATTACGGTCATAAACTGTGTTTGCAAATATGATCAAATTTATCATTATAGATTATCATCATTTTACCGAATTTCTACGATATGTGTGTCATCCATTATCTTCTCTTAGAATATCTGGCTTTCTTGTCAAACTATTTACTTAACTCTAAGATGTTATACACTTTTAAACATATAATAGAATTGTAATGGTTTTCTTCTTATTTTTTCCTACAACCTCTCAGCTTATTTATTGTTTAAGAGAATACATGAATTTCATCATAAATTTAAATGTGATTTACATATAATATTATACCCTTACTCTCCGGGGGAGTTTTTTTGTTTTTGTTTTTTCTTTTTTTGACACTCGTTGAAGTCAATGTTTCACCTTTTGTCTTCTTATTTATGAAACGAATGATATAATGTGAGCATCTTAGTTACAATTATGTCATGAGTATCACTTCAAGTTTATTTATATAAAGATATAAAAGAAAATTCAGAGCCAATTTTTAAAGAAGTTTTTATCTGAGAAAAGAGAACATCAACACTTGTAAGTCCCTTTAGATCGATTAAACAAAAAGTACGAGTGAAATGCATGTCTTGTCCTTTCTTTTCTTTATGAGAAACTCACCAGACATGACCACCCGAAAGTAGGAGCTTAAGTACACGTGATGTCTTTCCTGAAAATGATAAATTGAAGATTATGTAGTCTAGACAAAAGCTTTTTCTTAAATTATCATTTTGATTTACATCATTAAGAAAGACGTACCAAATTATCTGTTTCATTTACATATCATTTACATACCCGTGCTTGATAGCTCTATAATAATATTTATGGGAGATAATTTACATCTTTTCTTTTATTCATGCTAAAAAATAATCCCACTTATTTCGCAGACGAGAACATTTAACCTTTTTCATGTTCTGTAAAATAACAGTACCATTGAACTTCCGGGAAATAATTACGATTATCTTGATCAATTGGAGATCGAGTCTTAAATGAACTAATAGTAGTATTCCGTTTATGTTATCAATTCATGTTAAACTATGATACAAAAGTAATCTTCTCAATTTTATAAAGCGAATGTTTTGCAAATAATTTTATATCAAATAATCACTTTTCATGTAAATTCAAATAAGTAACAAGTTATATGTTAATAATTTTGGTTTTAATCATTGAATGCAAGCGCTTCAAATGAAAATCTTTCCTTCAAAAGAAGTGATTATTTTAGACAAAGTGACACATCAGTACCCCTTCGAAAGGAAAGACTCTCGATTAACATTCTCCTTCGCAAAGGCTTTACCGATATGTCTTATTACATGCAATCAATTTCGATTCAATTTAAAGATGGTAAGTTATCAAAAACAGTTCTTCGTTTCATTCCGTATCACTTCATATGAGGCCATTTTATGCTAAGTTGTTCTGAATCTGTTGAATTTTTTAAATGCATTTACCTTGCTTTAATTTTATAGTTGTAAATTCAAATTTTAAGGAATTCCAGTACCAAAATTCAAAACTTGAGCTACCAAGTGTATGGGGCCTGGCCAGATTACATGTCTATTACAGACTGGTCTTGTTCTATACTTGTGTCAAAAACTCATCGTTCTTAGTTACAGTATCAAGGGAATCCCTGATCCGGTGACGTTATGCTAAAAGTGATATCCCTCGGTAAAAGTCACGCCCTTACATTTCACTAATGTTCCTGTTATGCCACATATTATTCATACATTTAGAATAATTTATTGCATAAAAAATTCCATGGGAATTTATATATTTATGTCACATATTATCCTGACATTATTCATTCATTTAGTATTATTTATCGCATGGAAATTTTCATGGGAATTGAAATATTTATACAGACGTGTACTTTTAGTGTACTTTAAAATTTCATAATTTAGGGAAAGATGAATTTTATCTTTCAATACAAGATACACTTGGGACATGCCGCCGTTGTTTTATTGTCTTTCATGATATCAAATATTATAATACAATAGTTGGTGATAAAATATGAGAATGAATATCAGCAAGGAGACCAACGCTGATGAAACGCAGTCCCTTTAATATCCAAAGGCAACGGTATCCAAATGAGCACCAAAAGGACAAGGGGCAAGCATGCGGGGCATTAAATGTACTTTCACCTGTAAAATTTAATAATCTGTCCAAGATTTTTGACATTATTCTTCTCAAGCCAAAATCAGCTTGACGGGAACTATCATCACTACTCTGTTACGGATATATATGTAGTATGTTTTCTACTGCATAAGGTATTTCTGTTTTATTTCTTAATATTTCATTTTAAGTATAAGGTATTACACAAAAATCTCGAAAAAGGGGGTGATCCTTTGGAAGCTGTGAAACAACATTATAGTTTGTAAATTGCAGACTCGATTTGATTTGTTCATGAGAGATAATTTAAAAAGTGCGGGACATCTATCACTATTAAGTTTTTTTCTTTACAGATTACAGCGGAGTCGAAGCTTGTGTGGCTCTGTGCAAGTAGAATATGCATACAATTGTGTAGCTTGTAAGTGTTTGATTATAGGAAAAGACTTTAAGGTCAGAGTAAAAGGTTCAGTTTCGAGTTTTCTGACTATAGTTACCCACTTTTTTCACTGTCAACACTATATCTATATTCTATATAATTGTAACTAAAAGATTTTAAAAGTAAAACTTAAAGGTTAACTGTATTTATAAAATATATGTTACAGACATTCCTATCTACCTATCTAATCCTCTTTACTTTGTTAAAGATAACAAAACAACTGAAAACGAATATCTCCATTATTGCAAAAGGTTGCTTCTGTCTGATATTACACCTTGTCTGTAAAATAAGCATATCAATCATTGTATAATAATGATTAAGTAAGAGGCATTTTAATACAAGATAAATTATATGCATTTATTTTTTTCAATATCTACAATTATAATGTTGCCGCCATGGTATAAAATTTGTAAATATAATTAGTTTTATTTCAGGTAGGGAATCCTAACCTAAATAATAATAATAATAATAATAATAATAATAATAAAAATAATAATAATAATAATGGATTATATGTTTAAATCTTTTTAACAACATATGGATTGAAATTCACTTAAATAATTGAAGGATTCTTTCATAACCACTTCTATCACATCAAGTCGTCAATTATCTATAACTGGCATGATGATATTGTCATTCATAACAGTGAAGATGTATCGACGATCACCTCCTTTAATCTTGAATTTGTTTGGAAATGTTTCAGAATGAATCTTCACAGATTGAAGTGCGTAAACATTTGATTAACGGTTTATACATTTGTTGAAATATAGCTAGTGTTTAAACAATTCTTAAATCAATCAAGCAATATGTAATTTTCAGAAATATTCATTCTTTTCGAAATATCAGCCAATGCTGCAGCAAATATTCTGGAAATATTCTGGAAAACAGATACATAAAATAGTTCAATATTTAGGTTTATTGACATCAAAATTCATGAAATACATATATTAAAATATATGTAAACACATATAGTCATAAAATTGAAGGGCAATTTTTTTCAAATGATAATCTAAACAGATCTCTAATTTGCTATAGCATGCTCAACAGATTCCTTTCACTGCAAACGCTTAAAATTTGGCCAATATCGGAAAATTAATGCTTATCAATACTATATAAAACATTAATTTTCAGAATTTGATAGAAAAAAATCCCTAAAATATTAAATACATAATTAAGTTTGCAGTTTTCTTTATGGATATAACTAATTTAAAAACGAAATGCTCGTGCTAACGGTCTAGACAAAGTTTGATTTGCCTATAACTCTTAAAAGAGTTATTCAAATATCTAAAACTTCCGTGTTCAAAATTATACGCATTTGTCAAAAACATGATGTGACAATTATCCTTCTAAATATGCCTCTTCTAAATTGCCTTCGGCCAGACAATAATTTGCAAAATTCCTGCAGATAAGAATATTTTATTCTATGCCAATTAGAGAAGATGTTGGGGAAGATTTATAACAAAATTAGCAACAGAAGTAAAGATCCATTTCATTAGATATTTTTTCAGCGCTGTTTCAAATAGAAAATCCGATAGCTAAAGGTGTTATTATATAGTATAAACCTTAAGTTATTCAAATTTTATTCAAATTTGCTACTTCAAGCTATAAAATGCATACAATTCAAGAAATACGATATTGAAAAGAGAAATTATATATTTGTTTTTCAAAATACGCATGGTATTTGTTCCCATGTTATATTTTTTATCATATTTATATTCGTTATATTTAATTGATAAAAAGATAATGAGTTTCAAACATAATTCATTTCAATTTATAATTTTCGAATTTGGAATGTCAAGTTGAAATTTGAATTCCACGTAAAAGTTGAAAGTCGGCGTCTGGATTATCTCCGATACAAAAAGATTACTTCAAATGCAAGAAATAAATGATAGGCAACGCCAGTTACACCTTTTTAACATCTCTGGTGGTGATGTTTTTCTGTTTCCTTATTACTGGCCAACAAAACATATCTGACATGACATCCTGCAAATCTCATAAAGATGTTTGTTATTCAGAAACAATCCCTTTGTAAAACAGATTGCATCAAAGACACTGAGATGAACAAACCCTCTGTAAAACAGACTGAGATAAATAAACAATTAAGCCTTATACTTTTTGTAGCAATTTGGAAACAAAACTATTTAAACTACTCAAAGCAATCCAATTAAAAATGTAATAAAATAGAGGAATTACTCTTATTGAATAAGCAAGAAATACTGTAACATTAAAACTAATCGGAAAATATAAAAGACAGAATCACATTTTTTCCTACCCAAACGAATATCTTAATTGTTTTAACAGTTTTCAAACACTGTTGTTGAAAGAATTAAATGAATTCGATGAATTTTCATTTAAGTATAAATATTATTTGCTTAGTCGTTTATCCTTTTAGTATCCTCTAAACAATGTTAACAAGTTAATATACGAAATTCAAAATTTATCAAACTTTGCATATTATTTATTTTCATTTATTATAAATATTTTTTTACTATAAATATGATTTAGTATCACTCTAGACAATGTTAAGAAGTTGTTATACGTAATCTTAATTAAATCATAATGTACATATTATTTATTTTCATTTATCATAAATATTTTAAATCGAAATGCCATCAGATTCAATCCAGACAATCTTTTGAGTTATTTATAACGCTTTTATAAGCTATTTAAATACAAAATTATCCGATTAAGTGACCTCGTTAACAATTCCCTCCTTGCAGCAAGTTATGTGCAAATCATCTTTAAGAAAACGTTTCATATAAATAATCTATAAAACCACAATTTGCATTATTCTGCGGATGGTAATCTTTCTCGCTGTAGCTGGGTTTTATAGAATGTGCAATTAAGCAATATTGATGGAGACCTAGTGAATGCAATTAAATCATCTTTCATTCTTAAGTTCTTACTTTTTTTACGTTAAAACCTACATAATTATGTTACAGTTATAAATTTCCATCAATAAAACAGAGTATAAAAACAAAGTCATATGAGAAAAGATATAGAAATTAAAGGATGTCGGCAAGCGTCATAAATTTCTTTTGGCCTTTTCAAAGTCATGTCTAACTTAAAGGTTAAGAGTAGAGCTAAGAAATCACCGGAAGTAATCAAGGTTAATCCTTGGTCATTTACAATATAAAAAAGGGTGAATTAACTAGTCAATTTGAAATCTTATTCAGATCATTACTAACGAGTATCTTACATTAATAAGTGAAAAACTACTTTTAAAAGTACTATTCCTCTCTCGTTGGTTTGGCGTCTTTGAATAATAAATGTCACCACAAGATAAAAATACTTCACATTTCTTTTTCCTAGAAACACTAACTTATAAATTAAAGTTTACATTTATCCTACTAAAGTTTTGGATCGCAACAGCAATATATTGTGTGTATAGGCTAGTACCTTTAAACGAGTATTCAAGTGCATAAAATACTCCCAGACATCTATTGCGTATGCATGATTTAGATGTTTAAACAATATACTATTTTTCATAGGTACGTAATTGTTCAGTTTATCATTTGACCAAGTTAAATTTATTGTTGTTGTTGCTGCTGTCGTTGTTGTTCTTGCTGTTGTTGTTATTTAAAGAGATAAAAAAACAACAGAGAAACATGTACGAAAAATAAATGTTATCAAATGTTTTATCACAGTTTCGCCTTTCGTTTTGTGATGAAACGAATGATATCATGTTTTGCACCCTAAATACAATTATGCCGTGCGTATCGTTTCGAGTACAATGTATGTTGATATAAAAAGAATATAAAAAATGCAAACTCCATCGTTTAATAAGTTGGGGTTTTTTGTGTTTTTTTTTTTTCAGAGAAAAGAGAACATCACTCGTGAGTTTCATTAGAGTGACACAAATTTATCGATTAACCAAAGAGTACAAGTACATGTCTTTTCCTTCTTTGTCTTTGTGAGAAACACAGCAGACATGACCACCCAGAGTCTACGCGAAGTCTTTCCTGGGTATGATAAATTGAAGATTATGTAGTCTAGACAAAAGGTTTTTCTTAAATTATAATTTTTGATTTACATCAGACGTACCAAAATATCTGTTTCATTTACATTTCATTTACATAATCGTGCTTGATAGCTTTATAATAACGTTTATAGGAAAGAGTTTACCCTTTTTTACTTTTTTCCTCATGCTAAAAAATAATCCCACTTATTTCGCAGACAATAACATTTAGCCTTTTTCCTGTTCTGTGAAATAACAGTACCATTGAACTTCCGGGACATTATTAAGATTATCATGATCAATTGGAGATCAAATCTTACATGAATAATAGTAGTATTCCATTTAAACATATCTGATCAGTTCATGTAAAACTATGAATCAGAAATAAATCTTCTCAATTTTATAAAGCCAATGTTTTGCAAATAATTTTGTATTAAATAATCACTTTTCATGTCATATCAAATAAGTAACAACAAGTTATATTTTAATGACTTTGGTTTTAATCACTGGACCCAAATGCTTCAAATGGCAATCATTCCTTCAAAAGAAGTGATTATTTTAGACACATTGACACATCAATACCTCATCGAAAGGACAGATTCTCGGTTATTATACTTATTTGCAAAAGCTTTACCGATGTGTCTTTTTACATGCAATCAATTTCGATTCAATTCAAAGATGGTAAGCTATCAAAGAATAATGGTTTGCATTACTTCGTTTTGGTGAAACCGCTAAGTAACGTTAAAGACAACTTGGTTTTAAAATACAATTACGAGGAAATAAACAATTGTCACAAACAGTTCTTCGATTAAGTTCATTTTACTTCATATGAGGCCTTTAATGCTAGGTTGTTTTGTTGAACCTGTTGAAATTTAAAATGAATTTGCTTGCTTTAATTTTGGAGAAGTAAGTTTAAATTTAAAGGGATTGTAGTACCAAAATACAAAACTTGAGCTACCAACTGTATGGGACCTTGCCAGATTACATGGCTATTATAGACTGGTCTTATTCTATACTTGTGCCAAAAACTCATCGTTCTTAGTTACAGTCTCAGGGAATCCCTGATCCGATGACGTTATGTTGCAAAAACAAATGTTAGAGTTGAAAAGGCAGACCATCCTCAAAAATAAAAAAACTAAGACTTAATTCAGTTATGTTTGTTTAAGCATTGCATTTATATTAAATTATAGACAAGTGATAACCCTAAGTAAAATCACTACTAATGTTTCTGTTATGTCACATATAATCCTGAAATTATTCATACATTTAGAATAATTTATCGCATAAAAATGTCCATGGGAATTTGTATATTTAAGTCACATATTATCCTGACATTATTCATACAGTTAGTATTATTTATCGCATGGAAATTTTCATGGGAATTGAAATATTTATACAGACGTGTACTTTTAATGTACTTTAAAATTTCATAATTTAGGGAAAGAGGAATTTTATCTTTCAATTCAAGATACTCGTGGGATATACCGCCGTTGATTTATTGTCTTTCATGATATCAAATATCGTGATACAAAAGTTGATGATAAAATATGAGAATAAATATCAGCAAGGAGACCAACCTTTAATACCCAAAGGCAACGGTATCCAAATAAGCGCCAAAAGGACAAGGGGCCAGCATGTGGGGCATTTAATGTACTTTCAACTGTTGTCCAAGATTTTTGACGGGAACTATTATCACTACGTTACTGGTATACATTAAGTATGTTTTCTAATGCATAAGGTACTTCTGATTTAATTCTGAAATTTCTGTTCAATATCTGGAAATAAGTGATCCATCGAAAGCATTTAAATCAACAAAATTACATGAAAATTACAGACTCGGTTTCATTGAGTCTGTACATGAGAGATATTGAAAAAGTGCAACATCCTTCACGCCCCCTGCAATATTGGTACATGAAAGGTGCCATCCCTTAGTACCAACTTACGCAGAACTCAATACTTAATGTGAAAATGGTAATGAAATTATAAGTTTGAAAAATATGCAAATGGGTTCAGGTTTTTTAAAAAATATAATTTTAACTATAAATTAAGGCAGCAATCGGATTAGTTTCATTTAAAATCATTTTAGCAATAATGTATTATTTTATAAAAGTGCGGGAGTACGTTTCACAAAGTTGTTGACAATGCAAAGATAAAAGTTATACCATATTTCGTAAAGTGTATTCCTATATTAGTTTACGATAGCTTTAAGAAAATTTCGCTCACTTCTATCGCAGGAAGTTGTCGTTTATCTTAAACTGGCATGATGATATTGTCAACCATAACACTGCGTTGGCGGTCACCTCAATTAATCTTGGAGTGGGTTTTTTTGTCTTATTGTCAGTAAAAGATACATTAACTCGTGCGACCCTCATTGTAATTGTATAAATAATTATGCCTTCTTTAAGTATTAGTTTAGTTTAAAATCAATCTCATTGAAATTATATCCTAACTGTCGCTCCACTATCCTTCGCTTCCTAAGTGAAAATTCGAAGTTCGAGACAGAAAAATGCCACTTTTTAACTGATATAATAAAAAACTTAAGTGATTATTCAATATATTCAAAAGAAAAAAAGCATGCACTTGTCTCTGAATTGGAGAAAAATGTAATTGACTAATGTTTTACTTCAAATAATATTACGTTTTTATTAATTTCACTATTACGCTCAAAATTTACACTTGGAAGGGCATAGGGCCACTTTAACCAGACCTAGCTCTCAGGTGAAAGAAATAATTGAAAATTTAGATTCGGCATGTTTGTTTAATGTCATTTAGAAATAGTCGTGTACTTAATGTAATACATTTTAAATCCTGTTGCATAATTGGACTACATATTTTTATATAAATATGTATTAACCATATTAAAATGGGGCTAGCATCAAGGTCTAGAGCTTCTTTTTTATTTTAAAAGCCGATGTTTAAATAGTCGAATCACACAGAGCGGATTTGTTTCTGATGCATTTGCATCTTTGTGCTTCGAATAACCATCAGACCAATAATAGCAATGGCAACAATATATACGTCTAATACTAAACTGTACTTTTATCTGCAACATTCAATTATTTCTATTATCCTAAGTGCTTTATGAAAGTTAAGGAACACTCATACATTATTAAAAGTACAAATCATACTAACCTGTATTTTTATGTGCAACATTCAATTATTTCCATTATCCAAAGTGCTTTTTGAAAGTTCAAGAAGACTCATACGTAAAGTACATATCATCAACCAACTTTAATTTATGTCTATCTATAAATTTTAAAGCATATGAAAAGCAGACTTTGAAACTGCTGCGTTTCATGTGCAATTACGTGCAATATTCGAGGATAGAATTAATACACTTTAATTATGTTTAATTTGATTTTAAAGTCTGATATCATATACCATGTACTAAAGTACATTGTTGGTGTTGTATAACATTTGGGATTTTAAAATTTTTCTCATTTACTTAAAATGAATGTTGATGCAGTATAATCATACAATCTATTTAGATATTGAGCAACACCTGTCAGACAAATTTTAATTCCTTGTCCTTCAAATGATGTTTATATACAAAGGTTGCGATGTAAAATCTTATAAAGAAGCATAATCTTTATTTTCTGTTTCTGACATTGAGAGAGATTTTTAAATGCACTTTTATTCTCTGACTTTGTAAAACATGATTGCATTATGGACTCGTCGTCCGTCTATCAGATTTTACATAAGAGATGATTACTAAATAGTTTATGGTTATATAGCATGTTCGTCTGCATATACCAGTGCCATTGTTTCTGTAATAGAACGATATTACAAAAGGCGTCATATGAAATTTCTTTGAGAAAACACCTTTTGGATAAAAAGTAGTACATTTCCACGAATGTTACTTATTGTTTTGCATCTTTGGCGCATTTTGTATTATAAAATGCAGCAAATAGTTGTCATTCCAAAACAGCAATTTGTGTTTCTGCATTACTGTATCAGATGTATCAACATATATCTGATATATAGCGTATGCCATTATTATACCACTAATGATATGCTGTATAGTATTTTCAGAAGAACAATTGCCAATGATTACTTTCTCGAAGCAAACACATTTTTCATTGATATCGGTTTTTACCCTAATTCTATTTGAAATGTCCAAACGCCGTTTTAATACGACCACGGAAAAGTGATTCTTATTCAAGATTCTTGTTCTGTTCTCCAATCATCTTTTTCTGTTTTCATTGATATGTATAAGTGTTTTTTATATTGAATTGTTCGTAAACTTTACCCCTACGTGCATAAGAAATACAAGGTTTTTTTTATATTACTTTGTATAGGATTTCATAGAACATAAAGGATAAAAGCCAGATTCTCCTGTACGCATACAGAAAAGCAAACCAATGAATAGAAATAAAAGTCGTTACTAATACTAGTAATCAGTCTTTAGTTTAATCTGTATTTAAAAATTGCACAAATAAAGGAAAGAGAGTAATTGTAGAACAATGAGAATATTATTATTTTCGATTTTACAAACCTGACTATATAGAAAATAATATTTTATTACTCATCAACAAGTAGAACTGGCATTGATTAAAATATATGACAATATTTGAACCAATTATGCAGTAAAGATTACATTTTGAATGATATTACTTACAGCAATAGCATTCATTGCATTCAATAGTGATTTATGTCTCCTTTAATTACAATAAAACATAAGAAAGGTTTATATGTAAAATACAAAATTCAATAATTACCACTATTCTTGAATGAAAAACGTCAAACAATTTGTCGCATCTTTTTCTACCAGAAAGTTCGACATTGGTATTAAACATAAATATTAATTCGATTTATGTGCTCGTGATTGTAAGTTATACTCTTAAGCTTACGTAAAATATCAAGAAAATAAATTTTACAAGATTTGACCTTGAAAGGTTTTCATCAGAAAATATAAAAAATTCCCGTAACGTCCGTTTTAAAAACTCTCAAAATTAATAATCTAATAATAGTATTTATTATGATCGTGCTTCATCTATAATAAACGTATGTGTTGTATTACAGTTTACGGAAGGTAACCGACTGGTCATTATCACATAACAGAAAGAAGACTTAAGAATATTTTTGCTTTCGTAATACCCGAGCTTAAAGGAAATGACGATAAAAGCTTACCAATTTAAAGCTATTTCGAACCGATCATGGGGTAATTATTTAAAATGATGTGTAAATGATACATAGCAGTTGTCAGTCTTACGAAATTACATCTACAATAGAATGGTTTGCAAAGATGTCGAGATTTAAGTACAAATGACCTTTACTTTCAGGAATAGAAATTGATATGTCCTTGTTGTGTTTTATTTTGGCAGTAGTTTTAAAACCTAATAGGAATATTACATACACATTAAACAAATGCTACGAAGTATGCATGCGCCCCCGAAATTCATTGCTCGCCAATAAAGTGGCAATGAATATTTTTTTAATATTTATAGTTCAAAAGAAACACGTCCAAATTATCATATAAGCTCTAGCTTGTTCATTTAATCTCATACTATGTCACGTTTTAATTTTATTACAAATTGTCTTTTCAAACGTTTTTCCTTGCATCGATGTAGAGACTTGATAAACGAACCGCGCATTTATTAAAAATGCCATTTATACGCAACATTAAAACCGTATAACATTTAAGTAATTTTAAATGATTAAAGTAAAGTAAGCATAATATGAACAATTTTGCGTTTTTAACAAATTACTTCATGTTTATTATAGCTTTTTTTTCTAAAGATTATGACTATATATTGCTCAATATGTTATTAGTATCAGTATCTAAAATATATTTAGATTTTATTTGTTTGGTTGTTTTCATTGCCAGATACAAGGAGATTACTCCTTAGATGTTAAAACTGAATTAATATAAATGTTACTGTTATATCTCAGAGGTGCTGTGTGGTTCTAGTTGCTGACATAGTACCTAAAAATTTATGTTGCAGTAAGTTCATCTCTTTTATCAATATATTAAGGTACAAAACGTGGCTGTCAACCAACGCGACAAGCATTTTCATGACGTGATTTAGTTTTTTAACAGGATTAAGAGGATTGCAATATCCAGTGATTGTAGTATCATTTATGTCAACCTTGAGAACCCTTTAGAAACAAACTTTGCCACATATACGTCGACAGATCTACTTTAGATCAGATAATTGAAATGGAACCTTGATAATGCTTATTTTCACCATGGGTATGACAATTGTGTTGCTTTATCTATTACTTAACTAAACTCAGACACTCTGGCTATTCAAAGGGATAATTCTCAGACTTAAGATTGGATTGTTTATTTTTACACATAGTTCCTCCGAATTAACATCTAATAAGGTTAAGACATCTGAGCTATGTCGAGATAATTCATAGGAAGAAAATATTTTTTTGTTCTCAATAAACAAAAAATGGAATTATTTTTCACTTACTGAATTTGGCTTAAGAAATTACATAAAACTGAAATTATCACATACCCATTTCCGACTCAGATAAAGGGTTTATTGATTATTACACACAAAACAGAATTAAACATTTTAAAGATATTTTCTTTTATGCTGATATAGTTTAATTTGATACGACAATTTCGATTTTTATTTCCAATAAAGTAATTCAGAAAATATTCTTATTTTATCTTCTTATTTCACTTGCTCTATAAAGTTTAAACATTTCCCTTTTCACCATAAAAGTTATATTCAAACTTATATCTGTATATGATTTTCAAAGAGCAGAAGGCTTTTAAGTATGACATTTAGTAATATGTCATGGTGTTACAGGGTGTATTATTCTAAATTTGGTTTCGTGAGATAATAATGCTGTAAATATGGCAAACTGAACAAAGCTTATGTCTACTAAGTAATTAAATTCAACCATTCGTTGATTGCAATAGACTTAAAAGTCAAAATTCATTATAAAGTGACGTAAGCTCAAGCGTGAGTCCTCAAATAGGACAGATTTTAATCATTGTTTTTAATCTCTCTAATTAAAATGCACTATTTTATTTTATGCTTTTCAGTGGATTACTGATTTATCCGTGAAAATTATATTTGATAATTTCACAGTGAAAATTATCAAAATATAATTTCACTTTTTTCAATGACGAAACTACTTTTTTAAGATTTTCCCCATGTAGTACCTCAATTTTATTTTTACTGACAATTCTGACAATGTCAGGCTATTTAAAGAAATAGCAAAGCTGAAATAGATAAATAACTTAAATGTCAAAAGTAGTAAAGAGAGAGAAATTACTTCTATTCCTTCAAATTCCAATCACAAAATTTCGTCTCTAATTTTTTTTTGTTTCGTTTTTACAGTCTGAAAAATACATTCCTTCCCCATGCAAAACTGCTCTTGATGACATTTGGGCATATTAAAGTATCCTACGAGCAATAACTGCCGTATGCTTTATGAAAAATTGAAAAGCATTGACAGCCATCACTCGTAAAATAAGTAAAAATACCCAGCGTTCCTTTGCAAGCTTCCAAGTTTTCCAATTTCCTAGCTCCTTTTCTGAATGTTTTCACTTCTGTCAACAGTTATTTTTTGTCTGTTACAATCCTCAAATAAGTTTTCTTTCTTTTAAAAAGGTGTATGACTAACAAATCCAAAACATATCCTTCTGAATCTTACACAATTATTTTCCTCCCATGAAATACACAACTTTAAAAAATGGCTGCCGCTTACATTTTACAAAGCCAGGTCTAATATAAATTCGCAGTAAGTAACAGAAATATGGATGGATGGTTGGACTTTTTCTCCTACAAGATTTGTTTCTTTTTATTATTAAAACAAGCGATCATTCATATTTTTTGATAAAATGAATAAATATCACCGTCATTTAACCTTGATTGGCGGACTTTTTTTTCAGCTCAAGACTTCTTGTTTTAAATGAGAAATTCCGTCTAAATGGGGCTCTCAATGGGGGGAAACAGATTTTAATATTAACGTTAAAATTATGGAAATTTCGTTTTAACTTGTTTTTAAGCATAAAATAAAAAGAAAATTTGTCTGTTTGTTGTGTAAGATGTAATTTTATTTCATCTCGTGAACTTTAAAAACAGTATTCTCACTCGTGGCTACGCCACTCGTGAGAATACTGTTTTTAAAGCCCACTCGATGAAATAAAATTTCATCTTACACACAAACAAACAAATATCCTCTATATATTAATTATTTATAATGAAACTACCAGGATTAGACGATATGTTTTCCTACCATATTATTTCAAATTTCGTATTCGGGATTGCAAAAAGAAATTTAAAACTCAAAAAATGCTGCATATCTAGTTTGTCATCAACGAGCTTCATGTATGTTTATTTGCTGTGATAAAAATAATTATTTATTTCTAAATTTTCTTTTTCTTTTGAAAGTTGCTAAAACCTGTTATTGTAATGTTATACATTTTTAGATATCTATACATGTCCATGTATAACATATAAAGATTTGTTTGACAAAGTCTTAAACTTTCAGTAGATTCTCGAGAATTCTAGGGGAAAAATCAAATTTTACTCGTCATTTTTTTTTCATTTGGATCTTAATCAAAGGTGTCTTGAACAATAAATTTAGTTTGATCATTATAAAATATTTGTACATATTTTTTCGTTAATTCAATTTTGTTTTCATATTTATTTTGTCTTGCCATATATATTGTATTTTACCTCCTCACGGGTCATGCGGCCTCATGGAATAGGAAATAAACTTAACAAACTTATCATATTCCAAAAAAATAATTTTATAACATATTGTCCTATAAAAATCAACCATTACCAGTAAATACTTTTTGAAAGAAATGTATCTTTAATGTCTTTAGTAACTTCTTTTTCATGTGGTTTTAAAAGATATATGTCTACCATTTCCCTAAAAATCAACTCACGATGTTGTGTGCCTGTCGGTGCCCATATAACATTTTCTCATAGGCAAACACATTAATCATCATATAAGCTATAAGTTCAAACGAAAGATTTCAAATTCGTCTACTGAGCTAATTAGACACAGAATAATGTACTGCAAATTGTTGATTCAAATACCAGAAAACGGACAAGTAAACACCAGAAACAAGACACGATCTTTCTCTATTTAAAGAAATGACTTACTTTCCTATTATTTAATTTCATATTTATCTTAATGAAACAATTAATGTTTGTATAATGCTACTACTTGTTTAGAAAGCGAAAATTCCAATTTTAGCAAGGTTTATGAAATATGAAATACATTTACCGTGCCTTTTCTTAACTTATAAATTACAAGTATGTGTCAAGAATAGCTGCAATTATGTCTAAAAGTTATTGAGTAGTCTGCAAAATGTATAGATTTCTTCAATTATACAAACCACAGAAATGAAAGTTTCCGGGGGAAAAAAGGTTTCATACGTAGCAAATACAGCACAAATAATGGTCATGTAACATTTGAAGGTCTTACATGTAATAATGTCAAATTATATGAAAAAGAAAACAGTGTTTCTTGGGGCTTCTTAAATGAAATACTTTCCGTTACAGACTTTCTGTTTATTTGTTGGTATTAAAGCTATTTTAAAAAACCCTTAATACAATTGTGTTGTCTCGCATCATACAAAAAATTACATCTTCAGATCACTATTTTCTCTTCTGTCAACATCGCTCAGCCATCATTAGCCAATGTGCACTTCTCACAATGGTAGCATTGCTCACTTAGCATTACCATGCAATTATCTAATATATGGTTTTTTGTATTAACTGTCATTTATATACTTTATTTTCGTTCAGACACGAATTTATAAAGGATTTGCGTGTAATCATTTATTACCTTACCTATTCTATTTTGATAACGATCAGCAAAATTATATAATGTCATTTTATCATGTGATTTTATACTGACATTTTGTTATTTGGCCTTGGACGTTGTTCCAGCAAAGAAAACTAGGCGACAACTAGGAACAAAGTTTGCAGAATACTAGTACAAAACTAGAAAATGGTAGTAGTGCTAAAACTAGGAGACCTTGCGTTTTGTAGTGATCATTAGAAAACTATCACTGCTAATGTATTGTACCAATTGTACCAGTTTTAGTTAACCTAAGAGTAAGTTTTACTTAATAAGAATTTAATGTACTTATATAGAGCTATTTTCACTTTAGAGTCTTATAAAATAAGAAAATAAGCCATAGAAAATGTAAATATTGATTTATTAATTTTGGATATAAGCCTTATTTAAAACAAGATACAATGTATATAACATTTGAAGTGTATGAAATATAATAGTAGAGAACGCTCAGGCAAAGAATAATTGTGTTTTATTTTCAAACAACTTAGTGGTAACCATTTATTGGTATTTATTCTGTCAACATTTTATCTTAAAACATTTCAATTGTTGACAATTATTTCAACTTGAATTCAGTGGCAAAATATTTGCAACTCACTTCTAAGATTGTTTACTATTTTTGTCTAAGAAATTAAATGGGAGTATACATTTAATAACATGTGTTGAATTTATATTATATTTTATATTTATATATCATCTTGACATTATTCATACATTTGGATAATTTTTTGCATAAAAATTTCCATGGGAATTTATATATTTATGTCACATATTATCCTGACATTATTCATACAGTTAGTATTATTTATCGCATGGAAATTTTCATGGGAATTGAAATATTTATACCGACTTGTACTTTTAATGTACTTTAAAACTTCATAATTTAGGGAAAAAGAAATTTTATCTTTCCATCCAAGATACTCTTGGTATATACCGTCGTTGATTTATTGTCTTGCATGATATCAAATATTATGATACAATAGTTGGTGATACAATATGAGAATAAATATCAGCACTGATGAAGCGCAGCCCCTTTAATATCTAAAGGCAACGGTATCCAAATGAGCACCAAAAGGCCAAGGGGCAAGCATGCAGGGCATTAAATGTACTTTCATCTGCAAAATTTAATAATATGTCAAAGATTTTTGACATTATTCTTTGCAAGACAAAGTTAGCTTGAAGGGAACTATCATCACTACTTTGTTAAGGATATACATGTGATATGTTTTCTACTGCATAAAGTACTTCTGTTTAAATTCTAAAGGTATTACACAAAAATCTGGAAAAGGGGAAGCAATGAAACAACATTATACTTCATAGTATGAAAAATGTAGAATAATGTAAAAGTACATCATCGTTCACGCCTACAGGACATATATCACTATTTAGATTCTTTTACAGATAACATCGGATGAAAATTGGTGTGGCTGTGCAGGCGTTTGTGTAGCTTTTAGGAAATGACTTTAAGGTCAGATTAAAAAGTCTAGTTTTTGGTTTTCCGACATAGTTACCCACTTTTTCACTGCCAACACTGCTGGTATATTTATTCTATGATGTTGTGACGTAAAGATTTAATAAGTAAAACGTAATGGCTACTTGTATCTATTAAATATCTGTAACAGAAATTCCTATCTACCTATCCTCTTTATTTTGTTGAAGATAACAAAACACTTTTGTGTGCTCTAAAAACGAATACCTCCAGCATTGAAAACAATTGCTTCTATCTGAGATTACATCTTGTCTGTATTATAGGCATATTAATCATTTCATAAAAAAACATACTTTAATCAAATAAGAAGGTAATTTAATACAAAATAACTTGTATACATTTAATTTTGATTTCAATAGCTACATTTATTATATTGCCGCCATGGTATAAAAATTTTTAATATAATAAGTTTAATTTCAGGAAGAGAATCCTAAACCCATGAAGCAAGAATAGACGTTTTATATGAATGGTAAATTACAATTTTCATAATTGTATTTAGTTTGTTTGCTCAGGAAACTTCAATCTTAATATTTGAATTATGAATAACAAATCTCCATGATAGGATGTGCACATAAAAAGTATTTCATAATAAAGCATAGATTTTTAAATGAAAATGATCAGATAGGGACATTTAATTAAATTAATTGAAGTATTATACCAATGCTAAAATATTTTACGGCACATAAAATATCTAACTTAAAGGTCTTTTAAAGGATTAAGCATAGAAATCATACTATATGATTAAAACAAACGAAATGTTACCACATAAAATATGTTTCAGCCATACACGTAAATTTTGTTCGGGTGAAATGAAACCATTAGGTATTTATATTCTTTTTCTAGTTCAAAATGTAATGAATTAAAACAGATTTATATGATTCCAAATTCCTGATTTGATGTTTCTTTAAAATGTTTTTCGTTGTAACAAAATTGTTCAATACGAAATTGTGTCGTTCAGCATTGACTCCTATCGAGAATAGTGGATAATGATAATTTTGTACATTCATCTACAACACAGAATTTTGTCAGCATGAGACAAATTGGGATTTGAATAACACATGGATAGAAATACATTCACATAATTGAAGGGTTATTTCGAAACTACAAACTATTTGAGCTACTTAAATTCAATATTCGATTGTATTTATAGACACCGTGCACCTCGGTGTCATCGTATTGTACGGTTTTTTATGTTTAAAGGATTCATTGCAATATTGGTACATGTAAGGTGCCATCCCTTCACAACAACTTACGCAGAACAATATTCAAAAGAAACATGCTATATTATTACTTTCTTTAATGATATACATTAGTAAAACTAAAGGGGCGGGGGGAGGTGTGGCGCTCCAGATTTTCACTAATCTTATCAATTTAAAAAAAGAATATTTCCTTACAATTTATGTATGGACCCCGTGCGATCATAAAAAAAATAGTATTTTATTTCAAAACTCAATAATATCGACGAAACGAAACGTAAAAACGAATTAATATTTCGTAATTACGAATTAATATTTCGTAAAAACTAATTAATATTTTATAAAAACGAATTAATATTTCGTAATTACGAAATAATATTTCGTAATTACGAAATAATATTTCGTAACTACGAATTAATATTTCGTAAAAACGAATTAAAATTTCGTAATTACGAATTAATATTACGAAGTTCCGGGGGTAAAAATGTGTAGAAAATGTCACCTAAGGGGCTTCGTACAAATTTGTTCAAGGTTTTTTTTAATGTAATGAGAAGAAGAAGAATTTTAACTATAATTTAAGGGAGCAATCGAATAAGTTCAAATCATTGTAGCAATAATGTATTATTTAACAAAAGTGCGGGAGTACGTTTCACAAAGTTGTTGACAATGCAAAGATAAAAGTTATACCATAATTCGTAAAGTGTATTCCTAAATTAATTTACGATAACTTTAAGAAAATTCCACTCACTTCTATCGCAGGAAGTTGTCGTTTATCTTAAACTAGATGATGATATTGTCAATCATAACACTGCGTTGGCGGTCACCTCCATTAATCTTGGAGTGGGTTTTTTGTCTTTTTGTCAGTAAAAGATACATTAACTCGTGCGACCCTCATTGTAATTGTATAAATAAGTATGCCTTCTTTCAGCATTATTTTAGTTTAAAATCAATCTCATTGAAATTATATCTTAATTGTCGCTCCACTATCCTTCGCTTCCTAAGTGAAAATTCGACGTTCGAGACAGAAAAATGACACTTTTTTAACTGATATTATAAAATAAAATTAAGTGATTTTTCAATATATTCAAAAAGGTAAAAGCATGCACTTGTCTCTGAAATGGAGAAAAATGTAAATGACTAATGTTTTAATTCAAATAATATTACGTTTTCATTAATTTGACTATTACGCTCAAAATTTACACTAAGAAGGGCATAGGGCCACTTTAACCAGACCTAGCTCTCAGGTGAAAGAAATAATTGAAAATTTAGATTCGGCATGTTTGTTTAATGTCATTTAGAAATAGTCGTGTACTTAATGTAATTCATTTTAAATCATGTTGCATAATTGGGCTACGTATTTTTATATGAATATGTATTAACCATATTAAAATGGGGCTAGTATCAAGGTCTAGAGCTTCTTTTTTTTTTGTTTAAAAGCCGATGGTTGAATATTCGAATCACACAGAGCGGATTTGTCTCTGATGCATTTGCATCTTTGTGCTTCGAATAACCATCAGAACAATAATAGCAATGGCAACAATATATACGTCTAATACATCACTGTACTTTTATCTGCAACATTCAATCATTTCTATTATCCTAAGTGCTTTATGAAAGTTAAGGAGCACTCATACATTAAGTACATATCATACTTACCTCTGTTTTTATCTGCAACATTCAATCATTTGCATTATCCAAAGTGCTTTTTGAAAGTTCAAGAACACTCATACGTAAAGTACATATCATCAACCAACTTTCATTTATGTCTATCTATAAATTTTAAAGCATATGAAAAGCAGACGTTGAAACTGCTGCGTTTCATGTGCATGTTAAACATGCAATTACGTGCAATATTCGAGGATAGTATGTAATACATTTTAATTATGTTTAATTTGATTTTAAAGTCTGACATCATATACCATGTACTAAAGTACATTGTTGGTGTTGTATAACATTTAGGATTTTAACATTTTTCTCATTTACTAAAAATGAATGTTGATGCAGTATAATCATACAATCTATTTAGATATTGAGCAACACCTCTCAGACAAATTTTAATTCCTTGTCTTTCAAATGGTGTTGATCTACAAAGGTTGCGATGTAAAACCTTATAAAGACGCATAATCTTTATTTTCTGTTTCTGACATTGAGAGAGATTTTTAAATGCACTTTTATCCTCTGACTTTGTAAAACATGATTGCATTATGGCCTCGTCGTCCGTCTATCAGATTCTACATAAGAGATGATTACTAAGTAGTTTATGGTTATATAGCATGATCGTCTGCATATTCCTGTGCCATTGTTTCTGGAATAGAATGATATTACAAAAGGTGTCATATGAAATTTCTTTGAGAAAACACCTTTTGGATAAAAAATCAGTACATTTCCTTGCAATGTTTCTTGTTGTTTTGCATCTTTGACGCATTTTGTATTATAAAATGCAACAAATAGTTGTCATTCCAAAACAGCAATTTGTGTTTCTTCATTTCTGTATCACATGTATCAACGTATATCTGATATATAGCGTATGTCATTATTATACCACTAATGATATGCTGTATGGGATTTTCAGAGGAACAATTGCCCATGACTACAATTTCACGAAGCAAACACATTTTTCATTTATATCAGTTTTTACCCTTATTCTACTTGAAATGTCCAAACGCCGTTTTAATACGACCATGGAAAAGTGATTCTTATTCAAGATTCTCGTTCTGTTCTCCTATCATCTTTTTCTGTTTTCATTGATATGCATAAGTGTTTTTTTATATTGAAGTTCGTAAACTTTACCCCTACGTGCATAAGAAATTTACAAGTTTTTTTGGATATTACTTTGTATAGGATTTCATAGAACATAAAGGATAAAAACCAGATTCTCCCGCATACACAAAAGCAAACCAAGGAATGGAATTAAAAGTCGTTGTAAATCATTACTAATGATAGTAATCAGTCTTTAGTTTAAATCTGTATTTAAAAATTGCACACATAAAGGAAGGAGAGTAATTGTAGAACAATGAGAATATGATTATTTTCAATTTTACAAACCTGACTATATAAAAAATAATATTTTATTACTCATCAACAAGTAGAACTGGTATTGATTAAAAATATAACAATATTGTCTTTCTAGAAGTGTATCCATGTTTTGAACCAATTATGCAGTTTAGATTACATTTTGAATGATATTACTAACAGCAATAGCATTCATTGCATTCAATAGTGGTTTATGAGACATAAAAAAGGTTTATATGTAAAATACAAAATTCAATAATTACCACTTTTCTTGAATGAAAATGCAATACGTCAATCAATTTGTCGCATATTTTTCTACCAGAAAGTTCGACATTGGTTTAAACATAAATATTAATTCGATTTATGTTTTTTTATGATATATCAATGTGCTCGTGATTGTAAGTTATGCTCTTAAAGCATACGTAAAATATCAAGAAAATACATTTTACTAGATTTGACCTTGATAGGTTTTCATCAGAAATGAAACTCAATAAATATAAAAAAATGACGTAACGTCTGTTTAAAAACTCTCAAAATAATTTAATAAATATAATAATTGCATTAATTATGTTCGTGCTTCCTCTATAACAAACATCTATGATGTATTACATTTCACGGAAGTTAACCGTCATGTCAATATCACTAAACAGGAAGAAGACTTAAGAATATTTTCGCTTTCGTAATAACCGAGAACAAGTTTTTAGCTTAAAGAAATTGACGATAAAAGCTTACAAATTTAAAGCTATTTCGAACCTATCATGGGGCAATTATTTTAAATGATGTGTAAATGATACATAACAGTTTGTTCTTCTTACGAAATTACATATACAACAGAATGGTTTGCAAGATGTCGAGATTTAAGTGCAAATGACCTTTACTATCAGGAAAAAGAAATTGATATGTCCTTCTTGTTGTATTTTATTTTGGCAGCGGTTTAAAAACCTAATAGGACCATGTAACACACCAAATAAATCTTACGAAGCATGCATGTGTGCCCCCCCCCCCCCTGTTTATTTTTACCTAATAAGGTTAAGACAACTTAGCTTTGGCAAGGTAACTTACTAGAAGAAAAAAATGTTTATGTTCTCAATCAACAAAATGGCTTCATTTTTCACTTACAGAATTTTGATTTATATGCTTAAGACATTACATAAAACTGAAATTATGACATACCCGTGTCAATGACAATTTCAACTCAGATAAAGGGTTTGTTGATTAATAAACACACAAAACCGACCGAAAAATGTAAAGATATTTTCTTTTATCGTGATATAGTTTAATTTGTAATAACGTTTTCTATTTTTATTTCTAATATAGTAAAGCAGAAAATATTCTTAATTTATCTTCTTATTTCACTTCCTCTTTAAAGTTTAAATATTTCCCTTTCCAACATTATCCAAATTATGTTTAGACCTATTTTCAAAGAGCAGAAGGCTCAAAGGTGTGGCATTTAGTAATATGTCATGGTGTAACAGGATGCATTATTTTAAATTTGACGGCTTCGTGAGATAATAATTCTGTAAATATGGCATACTTAACAAAGCTTATGTCTACTAAATAATTAAATTCAGCCATAAGTTGATTTCCAATGGACACAAAAGTCAAAATTCATTATAAAGTGATGTAAGCTCAACCGTGATTCATCATACAGACGAGATTTAATCATAAAGTATTAGATTTTTAACGTATCTTTTCCAAATTTTAGAAATGTACTATTACATCAACCTTGTAATATTAATAATAGAGCAACCAGGAAGGGATGAAATAATTATTTAATGACTTTAGTAACTTTCTTTTCTTTTTTTCATGTGGTTATAAATGATATATGTCTACCATTTCCGTAAAAATCAACTCACGATCTTGTGTGCCTGTCGGTACCCATATAATATTTTCTCATATGCAAAACAAATTAATTATCATATAAGCTAAACGTTCAAACGGAAAAATTCAAATTCGTCACCTGAGGTAATTAGCAACAGAACAATGTACTGCCAATTGTTGATTCAAATACCAGAAAACGGACAAGTAAACACCAGAAACCGGACACGATCTATGTTTATTGTAAGAAATGACTTACTTTCCTATTTTATTTCATATTTATCTTAATGAAACAAATAATGTTTGTATTATGCTACTACTTGTTTAGTAAGCGAAAATTCCAATTATAGCAATCTTTATGAAATACATTTACCGTGCCTTTTCTAAACTTATAAATTTCAAGTATGTGTCACGAATAGTCGCAATTATGTCTAAAAGTTACTGAGTAGTCTGCAAAATGTATAGATTTCTTCAGTTATACAAACCGCAGCATTGACAGTTTCCGGGGGAAAAAGGCTTCATTCCTTGTTGATCTTGTTTATCATATATTTCATATGTAACAAATACATCACACAAATTTAAGTCTACCATGTATTAATTACAAATTGAATAAAAAAACAGTTTTTCTTGGGGCTTCTTAAATGAAATACTTTCCCGTAACAGGCTTGCTGTTTATTTGTTGGTATTTAAGCTTTTTTCAAACCCTAAATACAATTGTGTTGTCTCGCACCATAAACATTACATCTTCAGATCACTAATTAATTGTCTGTCAACATCGCTCAGCCAATATTAGTCAATGTGCACCTCTCGCAATGTTAGTATTGCTCACTAAGCATTACTTATCATGTCAACATTAACTTGTTCATGCACTCTGACTTTGTTATAACTTTTATCATTATTGATAATGCATTTTTTGGCGTTATTCAGCTCTCTGTGTGCATGTTTTGTGTTTGTTTGTTTGTTTGTTTGTTTGTTTGTTTGTTTGTTTGTTTGTTTGTTTGTTAATGTGTACATTAATATGTTCAATTAATTTTCAAAATACTTAGTATGTTTTAAAACAAAACATCCGCAGAGATATAAATCACAATGTTATGTCTATATCATTATTCAAGTCTTTTATCTCAGATCAATCATCTCAAAATGTGCATATGAGTCCTATGCCATAAGAAAAAGCCAAACTACTTATTATTCATATTGTAATATACATGTAATAAATAAGAAACATCACATCGGAATATCATATTTTCATCGGGTATCAGTATGTCAGAAGATGTCAAATAATGATGAATGATGTGGCCATAGTTCAAGCGGTTATATTATATGGCATAACATGCAAATCGTTCGTCTGCTGAGTCCGCTTAAAAATAATCTTCCTTTTAATCTGAATATGCATATAGGATAATTGGAAAATTTCCCATCACTATCTTCGCAAAATGCCTGACAGAAATATCCATGCTATTATCTGATTTGTTGGGTTTTGTATTAACTCTCATTTATTTACTTATTTTCGTTCAATCACGTATTTATGAAGGGCGTGCGTGTAATCATTAGTTGTCTTACTTGTTATATTTTGATAAAGATCAGCAAAATAATATGTCATTGATCATGTGATTTCATACTGACATTTTGTTTTTTGGTCTTGGAAAATTATATTGACAGGCTCTCCAACAGCATATCAGAAAAAAAAGAATCTAGGAAAAAGCTAGGAATATATCTTATAGAGTACACATTTACTAAGAAAAAAACGAAAAAAGTAGGAATTTTTAGTGCAAAACTTGGAGACCTTACATTTCGTAGTGATCATTAAGATGGTATTAATCATTAACAAAATATCATTGTAAAAATATACTGTACAAGTTTGTTACCAGTTGACCCTAAGAGTAATTTTCATCATAATAATTTAATGTACTGATATAGAGCTGCCTATTTGCACTTTAGTGTCTTGTAAAATTACACTTTTTTCTTACTAATTGTACTATTACTCTGTATGCATAAACTAAGAAATATAAAAATATCAATATTAATTAATTGATTTTGCAAATAAGCCTTATTTAAAACAAAATACTTGTATATGTGTATGAAATATGTTAGGTTGACTAGAGAATCCTCAGACAAAAAAATATATTTTGTGTTTATATTTTCAAACAACATAGTAGTAATTATTTATTGATATTTATTCTGTCAACTTTGTATCTTAAAACATTTTATTATTTGACAATCATGTCATCACATTCAGTGATTTCCGAAAGGGAAATTAACCAATTAAAAGATGAAAAGATGATTGTGGGAAAATTCCAATATAATGGGGCATCAGGCCATCATGTTTGTTTTGCCAGAACTTAGTACGTAATTTCGCCGTTAAAGGGCGCTTCTTAGTATTCTAATTCGCAAATTGTTAGCTCTATTTGACGATTGGCTACGGAAAATGTGACTTATTTGCAATACAAACAAAAAATTCAAACATAATCAGAAGATATCGGCGTACAAGCGTACAAGCATTGAAATACCAGATTACACCGGTATACAAAGAGAGATCGTTGTGCGATCTAGAGCCTCTGCAATGGGGCATTATGAAACCTTGAGCCTTATATTGTCACAAAGTGAAAGCGTCAAAGCTATTGCGAGACTTAATCCGAAATGAACGCCGACAAATGGGTAGGTTTTTTTGGGCTCTGAAAAATGGCGTATATTTACGTAATAACGTAGATTGTATATACAAGCAGAAGAATGGAACCGTGGGATAGAGACCATTGTGCGGGCCGTGTTTCATGTGCCTAATATTGCCGTAAATAAAAGACTCCCAAGACATCGCATTGGAAAATCCGTTACGAAATCAGACAAATAGAGGATAAAATGATGTATTTTTATATATACAGAACAAATTGCTATTCGGGTAGAGCCTGTGTCGTACGGGCATTTTGCAACCTTGTTTCTTGGGCCACTGCCATGTGCTTAATACTGTCATAGAGAATAGTTATTCTAATAATAAATAATATAATAATAATAGTTATAGTCTCAAAGTTATTGTGAGAGTTTATATCCGACGAATGAGGACAAATTGGTACGTGACTTTGGAATCTGGAATATAGTGTTTTTACACTAATTTGTATAGTTAGTATGCTGGCAGATGAAATTGGCGAGCATACAAGACTTTTTTCTGCGAGCGTGATGTGCCCTCAATGCGGCTTTCAAGCTATTGCGTGGGTCTATTCGCAATGGAAATGCACCAATGAGTGTAAAATGTTTTTGTCTTCGAAAATGGTTATCTGTTTATGTCAAGCTCAATAATCACAGAATGGTGTATAATGAATTGTTGATTTAAATACTAGAAATCAGACACGATTTATTCCTATCTAAAATAATGAGTTTGAATTTAATTATATTCTAATATATTTTTTCTGTTTTATTGCATATTTACTGTGCTTTAACAAATGTTTGAATTTTGCATTTCTAAAATAATCGAAAACTCCAATTAAAGCGTCCTTGCTGAACTAAATTTACCGTGCGTTTGCTTAACTTATAAATTATAAGTTTGTGTCAAGGAAAGTCATTATTATGTCTTATAGTTATTGAGTAGTCTGCAAAATGTACCCATTTCTTTAGTTATAAGAAGAATGTTACTGTCAGTTTACAAAAAGGCGCCTAGCTTTGAATGTTTCAAATACATCACAAATCGGTGTCGTGATACATTTGAAGGTCTTACATGTAACCATTACAAGTTGAATAGAAATGCCTCCGTGGTCGAGGGGTTAGAGTCGATGACTTCTAATCCAGTTACCTCTCTGGCGTGGGTTCGATCCCCGGGAGATGCTTTGGTAGCACGGAGGAAGGTAGTCTAGTACTGGTGTAACTTTCCAGGAACGATGGTTAGGACACAACCCGCCAATATGACTGAAATACTGTTGGGAAAAGGCGTAAAATGAAACAAACAAACAAATTGAATAAAATAAGTGTTTCCTTGGGGCTTCTTAAATACAATACTTTCCATCACTGGCGCGATTTTTATTTTTTGGTATCCGTGCTCTTTTCAAACCCTAAACACAATTCCTGTTGTCTCGCACAATAAACATTACATATTCAGATCACTACTGCCAACATCCCTCAGCCAACATTCATCATTCAAGTGTTTTATTAATCAACAATCTTAAAATGTATATCCGAGTCCTATGCCATCAAAATGCCAAAATAATTCCTATTCATATTGTAATATACATGTAATGAATAAGAAACATCACAACGGAATATCATATTTTCACAGGGTATCAGAATGTCAGACGATATCAAAAAATGATGAATGATGTGGCCATAGTTCAAGCGGTTATGTTATATGGCATGACATGCAAACCGGTCGTCTGCTGATTTCGCTTAAAAATAATCTTCCTATTAATCTGAATATGCATATAGGATAATTGGAAAATTTCCCAATCCTTATCTTCGCAAAATGCCTGACAGAAAATATTAATGCAATTATGTGATTGGTGGGGTTTTGTGTAAACTCTCATTTATTTACTTTTTTTCAGACACGTATTCATGAAGGGTTTGCGTGTAATCATTAGTTACCTTACTTATTCTATTTTGATAAAGATCAGCAAAATTATTTTAATGTCATTTTATCCTGTGATTTCATACAAACATTTTGTTATTTGGTCTTGGAACGTTATATTGACAGGCTCTCCACCAGCATATTAGTTTGGGGAAAATTAGGTGAAAACTAAAAACAAATTTTACAGAATACTAGAAAAAATACTAGGCATATGTGCAAAACTAGAAGACCTTACATTTTGTAGTGATCATTAGCAAAGTAAAGTTGCTGATAAGTGTACCAGTTTTAGTGATCTTAAGAGTAGATTCTACTATAGTAATTTCATGTACTGATATTATATAGAGCTATTTTCACTTAAGTGTCCTGCAAAATAACCTTTCTACCTTTCTCTTAATTATATCGATATAAAATGGTGACAAATATATAAGTCACAGGCTATCCAAAACACTTCATATTGAAAATACAGACATCAAATTATGAGAGTAAAGCAGTGGGTAAAATAATATTACCCTGTATGCACTAACTATTCGATTGAAAATATCAATATTAATTCATCAATTTTGCATAAAATCCTTATTTAAAACAAGACATATAGCATTTAGAAGTGTATGAATTGATTGAGAAGATACATCTCAGGCAAAAGAAAACATTTCGTGTTAAATTTTCAAACAACATAGTTGTTAATATTTATTGGTATTTCTTCTGTCAACATTATATCTTAAAACATTTTAATATTTGACAATTTTCTCATCACATTCAGTGACAAAATATTAACACCTCACTTTTTAGAATGGTAACTGTTTGTCTAAAAAAATAAATGGAAGTATAAGATGTTCTGTTAATAAGATTATACTTGAATTCCAATAATTTATTTGAATTATAAACAAGGCGAAATCAAGTAATAAGTAATTTAAAAGTAAAGCATTTTAATAAATAATAACTTTGGTCTACAGTTTAGCATAATAATTTGTTGTAAAACAAACAAAAATGCTTTTAAGTAGGCAATACAATGTTTAGTTATTGCACACTCATTTTTAATTTGTGACCATTTTCTTCAAAGCTGCAATAAGTTATTACGTTTATATAAACAGACTAGTCTTTGCAGGAACGATAAATAACTCTCAGGTGGCCAAAGAAATATTTGCAAAAATCCATTGCATTTACCTCAGCGTTCAATTCATAAAAGGAGTGGGGAAATCATTTTATATTTTAGGCAGATTTATATTTTATCCTAAACATTTTTCAAAAAATATATATAATGAAATATATAGTCACCTTTAACAGCTCAACCTGACCATGAAAAAATGAACATAATGTCAATTTAAAAAAAAATGAAAATTCCATACTATATTACTTTTAATTGACTCAGTTTATGAGAGGCAATAAAAGGTTTAATATCTCTGACGATCCCTTGGTCTGGCATTTCAAAACAATAAAGTAATGGAAAGAATCAAATAATACAACACTCAGATGAAGTACATGTACGGGGCGGCAGCGTTTTTAAAGCCATTTTAAGTATAAAAATCAAATAATAAAAATGTCATTCTTAGTTTGCCGTCTAAATCTAAACAAAACAATATATATTTCAATAAAATTCCATACATTCAAATAAATTCGGATGTATCATACATAAAGTGCTGTTTTTATCTAAACATTACTTGAAATGGTATCTCAAGTTTGATCTAGAACGATAAAATTTGTTGACAAAGATAATTATTCAATATTATTTTCCCGGTATCTTATCAACTGTAAAACATCATCTAAAAAAGTATGTATTAGATATTTTGTAGGTTATTGGACGAAAAGTAATATGTAAAAATATACAAAATATAGATTAGTATCACGATGTATCCGATGTTTCCACATCGACCAAGTGCAAACAAAGATTTGACATTTGAAATATTTTCCACATACACGTTTTGCGACATTTTTCTACATTGTTTATATGGTGAGGGAAATGCATTATAATAACTTCAATTCACTTTTGTTTTCCTAGGGTATTCAATCCAAAACTAACATTACTATTAACTTATTAAGATGGATGTTTTCCTTCACGAAAATATGTAGATGAACCTTATGAACGCCCAAAACGACAAAATTAAAAATGTTGCAGACCCGGTTTGATTATACCTGCTCATGGACGGTACTGAAAAGTTACCGTCCACGCGCCCTATCTTCGTGCCACTCCATAAAAATAAGTTTGTATCTTATATATCAATTCAACGATTACAAACGATTTCTTGGTTACTTGTATTCAATTGATAAGCTCAAGTCCTTATAATCGTGCAGTGCATTTACTTATTCTACTGCCTGATTGTTTTTATTAATGATGATGTTGTTGATGTTGATGATGATGATGATGATGATGATGATTAATTAACGCATATGTCGCATAGTTTAATTGATTGGTCCTTCGATCAAGGCATCTGCGGGATTTTTGGCTATTATCAATTATGTTCGAGATCTTGGAAAGCAATTAAATCATATTTTACATTGAGTCAGGCTATAAGAAGATAAACCCTAATGTGAGCTCAGACAACATATTTTACATTATTTAAAATAATACTTCCTGTAATAGTATATGCATAAAGATATAGCAAAAATCATTAACAAAAAGTTTTATAAAATGTATTTGAAAAGTTAGATAAAAATAAAGGATAATGTTTGTTTTTAGTAATAGTAGAATAGTCAAAATAGTTTGTTTCATATTTAGAATTGTCATTTATTGTGTACTTACAACAGGTCGAGGTCGAAGATCGAGGACCAATACAAGCTTTACATTGTCTCCTAGATTTTCCTAGTTTTTCCTAGTTTTTCACAAGTGCTCTTAGTTTTTAATTAGTTTCTAAAATGCTCCTAGTATTACTAGTTTTTCATCATAATAAATTTTTTTTGACAGAAATGGCCATTTTTTGCCGCTCGCTTTGCTTGCTCAGGGAGATTTTTTATGTTTTTACATTCAGCATGATAACATACTTTCTGATGATATAAGTTTATTGTTTTTAACTAATAGATACTGAACATAGTGATAATGCGTCCTGTTTTCAATCTGCCATCAGTCATTTGCTTAAAACTTCATAATTAGACTAACAAATCATGTTTTGGCAACAAGATTTTATAGCAATGCTTCGCTAGTTTGAATTTTTTTTTGTATGAATGCAGAAAATCACACTGATTCCACTAAAATAAAATTTAAATCAGGGTTAACCTTGTTTATTCACACATTGAAAAGAATTATTCTAAAAAGTAAATTTATTTTGCTTTTTACCTGTTCTTTCATTCATTCATTCATCCACTATATACCCTTGTCTGAGCATAATGTCGCTTTAATTTCTTTACATTGCTCTCAAAGGATCTCCCTTTATATAGTTTACAATTATGACCAAGATGATATTCTTTATTCAATAACCCGTTTAAAAAAAAACACCAAAGTTCTAAAATATTTCGTTTGTATCTGTTAAAATCATCTTTAGTTCCAACTAAGAAGATTGGCGATCACATGCATCCGCATCTATGACCTTATTGCGTATTTAGGAACGTCAATATTTGCAGCAATTACTGGTAGATAACAGCAGACAACAGCCACATATTGCAGACAATAACTCTATAACCAGTATTTATCATGCAACATTGATATAGCAAAGTAGTAAATAGACTTTGTTACATTTTGAAATCACCTTAACGGACGGCTGATCAAGATTAGATCGTATAAAGTAGACTGTTATTTTAGATAAAAGGAAAATTGATGATAAAAAGAAGTATGTTTTTTCAAGTATGGTTAAAGGAGAAAAACGTTACGATCTTTAAGTAATATCTGCGCAAGACATGAACTACTTGTGACCAATTTCATTTGCACATTATCACTCAAAGATCTTGCTCAGGGGATCCCTCAACATATTGCATGAGTCAATCTGAAAGGGAAATTTAACCACTTAAAAGATAAAAAGATGATTGTGTCATTTTATGAAATAACGTAAAGCTTATATATGTATAGGTATATTATCAGAAGAAATAAACCCGCGGGATAATGTCTATGTAATATGGCCCAAGGCCATTATGTTTGTTTTGCCAGAACTTAGTACATCATTTTGCCCTAAAAGGGTGCTTCTAAACATTCTAATACGCAAATTGTTAGCTCAATTTGACGGTTGACTTCGGAAAATGTGACTTATTTTACAATGCAAACAAAGAGTTATAAATGTTAGCAGAAGATATCGGCTTGTGTCATCGGGACATCTGTTTCTGTTTGGCCTTGTGTGTCTTATATTGGTGCAAGAGGAGCCTCTAAGTAATTGGACTGGAGTGTCCCTCTGCAATGGGGCATTATGAAACCTTGTCCTTTGCCTTGTGCCTTATATTGTCGCAAAGGGAAGCGTCAAAGCTATTGCAAGACTTAAACTCCGACAAATGGGTACGTAACATTGGGCTCTGGAAAATGGTATATATTAACATAAAACGTAGATTGTATATACAAGGAGACGAATGTGACCGTGGGATAGAGACTATTTGCGCGGCCTTGTTTCACGTGCCTTATACTCCAAGACATTCTATCGGAAAATCCGTAACGATATCAGACCAATACAGGAAAAAACTGATGTATTTTATAAATGCAGATCAAATCACTACGCGCCGTAGAACCTATGTCATGCGGGCATTTTGCGACCTTGTTTACTGGGCCACTGTCATGTGCTTTATACTGTCTTAGAGAATAGTATCAAATCTATTGTGAGAGTTTATACGGCGAATGAGGACAAAATGGTACGTGACTTTTGAATCTGGAGTATAGTGTTTCAGTTAATATGCTAGGATATGAAATTGGCGAGCTGGCGAGCCTTTTTCTGCAGGCATAATGTGCCTTCAATGCGGCCTCCAAGCTATTGAGTGGGTCGATTCGCAATGGAAATTGACATCTGACTTTGGAAATGGATATTTGTTTATGTCAAGTTTAATAATCACAGAATGGTGTACAATGAATTGTTGATTTTATACCAGAAATCAGATATGATTTACTCCTATCTAAAATAATGAGTTTGAAGTTATTTATCTACTCTGTTTAATTGCATATTTACTGTACTAAACAAATGTTTGTATTGAATTCTTAAGTTAAACTTCAGTTATAGCATCCTTGATAAAATAAATTTACTGTGCGTTTGCTTAACTTATAAATTACAAGTTTGTGTCAAGGAAAGTCTTTATTATGTCTAACAGTTGAGTAGTCTGCAAAATGTATTTATTTCTTCAGTTATAAAAGCGTTAGAAAAGAAGTATGTCACTGTCAGCCTCCTAAAAATCGCCCTGGCTTTAAATGTTTCAAATACAATGTCATCAAAAATCAATGTCGTGTAACATTTGCAGGTCTTCCATGTAGCCATTACAAATCTTCTTAAGCACAATACTTTCCATAACAGGCTTGCTCTTTCGTTGATGGTATTTAAGCAATTTTCAAACCCTTAACACAATTTTGATACCTGGCACCATAAAAATTACATATTCAGATCACTACATACACCGTCAACTCTCAATGCACTGATAACAATGACCGCATTGTTTAGCATTACGACTTCATTATTACTTTAATCACGTCTCATTGATATTTTATGTTTCAGCGTTATTATGCTGTTTATGTGTGAGTACATGCGCGTGCGTGCGTTTTCTTAATGTGTTTATTAATATGCTAAAAATGTTTTATAAACATTTCGTACGTATAAAAGCAAAATAGCGACATGAACAATATACGCAGTTATTATTAGTATATTACTATTCAAGTGTTTTTTGTTGTTTTTTTTTTCCAGATAAATCATCTTAAAATGTGCATACGAGTCTTATGCCATCAAAATGCCAAAATAATTATTATTCACATTTTCACCGGGTATCAATGTATCAGAAGATGTTAAATAATGATGAATGATGTGGCCATAGTTCAAGCGGTAATATTATTTGATATAACATGCAAACCAGTCGTCTGTTGGTGCAGCTTAAAAATAATCTTCATTTTAATCTGAAAATGAATATGGGATTATTGGAAAATTTCTCGTGAGTATTTTCGCTAAATGCCTGACAGAAATATCCATGCAAATATCTGATTGGTGTTTTCTTGTATTAACTCTCATTAATTTACTTTAGTTTCGTTCAGACACGTACTTATGAAGGGTCTGCGTGCAGTCATTACTTACCTTACTTATTCTATTTTGATAAAGATCAGCAAAATTATATAACGTCATTTTATCATGTGATTCAATATTAATATTTTGTTTTTTTGGTCTTCAAACGTTGTCTTGGCAGGCCCTCCAGCAGCATATTAGTTTGGGAAAAAACTAGGAGAAAACGAGGAACAAATTTTACAGAATACTAGGGTAAAAACTCGGCAAAGGTGCAAAACTAGGATACTTACTATTTGTAGTGATTATTAACAACATAATTATAATTGCCAATATAGTTAACCAGTTTTAGTTATCCTAAGAGTTGGTTCTACTGCAGTAATTTAATGTACTGATATAGAGCTATTTTCACTGTGTCTTGTAAAAATACCTTTCTACCTTCTCTTATTTATATCGATAAAATGACGTCAAAAATAAAAAAACACATGTTATCCAAAACACTTCATATTGAATATACAGACATCAAATTATGAGAACAAAGCAGGGGGTATAATAATATTTCTCTATTTGTGCTACCTATTCGATACAAAATACCAATATAACTAAATCAATTTTGCATAAAAGCCTTATTAAAAACAAGAAATATAGCGTTTAGAAGTGTATGAAATATACTAGATTAAGAAGAGACGTCTCGCACAAAAAGAAGATAATTTGTGTTATATTTTCAAACAACATAGTTGTAATTATTCAGGGGTATTTCTTCGGTCAACATTTTATGTTAAAATTGATTTTAATATTTGACAATTTTCTCATCACATTCAGTGGCAAAATATTTAGACCTCACTTTTAAGGATATTAACTGTTTTTGCCTCAGAAAATTAAATGGAAGTAATAAGATCACTTGAATTTCAATAATTCAATTGAATTATTAACAGGACGAAAACAAGCAATAAATTATTTAAAAGCAAAGTATTTGATAAGTTTTAACTTTGGTCTACAGATTAGCATAATATTTTGTTGTAAAACAAACAAAAAATGCTTTTAAGTACATGTAGGTTATACAATGTTTAGTTAATGCACACTCATTTTTAATTTGTGACAGTCCTTCTAAACTAAATATATACTGTAAACATTTCTTCAAAAATTTGCAGCAGCTTTTCATTAGATCACTGAAATAGACAAGTCTTCGCATGAACGATTAATAACTCAAGTTGCCAAAGGAATATTTGTAAATATCCATAGGAATTACCTCAGCATTCAATTCATAAAAAGAGTGGGGAAATCATTTTATATTTAAGGCAGATTTATATTTTTTGTCCTAAACATTTTTCAAAAAATATATTATGAAAAATATACTCAGTTTGAACAGCTCAACCTTACCATAAAAAATGAAGATAATGTCAATTTTAAACTAGAATTGTGTCCATAGGACACTGATGCCCCCACACGCCACTGTTCTGTCAATCTTATGACTCTAGGTCAAATATTTTTTAGACTACATGTGCCACAAGTTGAAAACTAAAAATCAACAAAGGGCCATAATTCTGTAAAATTTGGTTGCTGCAAAAATTCCTTCTTTTACTACTGTCTACACAATAAGGTTGTTCATCCCTGGAAGTTTAAGCAAAATCTGCCATCCGGTTAAAGAGGAGTTGCGTTCACAAAATTTCTACATAGTATATAGTGAAAAAATCAACAAAGGGCCATAATTCTGTTAAATTTGGTCGCAGCAAAAATTCCTTCCTTTACTGCCATCTTCACATTAAGGTTGTTCATCCCTTGAAGTTTAAGCAAAATCTGCCATCCGGTTTAAGAGGAGTTGTGTTCACAAAATTTCTATATGGTATATAGTGAAAAAATCAACAAAGGGCCATAATTCTGTTAAATTTGGTCGCAGCAAAAATTCCGTCCTTTACTACCATCTACACATTAAGGTTGTTCTTCCCTGTAAGTTTAAGCAAAATCTGCCATCCGGTTTAAGAGAAGTTACGTTCACAAAATTTCTACATAGTTATTATAGTGAAAAAATCAACAAAGGGCCATAATTCTGTTAAATTTGGTTGCAGCAAAAATTCCTTCCTTTACTACCATCTACACATTATGGTTGTTCATCCCTGTAAGTTTAAGCAAAATCTGCCATCCGGTTTAAGAGGAGTTGCGTTCACAAAATTTCTACATAGTTATTATAGTGAAAAAATCAACAAAGGGCCATAATTCTGTTAAATTTGGTCGCAGCGAAAATTCCTTCCTTTACTACCATCTACACATTAAGGTTGTTCATCCCTGTAAGTTTAAGCATAATCTGCCATCCGGTTTAAGAGGAGTTGTGTTCACAAGATTTCGGGACGTACGGACGGACAGACGTACGGACGGACATACGGACGGACAGACGGACGGACAAGTGCAACGCTATATGCTCCCACTTTGTGGGGGCATAAAAAATGAAAATTTCATACTATATTACTTTTAATTGACCCTGTTTATGAGACGCAATAAAAGGTTCATCAACTCTGACGACCCGTTGAACTGGCATAAGCATTTTCTGTAACAAAATAAAGCGTCGAAAAGAATCAAATAATACAACAACACTAAGATGAAGTACGGGGCAACATTTAAATAGCTGACAGCAATTTAAAGTACAAAAATCAGAATGTCATATTTTGTTTGTCGTCTAAATCTAAACAAAACTATATAGATTTCACCAAAATTCCATACATTTTAATAAATTTGGATGTATCATACATAAATTTCTGTTTTTGTCTAAAGATTACTTAAAATGGTATCTCATGTTTGATCTAGAACGGTAAACTTGTAGACAAAGCGTCATTTATTCAACATTATTTCCCCTGTATCATATCCACGGTTAGATATTTTGTAGGTTATAAGACAAAAAGTAATATATAACAATATACAAAATATAGATTTGAAACACGATGTATCCGATGTTTCCACATCGACCTAGTGCACAAACAAATATTTGGCATTTGAAATATTTTTCACATACACGTTTTGCGACATTTATCAGATTGTTTATATGGCGAGGGAAATTCATTACAATAAATTCGATTCACCTGTGTTTTCCTGGGGTATCCAATCTAAAACTTACCTTACTAAAAACTTATTTAGATGGATGTTTTCCATCACGAAAATTGATTAACGGAGTCCCTTATGAACGCCCAAAACGACAAAATGTTGCAGACCCTGTTTGATAAAGCCTGCTCATGGGCGGTACTGGAAAGTTACCGTCCATGCACCCTATCTCCAATGTGACTCGTGCTTGCCACTCCATAAAAATATAAGTTTGTATCTTATATATCAATTAAACGAGTGTGAGCGATTTCTTGTTTTCTTGTATTCAATTGATAAGCTTATAATTGTGCAGTGCATTTACTTATTTTACTGCCTATACATGTATAATTGTTTTTATTAATGTTGATGTTGATGATGACGATGATAATTAATTAACGCATATAGCGCATAGTTTAATTGATTGGTCCCTCGATCAAGGCATCTGCGGGATTTTGGGCTATTATTAATTATTTTTGAGATATTCGAAAGAAATTTAATCATATTTTACATTGATTCTGGCGGTAAGAAAATAATCCCTAATGTGAGCTCAGGCAAGATATTTCATGTTATTTAGAATAATACTTCCTGTAATATTATATTATATGCATTAAGATATATAGCAAATACCATAAACACAAATTTTTATAAAATGTATTTGAAAAAATTAGATAAAAACAAATTGTTTGTTTCATATTTAGAAATGTCATTTATTGTGTGATTACAAAAGGTCGAGGCCGAAGATCGATGACCAATACAAGCTTTACATTGACTCCTACATTTTCCTAGTTTTTCACAAGTGCTCTTAGTTTTAACTTGATTTTCTAAAATGCTCCTAGAATTTCTAGTTTTTCATCATTTTAAATTATTTTGTCAGAAATGCCCAATTTTTGTGCCGCTCGCTTTGCTTGCTCAGGGAGTGTTTTTTTACAGTCAGCAGGTTGACATACTGTCTAATGATATAAATTTATTGTTTTTATCTTAAAGATACTGAACATAGTGATAATGCATCCTGTACTCAATTTGTCATCAGCCAATTGCTTAAAATGTCATAATTTTGCTACTGAAATCATGTTTTGGCTACAGGATTTTATTTAGTATATAGATTTATATAGATGACCAAGATGATATTCTTTATTCGAAAAACTGTTTAAAAACACACACCAAAAATCTAAAATATTCCGTTTGTATCGGTTAAATTCGTCTATAATTCCAGCTAAGAAGATTGGCAACCACATGCCACCGTGACCTTATTGTGTATGTAGGAACGTCAATATTTGCAGTAATTATTAGAAGATAACAGCAGACAACATGCACATATTGCAGGCGATAATTCTAAAATCAGTATTAATCATGCAACATTGATATAACAAAGTAGTAAAACGACTTTGTTACATTTTGAAATCACCTTAACGAACGGTTGATCAAGATTAGACCGCATGAAGTAGACTGTTATTTCAGATGAAAGGAAAATTGATAATAGATTTCAAGGATGATAAAAGGAGAAAATTGCTACGCTTTTTAAGTACTATCTGCGCATGACATGAAACTACTTGTGACCAATTTCAATTGCACATTATCACTCAATCATCTCAGGGGAGCCTTCCAAATATTGCATGAGCCAATCCGAGAGATGAAGATAGGCGCCATATTTTTTACGAAATCAAGTAAAGGTTATATATGTGTAATGTCAGAAGAGGTAACTCCGCGGGATAATGCCTATGTAATGTAGGGATATGACCATCTTGTTTGTTTTACCAGAACTATGTGAGTTATATTGCAGTAAAAGGGTGCTTCTACGCATTCAAATGCGCAAATCATTTGCTAACTGACGGTTAGCTACGAAAAAATGTAATACGAAAATTTTAAAAATGCTAGCAGAACTATGTGAGTTATATTGCAGTAAAAGGGTGCTTCTACGCATTCAAATGCGCAAATCATTTGCTAACTGACGGTTAGCTACGAAAAATGTAATACGAAAATTTTAAAAATGCTAGCAGAAAAAAATGGTCAAGTGCTTGTGCCGATGTCCTTCAAAAATCTTGTAAATTTGTTTTTCAGTTCAGCCTTGTGCACCTTAGGTTTTAGCAAGTGGAGACTCCAAACTATCGAATCGGTGTCTCCTCAGCGAAATCGAATAATAAGGACGTGATTCTGGGTTCCGGGTTTTTATTGAAATACCATATTACAATGGAAAACAAGAACAGACCGTCGTGCGCCTATACCTTGAAGCATTTTGGAACCTTGTGCTTGCGACATGTATCTTATACTCAAAGCTTTTGCAAGACCTATTCTGAAATGGGTAGGTTGCGGTGGGCTAAGGAAAACGGTGTGTATTTACGTAAAAATACGTAGATGTATATACTAGCAAAAGACATTGAACCGTGTCATTTTGTAAGTAACATAGGGCCATAACCCCATTTGGGGATTTAAGTGACATTTAGTGAGCCTCATTCCTCTGTTTATAAAAATATTCCTGTAATAAACATGGATCCAGACGGACTCAGCATCATTTCAAAATCCTTCTCCGGATTTTATCAACAACAGATGATAAACTACTTTTAGCAGAGAAAAAAAATCATTGGACACATGATTTTCGACTTGAAATTTGTATGCTCACCCGAGGTTATAGGAACAGTTGCTGTGCTTTTTCTAAACAGAAACAATTGCATATAGAGAAATACATCCCCTCTCCCTATGAACTGTTTTTTAACAAATCAACTTTTTTGGAACAATCATAGTAGTCATTTTCTATAAACCACTTCTATTAGTCTGTATCAAAATCTGATCAACCGATTTAACCAAAACGATTTCTGTATATTATAAGTGACCCTACCATATAACCATCATCTTATTTAATCAAATCAAATAATTTAAACACTGTTGGTAAATGGTTACCCCAAGGACATATCAAATTAGAATAGTTTACAAGATATTCAAAGATTTCCCTATTATCTTTGATGAAACAGTGTCAGCCAAAAAACATTCTTATACCCGTACTACGAGTGATCACAATAGCTCACTTTTATCACTTTATGCTCTGGTGACCTACTAATACAAGACAATGTATTCGAAAGTCCAGTCAGATGGTTTTACAACCATTTGAATTGTATAAAGTAAAATACATAATTATAAATGGCAACAAAGAATAAGCAACACACAATAATGGGGTTTATACAATTTATTCAAGTATCTGAAATAGCATATTAACAAAAGCATTTGTTATCAATATTCTTGAAACATTTTTCAATTGATATCACTCACAAAATTTAACATTAATTGATAAACAGGACACCAGATTAACTACATTATTTCTGTTAGAAGGTAGTAAATCAACAACATTCAATTCTGGATACACCAAAGGATCATTTCTAAGTTAACCAGTCAGCATTTTTATTCTTGATAAATCATATAATTGATTATCATTTTCGAATTAGCATGGAATCAACAAAATTTATTCCGAATAGGTCTAATTACAAAAATGATAGTTAACCAGTCAATAATTTTTTTTTTTATGTCAAATTACTGATGATTATTTCTAAGTTAACCATTCAACCATATTTTTTTATTCTAAACTGGTGATCATTTCTATGCAGGATACCTCTTAATTATTGATGATCATTTTAAGTCAACCAGACAACAATAAAATTGATTCTGCATATATCTAGCTATTGGTGATCATTTAAAAGTTAACCAGTTAACAACAAAATTTTATTCTAGATACATGTAATGATTGATGATTATTTATAACACATAAATGTTTGAAATGACTTTGAAATTGGACTGGTCTATTTCAAATTTCAGGGATTTCATTATCAAGATGCTGAACGAGATGCTTTAACCTTCACGACTGATCATGCTGTATTGTGAAGACATTACTGCCACTATTGTTGTAATTCTTGTGTTTCAAGTCACACCAACACTGTAATGGTCACTAGGCGACTTTCCAGATATACTGGGGAAAGAAGACCTCAGGTGTCCCCCCCTCCATTATGTCTGGAACAAGCAGGCACCTGACTAGAACCACTGACGTTCCATAATCAGGCTATTATCGCCACTGCTATAAATAGTTTTTAATTAAGAGGTAATAAATTAATGTTAACATTTAAATATTATCTAAACTATGAAAGGCAAAGCAAAAGAAACAAGGATATAGAACTGATATAAATCAAGTTTAACCAGTGAGACATACTAGTAAAAGAAATGTTATCTAGTTTATAAAATTTGTAATCATTAACTGCATTAGATTTTGCTTTATAGGAATTCTAACTTTAATGCCAAGCCATTGCAATTTTTTTCTGTATTCTGCATAAAACTATCAAATTATTTATACTTTTATGTATTTAACATTTTCTCCACTGGCACACAAAATCAGGTCTGACACAAAAATATTTGTATAGATTTTTTAAGTACTTTATACAATGGAAATTAAAGGCACATTAAGCCTCAGAAGTGATGCAGAAAGGGCAAATATGTATTATATAATGTTGTAATGTTGGATTAAAAGCATGTTGCTTATCATCAGAAGAAATTATATTTGAAGGTGAAAATATTTGCAATAAAGATAGCAAAATGTTAACAAAGTAGTAATTTGGCCTATATACAAAATGCTTAAAATCATTATAACTGTACTAATTGCAAAAATGCAGAAGATGCCACGGCTTTATGGTCAATGCATTATGTTTTGGAAACTGTAACAGGATACTATAATAGCATTATTAGGCATAAAGTGTCTTTAACCGTGATAAATCTTTATTATATATTATATCATATTTAAAGTAAATCCAGTATCATAATTGTTATATGCCCACAAATATAAAAGATTGACAAGTTATTGAATGCAACAGCAAGCACCAGAGTGCAGACCAAAAACCTTTCTTCATTTTATACTTCCTACCTCTTTCCAGACAAGATGAACAAGTTCAAAATCAAATGTTTAATTAAGTGACTGAAGTCCATTATCCCATTATCAAGGTGTTGTCATTTTGAATAATTAGCCCAGCAATCTACTACAACTTTAAGCGATATAAAACACACTGCAAGAATAAAAGGAACATTTTGTACTAACATCCGTGAATTTGTCTAGTATTCCTACTTGTAAGGACTCCTTAGGAGACACCATATGAAACTGTTAAATATATAAATAGGCTAAAGTAGTCTTCAAGATCACAGGTGTGTATTAACACCTGCTTATTCAATACAGTGTATTACATTTAACATCATCAATACAAAACCCAAGAGACCAAAGTGTGGGGGGAGAGAAGGGGGAAAACATTCCAACAAATGCTAATAAAAAATACACAAAACAAAAACAAAAATATAAACATATTCAGATACAATACCTGAAAAAAATGAACTACCATATGCTGCTGAAAATCAGTGCTGATAAGATTTTAAACAAAGGGCTATAACTCACAACAGAACCAAATAAGGGATATGTACAAGGTCTATTCTTAAATATTCTTGTCAAGTTAAACTGTAATCGAATAAGTTAAAAGAGTCGAGGTGAGGTCTAGAGACAAACATACGGACATGTGCACACATACAATTACTATCAGCTATTCATTTTTCTGCACCAATGCATGAAAAAAATTCATTTTTTCCTTTTCTTCACATGTATACTTTTCTTTCACAAACACACAAAAACAAATCATAACAGTCATTTTAATCAAAGAAATAATTTGACCTTGTTAAGTTATATAGAGTTCATTTTAGCAGTGTTACCACTGCTGCAAGTCTTTTAACATAAATGCAGAAAACGGGGGTCAATTAAATGATATATATTTCCATAAGGGCAAAATAATAGTTATATACAATAAATAATGTACATCATAATATTTATCAATTTTATAGTACACACATGTCCTACTGTATAACAGTATATAGGAGAACGGGCACTGTTTTAACATATAACAGTTAAAATATCAAAAATATCTCTAACTTAAACATACCGTCCAATACTTCACATACACAATATCTGAACAATTTTATTTCTTGCCCAGTTAACTCCCTTTGTTTTTGTGTGTGCTTTTTTTCACTTTTGCAAAGGAAAAAAAGAATTAAAGTGAAATAGCCAATAAAATTAATGCTAAAGCTATGTCTAATTAAAATTGAAACTTGTCTTCACAGTTCAAGGTATATATCAACTTTATGACAAGATTTTATTCTATTGCAAGCATCATTCTGTTTTCACCGATATTTTTACTGCAAGAAACATAATAAATGGCATATACATAAACATTAAATTCCCTACTGGAAAAATTCAAAATGAAATGTCTCAAATTTTAAATTGATATTCATACTCTGTCAAATCTAGTGTTGATGGCTGCACTCCCATGGGGTTTTAATAACTTTTGTGATGACAAAAGCATTACAAGTTAAATCTAAAGCTGCAGTGTTCACTGTTATCAATAATCAGATAAACTGTCAATAATATCAGTTAAAGTGTGTAGAAATTGTCTGAGTGATAGATCAATGTAGATTAAATAATTTCATAAAATATACAACAACATTCTACAATTTTATAACCAAAGTTAGTAATAAAGCTTTTCACTTCACTATCCAATGTTCGATTTCCTCGATGAACTTTGACAAATATACTTGCCAGACTTCCAATTTTGACAGTTCCACCCTAATTTTAGATGTACACAATTTGCTTTACTCAATTCTGATACAATGAACATGCCATTATTAACAATAGAGGTGCTAAAACATTACACCTAGTTCAAAATGTTTCTTTCTTTCTTTTTAAATGTAAAACAGTGTATGGATTTCTTATAAATTCTTTCTGCGACAGGACACAAAATAATGAAAATTTAAAGACCAAAATCATACAAAACAAGCATAGGTGACAAAAAAGTAAACACAATGCAATTAAGACTACACAAAAAGTTTTTTAAGCAAAACCCGTAGCTTTTGTTTAAATATATAGAATGTAATATAAATATATCCGAAGTGAAATAATGGCAGTTTACAAGAAGATTAACATCATAGTCGTAGATTCAAGTATTATCTTTCCTCCATATTAGTCAATAATGTGATAGGTATAAGTGGTGGAATATTTCATAGGTGTTCAATAAAAATATCTCAGTTTTTTTTTTTCACTTACCATAATTAAAACTTTCTCATTAAGATCTTGTTAATGCATGCTCAAATTTTTTTTTTACAGATATCTTAGTTAATTGAACTTTTCATAACTGAATTTTTCTCATGAAGATCTAATTCAAGCATCCTGAAAATTATGTGAACAGACACAGTAATTTGCTAAAACTTGAAAGTTTTCAAATTTTTGGCTCCGTACAAAATAACAATAGCATCCTTGAATTTTTCCCCTTAAAGAATGAAACCCTTTCAACAATTATAAGAAGACATTAAAGCAACACAATTAATTGAAACCTTTAAAAAGTACCATTAAATATATTCTACAAGACAATTTTTATGGGATATTATAAAGTACATGTAAACATATTGTTATTTTTCTTCCTTGTACTTTTAAGATCTTCCTAGGTATTTCACTAGAATTCAAAATCCAGCCTGATGCACCAAATTAGTCCACTACTGTCTTCATTATACATGTATTGTTTGTCATTAACTCCATCCAGTTCCATTCCCTACATAGCATATGTACAACATATCTATTTTTCTATACAATATCCTATTGTCAGGAATATTTCATTGTTTATAATTAAATAATAATCCGCAATACCTATTCACAAGTGTCTTTCAAATCCATGACGAACGAGGCACCGTTGTTTTAATACAGTACAAACCATTGGTTATACATATATATCACGGCATACTATTAAGCCTATATAATATCTAATCACCATCTACTTGCAATATTTATCAAACATTGTAAGCAAATATGGAATAATAAACCAACTACTGCGCACTGTCAAACCTTTGTAGTTTGTAATATAGTAAATCAAATAACTTCAAAAGCAAATCTTCATTATTAATATTACGAAATAAACCATTGCTATCTAACACTTTTCACGATCAACCTTTAAGAGTTAAGTGTACATAATGTTCACAAAGGCAGACTATCGTTAAATTGTCAATAATCCATTGTTGTATATCACAAAACTATACAAATATAACAAACACTTTACATCATTGTTATACACAGAATAAATCATTGTGTCATATCACTGAACTAACAAGCCTTCTGAATTCAATTGCTCAGAAAGGCTATAAACCATTGTTTAAATTACATAATAAACCTCTCTCTGTAGAAAACCTCTCATTTCATAATAACCTCTCATTTCACAATAACCCTCTCATGTACAGCACTAGTGGCTATCCAGTCTCCTGTAATACAGCAAGTACGGTACTCGAGGGGGTGAATATTTCAGAACCGAGAGTGCCGTTACTGTCTTCACTTGACTGTCGTCGCTGTTCACCCATCCGTTGATTCCGGGATGGAATACGTTTGTAGTGTAGTGTCCACCTGTTGCTTTCTTCCCATGATGGTAGACAACTAAAATACAAAATAAAATCACGATAAAAATTCATTCAATACACACAACCCGAGATAAGCTTACTTTTAATATTATTTTCTATTTAAAAAAAAAAAAATACAATGTACATAACACAAGATAAACTTACTTTTTATATTATTTTCCTTCTTGAAAATAATTTCTAATAAAGCATTTTTTTTTTCATTCATGCTGGTTTTCTTTTTTAGAAATAAAGTGAAATAAAAATAATGGTCAAATGGCAATGTTTTATTGCTATCCTGGTTTAAAACCCGAAGATAAATTTCCCCGCATTACTTGGGTACAGAAGAGCATCTTAGTCAAACCCTAAACATTCCATAATCAAACTGGACAGATTCCTAACATAATGGAGTTCAACATATCTGGTGGGGTTTGAACCAACTTTATGATTATCACAGTGAGGTAAAAGGAAAGTTATTTTTAGCCAGGGACCAAAACTACTCAGCCAACTAAGTGCACACCAAATATAAGTTTTACTTTTTGTTGGTTTTAGAGTCACACTGACTATATTTATTTGTTTGTTTCCTTTTACGCTTTTTCCCCAACAGTATTTAAGTCATATAGGCAGGTAGTTTCCTAACCATCGTTCCTGGAGAGTTACACCAGTACTAGACTACCTTCCTCTGTGCTAAACTACCAAAGCATCTCCCGGGGATCGAACCCAGGCCAGAGAGGTAATTGGATTAGAAGTCATCGACTCTAACCCCTCGACCACGGAGGCGGTCCACTGACTATGTAAACAGATCATGTACTTTATTTCATATGATGGCAGACACCGGAGTAGAACTGATGACCTTCTCCAAGTTACCTGGAAAAATTCCTCAAATGTAACAATCCAAAGGACCTGGCAGGATTCGAACACACATGAGTGATAGGGCAAGCAATTGAAAGTAATGAACCATTACGACTCAAACTCTGCCTTACTAAAGATTTTAGGAATAAGCAGAAGGTACAAACATTGCAAACTAATATTTCAACACTTACCTGCAAATAATTTGTAAGATCTTTGATTTACAGTAAGTTTGCTGCGTGCACTAGGAGACAGTAAATCTGAAAGTATCAAAATAATAACAAAATTAATTATGATTCAAATATTTCAAAGTCAAAATTTTCCAATAATCATAAATCTGTAAAGGCATCTGAGAAAATAATAATAAAAAGATACCCAATATAAAGTAATTTATTATCAACAGTATCTGATAATTTTTTATAGGATTTTGAATCAAACTAACACTACTTGGGTAATATTTTATTCTGGAACATTTTATTCTGTTTAGATGTAATGTTCATGTCTGTCAAATAACTAAGTCATTTTATGTTACAACTCTTTCAAGAACCGACCATAATACTATAGAAACAGTATAATTTCACTATTGATTAATTCTATAAAAACATTTCGTAAGATATAGCATTATTACATGTAAAGATACAATGACAATTTAATTTCCAATTTTTTTTTGCTTACTTCTATTCAATTTGAGAACAAAGGTGTTATTATTCATAGAAATCTAGTTTGTTATGTATTGAAAGAAACTAATCAAATTACGTAAGGTGTGGTATTGTATCAAAATAATCATTTTTCTCTGTCATATAATATAACTATTCAAAATTCAAATAAATGGAATTCTTTCCCTTTAGAATTTTATATAACAGCTCATGATTTAGTATTAATAAACAAAATACTAAATCTAATTCATTGAAAATTCCTTCAATAAAGTCTTTATTTGTGTATGAAAAACTGCCTTATTACAACAGAAAATGTAGACTAAACTATTCACAATAAGGACATCATATGGTTGAAAAAAATAATTTTCTATTATGACACAAATTATATTTCATTGGGTATGGCAAACAAAGAAATGTGGGTTGAAGATAACAACCCCGTCCAAAAAAGGCATCAAGGTTATAAACAAATTAAATCATTGAAAACCAAAGTACATTATTGAAAACCAAAGTACATCATTGAAAACCAAAGCAAATAATTGAAAACCAAAGTACATTATTGAAAACCAAAGTAAATCATTGAAAACCAAAGTAAATCATTAGAAATCAAAGTAAATCATTGAAAATCAAAGTACATCATTGAAAACCAAAGTGAAGCATTTAAAACCGAAGAACATCATTGAAAACTAAAGTAAATCATTAAAACCAAAGTACATCATTAAAAACCAAAGTAAATCATTGAAAACCAATGTACATTATTGAAAACTAAAGTAAATCATTAAAATCCAAAGTAAATCATTGAAAACCAAAGTTAATCATTGGAAACCAAAGTACAAATGTATTTAAAACTGATGTTATTCAAAGTAAATCATTAAAAACCAAAGTAACTCATTGAAAACTAAAGTACAAATGTATTGAAAACCAAAGTCAACCATTGAAAAATTAAGTACACCATTGAAAACAAAGTACAGTAAATTATTGACAACAATGTGAAAGTGAAGAAAAATATTACCTTTTGTGATTTCTAATTCAATACCATAGTCCACTTTCTTCATAAGTTTCTGTGAACCACCATCTTTGTTGTAGACAAAACATTTCAGGTGTAGAATAAGTACAGGTGGCAGTTCCTCCAAACTTAATTTCTTCATTACCTCCACCTGATTATAGAAGAACATACTATGATTATTTTCTAGCTAAATAAAATATCAAATTAGACACAGAAAAAAAACAATAATATGTGACATGTTACAGCAAAATTAAAATGTCTCAGCAGAATGAATTCCAAAGTCTAAGACACAAACTCAGAAGTCTGAATCCAAGGTTATTAAACCTTTTTACAAACCTTGACTTAAGCCTCTGGATTTTCAATGGTCAGTGTACATTTAGTACCAGTTTCCCACCAATCAAATATAAACAAGATCAGCATTTGTGCTACGAAAATTTCTTTACTACCAAGAACAAGGCCTTGTGTGTACTCAGAAAAAAATCAGGATCAAAAACACATATCTTTTAATGTATTTAAGAAATATTTCAATTATTCTATAAACTTTATCATTTAAATTGCAGTTATCAGTTAGCATAAATGATTTAGGTATAATTTGAGAATACTTTTGATCCTGATAATTAATATTTCGCAAGGACGGTAAATGAAATGAGTTATTCTGGAAGGTCAATAACAATGAGTGCATTTTTCTAAAGACTAAGAGAGGCAACTCTTCCTAACACTATGACAGAACAGTCTGAAGAGTTGTCCGTTCATTTTGACAATTTGGCAATTAGGCTTCTTCAAATCTTTCAAAGAAAATATATATATACAATCAAAACAGTTCATTAATTAATTATGTCTTTTCAACTGTGTAATACTATTGATACAAATGAATTTCAACATTTTAAGGAAATTGAGATGAAAGGAAGAGCTATGCTTGAAATGATGGATGTGTAAGGCATAAGTGAGAAACTTCAAAAAAAAACTTTCCCCAGTTTAAATTGCACTGGGTGAAGCCGATATCTGCTTGGAAAGCTTTACAATTATCAAGCATCAAAGTGCTTCTTTTGCATTTTCAAGCATCAAAACAAATTTCCTGGTCAGGTAAAGTCACAACAACACTCTTAAAGGTCATATAGTAACTTTCCAGCTTTACTGGCAGAGCAAGACCTCAGGTGCCCCTCCTTACATTATTTCAGACACGAGCTGGCACCTGAGTAGAACTACCACTTAATACAAAATGTTAGCACAGTGAATAATAATGCTTACCTCTGAATTTGTTTTCGAACATGTGTACCCACTGATTTGTTCTTTACTGACAAGGCCTTCAAGGGCATCCTTCACAGTCCATACCTTTTCAGACTGGTTTTAAAAAATACAAAAAAGTTCATTTAAAATATTAATGACTCTTTTTTTACTATATAATAGAAAGAGAATCTAGTTTATTCTAACAGCTCACCCTGAACCTACAGTGCAGTAACAAGACTTGAATAGTCCTAAATATAATCACCTTGACTTGTAATGAAAGGAATGAAGACACGCTGTTGTACCTTTTACAGAATCTGATTCAAAGCAGTGGTCTTATCTCAAACATTAACTGGAGCTTTGTGTCTATCAGGAGACATTGAATACTTTTAAATTTTAGCCTGAATGACTGTTGCTGTTGCCGTCTTACCAAACTTAAGGGCGTAACTACATGTAAGCACAAATACCCAAGATTCAAGTCAATTAACAAAAACACTATCAGTCATGGTTCCTAGGTTTGTAGTAAACCAAACTGGCTATACTACACCTTAAAGTATATAAAGCAATATCCATGCGTTTAAATAATTTAAGCTTAAATTTTGAAAAAGAACCATTCCAGAATACCTGAATGATCAAAACACTTGTATGAAAGAAACATGCTGGTATATTTACTTTTAGACGAAATCAAAAATTCATGACATCACTGCTAAATGTTGAAAATCCTACTTTAAATAGCAGCATAAAAATTTGGTTTCAGAACAATTTTTCCATTTCCATATAGTAATCTTATGTGTTAAATTACAGAAACATTCTATATAACAACTCTTTCTTGATAATCAACCATAAGAATATAGAGATAAAAAATTTGTTAGATATAGCTTTATACCATGATAATTTCTGGAAGCATGATAAAGAATTAATTTATACACACCTGTATATCTAATTGCAATGTAAAGAAAGGTTCTAAGGTTGCCGTTTCCTTTGATGAGGACTTGTACACAGCTGACCGAACCAAACCAGCAAATATATCTGCTATAGGGGTCTTTGCAAAGTTTGCCTAAAACAATAAAAAAAGTACATATATTACTGCCACACATATACTTAGTAATAGGAAACTATTAAAATCAAGCAGGGCTGGCAAAATCTGATTTTGACCGACTTGTCAGTTTATATCTGATGAATTTCTTAATTTGTCAGTATGATATTTATGTAGTAAATACTTGAAAATTTCCACTTGTCCCTACAGGCTGTGGGCAACCTGGGCAATTCGGACAATTAATTTTGCCGCCCCTGTTAAAGATATTTCTTACACCAGAATGCTTTTGGCAAATTTATTACTTTTCTTCATGTAACATTAATTCTAAAAGCAACAAGTAACAATACATTTGTTGCACTTTGAGATATACTTATGCATAACAATTATCAAGCAAGGGGTTATGAATGTAACATGTCTTTGAAAAAATGATTCAAAACCATAAATAAGAGTAAACTTTGGTGATATATGACTACTTCTGAACTCTTGTCGAGACTGACCTAATTTACCTCTAATTTAATTAATTCAGGCACAATCAGCTGCAGGCTTGAACCATCAACCTTTTTTGTAAGCAGATCACTTTTATCACTTATAAGAATTGGAAGAATTCAGGATGCATTCACAAAGGTAGGCCAGATTTTGAAAACAAGATTTTGAAAACACATACCCTTCTTGTAAGAACGGATTTTTTCTTGGGTCCAACTTGTTCCCAGCTGTCCTCTGGTTCCCCTTCAAGCTCTTCACCTTCAGCATGAATGTAACCATTCACATAACCATCCTCGGACTCGACAGTTTCTAAATATAACAAAACAAGTTCCATATTTCATCATCAATTCATGAAGGCATTTTTTAGATGAAATTTAAAGAAATCCAAAGAAATATAAAGTTAATCAAGACATTTTTTTGGATGAAATTCACAGAAATTATAAGAAATATAAAGAAAGTGACGACATTTTCACAAAACCAGGTTCACTTATTTAAGAGCCATTATTCTACAAAATATGATCAAATCATGAGACCTTGTGAACACTGTCCATTATGAATGTTATCTTATACCACACCTGACCTATTAATTACAAAAAAATTTTTGAAGGATTAATCAGAAAATTGACAAGAATATGAGTTGGTCAAGTGTCCATAAATAAATTATGTGTCAAACAGTCATTTTTAAATTTAGACACATAAGACAAGACAGAGATTCTTTAAACCCTAGAAATGACTACTGAAAGCATGTATATGTCTGAAATTTAAACACTGATGGCCGACTTTATCTATGTAACAAGTACAGGTACACTGGTATTTCTGTTACTGCCAACTTCTAATTGATATGAATAACTTGAAACAGCTGTGAAGGAAAAATGGAACAAGACAATTTAAAAAAGATTTGCCTTGCCTCAGACTTTCCAGTCTGAGGACAATAAACTTAACACTAGCTTTTAAGCTAAGAGTCAACATAATAAATCTTAAATACCTATAGTTTAAAGTAAGAAGAAAACAAAAACTTACCATTTCCATTACCGTCAATATTGTTAGAGTTCAGGTTGACAGCAGCAGACATTTCTTCATGCATACCATCTAATATACAGCTCAAAAACTCCTCAGCATCTTCTTGTTTTCCCAGCTGAAATTATAACCATAAATTCCATTATTTATATTGGTATTGATCACAACAGTTCTGATTAAATTCAATACATTTTGTCAGCTTTTAAGTAACACAGACTTTTACGGTCATATGATAATGTTTTATCTTAACTGGCGAATGATGAAGACCACAGATTATCATCCTTGAATAGTCATCGTTTCTATAAACTAGCAAATAGCCTCCTGACAAAAAAGAAACCTAAGACTTTGGCAATTTTCAAACAAATGGTGATGTCAGATGAGGGGCAAAACAAGAACTGCTGGTAGAACAGCATGCTCAACCATTCTCAGTGCTTGATAGTAAAACAAGCGCCTTTTATTATGTAGAATTTTTCTAAGTTCAAAAAGATCCATAATTCTGACAAAATCCATGATAGAGTTATGGGCCTTGTATAGCAATCTCCTACTATGCTCTCAAATAAGCGTGTCAAGTTTCAACCCAATCCCTACAGTACTTTCAGAGATATTAACTTGTATGCAAAAAACTTAACCACAGTGTGATGCCAACAGAGATAAGCTATACTTAAGAGCTCTCCCATTTTTTTGAATTGTCGACCTAAAAATTCAGTCAGTTACCTTGGCCAGGAAGGTCCAAACATAGAAGTGCAGCATACTTTTGAATACTGATTTTTCACAAATCAAATGAGATAGTATTGCGATGAGAAAAATCTTAAAGAAATCAGTAGCTAAATTGCAGTTTTCAATCTAGGACAAGTAAAAGAATTTCTAGAAAGATGAAGTAAGAATATTATGTGTTACCTTAAAGTGTGGGTTGACAGCTATGGCTTGAAGCATCTTGTAGACATATGCAGGTTCAAATGGTTGTCCAGGTGTTATATCTCTTACACCTTTATGTCCTGTAGAATATACACCAAACTTTTATTCATGACAATTTTGTGTTATAACAAGCAAATTCGTTGAATTTATATCCCCCGCCGAGTACTGGTTATTATTAACACAACAACTGAAGACATAAGGCTTTATTTATATATTAATCATGGCATAAACTGTAAATTTTTTTTGAACTTGAAGCCTTGTACCTTCAAACAAAGAAGAGTTTTAAGTTTTCACTATAAACATATAAGGAAAATCTATGACCCCCTGGAGTGGGGCCAATTTTGACCCAAGGGCTAAAATTTGAACAATTTTTGGCAGAGACCTATTTGTTTTATATCATCATACCAAATATCAAAGCTCTAGGCCTTGAACTGTCAGACAAGATTTTTTTAATTTTGCATTTTTTGAAACTCCTTTTCTGGCCTCGTGTGACTGATGATTGTGATTGAAAATTACAAAATTTTAACTAAGTCAAGGGCAATAACTCTAAAAAATACTAAAAATATCCAGACGAAAATACCCAGGTGCACAACTACACATACAGATCAACATTCCTGTAAAGTTTTTCATGACTCTAGGTCAAATACTTTTTGAGTTACATGCGACAACAAGTTGAAAATTAAAAATTTTTACTAAGTCAGGGCAATAACTCTAAAAATACTAAAATATCCAGGACGAAATACCCAGGTGCAACAACTTCACATGCTGATCAACATTCCCATTAAAGTTTCGTTGAATTCAGCATTAGTTGCAGAGAACTACTCGGAAAAACGAAATTCGGACAAAATTTTACTGAGTCAAGGGCAATAACTCTAAAAATACTAAAATATCCTGACGAAAATACCCAGGTGCACAACTACACATACTGATCAACATTCCTGTAAAGTTTCATGACTCTAGGTCAAATACTTTTTTGAGTTACATGCGACACAAGTTGAAAATTACAAATTTTTTTTTACTAAGTGCAGGGCAATAACTCTAAAAATACTAAAAATATCCAGACAAAATACCCAGGTGCACAACTACTAACATACTGATCAACATTCCTGTAAAGTTTCATGACTCTAGGTCAAATACTTTTTGAGTTACATGCGACACAAGTTGAAAATTACAAAAATTTTACTAAGTCAAGGGCAATAACTCTAAAAATAACTAAAATATCCAGACGAAAATACCCAGGTGCACAACTTCACATGCTGATCAACATTCTTCATAAAGTTTCGTTGAAATTCCAGCCATTAGTTTGCAGAGAACTACTCCGGAAACGAAATTCGGACAAAATTTTTACTGAGTCAAGGGCAATAACTCTAAAAATACTAAAAATATCCAGACGAAAATACCCAGGTGCACAACTTCACATGTGATCAACATTCCCATAAAAGTTTTGTTAGTTGCAGAGAACTACTCCGGAAACGAAATTCGGACGGACGGATGGACGGACGGACGGAAGGACGGACGGAAGGACGGACGGACAACGCCAAAACTATATCCCCCTCCCGATTCCATCGGCGGGGGATAATAATATTTACTTTAGTCTTACAAGATTTTTTTTCTTTTTGTCTGTGTAGTAATTCAGTTGCAATGTTTTAAAAAGTACCATAGAAAATGTCTATCTTTGACAGATCAGTAGGTCGATCTTTAGCACATACACTTTTAAAATCTAAGTAACTTCAATAAACTTCCATACTCTTCATAAGAACCCCTGACCTAACTTCTGCCACTTTAGCAGCAAAGCTCTAAAATTATGCCTATCTTGATGAGATTTAAAAAACTGTAATTTACCACGCAAAATGCACTATTTATCTATAGAAATAATGTTTTAAATCCTTTTTCCTATTAACAACAGTATGGTTATACAAATAGAAAATAATCAAAATCTGAGTAAGACTTGCAAGATGTAACAGAAATGTAGCTTACCCTTTTCAAAGTTTCTTGACATTGGCATGAACTCGTGTACAAACTCAACCCTACAGAAAACAAGCAAATTCGTTGAATTTATATTTATATCCCCCGCCGAGTACTGGTTTATTATTAACACAACAACTGAAGACATAAGGCTTTATTTATATATTAATCATGGCATAAACAGTAATATTCTTTGAACTTGATAAATATTCAGGGCAATAACAGGGCCATAACTTTGTCTTAAATAGTAAAATCTGGAAATGCCAATAAGATGTATGCATACTACATAACTAATCAAGGGCCATAAATCTGAGTTATAAGTATCTGACAGGAACAAGGCGACTATATGCATATCTCCTCTTAGTATCCCATAAAGTTTCATTGAATTCCAGCAAGTAGTAGCAGAGAAGTAGCGAGGAAACAAATATTTTTCTATATGGATACTGCATAACTAATCAAGGGCCATAACTCTGAGTTAGAGTGTCTGACCAGAACAAGCCGAAGATATGCCCATCTCCTCTTGGTATTGAAGGTTCCTATAAAGTTTCGTTGAATTCCAGCCAGTAGTTGCAGAGAAGTAGCGTGGAAACGATTTTTGCTCTACAAACATAATGCATAACTAATTAAGGGCCATAACTCCCAAATAAAATGTCTGACTGGAACAAGCCAATGTTATGCGCATCTCCTCTTGATATTGATGATTCCCATTAATTTTCGTTGAATTCCAGCCAGTAGTTGCAAAGAAATAGTGTGGAAATGATTTTTCTATATACGCATAATGCATAACTTATCAAGGGCCATAACTCTAAGTTTAAGTGTCTGACGGGAACAAAGGGACGATATGCCCATCTCCTCTTGGTATTGAAGGTTCCTATAAAGTTTCGTTGAATTCCAGCCAGAAGATGCGGAGAAGTAGCACGGAAACGATTTTTGCTCTATATGCATAATGCATAACTAATCAAGGGCCATAACTCTAAGTTAAAGTGTCTGACCGGAACAAGCCGACGATATGCGCATCTCCTCTTGATATTGATGATTCCCATAAAGTTTCGTTGAATTCCAGCCAGTAGTTGCAGAGAACTACACTGGAAACGATTTTTACTCCATATGCATATTGCATAACTAATCAAGGGCCATAACTCTGAGTTAAAGTGTCTGACCGGAACAAGCTGACGATATGCGCATCTCCTCTTGATATTGATTATTCCCATAAAGTTTCGTTGAATTCCAGCCAGTAGTTGCAGAGAACTACTCCGGAAACGATTTTTACTCTATATGCATACTACATAACTAAGCAAGGGCCATAACTCTGAGTTAAAGTGTCTGACCAGAACAAGCCGACGATATGCTCATCTCCTCTTGATATTGATGATTCCCCTAAAGTTTCGTTGAATTCCAGCCAGTAGTTGCAGAGAACTACTCCGGAAACAAAATTTTACTATATATGCATTCTACATAACTTATCAAGGGCCATAACTCCGAGTTAAAGGGTCTGACCGGAACAAGCTGACGATATGCGCATCTCCTCTTGATATTGATGATTCCCATAAAGTTTCATTGAATTCCAGCCAGTAGTTGCAGAGAACTACTCCGGAAACGAAATTCGGACAGACGGATAGACGGACGGACGGTCAGATGCGCATCTCCTCTTGATATTCATGATTCCCATAAAGTTTCGTTGAATTCCAGCCAGTAGTTGCAGAGAACTACTCCGGAAACGAAATTCGGACGGACGGATGGACGGACGGACGGACAACGCCAAAACTATATCCCCCTCCCGATTCCATCGGCGGGGGATATAAGGCAACAAGTAAGATATTTGGGGCTAAGCAAAGTTAATATTATAATGAATTTGAGTAAGTGCAACAATGTTCAATATTTTCCTGAAACCCTTCGATCTATTTCTTATCAATTTTAATTTTACAATTTTACATTATGGTATGTTATTTTTGTTTGTTTTGTATTTAAGGCTTACAGTAACACAACTAAGACTCAGGCCAAAACATGGATGGAACCACCTTCTATTCATTAGCTGGATATTTACATCACTTTTTTTTTTTGGACTGCACCAACACTGTATATGTCATGTGGCAACTTTCAAGCTGTAGTGGAGGTCGCGGAAGACCTCAGGTGCCCTTTCACATATTATTTGATTTTTCCAACATAAAGTAACTGTTAAACATTATTACAAAATAAACTTTTGAAATCAAAAGGTGAGTGGATTCCAGTGACTGTTACAAAAGCCGTGGAAACAAAGCAATTTAATATACTAACACAGATAAATGTGACTTACAATGCATCAAGTATAGGTGTAGAGGAAGGACCTCGTGACAGTGCTGGGTACCGTGGTAACTTCTTCAGTAAATTATAGAATGGAGGGCATGCTACGAGAGCTTGTAATGTCTGTTTTAAAGTTAAAGACAATAATCTCTACCACTAACAAACAAATGAAATATATTATAATGTAGAATCCAAGATAATGCAATAACTGAAACAAAATTTTCATACTTTATACCAAATTTAGCTGTCAAATATAAACAATGCCTAACAATTGTGAAAATCTTCTATGACATTTTTGATAGTGTAAAGGTCTTTTAGAATAAAGTACTGTTAAACAATCAAATTTTATTCTGCTTTTCTAAAATCAGTAAATAACAAGATATATAAAGGATACTCCATTAATATAGCACCAATTTGCTCGGTTAACAAGACCTCTGGGCTGCAACGATACCGATGCGTGACTGATGACCATCTTTGATAAATGCTCTGAAATAACAAAGAAGGCACATAGGAGTTGGACACATTTCTTGATTGACACAGGACAACCTGGTCAAAATTCATGACAATTTCACTCATTTCACCAATAAGAAATCTTGCTATATTATCTGGTATACCTGGATAGAAATTTATCCTCTATACAGCTTTTAGGTGTATATCATAAACTTTTGTTCTCCAAAAGTCTTTTTAATTCAAATTTATTTCAAACAACTTATATGTTAAACCTACATTAATATTAAATGTACAACTGAAATTAAAATAATGGGGGAAAAAGTTATTCCTAATTTCAGATTAGGAGCCTACCTCCTAGTTCTTTTGCTGCACTATCTTCGCTGGCTGGCACAGGCATGGGAGATAACTCCTTTTCACTTCTCTGCTCACTATCAGCACCAACACTAGAGTTATCCCCACCTGAACTTCTATAAGACATAGGAGCTTCAGGTGTGGTCACATTCGAATTGTTTGATTTAAATAAACCAGCCCAAGACACGGGTTTTGCTGTTTTCACAGGTTCCTGAATCACTGGCTCAGGATTTTTCACTGCGCTGGTCTCTGGTTCAACAGATGGTTCTGTACTAACAACAGGTTCATCTTTAATTTCCGAATCTGATTTCATTTTTGAATCATCCATAAACTCAGCAGCGTTATCCGAATATTTTGAATCATTTGCATCATTTGCCTCTTTAGTATTGATGTCAATTACTTGTTTTTCTTGACTTATTTGCACAGTGTTTAATGGCATATGACTAGGTTCATCAATAACTTGGGCATCTTTTATTGACACATCCACTCGCGTTGGCTTGGCAACGCCAGAGCTTTGTACGTTTAATTGTGACATTCTATTTTCAATTGCAACATTTGTGTTTGGAATAAACTCGCAAACATTTGAACTACTTTGATTAACATTATCTACACTACTCTGGGAGTTAGTCCGTTCATGGTCTTGAATTTGATATGTTTCAGGTCTAGCTGGAATGTTTGCACTATTCTGTGGGGCGCCAGAATCAATCACAACTTCATAAAGATCCCCCATTTCTTGTCTTTGATTATTTTTAACATTATCATTATCAACGACCATGTTACCAGCACCAGTTGGTGTGGGAGCACCTTGGTATGCCACTGGTATTCCAGCAGGAAAGTTTGCAACATTTTCCCGGTTAACTTCACTATACTGATTATTTACTGTATACTGATTGGGAACGAGTCCAGGAGGTGGCATATTATAATGCATATCTGGATGAAAATTGGGAGGGGGCTGAGTGAGATCGGGCTGCATGGGGGCAAAGTCATTGGAATTTTGTTGGGGAACTGAGGAATCAGACTGTTTATAATAACCTGGAGGTCTCTTCTTTTTATTCCTTCTTTCATATGGTTTCATACTTGCCTGTAACTTAGAGTTAAGTCCAGAACGCTCATCAGCCGATTCCATCTGATTGTTAAATTGGCTAAATTCATTATACTGGATCCTTTCCATGGCTGGTTTCATGTTTTCGGACATGAATTGATTACTGCCAGGTTCAGGGTAGGCTCCACTGCCAGGAACCATAAACTGACCCTGAAACTGATCTGCATTTGTTGGAACTGGTTGATCCACATTGACAGGGTTATACATGCCTCCTTCAAAGTTTCCTGACTGAATCATCAGGGAATCCCCTGACATAAAACTAAATTGCACACCCTCATTTGTGTCACCTTGGAATCCAAATTCTAAACCAGTAACTGCCAAGTTCTTTTCTTGCAGGGTTGTACCTGAAAACAAGTATCAGTCTGTCATAATGAAAGCAGTTATGTCAGTATATTTCTTTTGCATAAAACATACACTGTGTAAACAATGGCAAGTGCTCATGCTCCCATTAGCAATTTAAACAGTGCACTTTTTACACATACCCCAAAATACTTCCTTGGTTTTCCATCTTCCTACGTTAAAGCCACCAGATTCATGCTAATTTTTATGAAAATTATGAAAATATATTTTTAAGTAAAATATTGTGAAGTAACCAAAAGGAAGTAATTCACATATTTTACCAATGGCACTAACAACCCACGTAAATTACCATTATAGAGGTCAATTTATGCAAAAAATAGTGCTTACTGCATTAGTCAAGCAGTAGAAATATAGTTATAAAAATAATAAATACTGGAAAACTAGTCAATAATATAACAAGTAAATTATTACCTGAATATTGAATAGTTTTACTTTTCCTAAAGATTTATGGAAATATTTTGGCTCATTTGGTCTTGTAAAGACAATCACTTGTAAATCAGAATGTGTAGTGCAACATGCAGGACAAGTAGAATTTAGCAGTTACTCCTCCTGCTTTGAAAACAATTTGAACCGATTCACGACAAAACCAACATAGTGTGTTTGCGACCAGCATGGATCCAGACCAGCCTGCGCATCCGCGCAGTCTGATCAGAATCCATGCTGTTGGCTATCAGTTTCGCTACTTGTAATAGGGTTTGTAAGAGAACAGCATGGATCCTGATCAGACTGCGTGGATGCGCAGGCTGGTCTGGATCCATGCTGTCGCAAACGCACTATGCCGGTTTTGTCATGACGCATCTCATTTTTGTTTTATGATTGTTTTATGATATCAGATCATTTTGATGGTTGTAATATTCAGACAGATTACCTATTAAATACTTTTTATTTACTTTATACTGCTATGCATACATAATATAAACAATGTAAGAATTATGACGAACATTTATATTTACCTCCAACTGCCCCTGATACTTCATCTTCTTCTTTATCCCATGGAAACTGCAATACATTCAATATTTTACCCTAGCAATAATGAAATAGCTGAACAGTATAGTCTAAAATTAAATTTGGGACTAAATAATGAATGTTTCTGGTTTTCTCACCCCCAAGAACACAAAGTGGTTTTCCAGTCAGTGTGCCGAAACAGATTTTTTTTCTTCAAAAGTTATAAAAATTTATCAACATTAAAATTATATTGCTTCCATAATCTTATGGTCAATGCTCAAAGAGTTGTTACTGAAGATGTCTCTGTTCTTTAAAATACATGAATATTGTATGTAAACATAATAAAATGTTCCAGAACAAAATATTATTCTGCTATTTTAAGTAGCGCCTTTCACTTTAAAGGTAATTTACCGCCTTACTAATTTCATACAAGCATTTTGTAAGTATTCATTTTCTAAATTCAGAAAATTTTGCAGCATATATATAGTTTTATATACTTAAAGGCTAATCATTTTACTAAATAAGTACTGAAATTCGAAGCTGACATTGTTTGCTCATATTTATTTTTAGGATAAGGCCTTTGGTATATTTATCCGGTCTATAATTAAACTATGTCCTGAAAGGTCCTCTTTTGATAATAAATGACAAAATTAATATCCTGAATCCACATAAACAATAACTGGGTGCTGTAAAGTAATTTTGTACATTGGTTATCAAAGAATTATTTCACAAAATTTGTTAAGGAGCGTTGTTGCCTTACCTCTACTCTACTTCCTGGCTCTCCTTTTTGTCTATGAAGTATCTTGTAGATCCTATACTGTTCGTCCGGGCTCAGATCATCAAATCTCCCGAACATAAACCCCTGTGTGAATAATAACAGAAATTATTAAGGAAATAAAAGCAATTCAAAAAGGGAAGTTTAAAGGAATTATGAAATTGAAGAGTCTCTCAGCCATAAAAAATCAAAGACACTTGGGGTATGGAGCTCAAAACGCCTTTAAAATCCAAATAAAATGCATATTTGTCAATCCCAGCACATGTACTGATCATATATATCAAAAAAACTTAATATAAGCCGTTTTGAAAAAAATTCATATTTCAACATCTATGTAAACATTGCAATTAATTGAGCATAATTTATGACACCTGCCACGTTTTATTCAGCGAGTTTAAAAACTTTACACTCTGAAAAGTCTCAATTTATTTGACAGTAATTACACACAATGTCACATAGACCATGTAAATTTACTTTTTATTGGACAAAACAGTGACCTTTTTTTACATGAAAAAGTGCTAATTTTACACTTCAATTTAACTTGTAATTTTAAACAGAAAATCTTCACCAGGAAGAAAGTTTTAGACATTTTTAAAGAAAAAGGTAGTTATTAGGTTGGGATAATAGTAGGATACCAGCTACAGCAAAATAAGGTAACTATAAATAAAACTACTATAAACAAAAATGTACATATTGTTAAATTTTAACAATTTCCCGAATCGTCTAGAATGCCATAATTTTTTTCCCAAAATAAGCCAGGGGTCGTTCCCTTTGATGCGCAGACATGTCTACTGGTCGAGGACGATCAGTCAGACACTTTTTGAACAATTTTTCCATACAGATATCAAAATTTTAAAGCTAGAGATCTGAAAATTTGGCGCAGTACAGCTGGGTTCTTCTCCGAACAAACAAACTATCTTTCTGACTAAGTTGACACATATATTTGATGCTGGTCGAGGAGGGTATCAAAGTTACCTAAATTGGTTCACAATACAGTACCACGTATCCGGTCAGATATGTACATGATGTTGATTTTAATCCAGATAAAAGCTTGTGTCAATTTTTTTATTTTTAACATATATATACAAATAACATTATTTCAGCAGGAAATCTAAAGTTTTGAATGTTCTATTGTTTACTCAGCAAATGATTATAGCTAGCATAAGAGGTCAGGTATTACACTCTTGACTTTCAATTTTCAATGACGTTCTTGAAATAAAAATTAATATATATATTAAAATTAATTATAGTTACAAGTTTATATAAATAAAATGAGAAATTTGCATTTATTGCTGATAAAAAGGAAATTGTTTGATCGACAATCAATGAACAAAGAAAAAACTAAATCAGGCATTTTTTGGACGTCCAGGTTTGATGGTCCCAAACTAGTATGTCATCGCAAGGGGTTTGACTAGTCCTTCATTAAAAGACATCGCATTTTCTTTTTTTTACAGTTACACTTTTATCGGAAAATGCGAAGTCTTTCTCTAATTGGCTAATTTCCTATAGCACAAATTAGTAGCACAAATCGACATGCTTTTCGAGTTGATTTGAATTTACCGGTAAATCACAAAAACCGCATGTATACCGATTGATTTACATATTAACATACATTCATATAAACACATCTTATTAATATTAGACACAATTGGCTTGTGAAACTATCAAGAATTTTTTTTTGGTGAAAAGTGTCTTGTTGGATTATTCTATCTAACAGGGCACTAGACAACTTTTGGGGACAGGTACCCATACCCTCAGAAAGGGGAATTTTGCGTCATTTTAAGACAAAAAGGGGAATTTTAAGTCATATATGAGTTCTTTAAATTTAGGTTTTACACTAACTCTTGGCACTATTTCCTACCATTACTTACAATAGCTAGTATATTTATTACTATAGACCTAACAAATAAAACATATAACATGAAGTTGTTCTTGAAGTAGGCTATCTCACTGTTTTCTTTTTTGTTTTCTTATTGCACTTGACTGACTCAGACATCAATCAGAGGTCCAGATATGTGTTTTTGGCCAAGGGTTAATATACCACTCAAATTCTAGAGTGAGGGGTAAAATGCAAATTCTGAAAAACATAAGGGTTATATTAAAAGCATTAATAGTATTTCCTGCTACTTTCGTTTTTTACATGCGTTGTTGATAACAGAATTTTTAGTTTTCATTGCAATAAAATGGAAATATATTGTATTTTTATGCTCAAAACATTTTCTTTCTACATATCAAATGTTTACACTTCTATTCTTTCACGCATAAATTTTGACATACGAGCGTATTTTCATTTTGTTGTGCGTAACTGTGACGCACGAATTTTGAGAGTGATGCGTATTTTAGATTTTCTATGCGTATTTTACGCTTATACGCACGCTATCTGGAGCTCTGTAAACTTGTACAAAAAATATTGATTCAGTGCAACAAGCTTTGGAAAGGCAGATTTTCCTAGGCAAGGGTATGTTAACTTGTACCCAAGTTATGGAAACACAGCAAAATTATTTTCTATTATAGTCATTAATGTTTTCTTTATTTCTAATGTTAAAAATTTATCACACTATTTTGCAATCTGCACTGGTCAGTTCTTAAACTATTTTCTACATATTTCTGTCTGTTCTTTAGAAATGAACAATTATAACAATGAAAACTGAAATAAAAATTAAATAAAACAAACAAGAAAGCTTTTTGACTTTTCTAAGAAGGTATTGGTTTCAGAGGAAATTGTATGAAACTGTAAAACTGGGTACGGAAATAATTGGTACGAAAATATTTGAGTACGAAAATGCAAGAGAAATACGTTTTTTCCAACAACAACAGACAGAAATTAAAACAGTTTTGTTTATTTTCTAGCAGAAGTATGACAATGTATGTATATTCTCTAAAACAAATTGAATATAAGGTAAACTCCTACGATGATAATCTGCCACATTAATTTTGTCAATAATTTTACGGGAGTTACCTCCCTTCTGTACACTTCCTGCTACTTTCGGTTTTAACATAAGCGTTGTTGACTACTGTATTTTAGTTTTCAGTCCATTGAAAGTTAACTATATTTTATTTGTATGAAATCAAAACATCACCTTTTTCTTAAATATCAAACATTAACACCACAATTTATTTATTTATTTTTTTTTTAGGGGAATTTTTTACTGAAATAGGGGAAAAAAACATATGATTTTGAGAGGGGAATGGGGCCGATATTCGGCCCCAAAAATGGCCAAACGAGTGCCCTGTCTAATAATGTCATTAATTTTGACTGCATGCTCCTGGTTGACTTCACCTCAACTTTTATTTTTCTGACGAGTTAATTTATATCAGAAATGGTTTTTGTGCTTTGTCTTAATTAAGATGCTGTCTGTTTAGCGAATTGATATACATGTTCACATTTCTTGGTTTTCCTATAGTAACAACTTAACTAATATAAATTATCATTATTCTTTTATTCAGCTTAAATGTTTAGAATGGTGTATAGAAAATTACAATTAAGATAATTCTGTCAAGTTTCATAATATCAGCGCAAAAGGAAAATATGTTTTACACATGGGATTTTTTTTCCAATTAATTCCAACTATGTGACGCTACCTATTTTATACTTATAATTGCATGGCAAATTGTTAATAATTATCCGTTCAATATGAAAATGCTTAAATATATGATATGTTTATGATGACATTGATACAAAACATAAAAAAAATAAAGAAATAGCAATATATAATTTGAAATTAAGCACAGTCCGCCTCGTCTCAAGTCACGGTCCGCCCTGTCCCAAAATATGGTCCGCCCCGTCCAAATATACAGTCCATCCTTGTACGGTCTGCCCTGTCCTTCGACCTCCCCTATGACCTGCAACTTAAAATTTTTTCAAGACCTTGACCAAGTTTTTTCTAGAGAAACACAAGTAATTTTCAGAGTTGTGACTGGGTCATAATAATTGAATAAAGTTATTTGAGCCATTGTTTGCTTAATATATTCATCTATGCTGTAAACAAATGCAGATCAAGAGAGGGAGTGAAGACTCGCATAACCCAACTGGCCAAGTGCCGCCGGTGTGTTGTACTTGTAAACGTAGGGTGTACATCTCCTTAAATTGAAGTCAATAAGCAATGTCTATGCAAAATGTGCAAGACATTTACTAAAATACATGTTTCTCTTTGATAAGTTGACAACCAAACTTTGTTTACCTCATTAGATAAAGCCATATTTACTATTTCTGTCAACTGTTAGCGGTTTGCACCATCATCGCCATGATTTCCTTAAGGTTTGGGCGCATGCGCAGGAAGTCGATATAAAGAACACCCAAGATTTTTTAGTACCTTAAAGACTCGAAATTTACAAAAACGTGGAAATGTCAAATTGAAATTTGAATATCTTATGAATAGTAAAAACAAATCACATTTTTCTTTAAAAAAAACCTTGCTTTGTTTTGTCAAGATAAAATTACAACATGCAAATAATAAGTGTAATCTTGCATCATTACTGTAGTCTCCTAGAAAATTTTGTTAAAGAAGCATAAATTTCGATTATTATTAAGAATTTAGTATTTAACGGATACAATATAATTGTCAATTATTCTCCAGTGATTATGTGTATTTTTCTGTGTTCCGGTTGTTACATGTTCACAATTTTGTATTTTATGTCACATGTTCTTATGTACTGACAGTATTGTATAAAAAATCTTGTAATCTTGTCTATCTATCTCTGGATACTGCCAACCCCTCTTACGAGTGTTAAAGGCAGGAATTCAGTGCACGTCGGATTGTTAGTAAAAGGTGAAAAGAAAAGCTAAAGAAAGAAAAGTCCAAGCATTATAAACATGCTAGGATGGTGAGACTGAAAATGTATTCTATATAGTCATGGTTAAAATGTTAATAGTGAAACAAGATGATAAGAGATAAAATAATTCAGAAACACTGGGAGTAAGACTAATACTGCAAACCCACCACTTTCCATGAAGCGGCATCGAAAGTGATGAATATAAGTTGTAAGAACTTGTTTCACCATTGAGCTCATCTTAATACGTTTAAAACCAAACTATACTACTAGTCAGGCATACTGCTGAGACACAGAGTCATATAAATTATTTTTTCTGTAATATAAGTGTCTGGCTAAGACAACGACTTTTGAAAAATTGAACATGGCATTAAATGAAATAAATCTTATCTGGCAAAGTTGCATCAACAGTCAACTTAGAGATTTACAACATTACCTGCTTTGTATAATTCATGGAATAGTCTTCTTTGATCATACTTTACACGTTTTCTAAGGATCTAGCCATATTTTATAAGTTTCTTGACAAAAGAGCAAATTCTGAAACCCCTGGAATACAGGTCTATCCTGTTGTTGCTTTATTATGATTGGCCAAAGTGTTATCGTCTTTTCCATGCAAGAAAAGCTTGATTCTATCTCATATACTAGTATATCATATTTATAACTGACAATGCCTTCTTTAATATCAGGCCAAATTCATAACCAATAAAATATAAATTTAACAAGGGTTTTATAGAACTAATCTTTGATCTGAAATGACCATGCTCAGTTTTGAGATGTTCATCTTTTAGACTCTCAGTAATAACTGTCGTCCTACATTGTTTCAAAACTAATGCTGACCTTTGATATCATTAGTCATTATTTTTATCGTTTTTTAGCGTGGCCTTTAACATTCATAGTACTTACATGCATACATATGTATATATATCTACGTAAGAATTCATACCAAATTTGTCAGTAAACATTTGATTGACATCATTTGTGTAAAAATTTCGCAGGATCTATCCAAGTGACCTAGTTCTATTTTACCTAAAATTGTTCATTTTTAAACTTTTCCTTTCTTTTATCAAATGCAACATTTTGTTTAACTTGCTATCGTATTGGGACAGGATTGTAGCATATAAAAAATACTGTGATTTGCTCAGCTTGCTCAGGATGAGCTTTTACGATCTTTGAATGTCCGTCGTCCGTCCACATTTGTTCGTTAACGCTCTAGCGGTCACATTTTTGACTTAATCATCATCAAACTTTAGCAGGATGCTTGTCTAGGTAATTGCTCAGATGAGTTCGAACATTGGTCATCTCGGATGAAAAACTAGGTCACAGGAGCTTAAAATAGAAAAATCTTGTTAACACTCTAGTGGCTACTGTTTTGATCCAATTATCCTGGTAATTTGTCTGAAGGTTTGTTTTGATGATTTCTAGGTCAAGGTCGAATATGGATCACCTGGGGTCAAAAACTAGGTCAGACTGCCCAAATATGGAAAAACCTTGTGAACACTCTAGTGGTCACATTTTTGCCTCAATCATAATCAAACTTTGTCAGAATGCTTGTCTAGGTAATTGCTTTGATGAGTTCGAACATTGGTCATCTCAGATGAAAAACTAGGTCACGGGAGCTAAAAAATAGAAAAATCTTGTTAACACTCTAGTAGCTACTGTTTTGATCCAAATATCCTGGAAATTGGTCTGAAAGTTTGGTTTGATGATTTTAAGATCAAATTCGAATATGTGTCCCCTGGGGTCATAAACTATGTCACACTGCTCAAATATGGAAACATCTTCTTTAAACTCTAGAGGTCACATTTTTACTCAATCGTCACCAAACTTTGTTAAGATGCTTGTCTAGGTAATTGCTCAGATGAGTTTGAACATGGGTCAGCTCGGATGAAAAACTAGGTCACAGGAGCTAAAAAAAGAAAAAAATCTTGTTCACACTCTAGTGGCTACTATCCGAATATCCTGGAAATTGGTCTGAAAGTTTGGTTTGATGATTTTAAGATCAAGTTCGAATATGGGTCACCTGGGGTCAAAAACTAGGTCACACTGCTAAAATATGGAAAAACCTTGTTAAAACTGTAGTGGTCACAATTTTGTCTCAACTGTCATGAAACTTGGTCAGGATGCTTGTCTAGGTAATTGCTCGGATGAGTTTGATGGTTCAGGTGAGCGATTTAGGGCCATCTTGTTTTCTTTACATTCACTCCCAGTGACCTAGTTTTAAAGACTGAATAGCCAATTTTGCTATTGTATTATATTCTATCTAAATAGCATATAGATTTCAATCAAATTTGACCAAATGAATCCATAACGTATTTTATGAAATTTTTCATGTAATGGCCACAATTTAAATGCATATCTTCTATTTCAAAACTTCTTTTAGAGGGATAATTTCCCTAAAAATAACAAATTTATTTGAAAAAGAAACAGTGTACACCAAAATAATCTTCAACTTATTGTCACTCTTACAAACAAAATGCTCATCTACTTGCCAGCTAGTCATCTTATGAAGAAGCAGGCTTTTAAAAATGTATTAGCAATTTTGCAGTGAGCAAATTTACTGTATTACATGAATTCATTCTCCTTACTTACTGTACTGATATTGCACTTCAAATCATTTTTACCTTCTTACAAAAAAGAAGTTTCTAATGTATGATTTTAAAGTCAATTTTGATGTCCATTGTGTGGTCAGCTATGGCCTGGAGTGTGTTTATGCTTAATATTAGGGTCTACTTTTATTTTCAATACAAACATGAAATTTCCATGCATCTTAAAAAATCCCATTTTTCTAAATAAGTTTACTGAATAAAACACAATATATTTGTAAAATCATATTTTTCTAAAATTATTTTACAAATTCAATTATACTTAACTTCTAAAAAGATCTCTAAGCAGGTTATAAAATTCTTTCATTATGTTCAGAGAACTCGTGGTTAAGGTGTCTGCCTATCAACACTTTGGTCCTCACATGACACCAGTACTGGTCATTTCAAGGAAGCAAGAATTTCCTTCAAATTTGATCCTGTGTTGTATGTAATTAATGTTGTTACCACACTCAAGTGAAATTTTATATGTGTATATAATTATGATTCTAAAACAATTTTCAAACATAGTAGAATATGTAAAAATATGTACTGCAAATATTTGTTCACATTATATGTAATCATTAAAATATATGCCTCCATTTCTTATTGAAAAATTTGACTTGGACTTAATAGAAAAAATAAATTTCTAATTACCTCCCTTTAACATGAAATGTAAATTCAGCAATATCTTTACCAATATGCTTTTTGGAACTTACAATATTGATAAATATTCATTTGAGCATTATATTCAGGATATAAAACCACAAACAAGAGCCTGGTTTGAGCTGGGTGATGCTCCCCGAATAGGTTTTGGACACAGGAAAGTACATCTCTTGTAGTTTCAGAGTTATGTCCCTGAAAAAAGTTCAAAGTGCAATAATTCCAAAATTAGGCAAGGCAGAGTTACTGTTCTTTGCACTGCACTTCTAATCAATGTGATCTATCAACCTACAAAGTTTCTTGATCATATCTCTTATGATTTCTGAGTTATGTCCTGGACAACTTCAAAAAGTAAAAATAAACAAAGGGCAATAACTCCAGAATTAGGCAAGGCAAAGTTATGGTTCTTGTGCACTGCACATCTACCCATTGAGATACATCTACCTACAAAGTTTCATGTTGATATCTCTTATAGTTTTACAGCTATGTCCTGGACAAGATTTTTCTAAAAGGGGAGATAATTCAAAAATGAGGCTTAACAGAGTTATGGTTCTTTTGCACTGCACCTCTACTCAATGAGATCTATCTACCTACAATGTTTCATCTTGATATCTCTTATAGTTTTAGAGTTATGTTCTGGACAAAGTTCAAAGTGTTAAAATTAACAAAGGGCAATAACTCCAAAATTAGGAAAAAAAAGAGTTATTGTTCTTATGCACTGCACATCTACCCATTGAGATCTATTCACCTACAAAGTTTCATGTTGATATCTCTTATAGTTTTAGAGTTATGCCCCAGACAAGATTTTTCTATAAGGGGAGATTATTCAAAAACGGGGCAAAATAGAGTTATGGTTCTTTGACACTGCACTACCCCTCAATGCCCTCTACCACTGTATGAAGTTTCAACAAATTATCTCCAAGGGTTTTCAAGTTACGCTCCGGACAAGACAACGGACGGACGGACAAGGCGACGACTATATGCTCCCCCGAAATTTTCCGGGGAGCATAAAAATTGAGTAACAGGATCTTTAAATATGTTTATACTACAACATGATTGTACTATGCAGCTTTGTAAATCATCCTTTAAATTTTCTCTTTATGTTATAAGATGATTTACATATTATATACACAATTCTTCCCTGTCCAGATGTCAGGATTTTACCTCTTAAAGTCATATAGAAACTAAAAACACAAATAATGTTAAGAATTTTATTTAAATACAAATCTTTGGCACATGGCAAATAGTCAGAACAATCCTCCAATAAAAATTAAATATATGATTTAAAAACTTTTCTTCAATGAGGGCAAAGAATAACTCCCATTGTAAAAATGTCTGGTGACTGAAACATCAATCCAGACTTGACTCCAATATCAGTATTACAAGAGGCACCATTTTCTGACGGCTGTGAAGTTTGGGGATTTGAAGGTTGTAGGGTACAATTTTGTGAACATGAGTCTATAGAAGCATTTTCAGTAATGCCACTCTTTTCTGAACACATGGAGTCTGACAAGTTCACATAAATATATTTGTTTTGAACAACAGTCAGTGATAATGGAATGTTAGTTATTGCTGAATCTTGGAAAACTGGCATCAAGTTGTTTGACACTGGACTGTTACATGTATGTTGCATAGAACTTTCTTCTTTCTCTTCGTTTTCATGAATAACTTTCTGAAAAGTGAGAAGAAAAAATCAGAAATTTAAGGAAGTTTAAAGAAATATTACAGACAAGTTATTTTTAAGACTTTAACATAGCATCATGATTATTACATTTCAAGTTGTTTCAGTTATAAAACAATATGTAATAAAAAGGCTTAACTAAATAGGAAATGTCATTGAAGTAGTATAGTTAAATTCAGATTAAGGAAAATGTTTTAATTTTGAACAGTTAAAAAAAAGGTTGTTTTTTCTGGGTTTCAGAATCAAAATGCAAATACATAAAGTATGAGTACTGATCTACATGCACAAATGTGCAGACTTGCCTCACTCAATACTGATATCCTAGGTATATTATTGTTGCCACAAGCCTTGCTTTATACAATTTGCATTAGTTTGTTATGACAGCAACAAATATTACTCTTTACCAATGGAATAAGTCTGTTATCACTGCCACAAGCCAAGCTATATAATGATGGCACAATTCCGGTAATATTCCAACCAGCCTTGTTGTATTAATTTTAATTGGTTTTCATTGCCACAAGCTTGGCGATATAATAGGCCTTACTGTAATAATTGCCCAAGTTTGGCTAATGTCTTTTAACACTGACACAAGCTAGGTTTTAAACAAACTAGAACTCCCCGAGTCGGATGTGTCGCCTTGTGAACAATATTGTTTAGGAGAAATGGCCAGGACAAAAAACGATATTTGAAAATCAACAAAGGGCAATAGCTCAAAAAACAAGAAATGCAGAGCAGCAGTTTCTGTGCATTGCAATTCTTATCAATAAGATCTATCATCCTACTAAGTTTCAAGTCTAAAGCTTTTATAATTTATGAGAAATGGCCTGGACAAAAATAAAGTTTGAAAATTAACAAGGGCAATAACTCAAAAAATAAGAAATGCAGAGTCCCAGTTCTTGGGCACTGCACTTCTTCTTAATGAGATCTATCATCCTACGAAGTTTCATGTCCATAGCTTTTATACTTAAGGAGAATGGCCTCGACAAAAATAAAGTATGAAAATAAACAAAGGGCAATAACTCAAAAAATAAGAAATGCAGAGTACTAGTTCTTGTGCACTGCACTTCTCCTTAATGAGATCTATCATCCTATGAAGTTTCAAGTCCATAGCTTTTATACTTTAGGAGAAATGGCCCGGACAAAAATAAAGTATGAAAATTAACAAAGGGCAATAACTCAACAAGAGGGCCATGATGGCCCTGAGGTCGCTCACCTGTATATAGGCCCCCCCCAACCTTGCAGGGCCAATTTAACCCAAGGGCTTTTATTTGCACAAACTTGGTAGACACCCATAAGAAGATGTTTCATGCTAAACATTTAAGCTCTAGCTCATTGGGCTTTTTAAAACAAGATTTTTTTAAAGTTTTTACTATACACATATAGTTAAAAACAATGACACCCCTGGGGCCGGGCCAGTTTTGACCCCAGGGCTTTTATTTGAACAAACTTTGTAGACACTTACTAGAAGATGTTTCATGCTTAATATCTAAACTCTAACTATTTAAGTTTTTTCAAAGAAGATTTAAAGTTTTTGCTAAACACATATAAAGAAAATCAATGACCCCCGGGGCGGGGCCAATTTTGACCCCTGGGCTTGTATTTGAACAAACTTGGTAGACACCTATTAGAACATGTTTGATGCTCAATATCTTAGCCCTAGCTCTTTGAGTTTTTTAAAAGAAGATTTTTAAGTTTTTACTATATGCATATAGGGAAAATCAATGACCCCCCGGGACGGGGCCAATTTTGACCCCAGGGCTTTTATTTGCACAAACTTGGTAGACACCCATTAGAACATGTTTCATGCTAAATATCTTAGCTCTAGCTCTTTGGGTCCTTTAAAAGAAGATTTTTTAAGTTTTTACTATATGCATATAGGGAAAATCAATGACCCCCCGGGGCTGGGCCAATTTTGACCCAAGGGCTTTTATTTGAACAAACTTGGTAGACACACACTAGAAGATGTTTCATGCCAAATATCTAAGTTCTAGCTCTTTGAGTTCTTTAAAAGAAGATTTTTAAGTTTTTACTATATGCATATAGGGAAAATCAATGACCCCCGGGCGGGGCCAATTTTGACCCCAGGGCTTTTATTTGAACAAACTTGGTAGACACCCATTAGAACATGTTTCATGCTAAATATCTTAGCTCTAGCTCTTTGGGTTCTTTAAAAGAAGATTTTTTAAGTTTTTACTATATGCATATAGGGAAAATCAATGACCCCCCGGGGCGGGGCCAATTTTGACCCCAGGGCTTTTATTTGAACAAACTTGGTAGACACTCACTAGAAGATGTTTCATGCCAAATATCTAAGCTCTAGCTCTTTGAGTTCTTTAAAAGAAGATTTTTTTAAGTTTTTACTATATGCATAAAGGGAAAATCAATGACCCCCGGGGCGGGGCCAATTTTGACCCCAGGGCTTTTATTTGAACAAACTTGGTAGACACCCATTAGAACATGTTTCATGCTAAATATCTTAGCTCTAGCTCTTTGGGTTCTTTAAAAGAAGATTTTTAAGTTTTTACTATATGCATATAGGGAAAATCAATGACCCCCCGGGGCGGGGCCAATTTTGACCCCAGGGCTTTTATTTGAACAAACTTGGTAGACACTCACTAGAAGATGTTTCATGCCAAATATCTAAGCTCTAGCTCTTATGGTTTTTTAAAAGAAGATATTTAAAGTTTTTTCTTTCGGTTGCCATGGCAACCAGAGTTCTGCATGGAATTAAATTCTTTGAACAATTTTTAAAGGTGACCACCAAAGGAACATTCCTGTGAAGTTTGGATGAAATTGGCTTAGTGGTTTATGAGGAGATGTCATTTAAAGTAAAAGTTTACGGACGGACGGACGGACGACGGACGGACGACGGACGGACGGACGACGGACGAAAAGCGATCACAAAAGCTCACCCTGTCACTTTGTGACAGGTGAGCTAAAAATAAGAAATGCAGAGTACCAGTTCTTGTGCACTGCACTTCTTCTTAATGAGATCTATCATCCTATGAAGTTTCAAGTCCATAGATTTGATACTATAGGAGAAATAGCCTGGACAAAAATAAAGTATGAAAATTAACAAAGGGCAATAACTCAAAAAATAAGAAGTGCAGAGTACCGATTCTTGTGCACTGCACTTCAGGTCATTGTAAGAAGCATGCATACCAAGTTTGAAGTCAATTCGACTTATAATGACTGAGTTATGCTCCGGACAAGCTTAAGGGGACGCCGACAATGACGACAAAAGTAACCCCTATATATTGCCTTTTTCAAGGCGACACAATAAAATATGCCTGTAGTCTGATTGTGTACGTCTGTTTTAATGCCATAAGCAATTAAAGTGTGTTATTAAGATGCAAAGTGAGATTTTGATTTTGCTTATATCACTGTTGCCATGATTTGGCATAAAAAGTCTGATTGACTATGACTTAATTTTTTCACACACAACAAATAATACAAGGTACTGAAAGTATGTAGAACAATACCTTGTCTTTCATATAACAAAGATAGTTCATCCAGATGAAAGAAGCTGTTGGCATATAAAGGCAAGTTTTATATTTCATTGGAATTAAAGCAAAATTCACAGTCTGTACAAAAGGCCAGTAGCAAAGTCCAGTCTGAAAATTAAAAGGTGGTAAATTCTTTACACAACTCAGATAGAAAAATTGAAAAGATGATTTCACTGTGTGTGAGTGAATCTTACAGCTTGGGGAATTGATTGTAATGATTATTTTTACCTTATAAGCCTAAGAAAGTAATATAATTGCTGTGATTGAAAGACTATATAAGTATATTACACTTAATTATGAAATTAGTCATTCTTAGCCATGAAATACATGTATTTATTTGCATACGTCAGATGAATAATATGTTAAACATGATTTATCCCCCTTTATAGCTCTTTATGAAGAAATTTTCTGTTTTAAATATTTTTGCATTCTAACAACAGTTTCGTTTGTTTTTAATGTAATTCCTTGAAGTTTTGAAAGGCATGTCCTCAGTGAATTGTTATTTAAAAAAAAATTTACTTACTGTCCAAGTTGGATAAAATTTCTGTTTCCATTCTTCTGTAAGATCTTTTTTGCCTTCCAATATATTTGTTGCTGAAAAGAAGGAAAAAATCATAATAATCTATATATTATCATTAACATAAAAATCTATGATGCTTAAATCATAATCAGTTACATCAAACTATTCAATATTTCTAAACATTTACTGGTACTTGACAGAGAATAAAACAAGAGCTGTCCGTAAGACAGCGCGCTCGACTTTTTTATTGCTTGCCAATAAAAAAAGTTTTTGCAGTAAAAGGCAATACAAGAATCTCTGTATTTTTAAAGTGAACAATGGCCATAATTCAAATAAAATCTTTGACAGAATTACCTTCTCCTGGACATGTTTGGGAATCATGATTGTAAACAAGTATTCCAACTTTCAAATTAATATCTCAAACAGTTCAGTCAAAAAGTGGACTGGTACTAAAAACTTAACCAAGATTCTAAGTCGATAAAAGGCCTTAATTTTTAAAACAAATCCTTGACAGAGTTACCTTCTCTTGCGTACAGATGGGGGTAATGATGTGAAATAGCATTAAAAAGTTTCAAAGCAATATCTCAAAGGGTTAAGGCAATAAGTGGATTTTACCCATATTCAATGTATTTTCTAAGTCAAAAAGGGGCATAATTCTGTCAAAAACCTTGACAGAGTTATGTCCTCTTGTCTGTTGATGAAGGTCGTGATGGTAAACCAAGTATGGTCAGTTTCAAAGCAATACCTCCAATGGTTTTGAAATAAAGTGAGGTGGTACAAAAAACTTAACCAAGCTCAATACACTTTCTAAGTCAAAAAAGGGCCATAATTCTGTCAAAAACCTTGACAGAGTTATGTACTCTTGTCTGTAGATGGAGGTTATGATGGTGAACAAGTATGGTAAGTTTCAAAGCCATACTTGTAATACTTCTGAAATAAAGTGGGGTGGTACGAAAAACTTAACCAAGGTGTGACGCCGACGCCGACGCCGGGGCGAGTAGGATAGCTCCCCTTTTCATAGAAAAGTCGAGCTAAAAATCACAAATTCATATAAAATTTAAGCTTTTCTCAGCATCAAAAGTTATAATTCATATTTAAAGGAACACAAATGACGGTTATGTGGCTTTTTAAAATATTTGATGTAGGTCTTAATGAAAAAATTTCTTATCATTCACTCACACAGTTTTTCAAAAATCATTTTCATTGTGCAATTATGACAATACAGTCTAAGCTATACTGAGGTTATGACCAAAAAAATCTAAAATGTTTATACATGTATATAGCTAGTGAAAAACATTAAATGGAAAAATTTGCAATTAATTACAAAGAAATGTACTAAGAATTAACTTGAAAATCGATATTTGATGCAATTCTTAGTATGATTTCAGTGCAAAGCATTGTAGTGCTTTTATTTTTGGATCATTATGTGCAAGTTAAATTTATCATTCTGAGAAAAAGATGTAAGTCAGAGTGAATGATCTGACAATGTGCACACAAGTTATCAATTCAGACCGGTACATCAAATAATGGTATACAAATCTTGGAAAAAAATTCAGTCCACCTCAGTGAAGTTCCTGTAAATGAAAAGAGTTTTGACTAAATGTAAATTTCTTAAAACTGTTACCAAGGATGCAAACACAATTTTTTTTTATACCTAAGACAATTCTTAACATTAACACTGCAGGAACCACACAAAATCCAGAGTGATTACTATTTAAGGTATTAGCACCCTAATACATTACCTCCGCTTTGAAGAGTATTCAAATAGGCTAGAACTACTGTTAACTACATTGAAAATGAGGGCCATGGGTTCAATCCCCAGAAGGGTCAACTTTTTTTTTTCTTTCTTTTTTTCTTTTAACATTATTTATGTATCTCTCATGTCCCATTTGGAAAGAAAAAAGTGTTTAATTTTGATTTTTTAATTTACATAGGTATTTATTGGCTAAATTATGCTAAATCTAGTAATAAATAGGGTACCTGATATTTTCAAAGTGTAATATAATCAAAACTAGACGGTAAAATTTTAGTATTTCATAATTTACAAGATCAACCAATATACTTTTTTAAAAATTTAGGGAAACTTTGAAAACAGGCACTCATTTGGGTAAATTTTAAGAATTTTTTAAATTAGGCTCCCTAAGTAGAGAAATGGTCAGACACGTGGTAAAAATGGGTGGGGTAGGGTAACATTTTTATACAGATTTCATAAATTTTAAGTAGAAACCATAATTTTGCTTATTTGGATTGTTAGCTGAATAGTACTATTTGTTTCTTACCAAGAATTAATGGGAAAACATTTTTCATTAGAATGCTATTGCAGAGTATTTAAAGGTGCCTACTTTCTAAAAAAGGGCCCTCATAACATCCTAGCTTGAGTTCAGAAAAGTGGCCATAACTTGATTTCCGTACGGTAAACTCTGTTTAAATTTTGCATACAGGTGTACTTTAAGGTATACATCTGACTTATGATGTCAATTTTTTAGTTCCTGATAGTGCCCATTAGGGTCCTAATACCTTAAGGTGATTAGCCCTTATATTATTACAGACAAAATAATCAACACAATGAAAGTTTCACTTACTGATATAAAATGTAGAGATGATACAAGGTGCGAAAAAACAAGCATCAGAGAGCACTTTTTTCATGACAGATAACAAAGCTTTGCCTGGTATAGCCCTGGAAAATAGTTTAATTTATACAATGTATATGAGAAACAGTGCCATGCCAAACATCTCTTATACTAAAATTTATACCACTTGTTTGAACAGGAATTGAAATATATTTTTCTTCAAAATGAAAACTCAGAACTTAACTTTGATTGTTATAATAGTAAATACTGATTTAAATTGAAAGATCTTGAAAGATGATAAAAATCCAAAACTAAAACTTACTTATCTATAAATCGGATCCAAACAAACATTATGGGTGAAGTGACGAAGGTGCAAGTGGCGGCAATTCTTGCAGTTTTACCACGGTCATATGTTTCTCTTGTGCGCCCTTTAAATAACACCTGTTCATTGAAGTCTGCAGCCACGTTGATACAAAAATATGCACTCATAGTTTTGATCACAGGGTATTTGGCAATGAGTTTTGAAATCATATTTCTACAATAGAAATAAAATTGAATATTACAATGTATACATGGTATAACACAATTACTTCTCTTTCTTTCTTTTCTTTTTTTTGTTTTTTGGTTTTAGTCACGTTGACAATTGTAAAGGTAGTATGGCCACTTTTCAGTTTCAGTGGTGGAGGAACCTTGGTGCATTATTTTAGGCATGATTGCACAGGCACCAGAGTAGAACAACAAATGTTCCGAATACTAGCTGGATAGTTTCTTATATGAAAGAATCCAGACTCATGAAGGGATTCAAACGGTGAAACCCCCAGAAGTGAGCAGCAAGTGATGTCCTGCACATAAAAATATCACACTTCAGATCATATAGATGGACACTACCAATCTATTCTGTTTCATCCCAATCAAGGCACCGATTCAGCGTCTCAGACAAGTCACCTGGCCACAGAGACTTCATTTCTTATAGGCCAGTTGGACTTTTTTAATTAAATAAACTTAATATAATTCAAATCTGATAAATTCAGACCCCCATTATATGATTATAGCTTTAAACAAATTGCCAAACATTCTAGAGTGAAATATGAAAATTATAAAGGTCAAATGATCTTGTGAATTCTAAGCTTTCCTGAGAGTAGCAAAGAACACCTGGCAAGGACTTAGACATGCCTGCAGGTCAAAAATAATATGGGTCAACGAAGCCCTAAAACAATCTCCTTTAAAAGTCAATGAACTAAACAATCTATATCTGAATAGGTTTTTATTATATGGTCAAGTTGACCTGTTCCAAGTTAGTACAGGACCGAGCTGACCCTTTTAATTTTTCCATCAAAAAATGATTGTGAGAGGAAATAAATTCCTTAATTTCATTATAATGAATGCAGATCACTTACAGTCATTGAATTTAGCACTTGCCCGGTGGCCCATGGCTAGTGAAAAATGGTTCGGATCAGTGAAAATTTTAAGAAAATTACTTAAATATATGTAGAATAAATTCAAAACTGGAATTCGGGCTAGTAAATTCAAAATCTTAAATTCATTGACTGCACTTATAATATAATGACATAATAATTATGAGTACCAAGCGCTTATAATATAATGACATCTAGCATTCTAAATCATGGGAGATAATTTTAGTTTTTCCACAATAAAATGACATCTAGCAAATCATGGAGAAAATTTGTAATTTTTAGTTTTCCTACAGTTAAACATGAAAATCACAAAATTTATCAACCCTTCAAGACATGTCGGTCTGATGATTGCATCTATATTGTCTTAATATCATACAGTATTTTTCATGTTGTTTAAAGAAACAATAAAATGCACCAAGAGTAATAAATGATCACATGTGTCTCCTCATGATTGCCAATTGAATGTTGCAGCTATACTGTGTAGCAGGAGACACAACTAGAAATGTGTCCATAGGACACGGATGCCCCCACACGCCACTGTTCTGTCAATCTTATGACTCTAGGTCAAATATTTTTTGGACTACATGTGCCACAAGTTGAAAACTAAAAATCAACAAAGGGCCATAATTCTGTTAAATTTGGTCGCAGCAAAAATTCCTTCCTTTACTACCATCTACACATTAAGGTTGTTAATCCCTGGAAGTTTAAGCAAAATCTGCCATCCGGTTTAAGAGGAGTTGCATTCACAAAATTTAAACATAGTATATAATGAAACAATCAAAAAAGGGCCATAATTCTGTTAAATTTGGTTGCAGCAAAAATTCCTTTCTTTATTACCATCTACACATTAAGGTTGTTTAGTCCTGGAAGTTTAAGCAAAATCTGCTATCCGTTTTAAGAGGAGTTGCATTCACAAAATTTCTACATAGTATATAGTGAAAAAATCAACAAAGGGCCATAAATCTGTAAAATTTGGTCGCAGCGAAAATTCCTTCCTTTACTACCATCTACACCTGAAGGTTGTTCATCCCTGTAAGTTTAAGCAAAATCTGCCATCCGGTTTAAGAGGAGTTGCGTTCACAAAATTTCTACATAGTATATAGTGAAAAAATCAACAAAGGGCCATAATTCTGTTAAATTTGGTCGCAGCAAAAAATCCTTCCTTTACTACCATCTACACATAAAGGTTGTTCATCCCTGTAAGTTTAAGCAAATTCTGCCATCCAGTTTAAGAGGAGTTGCATTCACAAAATTTCTACATAGTATCTAGTGAAAAAATGGACAAAGGGCCATAATTCTGTTAAATTTGGTCGCAGCAAAAATTCCTTCCTTTACTACCATCTACACATTAAGGTTGTTCATCCCTGTAAGTTTAAGCAAAATCTGCCATCCGGTTTAAGAGGAGTTGCGTTCACAAAATTTCTACATAGTATATAGTGAAAAAATCAACAAAGGGCCATAATTCTGTTAAATTTGGTCGCAGCAAAAAATCCTTCCTTTACTACCATCTACACATAAAGGTTGTTCATCCCTGTAAGTTTAAGCAAATTCTGCCATCCAGTTTAAGAGGAGTTGCGTTCACAAAATTTCTACATAGTATCTAGTGAAAAAATGAACAAAGGGCCATAATTCTGTTAAATTTGGTCGCAGCAAAAATTCCTTCCTTTACTACCATCTACACATTAAGGTTGTTCATCCCTGTAAGTTTAAGCAAAATCTGCCATCCGGTTTAAGAGGAGTTGCGTTCACAAGATTTCGGGACGGACGGACTGACGGACGGACGGACTGACGTATTGACGGACGGACGGAGAAGTGCAACGCTATATGCTCCCACATTGTGGGGGCATAAAAATCATTAACATGGCAAAACAATGATCAATGCTGAAGAGTTTCATTGAAATTACTTTAGACATAAATAAGAGGAGTATCCCAGATAAAAATTAAAAATTCAAAAACATTAATGAGCCATAACTCTAACAAAATTCATTGAACCAGAAAATGCAGAAATGATGCAGTAGTTTTTGAGGAGTAGATCCTATTTGTTACCAGTACACTGTTGAAGCGACTCAAAAAAAAGATGTGCAATAAATTCCTTGATTACATTATGAGTACAGAGTAGTTAATTTATGACAACTAGCATTATAACAATAATTTAAAATAAATAAGGGGAGATAATTTGTAGCTACCTCTATTTTCTACATGAAAATCTCAAAACTTATCAACCATTCATAACAATCATGTTTTTATTTGATGGTTGCTTTAATTTACATCATTTTAATATCACTCTTGCAGTAATTTTAATGCTGTTAATGTTTATAGTCGTGTTTAAATAAACAAAATCTCACCTAATTTTGAGCCGTTTGATTCGTTTGAAAGAATATTTTTCACAAGGGTCTCCCCGTGATTCTTCCAGAATCGAATTAAATAGCTGCAGACATTTTCCTCTGAAAATAGTAGGCAAAAGCTTTAGATGATGCTCACATTCAATTTCCACTCGTATTTTGCACAAGCATTGAAAATATTTTACGTAATTTTGATGCACATGGAGGCCGCCATTACTGTTTATGTTTCGTAACTGAAATGACTACATGCAATCCCACGTGTCCAAAACGCAATACACCGAATAGTCGGCAATCCAGAAATATAGGGGAAATAGATCCATGTAAATGCGTGAATATATATACGCAAATAAAACTTAAAAAATTTACTAACTTTCAATACTAATGCAATGTATCATTAAAATACCATTTAAAGACAGATTGCGTATTGCAGAGAGAAATATACAAGTTTACTGTGCGGCACATCACGTTTACTTACCTGTGGATTTTTGCGTTATGATCTACAATCTACCTTTGGCAACCAAACAAGAATTATAGAAAGTTACATAAGTTTGTCTGTATAACTGGTTACATCCAGTTTTGTCAGGTTATAATAAATGAAGAAAAATACACCAGTTGGTGGATAAATTTGCAGGCCTTTAGTTTTTGTCAATTAATTATTGTGATTTTAAAGATGATTATGAAATAATTACACTTTTTTATTATATATTAATATCAAAGACAATGTGTCATCCTACATAGTAAACAGCTTATCCAGTAGCCTTTAAATTACTGATATATTCATTATCTGTACATACTGTAATATTAGAGCCTCGGGCTCATAGACATTTTTTTTTTCAAATTATCAACTGGTTACATAATCATGTTACTTATCAAAAAGTAAATTGAGTCGTCATTTAACAACAAAATGACAGGTTGAAAAAGTTATATTGTGCTTTTGTATATGAGTTTATCACAAGTAGGCAATGTAGAACTCTAATGAGAAATAAGAGACACAAGTGTGTTCTACGACTACAAGTTTAATACTGAAAATAAACTGAAGAACTGTTGTACTATTTTCTAAGGATGCACATGTATACATTTATATAATCAGTCTCATATTACAGACTAAGCATCCATTTATCATATTTACCCTTTATAAGATATTCTGATATTGCAAACTACTATAGCTCTATTCCTCAGTTATAGTTGTATTTGGCGCAAGTAACAGTGAATGAAATTCGATTAACACACTGCATTTTATTTGTCATATTCTAATTCAGGTAGAAATTTTTATGTTTGTCCTCATAAGCCCCTTTATTTGACTTACTTATTTTAAACTGGTATTCAATCCTCTTATATTACAAACACTGACAATTTCATTGTTTAATGATTTTTTCATTACTTGGATATACAAAACCTTTGAACATCGAAGTATAAATTAAGGAACCACTTAAGATTTTGCTATCTGAACTTAGCATATCATTTATTTGATAACTTTTTCTGATTATTGAAGACAAATGTATTAAGACTTGATTTCTCAAAACCAACAATAGCTTCCTTTTTGATTAATCAATTTCTTTTTCTTTGAAATGATCATTATCATATTACCTTTTACGTTCACATAGCATACATATACAAGATTAACTATTTAAAAGATTAACAACAACCATTTTTAATTCTTTTCATTTTTTATTTGTTGCTATTAAAATCCATAGTAACAAAATCATATTTAATCCATATGAAAAATATGTTAATGCTTTTTAACAGTTTGTTTTCATTCTTTCAAAACCATTCTTGTACAATAAACAACTGATTTTTTTTTGTGCACTGATGAATTGTACTGCTGTCCTTTGCATACATTATAAGTTCTACATTTATTTTTTCTGCCCGTAAAAAACCAAAGCTGTAAGCACATGCATGAAATTTAGAATATGAAAATGCCTATCTAACCAGCAGTAGATCTAACCAGCAGTAGAGTTTTGTTAGTTTGTCTGGTTTTTTATTTAGGAGTGAGGAATTTTACATCGCTTTAAACAAAAATTTGATCATATCTCTGCCATAAGTCAAACTAATCAGCTTTCTTAGATAATTAACCAGTAAGAACCTGTTTTAGGCAAGTGACCGACTACTAATGATAATTCCACATGACTGAGGAGCAAACAAGTAACCCCTGGATCTTAAATCCAATGCTCTCCCTTATGAGCTAAGCCAGCAGACTAGCAGTATAGAGTATTGTCAGACTTGCAGATTTGCCAAACTCAAAACTTGCAGCAAAAGCTTTTTTATTACCACAAACAATTAGAGTTAATGCTATTAACATCTATTTATATACAATGTATTTTACTAAGCATACAACATGAAAGTATCAGCACTTCTTTTTTGAAATCCATCCATTTCTTGAATGATAAATGCACCAAAGTTTCATAACACTAGTTTGCAGAGTATATTCAATTTTTTGTATCTATCAAATGTAATGCAGGCCTTTGACAAATAGTAGGGCATTCATTATAACAACAATTTTTTTCTAATAACAGTACATGTGTGTATATATCTAACATGATAAAAACCATAAACATATTTTCCTACTTTATCATAAGTTTGCAAACATTGTCATAATTTACATCATTAACAAAAATAAATAACAATAAAATTACAAGAATCAACTAATATTAAATTTCAATAATAAAATACACAAAACACGTTTCTTTGCCCTGTTAGAGAATTTCTAACATAACAATACCATGGAATAAATGAGTTTTCAATTATTCGCTTTCAAAAAAAAGAGAAAATAATTTATACAAAGAATAATAAATAAATGAATGTAAAGCTCAAACTGGTGAAATTTACAATATAAATGTCAAAAAATCAATCTCATTAAAATCAGATCATCGTTTTCACTCTGTTACTCTTCACTATGAAGGGTAGTGGAGCGACAGTGAGAATATGATTTTAATGAGATTGGTAAAAAACTGTACTTGTAACTTTCTTTTCGTATTTATTTTGTTTGGTTCCAAGTCACGTGTAAATTTTATTAAAGCTCTAGAAAGTTTTGATATGGTGGAAGTGCCTCCCAGTGCCCATTCATGCAATATATCAGGCACAAGCAGGCAAGCCTTTATTATAACTTCAGTTTTGTGTTTAATTTATCAAACTGATCAAGATATTTTCAAATGTGTAATGTGGTTTTAGCCACTTTTGACTACCATTAACACTACAATGTATCATAAATAATGAATTCAATGAAGATCATACATTAAATATATAATGAATTGCTTAAAATACATGCAGCTTGCCCATCTGAATACAGATGGCACAGGAAAGTTAATATCATACAGTTAATAAAAGCACCATTCTGATTGGCTGATTAACACTGATGTCACATGACCACCAAATAAGATGTGTCACAATGTGCTTTTCTTTCTAAAGGTAAACATATACCACGTTATACATGTAGCTATACCATATGTTGATTGTAAACTTATGTTTCAGTCAATATATGATTTTTAAGACCTGATAAAAGTTATATCTACTGAGGAAAATACTTTCCTCAGGTCCAAAAAATTATAAATAGGGCATTTTAGACATACATGTAAACACAAATGTTAATGTACATTAAGGCTGCATGCTTTCAAAAGGTCAATACTTTGAATAAGGCTAGACCCATTAGATTACTTCAATAATTTGATAATAAAATATACAAATGGTTGCTTAAACAATTGTTCTGATTAATCATTCTACAATATAACCGGGGTTGTTCAGGGTTGTCACAAATGTAAAATCAAGATAATCTCCTTTTATGAAAGTCTAACTGTCTATCAAAGAAATTTACCCAAGCTATCAAAGGCACCTAGTCTGACACATTAACAGAACACATATTTGAAATGAGAAAGACTTTTATGGCATTTACATCTATAATATATAGTTAATGTATATAAACTAAACTTTACAATTCCACGGAGTGTATGTATATCTGTGACAATTCTAATCCATCAACTCCTTCAGCCTTTCATAAGGAAGGCAAGTAAACTACCCCATTTTATACCTTCAATATCAAAACTATCCCAGTAAGTCTATATCAATATGATATGCTGTTCACCAGAAACCAAAACTTCTACACCAGAAGTCCATTACCCTATTTGAAAAGTCATCCATTACTTTTCATAATTGCATTGCAGCAATGTTTTTTTTTTTTTTTTTATAAATAGAACCAACTAAGTTGTGTGGCGTCAAACTTGAGGTGACGAATCATCAAGACAGTCTGACAAGGTTAATTGTCATTGGTTATGCTCGTGTGTCACTACGTTTTCCCCCTTCAGTTCCGTGTATTGTGGGGAGGTGTCTGACATCTGGGGTAACGAGACTGCTGACACAGCTACCTGTAGACCTTCCGGGAGATCAGAGGCATTTAACTGTTGGATATTGTGCTGTAAAATAAAAAATAAATTTCATCCTAAACTAAAAGCTTTAAGAAATAACTTAAATACTGTAATATGTATATATTGATATTATACCTCCAGTTAAATTTTAATTTTCTAGTTTTTAATTTTTTAGTTTCAAACATAAATTATTAATGCATGATTGTGAAAAAAAAATTTGGAGGTTATAACGTCACCTTAGTGCAATAAATTGTTAACTCCTATTACATTTAGAAGGACTTAACCCGTTACTGCACTAAGTGACAATATGTCTATTCTTCTTCCTGGAAATAAAACCAGTCTGAGAAAACATGGTTGAGAACAAATAAGGCTCTTCCCCAAACTAATCAGATTGAAAGACTGAAAACTAAACCACAAGGTCTCTTATTTTACAATCATGGATAATTTTATGACCATTCAATATATTTATACTTACTGGCACTGGAACTTGTATAACTTGGTCTCCTTGCAGGATTTGTATATGTTGAGCATGTTGTAATTGTGAGATCTGTTCTGGTGTGGCGTGAAGTATCTGTACCTCACCTTGTAAACCATCACCTTGCATAGGCACGCCGTGCTGACTGTCTAAATCACCTTGTAAATACACATCATGACTCTGAAATGAACACATTTTTCACACTTTATAACCCATATTTGAAGAATTGCTGAAAAAAGACTTGTCTTGCTAACCTTTTATAACTGTTTATTATGAATTTCGGCACAACAAGATGATTTTTCATGGTAAGTTTTAGGCTACACTGACACTATTAATGTCATATGTGGACTTTCCAGTTTTACTTATTAAGTAATGCCTCAAGTGCTCCTCTGTGCATTATCTCAGGCATAAGCAGGCCACTCGCATGGCGCAATCCAGTCACTGGTGGGATTCAAGTGTTTTGAAGTCAGTAACCTTGACCACTCAGCCACAGATGAAAATTTAATTATTGTTTGCCAAGAAGATTGATAAAAACTTGTTCAAAATGGAAGAATCCTTAAAAAGAATGGAGCAAAACCTACATTGCCTTGATGTATATGAAGGGTATCATCTTGACCGATAGAATCATCGTCACTCATCATTTCTCCTGGCATTAATGAATTATATCCGGATAACGCCTTCCCGCGGAACGCTTTCACCGTCAGTGGCATGCCTCGCTGACGTCGTCGGAATGCTGTCCGACACTTTGAGTCTATATTCTGTTTTATTCTATGCCAGTCATTTTCTGTGATTTGAAATCTGTGAATAAGGTGACCTGAAAATAATAATACTTTGTTGAATATTTGTCATCAGAAAATCGCCTTTTTTAAAGCCAAATGAAAATTACGACATCTTTCAGGGCTGCCGATTTTCCGCGGATCCGCGGAAAGCCGCGGATTTCGTGAGCTGGGTCATTTTTGAGATCGATGTAAATTCGACAAAGACAATAAATTCATTTGTCATATTTTATACAGTACCCAAAAACCGGCACGCTTCGGCTTTTATCCTTACACTAGCCGCCTATGGTACGTCTGTAAGCGCTTTTCTCATTGGTCATATCGAGTCTTTTCCGGCATTCTATTTTAGAATAACCAATCAAATTACAGTTTACATTGTCGCTCTTGTCTGTTGTCAAAATGCGTCAAAATGTCGGATATTTGTCAAATTTAGAGTCCAGGAAATTGATTTTAGGGCATACCAAATCATCAGAATCCAGGACCTGCAAAGGGGGCTTGCGCAGCCCCCTTGACCCCCGGCGTATTTTCCGCTGATTTTGAAATTTGCTGTTGGCAGCCCTGATCTTTCTGGCTTTAAAAGTGCGAAATCTAAATCACTTACAGAATTTGAATAAATGATCATGACAGACAAGGCCTCAAGGTTATAAAACTTTCATCTCAGCTCTGCCTCGAATCTCCGAATTTTTCATTAGTGAGTGTTCATTCAGTGCTGGATTTGGATCAATCAAATACCTAAGTTTGAGCTTAGAAAATTTATTTATTAATAATAGGTCCAGTAACCTTATTAAGATAAAGGGGCAACATTTTTTTTTCACCAGCACAACATTAAAAATTTGCTTCATTAAATATCTACCAAGCATCTGAGTCTTTATTATTTTCAATCATTTATAAATTTTCTACAAGTGTCTAAACTTACATCTTATTCCATAAATCATTAAAGGATCAAGCTGTTTTTTGCCATGTTTACCAAGTCCAGATAGATTAGATATGGCCTGTGTTTCCCTGTCAAACAGGTAATCTAGAAGTGTTAGTGCCATCTTCTCTGGTGTCCGGCAGTTGGAGTGTATATGAAGTAAATCACTAAAAATATAAATGTCACAATCTGTTGACACCAGAAATCCAAGTAATGCAAGTTAATTAAAAACCAATGTACATGTAAAATGCTTTTGCTTAAAGTCAATGTCAAATGATCACAAACAAACAAAATTACATTTGTCTTACTTGATAATTTGACCCAAAATTCACAAGAGACACCGCCGGGCATGGGGCAACGCTTGACTTTTTCTAAAGGCAAACAAATCTTAAAACAGAAAATCAAAGAAAAAAAAATCGTATTTTTTCCCTTTTTTTATTTTAATAGGTCTGTCTAATCACATTTGTTGTTTCATCCAAGTATAACTCATTTCCATAGTTAAATGACAAAGGTAACAAAGATAACAAAATATAAGCAATACTCAATCATCTGACCTTGATGGTCAAGGTCATTCAAATGTCATATCTAAATTATATATCAACATTATTCAAAAGTGATGTTTTGTCCACTTTTGAATTAAGTCTGTAAATTAATAACAAAATTATCACAACCAAATTCAACGGATATGAGATATCTTTAATTCAGACATAAAGTACCTTGGTGTAACAGCACATCTTACTCTCATCTCAACGTTACTATCATCGCCCAGCCATGTACCATTTGGATAATCCTCTACAATGATGATAAAAATAAATATATACACATATCAAACAACAAAACAATCTCAGTTTCCCAGAAATATACATGCCTGCTGTATTTTAAGTTTAAATCAGATTTCAGTTCCAAGAACTTGCTTGAATTTGTTTAATAAATTAATTTTCAAGTTAATAAACATGTAGTTTAGTGGGTGCACAAATGAAAGGCTTCGTAAGTTTGTAAAAAAACTGTTTGAATCTGCTATTTACAATCAAATTTTTTTTATCTTCATACATGCATGCAATAAAGTCATATATCAATTTTCCACCTTTTACGCTCAAAGATAACCAAGGATCCGTTTTGTGCATAATTTCATGCACAGTGTGATTCTGTTCTGTAAACTTGCCTTACAACTTTCTCATATGAAGTAATCATATATCTTGCACAGGATTTGTATGCACAAAAGTAAAGTATAACTTGCATAGGTTTGTAACTTAAATATCCCTACTTTCTAAAACAAAATAGAAATCATACTGAAATATAACACTATGGAAAACTCTATCACTTACCTGATGTCTTTTACAAATATATAAATCTTCAAATAATAATATTTATAAATGTTTGTGCTGTTCTATGTAAATAAAACTAAACCCTTGAAACAGAGAATTTCATTTGGGTTTTAAGACACACTTTCAGGTCATATGGCCACTTTCCAGCTTTACTGGTGGAGGAAGACCTCAGGTGCCCTGACATTCATTTTTTCAAGAGGGCACTTAAGTAGAACCATCGGCATTCAGTAAACTAGCTGGATAGCTTCCTCACATGAAAGAAGCTAAAGTCCTTAGAACCAACAACTATGTGACATAAGTGGTTTGAAATCCATGACCTAAACTACACAGCCAAAGATCATGCACCTAAAACTTTGGATATAATTTTTAACTTGGGATAATAATTATTCTATGACAACATACCTTCACTGTTTAGTGTTATCAATGTAACATTTGGTCCTAGACTTGCTATACTGTCTACAGAGTTCAGTGAGGCATTGGACTCCATTCCATCTACAAACACAAAGTAAAGCAAAAACAATCAGTGGAAGAAATCATTCCTAAATGATGAAATAAAGTGTTATTAAAGTTATTACAATATTTTTAAAATATATGCCCAATTACCTATACATAATTATAAAAATATGTATATTTTCATAGTATCAGCCATTAGGATGTCTTTATGTTAAGACCAAGCATATGCTTAAAACCTGTTTTGCATCCTAAGCCAATCAGAATGCAAGATTCCAGGTAATCATCAAGTAATGTGTTTCATATGATAGGTAATTATTTTTATATATGAATAATAAATACATACCAGTCCCATCACCACTAGCTTTTCCATTGTGCTGTGGTAGTCCTACAACTATTGCTCTAAAGAAAAAAGAACATTACTGAAACAATAAATAAAAATAAATATTTCACAAACTGTTCCCGTACCAGACCCCAAAAGGCACTTTAACTTTGGGATAAGCAAGTTCCTGATAAAATCATTAACCTAATAGGATTTTACATGCAATTTCTCCTTCATCTACAAGGTTGCCAGTTGTTAAACATTACAAATAGAAACATAAATATATCAATTTCACATCCACTTCATTTTACATTCCATACTGACTATACATGTATAAGCAAGAGCTGTGTGTTAAACAGCATGCTCTACCATTATCAGTTACAATACCTCAAAGGGTATATAATATGAGCAGGGTGGTACGAAATACTTAACCATATTTGTTTTGCAGTCATCCAGGTGAGCAGGATAGCTCTCACTATTAAATAAATAGTCGAGCTAATATCATAAAATAGTTTGAATGATGTAGCCATATATAGTCTGATAACGCTACATAGAAATACTGACAAACCAAGCTCTCTATTGGTTGCATATGCCATTCAGGTGTATACAAGTTAACATTCCTCCTAAATTCAGAAGTTACCTCCCTTTAGCTTAATATTTCAGAAAATTTTTAAAACACTGCTTTTTTTGCTTCAGCCTTTTAAGAAAGATAAACTAATAAGCATGAACAAGACAATTTAAAATGTTATTCACATACCCCTTTTTAATTGCACCCGATTGTTGTTGACCATTGTTGTTTTGTTTTGACATAGACATAAGTTGGTCCACTTTATCTTCTATTTCTCTGGTCCGAGTGTTTAGTGATGACAAATAGTTCTCAATACAGTCCAGTCTCATACAGATCGCTTTGTTGATATTGAACAAAATTTGCTGGAGAAAATGTATGTGTGGTGATTAATTACATAAATACCGATAAATATTAGAGTAATTAAAACAACTGTTCTGTGTAAACATCATAATGTTAAAGCATCATAAAGCTTGCCTATAACTGGTTATTTGAATCACTGTAAATACACTTCCAGAAACTAACCAGTAAATATTCTTGTTTAATAGGAGGAAACATGATTGTTTAAACCCCATAGCTGGCATGCCGACACCTACTTCCTCATAATTATGAAAATGCTTAATTCTGGTACTGATTTGAATGTGAGTTTAGTACAAATGACAATGAAAAAACAGCATGTTATTACACTGAAATATTTCTATATTTAAGTGTTTAAAATTCACCTTAACAGAGGTTCCAGAATTCACATCAAAATCTACATCTACACGGCGATGTTTCAAAGCTGGCTCATCACATGTATCTGCAATATACCACAAAACTGTTTGTGAACCAATTCTCAGAACTTGCTTATGACCAATTCTTAGTAAGGCTAACAAAAATTATATTACAAGTTATAAGTTACAAGTTATAAGTATTAAGGCTATAATTATTCATGTAATTACTTAAAAATAGCTTTTATGAAAGGCTAAACTTTTGCTAAAGACAATACATATATGGTGATCTAAATCAATATTTATCTTAAATTACAACAACAAGTCCTTCCACTAACCATCATGATCAGAGGAAGAATCTAGATGATCCACGGGATGAGTGTCCATGAGACCCGATACAGCAATTTGTACCAGTTGTGGGGTACTGTTAGCCATCACTGTATCAGATGCCATCCTCAATTGCTTGAACCTTTAAACAAATAAAAAAAGAGATACCATCTGACACATGTATACTGGGAAGGTGATCATATCATATCTGTGTAACTGCAAGGTAACATTGTATCAACAGTAATGGTTTTCGCTACACCACGTTTCAGGATATTTTTTTTTAAAATTGCTTATTTTATACTTATTTTTCCAATGTTGCTCTTGTACTTTTTTTTTTAGTAATAAGACATGCCCAGAGGCAGAATGATGAGCATGCTTGTCTTAATTCAAACATGAACCTATAAGCTTCAGATCAATGAGGAAGATAATTATATACATAGGTGAGATGTATGCAACAGATCCTCTATATACCCAAGGCAAAATCTTAATATTGCATCATCTTAGGTGACCTTGACCTCTGATCTGTTGACCTGGTTCATGTGCACATGATGAGCATTTGTGCCTAAAAAACTTGATTCATGTTATTTGAAACTTCCTCCATGCACAAAGAAGTTATGGCATGGACAAGTTTGGATGCATGCAAGCACACACAAACACTGAACAGCCATTTTGACAACTTTGTCAAGCTCAAGTGCAAGCGAGTTTGCAGGGCATTTTTTGTCAAAATTGTGAAGGGGCCACAATATGTCACAAAATTGTGAAAAAAAATGACATATTACTTGGCATTTCGCGACATTTTGAAACCGGAAACGGTTGATTATATTTTCTGACCTGTGTAAAATCTGCTTCAAGTCGGTAGATTAATCCGGTTAACATGCACAAAAAACATTTAACTTGTTTAAAACTATTTCTGTGTTATTGCAATTGGTAAACAATGTATTTCGAAGACAAAGTCCCTATATTTTATGAAATCTCTTTTGAAATTGTGATTTTTTTTCCTGCCGCTTTGTGAAAAAAATGTAATTCTTAATTGTGAAGGGGCCTTATATCCGCCCCTGTTATAGAAGGAAAAAAAGCCCTGGTTTGACAAAAATCATCTGACCATTAAGCATAATACTTCAAAGCATAAGCAATATACAGTGCGGACAACCAAATTTTTATATTTCTATTTGACCTTGGACCTCTTGTGACCGTGACCTTCATTTTGGGCAAGACAACTCAACATTACATAGAGAATATTTGTATGAAGTTATATTAAAATCCATCTATATATATAAAAATTCATGCAAGTGAATGTTTTATTTCATTATTTGACCTTTGATCCCACAGTGTGACCTTGACCACAGACACCCGAATTTTTCGCATGACACTCCGCCTCACTTTGGAGAATATTTGTCCCAAGTTATATTAAAATCCCTCCATGCATTTGGAAGTAAAGCTTTGGACACGGGTTTTGCGCTGACCCTGATGTGTGACCTTGACATTTGAATGGCAGACCTGGGTTTAGTGTGCGACACACCATCCCGTCATGGTGAACATCTGTACCAAAATTATTTTGAAATCCTTAAGGAAAGACCAAGAGCGGCGCCAACAAATAAATTTTAATATTTTTATTTGACCTTTTACCTGTTGTGACCTTGACCTTCATTTTGCGCAAGACAACTCATCTCAACACGGAGAATATTTTTATATTGAAATCCATCCATGTATTTAGAAGTTATACTTGCAAATAAATGTTTTATTTTGTTATTTGACTTGACTCATAAGTGTGACCTTGACCTTTTCCACGGACACCTGAATTTTTCGCATGACACTCCACCTCACTTTGGAGAACATTTGTCTCAATTATATTAAAATCCCTCCATGCATGTGGAAGTTATGCGACACACCACCCCATCATGGTGAACATGTGTATCAATTTATATTGCAGTTCTTCCATGAATGACCAAGATAGAAACCAGACAAATCAGGATGGATGCAAGAATGGGCGCACACACAGACACCAAACTTTATGCCAAAAGTGGCGACTATCCAGCTCACTGAAAGCAGGCTCAACAAAAATTGTGACACATTTTCTTCAAAATATTGCTGCATTAAAAAATTCTGCAAGCATAACAGGAAAAGTAAATGAGCTACAATTGATAGTTTTGTGAATAAAACCATTATAATGCATATCATTAAAAAGTGTGTTTTAATTAAATAATTAGTCCTAATAACAAAATGTCCAGATTATGCCATTATTTATGGCAGATAATCAGTGATAATTTAATTTGTGCAACTACTATATTATGGATTATATGGATGACACAAAATCTATATCTGAATATATCAAAGTTGTATTTTTTTTTTCTTCAAGGAATGGATCTCAGTTTACTGCCCCGTCAAATAGGCAATCGATCCGTCAAATTATGGTCAGACTTCTACCCCATACTCAATAGAAGCGCATCTCATCAGAATGTTTGAGTTGCATTTTCTTCCTCAAAAATCAATAGCTTTTAGTAGTTTGGGTAAAAACCCTAAAATTTATGGGTAAAATGAACGAAACAATTCTTTTGTGGTGACTGACATTCCCTTGGAAAGCCAAGCGACTCATTAAAATTATTTGTTTATGTTTACCGCTGCTGATGTTGAATTATTTTGCGAAATCCCGTTTTCGTCTCGGAGAACGATAATGGCGTCGGAAACGATAACCTACGAGAAAGACTGAAACGCGCATGCGGCTCTTCTTTTGGAAATTGGCACGGGTAATCAAACATTTTGGGAAATTCCTATTTGAAAAACAACTCTGCTTTTTTATTGCCTATAGTTTTCGAAATTTACGTATTTTTTTCTTCTAAAGTTGTATTATATTACATATTTTCAGATATATATTGATATCTTTTAAACATAATTGTAAAGTTAAACGTACGCTGTTCTAGATGTGTTTGATTAATGCATTAAATAAAAACATTTTAATTCTAAGGTCTTAATAGAGGGTTAAACACTACTAAATACAAACAATTATGGGCTCTGAGATCAATTACATTTTCTCGGCCTTTTCATACAACTTTCAACTTTTATTCAGAACTAGGCTTGGTTGGGAATGAGTTTCAAATTCCGGATAAAAATCGTCGAGGTGTTTCGATTGATCTTATATATACTAATTATAATTTCTTCAGCGTTTCAGAGCCAATTTGACACATATAAAACTAAGCAGTAAACTTGCTATATGCGTTCTTTTTATATCTAACACCACAGAACTTAACTGACAAGGATCGGAAACTCCCATTTAGCCATATATAAATGCTTAAATATCTGTTGCCCACCAGATTAAGGTCCGTACTTACACCAGTTTGGAACAATATTGATCAGTATATATTAGGCATCAAAATGCTAGACAAATCGACCAAAACTTCCTAGATCTGATTTCTCGCTCGACTTTAGAAAAAAGGACAGGTGTTTGGCGCTGACCCTTTCTATAACAAAACCAACCATAGATCTGTAATAAAGTCTCTGCAACTAAACTTTCCCTTTGGAACAATCTAAACTGCAGTGTTTTTATGTAGCATATGCCTTTAAATATCACATACAGTAATCTCCGCTTATAACGAACTCATCGGAACATTCAAAATCTGTTCCCTATATCCAGAGTTCCTTGTTAGCATATAGCGAATTAGTTCCTTGTATCAGGAGTTTTTATAGCGAACAGATTTACATATAACGAACTCATTGCTTACTATCGTCCGTCATTTTGAAGAGTATTTGATAGAAAAATTTCTACTGCGTTACTAACGCAGTAAGGGCTGTTTTTGCATGTTGACAACTTTTTGATAATTTTAATGAATTGTTAGTGCCGATTGCAATATGTAAATTACTTTATTTGTTCAACTCACATTATTTTACTTTTAAATAAATTTCCAAAGTTTTTATGAAAATAAGTATGAATCTGGAGGCGTGCTGCTTTAAGGGTGATTTTTACTAATGATAGATATAGATTTCTTTTCATTTCAATCAAGCGTACTTTGTAGTTTTCAATGGATTGAGCTTGCAAGCATGCATAATTATGTTGAAAACCGATTATAAATGACATTATTATTTTACTCGAACAACGGGGGCCTCCGTGGCCGAGTGGTTAAAGTCGTTGACTTGAGATCACAGGTCCCTCACCACTGTAGGTTCGATCCTCACTCGGGTCGAAATCTTTCATGTGAGGAAGCCATCCAGCTGGCTTACGGAAGGTCGGTGGTTCTACCAAGGTGCCCGCTCGTGCCTGAAATAATGTCCGGAGGGGCACCTGGGGTCTTCCTCCACCAATAAAGCTGGAAAAAATCGACGAAAAATCTCGGCGGGACGCTCGAGGATGACCCGACTTGAGTGTACGGTCGCCCATATGGGCTTTCCGGCGGCGACCTTAAATAAACGCATCAAAAAAAAAAAAAAAAAAAAAACTCGAACAAAATTATTAAAGAAAAGATATAATAGAATAGAAGGAAAAAACGTTTTATCTTGGTGACAATAAATCATGCTAAAAATATCCTAAATAAAAAATTATTACGTAATGCTATACAAATTAATTTTAGTACATACAGCAATATACGGTTCGTTCGGTAGAGATTTAAATCCCTGCCAATGAAAATGAAAGTTGACAATGCGGGATTTATTTACAGATAGCCGATATTTTGGAGTTTGTTATAAAAGTGTAATTTTCTGTACTTTTAATTAAATTGGGACTAAGAAATGAGTTCTTTATAAGCGATTATTCCTTATAACCGTGTTTGCTATAACCGTATATTTTTATATTAAAGAAAGCAGGGCAAATTCGGGCTAAAATAAATTGTTCCTTATAACCGGAAGTTCGTTATAACCGTGTTCGCTATGAGTGAAGTTTACTGTACATGGCTTTTTCTTTTTTGAGACATATCATCGTATATGATTGTAGTACAAGATATAATATTCATGATATAAATTTAGTATAGCTATGCAACTAGCCGCTCAATTTCACCACTCATCAAAATGTGAACTCCATAACTCTAACATATTTTCATAAAATATAAAAATCTTGGTACCAAATGTTAGGAAATTGATTACTCTTTGAGGAAATAAAGTTTATATTACGATGATTTCAAATAATAAGTAGACACATATGTCACGTCATCTCGAAGTCCCCGCAAGTGAAGAACAGCAGTGATGTGACCACTGATTTTTTAGGAATTACCCGACTTAATGGCAGTTTAATAGGAAATTAATGAATAATTGTTTTGTATTGCATTTTAAAAGATGTTAAAAATTTATATTTCCCTTGTGGTGTACGTGTCCTACTCAGTTCATATGAAAATAAATACCTACGAAATTTAACCAGGAAGTAGAACATTATTCTCATTGGTTGAAATAATTATAATCAGATCGTGCCATGTAAACATACTGATTGTTGCAGTAGTTTCAACTTTCATTACATGTGAAGTGTACTGGGCGTGTATTTAATTGCATATGTGTGACATAACTGTTTATGTTAACTTAGTAAAATACCGTGAAATAATATGTACACTTATATGTTTGCGTGCTTGCTTGTATTCCTCATAAGTATAGAAACATCGTCTGCACTGAAGACCGAACATGTTCTTGATTTGCAGAAAACCCGTGTATGGGGTCCAGGACTAGAATCGGATTTTTTCCTTCCAGTTCGTTACTTTTTTATTCAGGCAGTTTCTGAAAATGGAGATAAGTAAGCCTTATTGTTTTATTTCGTTGTTATTTACTTTGGTATAAGATAAATTTAAACCTTGACTGTATCATTTCTTAGTGGAAGCTAGATTCTGACCTAAACAAAATTATCTGAATTAAGCTTTGTATGTCAAAACATTTTGGCTTAATTTCAATGTTGCATATATGTGATCCTCCTACTGTAAATGTTTTGCGTCAATACATGTAGGTAAACTTGTCCCTTGGTAAACTTGCCCGTTGTCAACTGGACACCCAACTCCAATTCTTTTTATTTCAAATAATTGATACATGTACATTATCAGAAAAGTTTCATAATTTTGACCTATAATTATTGCATGGTAATTTGCTGCAATACTTAAATCCAAAACCTGTACTATAAAGATATTCTTGAAAGTAATTTACCTATTTATTTTTTTCTTCTGTTTTGCCTGCTATTTAATTACAAGAAACTCAAGTCTCTTGATTAATCATAGTTACATTATCACACCTTTTTGTATTTAGCCACTGTGTGGTACAACATTGTTTCATTTCAACCATAAAATAGCAGTGCATAATATTGATGTACATGATTGGTGATTATACTGTACTGATGCCTTCAAATTAAAAAAAAATGATACAGTACTCAGAAATTTTTTTAGAATTTGTCAAAGAAATCTTCTCTGTATTTTATAATGTAGTAACACAGTCTTGTGTCATTCTATTGTTGTTATTTTTTAATAAAAAAAGAGGCCTATTTGTACTTGATTGCATGCTTGAAGTCTTCCCAGTTTTCATGTCATTGAAAATTTGTAAAACTTATAAGATCAAATCAATTTACACACTTTAATTTATTAATTATTCAATTTAATCAATTTCAATTCAATAATACTTCTAAAGCAGGGGCAGTTTAGGGGTTGCTCCCTCATAATAAATCTTTAAAATCAAGCAGTTTTCCCATATAATTTATTAAATAAACATATAGTTTTTTCTTCCTTTTTTTCTGTATTTTTTCCCCCAAATTAAAGGGAAAGGGAATGGCCCCTGTCCCTACCTATGAAAAAAGCCCTGAAAACAGCCATAATCTATTTCAGTTCAATTTGAATATAAATCATTTGCTGACATAGAAAACCATTTTATCTTGCCTGATATATACATGAAGTAGTGACAAGTTGACCAAAAAAGTGACAATTGTAATTTGTTGACTGCAGGATGAGTTGACCTGACATCCTGTAATTTCTCTTTAAAGGGCCACCTCAGCTAAGAAGAAACAAAACAGAAGCACTTTTAAACATCTTCTTGCATGAGCAAATTGATAGGATGATAATCAAACTTGGTCTAAAGCCTTGTTTGAATGCACTTTATGAAGCTTTCCCTGAAACATAGTCAGCCCTTTTAGGGTCTCTTAAGCTAAGAGAAAAAACAATAAATCATCATAATAACTTTACAGCATCTATAGATGTTTGTCTGATTAAAAAATCTGGTTGATTTCTTTTATAGGAAAAAAAAGGAGGAAGTATCTTTAAGACAATATTCAAAATGATCATTAGAAATTTAGGTTTTGAAGTCTTTATCAAGCTTGCTACAAGGAATTTAGGTTGTCTGTTTTTAGGGGGTTACTATAGCTAAAAATAAAAGCCTTTTAACATATTCACCTTAATGAGTTATAGATGGATAGTCATCAAATTGTTCACTACTTTATAAACTTTTTTCCAACACACTCTTGTACCGGTGAACAATTCACAGCCATTCTTGCCCTCTCTTTGTGATATTCATGTACTTTGCTAACAAATCTATTTCTCAAGACTTTATTAAACATCTGTTTTAAGTTAATAAATGGAAAAAAAAAATGAATTCATAGATCTGTTGTTTCTATTTATGTAAGGTACAGGACATGTTTCTGTTTGTTTTTATTAAGGCACAATTCTTTCTTTGTTTTGTAAATTCTCAAAACGGTTTAGATTAACAAATAATTCTATGTATTGAAAATATCATAGTTCATTGCGTAAAAAAGAAAGTTAATTAAGGCCATTCTGACAATTTTTTGTATAATTTATTGAAACAACCAAAATTTACTTAAAATATTTTCATGTCAACAGTACTCCTTTGTACTACAACAAAAACAACTCCTTTTCAACAATTTCATGTCTACTTGTCAAAATTTGAATTAATGTCAGACAGTGTTACTCCATTTTGAGCAGATATGTTTTAGTATGTAAATAGATTTTTTGCTCAAAAATAAAGCAAATGAACACTAAATGCATTTACTTTCATTCTGATGCTATTTTCCTCCTAAAAAGTACATGTTTCATATTTTTATCCTATGTTTAATCCCTGTCCCCACCCCCACCATAAAAAGAAATGCATTTTTCTCTTGCCAATATCTGCTGAATGCAGGAGACTCTATTAAAGATAGGTTTTTAACTATTTAAAATTGGTCATATATCACAAAATTAATGTTGTATAATTTCTCCCAATATAAACTGAATTGCTGAAAAAGTCCTTGAATATTTTTAAGTTTAACTTTGAATAATTGTTCTCTACAATGATTAATATAAAAAAGTTGGGGTGGGGGAGAATAAATTTAGACTTAAAAAATAACTTAATCAAGCCAATAATATTGATCCATAGGCAATTCTTGTGTGACTCCTAAATAGATAGTACATAAAAATTTTCACTCAAGTACAACCTAGTAACAGGGATAAACCATGTAATAAAGAAGGACAATAAAGATAAAATATACCTATAGTCATTCACTTTCTCTTAGTTTCCTGGGCTTAACATTTTGAGAACTCAAATCAGTTTTTTTTCTCAAATAGAGGATTGACCCAAAAAATGTATGGTTTTTTGCACAAGGGGAAGAAAAATCTAAATGTAAATTGAATTGTAAGGAAAAACTAAGTTAAAGAATTTTTTATTGGGTGGGTGTTTTAACATAAAATTTATGTAATGGACTGTGCAAATATATGAGCCAGTGTACAATACTCTGTATTCTTGTCTGACAACCTTAATTGATTTGTAAAAGGTAAACAGCTGGGTCCTACTATAAAAGAAGGGTTTACCCCTCAGATATTATTTTGAACTGTTAAATCAGATGATTAATATATTGCAGTTTCCCATCCGATTTTTTGAAAAAAAAAGGCTTGAATCTTGTATTAATATTATTTGAAGTACAATGAAGTGATCTTTGAAAAATCAGAGAAGAATTGGTGTTAAAATCAGATCAAGAAAAAAAAACATCAGATTTTTCTCTATATTTAGGTCATATTTGTAAAATTGTCCACATGATTGTGTGTATCAACATCATGTTTAAACACATTTTTTAAGTATTGCAGATTTTACATAAACAAATTCATGCAATTAATTAAATTAATTGATCAAAACACTTGTTTGATCACCTATAACTTAAGTGACATACTATATAATAAATATATGCAGTTAAAACGGTTGTATACATGTATATAAATCAGGAAGTGTATAACCAGTCAAGTAAAAGGACAAAACAGAAATATTAATGTACAAAAACAATGCTTCAGGACATGTACTGTTTTAAAAGGCTTGTTGAAGCTGATTGTAATTAATGGACTGAAGAAAAAAAAACACACAAAAAAAAGTTTTTAGACAAGTGACAATACATTATTTACTGGGCTTTCATAAATATTTAAGAATCAGTAAATTTTTGTGTATTTTACCCTTCTCCCAGCTGAATTTGTCCTGCTTTTAAAAATAGATCTGTCCATTGTCAGTTTAAGGGGATAGAATTTGGAAAGACTGTACAGAGATATGCAGGCTGGCTGCCCTGATTCTATATTAAAAAACATTGAAATTATAAACAGTCTGACAGTGCTTTTTAGAAAACATTTCTATTATCAAAGCAAATAAAGGTAATGAGACTTATATATAAACTAAATATGTTTTACTTTAAAGACAGCAGCTGTTCAATTATTTCTTATCACATGGATATTTTATATCACAAATGCAAATTATATGTTGATTTTTTTGTGTGTTTGTGCGTTATAATTATGTTTGGTCTACGTGTACATGTTTATATGATTGAAATAACTTAATATGGGCTGAAACAATGTAACATTTCCAGATAAAAGTTTACGTATTAATGATTTAAGTACTCATGCAGTCAGTTAAACATGCTATTTTTCAGCATTTGATAAACACTGAAAATGTTTGGCTACTAAAATACATAAAATTATTTTTTGGAATGAAAGTGATCCTAATTCACAAAACTGTTAAAATATTTCCAATTTAATACCTTTCCTGAACATTGTGGAGGATTTTTCCAAACAGCTCAACTATTCTTGGCAGATATGAATTTTTATGAAAAGGACAATAATATTATCATGTTTATTGTCATCCAAATAAAAAGTGAATGTTTTAAAAGGTTTTGTTAAATATGCCATAACAATGTCTATTCCTTTTGGTTACTGTGCTAAATTTTCTCAATTTCAAAGACATAAATTTAATTAAAAAGTAAAAAATCTCTGAATGAGCCAGAAAATTCTGAAATTCTTTTTTCTACGTAGTATCAACAGTCTTTGTTTAAAAAAAACAAAAATGTTTTGTTCTGTATCTGCTAACACTTTCATTATTATATAAATCTTTAAGCAGTCAAAACAAAATACTTTATTATTTACAATAATATTGTTGTATACATATAAATACATCTTGAAGACCCATTTAACAGGTGAACCAGGTAGATATTTTTCCTTAATTATCATAATACTAGTTTTGTTAATAAATAATTGCAAATGTAAATCGGAAAAGGCAACGCTTCATTCTTTTTTCCGCGCTATAAATACATGTTACACAATGCATTTATGATATATTTCAGCATAACAGAATCCATAGGGGAGAAACCGTTTGAAGTATCACTTAGCTCAGCTGGTCAGAATAGAGTGCGAGTATATTTACAGGTACTCGACAAACAAGATGGAATGTACATCGTCAGATTCCGTATTTTCAGCACTCTTGAAAACGTGAAAATCAGTGTCACATTCAATGGAAAAGATGTTGCACAATCACCGTATGAACTACCTGGTAAAGTATATGTTTTAAGTTTTTACACTAGTTGATATAGTATTACATGTGTTTATAAAAAGAGTGTAAAGTTCTTAAATATGATAATTTTGGTATAAGATATGAAAGGAGTCAAATGTCACATAATTTAATATGATATGAACCATTATATTGCTGAATTTGTGTATAATTGACCTTGTTTTGAGCTTAGGACTTTGAGCTAAGGGAATTGTTATATTGTTATTGTTTAAATGCGGAAATTAGTGGATTTTTGACTGTATCAAAATAAAAGCTTTTAATAAAAGGTTTTACTTACTAAATTGGAGAGGCTTTAGCCCCTTGATTTTTGGGAAGAATTAATATTGCTAATTTGGGGAGTAAAAAAAGCTAGTGTTAAGTTTAGATATTTGAGGAAAACTGAATGATTTTAAAGACATTTTCTACTGGAAAAGGGCTTTTTATAAGCCTTTGTTAAAGAAGGTCAAAAATCAGTGCCAGTAGGGCTTAAACACATGATCAACTAGGCTGAAAATAAAATATTGTTTGTTTCCCCTCCCACTACCTACCCACAAAAATCACTGCTTCCCAAACAGTTTATATCTGTCTGACATGTAAATATACTGTTAAGTTGTGAAACTTCGGTTCTATATAAACTCTGAACTCGTCAAAACATACATGTAACACAATTTTTGAAATCCATATAAATAAAAAAAAAAAATGTTCAATAAAAATGTTATGGAAAACAAAAAAATATTTCCCTTACCTACCTACCTATTAAACTGCCTGCAAATACTTACTCTTCCCAAACTGGCATGGAGGGGAAACAAAGATAAGTTTAAAGGCTAGCACTTGTGTAACCTTCTGTAGGTTTAATAATCATTGAAAATATATGAACAGTTAACAGCAATTTGTTGGGATTGTAACCTGTAATATTTCATACATTTCAAGTTCATGTTGTGTATTCTAAAGCAGATGTTTTCTAATAACATATCCTGTCAATTCATTAGACCTAAAAAAAATTGTTACATTATTACTTTGTAACATCCTTCAAGATTTTATATTTGATATATTAAATATTTTGCCCTGAAAGAGATTTCACTGAGTTTTATTGGGTTTTTTTTACATGAATCATTTAGATTTGTAATTCGTTCGATGTAGATATATACCAATAACTTGTGTGCAAAATTTCATATCATCTGCTCACTCCATATTTCCAGAGTAGTTATGTTTGTTGTGCAACGAAAAGCATAAGCATTTAATAAACACTTCTAACTTGAAATGGGCTGAGAATCGCACTGTTTGTTCATTTTCAATTTTAATTTTCAGTACATATATAAAAATTATTTCTTTATTATCTTTTTCATATTTTTTCCAATTTAAGTGCCCCAGTTGTTATATAAAATTTTCAAATTTCATGTCTTTAGGTTGTTGGACTTCAGTGGAGCTTCTTTAATTTTCAGTTTTGTTAGATAATACAAATTTATTTTTTGTTTGATTGTGTAGGAAGCTATAAGACCTTATTGAAATGCTCTCAAATCCGTTCCTGGAACTAACCAGTTCTTAGCAATTAGTGAAATTTCTTGCTGAAGGGAACAACAGCTTGCCCCTGACTCCAGGTTTGTGGCCATTTGAGTTTGCATTTTACCCTGGTAGATAATACCTGTACATGTAGAAAAGTTGTAAGTTAAAAAGACTTTATGCATAACTAGCTTATCAAACAAATAAACAAAGGTAATCTGAAACAATTTCATTCAAGTGCCTCACTTATCCTTAGATAAATAATATAGAAGATAGTTAATTTTATACAAAGATTTGATTTTGTGCAACTCTATTTATGTTATTGCAGCAATTTATAAAATAAAACTTAAAGTAAAATTAAATTAAAGTTATGTATCAGTAATTCACTGTACACTCAAATCTTCATAAAAACACTTGTTTGGGAAGTTAACTAATTATATCTTTATTTTTAATACCTTAAAAAAATGGTAGTGAATACCCAAACTAGTAGGGTTTAAATAAAATTTTAAACTTGTTCCGACGTTGTCGTGTGTTCCTCTCATACTATTTATTGTTGTTAAGTATATTTTAGATTAATAATTTATGAAATGGACTTGCTATGTTGTGAATATGGAATAACAGTCCATATTGTACTTAAAGAGAATTAGTATCAAAATACTTAATTTGTGTAATCAACAGAATAGCGTCCATAGGGTCAGACTGCACAAATGCTCTGGCTAGCCTGACTATACTGGTAAAGCACAGCCCTGTAATTATCTTGGTTACCTCTCACCTTGTTAAACATCTTAAATAGACTCGAGAATCTTTCAATCTGGACAAAACCATTCATCATTCTAAGGGAAATTTCCAATATAAGTACTGACTGAATTCAATAGCACACCATGATAAGACTAATAATGAAAGAAAATACCTGGATCAGGCTGCATCTCAGTGCTGTCTGACCTTACTCTCTCTCTCTCTATATATATATACCGGTATACATGTATATATTTTGAGATATATTTTTAAATTCCAAAGCATGACAAGCGTATATGGTAAGTTCATTTAGGTAATACTACCACTGATTACAAGTAGTTTAAATGGCAGCATGGCCGAGTGGTTATTGCATCAACTAGTAAACTAAGAATTGCTGACCACATGGGTTCAAACCCTGTCAGGGGCAAGTCGTTGTTTCATTGAGCAAGAAACTTTACATTCATTGCTTAGTACTGTTTGGTTCCATCCCAGGAACATATTCGAGAGTGTTTCAATAAGCTTATACTCATACCTTTCCAACACAATCAGACTAAAATAAATTTGCATAAACAAAACGAAGTAGTTTAAATCAGTATATATTTCTGTATTTTAGGATTTATATACCCAGAAACGTGTTATTGTCCTCAGCCAGATATTCAGCAATGGTACGGTAGTATGAAATGTCCCGCGTCCTACAAACAGATCAAGAATGACCTTTCTCTGTTTAAAGATGTTGACCTTGAGAAGACGGCCGCTGAAACTATACAACGATTTAATATATCAACAGCACATAGTCTTTGTTATTACAAGATAATAGATAATAAGGTAATCATTTTTTTTTTAGATTTTTATGTAATGAAAATATTCTGAGTGTAAGGTATAGAATAACAATCTTTATAAACATTCAGTTTCTATTGTCAATTGAAAAAAAAAAAAAGATTCTGTATTTATTTGACAAAGTTTTTATTTCCGCGTGTTCTGTTTAGCGTATAGTTAAATGGACGTTGCATCATTTGTCATTTATTTTAAAAACATCAATTTTTTCTGAAGAAGACTAAACATCAAAAGCTAAAGAAAAGCGTTTGTTTTCATTGAACTGATTATATATTGTCAATTGATACACCCTTCTAAACTGCTATTGTTTGATTAATATTTTTTTTTTGTTAAATCATGTCCAAAATTAATTACTTATTGCACATTATTAGTGCCCATATTTGACTTTATATAGTACATGGTTCCCAGCATGATCATTTTAACAGGTTTTTAGTGTATTATTATTCCTCATGTTTTTTGGTACATGAGTGAAATCATTGTTAAATCTAAAGTGACTGTAAATACTATACTTTTTGTTAAAAAACTTATTTCAAAAATGACCATTAGTATATGGAAACAAAGTAAATGTCTTATTTTTAAAATTTTGTAAGTATATTATGGCCATTTATATCTTTACACCCTCTAATGCTCTATGTTTTTTGGGTTGTTTTCTTTTTCAGATATATCGTAAAACATATGGTCAACATGTTGGTTTTAAGATGTTTAGTGATGCCATCCTGTTGTCTCTAACAAAGAAGGTTAGTATGATATCTGTCTCTATATAAATCCAATGTCTACTTATCTACTTATTCATCTGCCATACACTGCCTCCATGGTCTAAGGGTTAGAGTCGATGACTTCTAATCCAGTTACCTCTCTGGCATTGGTTTGATCCCCGGGAGATGCTTTGGTAGTTTAGCAAGGAGGAAGGTAGTCTAGTACTGGTGTAACTCTCAAGGAACGATGGCTAGGAAACTACCTGCCTATATGACTGAAATACTGTTGGGAAAAGGCGTAAAATGAAACAAACAAACAAATCATCTGCCATACTGATAAGCAGTAATTCTTTATAGACTGTGTGTAACATTTTCCTTGCAATATTACAGTGAGAAGCACCTGACATTTTTTTTCTGTTTTAAAGTTGGAGAATCTCCTTATCACTTTAATAGTGTGTTTGTTACTTGCAGAAAAAGGAAAACAGTTCTTTGAAGTTTACTTGCAGACTTTAATTGATTGGTAATAACTGGTTTAGTGTAAATCTTTTATTAAGGAAATCTGGTCAAGTGGACTGACTGTCACATATGACCAAAATTATGTCAAAATCAGCTTATTAACCAGACAAAGAAATTGTAAAACTTCATACATTACTAGGTTAAACTGCCAGATCTTGAATTTTTCGTAAATCTCGGAGATTGGCCTCTTGAGAAGAGGAAGCGGACTGACAACCCATTACCAATATTCTCATGGTGTGGATCAGATGAATCTCAAGATATTGTCATGCCAACTTATGATCTTACTGAGGCAACCTTAGAAATGTTAGGAAGGTAATTTATCTGTTTATTATTCTTGCGAAATACCTGCGCATGTACATGTAGGTGTACATTGACAGGAAAGAAAACTGCTTTAATGGATAAAATTGTTTGATTTTTTAATATGCATGACTGCAATGAAGATCCAGGTAATTTCACTGTCAGATGACATCACACTCAAGTGTTGAATTTTTTTTTTTTTAAACCTGTTTCTTTATGAGAAAAAAATCAAATATAGCCAAAACAGAAGGATTCATTTATGCAAGAAGAGCACTAACTATTTAAAATATCAGTATCAAAATATCTTTTCCATAGAATTTGTTTTTACATATCTTAAAAATCAGTATTAAAATATCTATTTATGAAAAATGTATTGACTGTATTGCAGGCAATCTTTAGATGTATTCAGTGTAATGGGTAAAAGTCCAACCCGATGGGTGAACAAGACTGAAATTGGATTCTGGCGCGGGCGTGACAGTCGGCAGGAACGGTTAGACCTGGTGGTGATGTCAAGAAAAAATCCTGATTTACTTCATGCCAAAATGACGAGAATGTTCTTTTTTAAACACGATGAAGAGAAATATGGCGAGCTTGTGAACAATATTCCTTTCTTTGATTTCTTTAAGGTTTGTCAAAAATTTTAATGATTCTTAGTTTTCAAATATTCATTTATGGAAAAAATGGCCTCTTTTTGGCTTACCTTATCATAAAGTGTGCTGAGGTGAGCTTTTGTGATACGCTATCTGTTGCGTGTGGTCCTTTTTATCCTGTATTTATTTAAACAATATCTTCTCCTTAACTTTAAGATAGATTTTTACCAAATTTTCACAGGAGTAATTCTAAAGCGGTTCTCTATATTTGATTTTTACCGAATTTTCACAGGAGTAATTCTAAAGTGGTCCTCTACAAAATATATGTAAATGGTTCCAGTCTTTTGCGTGCACAAGGTCACAGTTAGGGCTGAAATTGATGGGAAATTCTGTATCAATATATCGAGAGACAAATATTGACGCTATCACGATATATCAACTTTGACAGTTAAGATACAATGAAAAACATTTAAATATGTGTAATAAATTGGGATCATTGTGTTATGCATGCCTGTATTAGACATTAAAAATAATATAAACTAACAGAAAATTTGTTTTTTTCTGTTATTTTTGTCACTGACATTTCAAAACGAAGATTAAAGGAAAACTGGAAAAAAGCGACTTGTCTTATTAGGCAAAATTGAGAGGTATAATTCACCAACAGAAATAAATAAATATTAGCTTGTAACGATATTTGAAAGTGTGTATCAATATTGTATCGATATTGATGAATATCGATGATATATTGATATTGCGATATTCAATGACAGCCCTAGTCACAGTAACCTGAAATTGATTTTAAAATGAAATCATATAAAATCTTCTGCTCAGAATTTACAATGTCTAAAGCTTAGATATTTATTCTGAAGTACCAACTTGTGGTCCTTTACAAAACTTGTTTCAATCATCTCCCTTTGGTTAATAATTGCTCTACCTTTGGGTCACCTTTGTTTCATTGACTTGTTTAGGAAACATATTTTATAAAAATCTCTACTCAGAAACTATGATGCCAAGAGCTTAGATATTTGGTATATTGCAGTAGAAATAAGAAGTAAATGTAAATCGAACTTGCTAATGTTTAATTTTCAGTATGTATGTAAAATATAATATTAAGTCAGTGGTAGAAAGAACAATCCTAAGTTTAAATACTTTACAAATATGAATAACAAGCAGATGGATGATTTGTAAATGTTGTTTAATTTGCCATATAAATAACAGTTTATACATTTAAATGGAACATTCCTAAATGTTGTTTAATTTTTCAGTATAAATATCAAGTTAACATTCCAAAGGAAAATTCCAAAGTTTAACTACTTTTCTAATATAAATAAATAGTAAATGTACATTTAACATTCCTAATTGTTGATCTATTTTCAGTATAAATATCAAGTTAATATAGACGGGACAGTAGCTGCTTACAGATTGCCTTACTTACTGGCAGGAGATTCCGTAGTGCTTAAACAAGATTCGTTCTACTACGAACATTTCTACAAAGATCTTAAACCTTACGTGCACTACATACCATTCAAGAGAGATCTCAGCGATCTACTGGAGAAAATAAAATGGGCAAAGGAAAATGATGAGAAGGTAAATTTGATGCAATCCTTATGTAATGATTAAGTGTTTACCTGCTGAATTTGTAATGGATTAACACTTACTTGAATTTGAAATGGTACGTTTGAAAATAAAGTGATTTCAGTATCAAAATATACAAAAGATGAGCTACCAACATTATAGAGCCTGGTCTAACTGCATAGATGAAAAATGCTATGTGATACATAGGCTTTCAACTTGTTTACCTACCTTTCAATATCATTGAATTTTCTTAAGAGTAACTCTCTGAACTACAGTGTTGTTAAAAAATGTAACTGTCACCACCCTGCTGTCTGACCATATTTTATACTGTCACCTGCTGAACTTAAATACTTTGATATTGGAATCCCTGAATCTGATCATGGACAGTTCCAAACTCATGCAGAATATGATTATTTCGCAAATTTTAGTACATTAAGGGGAGATGAAAGATCTTGAATTCCAGAACCTATGAAGGTTCTAGACACAACACTTGTTAGATACATGAATGTGTGTGTATTTGAGTTTATTTATACTCACCATTGGTTGCCCATATGGCCGAGTCCTCTAGAAGAGTATAAGTCATTTAAGATTTATGGAGGATATTGCAAGATACAGAAAGATGCCCCAATTCCAGAGGCTTCTCCTTTTTTTAGCATGCCAAGTGCTTAAGCAGTGGTACATGGAACTTTGATCTGAAAAACTGATTAGTAATTTTAGTTGGCCAGCCGGCAATTGAATCCACAATGTCGAGATTACAAGTATTGCGCTCTTACCGATTGAGCTATGCAAGCTGGGTGGTACATGAATTCTGCTTTATAAAACTTTAATCAAAATTGTTTCTTGAATATTCTCTCAATAACCTTAAAAAAATATCTGTTTACATTATCCATTTATATCGTTATGTTTTAATTTTAACTTTTTCAGGTACATGAAATTGCAAGGAATGCACAAAACTATGTTTTGGAAAACCTTTTACCCAAAGATATATTCTGCTATCATGTGAAATTATTTGAGGTATGTAATGATCATATTCTAATTTGTTGACTTATTTGATGTATGTTGATCCTTGGTATCTATGTGGTCATGGTCACTTATTTTGTATCCTTGCCTCTCTTTGCTCGTGGTTCAAAGACCTTTGAGTTTTGATTCTTACATGTTAGGAGGCCATCCAGCTAGTTTACAGACATTAGTTGTACTACTTGGGTACTCACTTGGATCTTCTGCTGTTACACATATTGCTTGAGGTATATTATTGTAGCACATGTACCTTACAAGTGAAAGATTATACATTAACAAAACAAAATACATATAAGAGTTATTATGTTTGGAATTTTCAGTTCTTTTGTTAATTTACTGTGAGGGAAAACATTCAGTAAAGCTGAATTGAGTGTTTCTCTTTGAAAATATTTTAAATTATTTAAGTTTTCAAAGAGGAAATTTTAATTGTCATATAATTGACAGGAGTGCTCTCTATAGTTGAATAGGAATAATTTTCGAAAAGCAATATTTAGTTATTTGCATTAAAAACTGGAATGATCATTACATAACGCAGTTGTGCCCTCACCACAGATTACTAAGGCATAAAGCTTATAAGTTTGAAACATAAACTAAACTAGATTGTCTTTGTTCATTATTTAATCTGTTGACATACATCATTATAAACAACTTCGACTCTGGTCAGGGTTGTAGAGAGTAGCTGTCTGGGTTTACTCTTTGTCACATTAGAGTAGCTAGCATAAATTTAGAGGGTTACATCAGAGTAGTCTACCTTAAACTTTGTGCATCTTGACCATTACCCTGTTGGCAATGTCTGAATCTACACATGTGGCCAGTGCAGGCCAAGATAAGCCGACACATTGGTGCTGTCTGATTATGGTCTGTGTTGCTCGTTGTTCAGTTAGTTCTAATTTTGGAATTGTGCCAATTAAAGATTTTGTACAATTTGAATAATGGACAGGTTCATTAAAGATATTTTGCACGGTAAGAGTCAAATTGAAGGTATAAATGTCACTACTTTCATATTTTACACAATATTAAATCCATGGTTATTGTTTCTTTGTTTCAGACATATTCCAAAAGATTCAAATCTCCGCCAACCAAACCTGATGATTCATGGGAGTTAGTGGAACAGCCAAAAGATGATAGTAACTGTAACTGTCAATTGAAGGAACAGCCTTCTAAGAATAAATCCAAAACTAAGTCAAAGAAAGATGAACTTTGATGAAAATAGTAATATAGAACTATGCATTTAGTATATCAAAGTAGCTATGCAATGTTGTAAAGTCATGGTGCATATTTTGTTACAGTATTTTTTATACAAATATATTGAATTATACATATACATTACATTGCAAAAAGCCTTAAAGGTCTATAGAAATTTTTATTTTATCTGAGCACAAGAAATCAAGCTTTTAAAGATCCTGTATGTTTTTGTGATTGATATTGTGACTGTGTGTATACCACACTTGCAAAAAATTATATATGTATATAATTATGCAAATAAAACAATTCTCAAACATCCAAGAATATGTAAAATGTGTATTGCAAATATTTGTGCACATTATATTTAATCAATAAATTATATGCATTCATTTATTATTGGAAAATTTGACTTAGAATTTATAGAAAATAAATTTCTAATTACCTCCCTTTATTTACATGAATTGTTAAATTCAGTAATATTTTTATAAATAATGCTTATTGGAACTTACAATATTGACAAATCTTAATTTGAGCATTATATTTATGAAATGAAACCATGAAAAAAATGTGTTACAGGATCTTTAAAGATTTCTGAGGTCTATTGTGCGATGATCATCATTATCCAAAAATTCTTTTGAGAACAACATGGCAACTCTTCATTTGGTAGTTTTTGACCAAACTTTACAGAAATGAAACTATAATAATGATTTATATGGTTATGATCTGGCCATCCTTAAAAAAATGTTCGTTTGCAGTAACGCGACCGACTCACAAAATTTGTCCCTTCTCAAAATTTTTTTTCATGGTCTGAATAAAAATAATTTTTTTTGAATCAGAAAATTATGCCTTGTGCTTTGTTTTTGTTCTTTTAAAGGTTAATGGAAGAAATAAAATGTAGGTCTTATTAAATTAGAATTCAGTTATCAATTTATTAATTGTTACCAGATTATCAAAGCATATATTGTCCAGCATTTTGAAATTCCATGTTTATTTGGGAGTACGGTTCAATAAAAAAAAAAAAAATCGACCTACCTACCCACCTTGAAAATTCTGGGTCGGGTTACTGCAAACAAACATTTTTTTAAGGATGGCCTCTGATAAATAATTATATCACGGAAGTTGATGATAAATGTGAAAGCAATAGTTTTGAAAAATTATGCTCCTTTTAACTTTAAATATTTATAAAAATTGGTTATTTATAGAAGGGTGCCAACATCTAACGCAGTGTCCTTTGTTTCTGTTGAACTTTATTGAACGTTTTTGTTTCTTGTCAATAATTTCAAAACTTATTAATGTACAAGATTGAAACTTCATATGTGGATACACCTTGTTGAGTTCTGTCTGTGGTTAAAAGCAAAGGTCGTTGTGACTTGTAATAGGTCCACATTCATAGAAACTACCAAAGCTATTGAGTTCAAACTTGAAACACTTGTTCATTATCAACATATGATGCCAGGTCACAAGGACATAATAATAAAATTATTATCCAGAAATTATATTTTGCAAAGTAATGCACCTTTTTTCAAATTTATTGACCTTTTTATGCCCTGGTTTACTTTTTTGTTTAGATTAATTTCAGTATTTTTTTTAACTGCTTAACTTTTATGTTAAGGTTAATTTCTCAAAAAAAAAATATCAAAGATATTCATTTGAACTTGGAATACTTGTTCATTGTAAAAATTGGAATGCATTTCTTAACAGCAGATAAAATTCAAGGTAATATTTGTTTAATTATTTTCCTTATTTTTTTCAAAATCCATCACAAAGATGCCTTTTTCTACTTCTGCACTATCAATGACAGATAATTCTTTTCAGCAGTTTTTCAGATTTGTGCCTCTGCTTTTATCATATCATATATTGAGAAAAGTGTAGCACACTGCTCCTTAGACAGCTTTTGTTGTTCTTTTGATCATTATATCTTTAACTTCCCTACAAGGTAAAGTAAACAATATATAGAGATTATTAAATTTTCAAGTTAATATATGCTTTGTTTGATTTTGTGCCAAAAAGGTGAAAATATTGTTATGCTTCTTTTGGTCTTTTTCTCATTTTCTACAAAGATGAACATTTTATATATGTATCTGTACACTTCTGTGGATTAGAAAAGTATATTTAATTAAATTAAATTAAGTCTTAAATAATTTTAATGAATTTCAGTATATTCTCAATAATTTCACATCTTTACATACAGTATGTTAGATAATCCCAATAAATATGTATAGTTTATTGGACAGGGAAGATTTACACCAGGTGCATTGCATTATTAGTGTTAGATTAAAAATCCCACTTAAAAATGTGGAGAGAATACTGTGATGGGCTGGTCCATACATTTGTGTGACAGTCTGTACATATGCATGACAGTGATGTCCTGTTGTCCTTGTTCTATCATATTCTTGAGAAGGAATAAGCTATGAATTTTGTCAATTGTTGTTAGATCTATTGTTAATCAAATTAAAGGTCAATGAAAGGATCTTTCAATTTTAACTCTACTTATTTGTCCTTGTCTTCCAACATGTCCACCGCAGGTGTGCTCAACATCTTAGGGGTATGCTCTTGGTGGTTGCATTGGCCATGACAAGTACATGGCCTTTGTAAATTTGGAGGTCATTAGGTCAAGGTCACTTTGAAATTCTTGGCTTAAAAGTAACTATAGAGTTTCCCCCCAAGTCATGATTATTTTTGTGAAACTATTAGTTATAGTACTATTATATTACTTACATTAAACTCTTGACCTTATGAAATATGCATATGTATGTGTATGTTAAGATGCCTTTGTGACAGGTAAACAAGTTGGGGCATAAGTGTCCTTTTGACATATTTCTAGTAGTTTTACATATAAGTCACATTTCGTTTTCTTTTTGTAGCCAATATTAAAATATACGAATTTATGGACAATTTGAATAAAGAATTTTTTTACGATATATCAAGCTTATTTTTTTATCATATAATATTGAGAATGGCTTACGATTACCTTGCTTTAGAAATGATTTGTGAAATTGTGTTTTGTAATAAAATGATTTAATTACCAAAACCCAATTTTTATTTCCATCGCAGTCATGTATTTTGTTGTGTTTTTTAAAACATGATAAAGCGATGATCTAACAGACTTTTGCAAACCAGTCTTCACATTCATACATATTCAACAGGCTTTATTCCACCATAATTATCACAAAACACAAGAATAAATGCAAATAATTTTACAATGAGTACATTGTGCATTACATTGTGCATTGTATGCATTGGTTATAAGTCTCTAGGAGCTAGATTCAAACCCAGAACAAAAGTATCTCATAGTCTAGCTTTAGCACAGCAAAATATTTTGACTACGCAGAAATATAAAAATAATCCAGGAAATGTGAGATTTAAATATAGAAAAGTGAATTTCTAAAAAAAAAGTCCAAACAGCAAAATTTAAAATACTGCATTGCATTCTACGTTTGATCAGTGTATACATTTTACATTAAAACATTGATTGGTATATCAAAACAAGAGCTGGCACGCAAAAGTGACAAATGTCTCAGAAAAGGTTTCTTAAGCATTGCAGAAAGTTATTATGAAAAGAAAAAAGTAAATAATTGTTTGACATTGTTCTTGTGAAATGAAGTGCTATTTATGGCAAACTTACCACCTTGGGACATAGGTCTTGGATGCGACACATCAACTTGATGTGGTAGAAATTTATGCTAAGTTATTTTAAAATCCTTCAATGCATGACAATATTACAGTTTGGAAACGAGTTTGTACCTTCAAACTCTTCTTATGAGCATAAGTACCTTCAAACTATTAGAGTGACTTTGACCTTGGAGGTAGGAACATGGGTCTACACACAACACGTCGTCTTGATGTGATAGACATTAGTGCCAAGTTATTTTAAAACTCTTCAATGCATGTCAAAGTTACAGTCCGGCCACTAGTAATGTATATCTTCAAACTCTTCTTGAGAAAATGAGTACCTTCTAACTGTAAGAGTGACCTTGGAGGTAAGGACATGTGTCTTGTACACGACATGTGTTAGACATAATGTGCTACGTTAATTAAATATCCTTCCATGCATAAACAAGTTACAGTCCAGACACAAATACGTGTACCTTTAAACTCTACTTGTGGGAATGTGAAACATTCAAACTGTGTGACATTGACCTTTGACAAACGGACATGGGTTCTAAATAAAACACATCACCGTGATGTGTTTGACTTTTGTGCCAAGTAATTTTAAAATCCTGCCATGCATTACAAAGCTACAGCTTGGAAACAATTTAATACCTTCAACCATGCAATTAGTGTGACTTTGACCTTTAAGGTAGTTTAATATGGGCCTTAGCCGCGACAGATTGTCTGAATGTGGTAGACACTTGTGCCAAGTTATTTAAAAATCCTTACATGAACAACAAAGTTACAATTCGGACAGGAATGTGTACATCCTACAAAGTATAAGCGTGACTTTGACCTTGGAAATAGGGACATGGGTCTTGAACCCGGCACATCGTCTAGATGTAGTAGACATTTATGCCAAGTTATTTTAAAATCCCTTGACACATGACAAAAGTTACAGTCTAGACTGGAATGTGCCTACCTATAATCTCTAATTGTGACAGCGTAAAACCGAATGTGTGACCTTGACCTTTGAAGAAAGGGCGTGTTCTTGGATGCGACACAACGTAGTTATGTGGTTGAAATTTGTTCCAAGTTATTTCAAAATCCCTAAATGCATGACAAAGTTACAGTCCGGACACGAATGTGTGTACCTATAAACACTTATTGTGATAAAGTGAAACTTCAAAATGTTAGTGTGACCTTGATCTTGAAAGTTACAGTCTGGACACGATTGTTATGTAAGTGGGGACGCACAGACGTACACGAGCCTTAGCCGCGACAAATCGTCTGGATGTGGTAGACATTTGTGACAAGTTTTTTAAAATCCTTCGAAGTTACAGTCCGGACACGAATGCGTGTACCTATAAAGTATAAACACTAATTGTGATAAAGTGAAACTTCAAAATGTATAAGTGTGACCTGACTGACCTCCATCTTTTAGGTTGGGACGTGGTTCTTGGACGCGACACATCGTCTTGATGTGGTAGACATTTATGCCAAGTTATTTTAAAATTCTTTGACACATGACAAAAGTTACAGTCTAGATAGGAATGTGCCTACCTATAATCTCTAATTGTGACAGCGTAAAACCGAATGTGTGACCTTGACCTTTGAAGAGAGGGCTTGTTCTTGGATGCGACACAACGTAGTGATGTGGTTGAAATTTGTTCCAAGTTATTTCAAAATCCCTAAATGCATGACAAAATTACAGTCCGGACACGAATGTGTGTACCTATAAACACTAATTGTGATAAAGTGAAACTTCAAAATGTTAGTGTGACCTTGATCTTGAAAGTTACAGTCTGGACACGATTGTTATGTAAGTGGGGACGCACAGACGTACACGAGCCTTAGCCGCGACAAATCGTCTGGATGTGGTAGACATTTGTGACAAGTTATTTTAAAATCCTTCGAAGTTACAGTCCGGACACGAATGTGTGTACCTATAAAGTATAAACACTAATTGTGATAAAGTGAAACTTCAAAATGTATAAGTGTGACCTTCATCTTTTAGGTTGGGACGTGGTTCTTGGACGCGACACATCGTCTTGATGTGGTAGACATTTATGCCAAGTTATTTTAAAATCCTACGATGCATGACAAAGTTACAGTCCGGACACGAATGTGTGTACCTATTAACTCTAATTGTGATAATGTGAAACTTCAAAATGTTAGTGTTACCATGACCTTTGAAGTAGGGACGTGGTTCTTGGACGCGACCAATCATCTTGATGTGGTTGACTTTTGTGCCAAGATTTTTTCAAAATTTCTCAATGTATGACAAATTTACAGTCAGACATGAATGAAGTGGGACTCACAGACAGACAGACGGACGGTGCGATTTTAATATGCCGTCCTTCGGGGGCATAACAATAGGATGTAATTTTATTGTGATAAATAAGCCAATGTATATGATTCCAATCCACTTTATTCACCGGAGGAGGCTATAAAAAATAACTGGTTATAACAGCTAGGAGATTTAAATTTCTTTACGTGATGTTTACGTTATTATTTTCTACAAGGTTTAGTGTTTCTTCATCAAACAAAAACATCGTTTTGTTTAGTGTTATAAATTGAAGCAAAATGGAGGTTTCAGGTGGGAGGCAATTACAATCTTCAAATATAAATCACCGTTAAATGCCATCCGTGTGAAAAGAGGCTAAAGGATTCTGTCAAACCTGTACGGAGTATTTTTGCGTGGACTAGTACAAATGCCATTGTAAACCTACTTCGACAAAACACCATATTCTTCTAGACAATGAAAGCATGCCAAGAGATACGAAATTGGTCTCAGCCTAACATAACTGTACGGAAGTATGTTTAGAACATGGATCACAGATAGTTCATTTCTTCTGTAGAGAACATGATGCTGTTGGTTGCACAACCTGTATGACTCTAGGTCATAATTCGTGTGATATCGATTTCATTCAAGTATGGAATATTTGGGAATTGGTTCATTTCAAGATGAAATTAACATGATTAATACATATTAAAATTGTAATACAAAAGCTATTAGGAAAACGTGAAAATCTGAACCAACGTAATGATATGATTTTAAGGACAACTAAGAGATCTAGAGATTTGCGTGATATGAAACGGAACCTAGCTTAATTAAACAGTCGATGGATTTGGATTTGTTTGTTTGTTCATGCTAAACAAGATATTGTCATCTCTTGCAGGCCATTGAACAAAAACTAACAGAAAGTGTGACGAATTATTATCAAATTAGTAGTCTAAAACTTGTCCGCGGCAATCAATCTTGTTACTTTTTAGTGTAATAGTGCATTTATGCTTATAAGCAAATAGTAAAATCTCAGAATAACTTGCCTTCTGCATATTAAAACTTACTTTCAATATTTTCACTCACTCTTTAGTGTATTAAACATATGGGAAAGTCGCTGCCAAATAGAGAATTCAAAGCATGTGGAAAAGTTTCTGAATACCTTGTCTAAGTTAGTACATAATGTTTGCCTTTGATAAAATTATATACATGTATTTCATTCTTTATAGGTTTCTTAATAAAATTCCTCTTTAAGTAAGTATAAAGGTGTGAATTTCATATAAGCTTTCTAAACATTCCCGATTCCAATTTATATTAAATACTATATTCAAAAATGAATGAAATAAATATTGTTTAAAGCATTTCAGTATGTCGCTCTTTTTCTCTGTATCATTTGTAATCAACTTGACACGAATGCAGATGAAAATATTGACACGAATGTGCGTGTACATGTATTATGCTGAATTTTATTCAGTGGGACATGGGTCAGTAAAGAGGCACAAAAACATGATGAAAAAAAATCACAAACAACAAACAAAACAAAAAAAACAAGCATGAACATGAAAATAATTTTGTAATTTAAAAATCGATTTGCAATGTGGTAGCGATCGATACGATCATTGTTTAGTCCAGCTTATAGATCAGGATGTATATTTACTTTTGATAAGTTTACAGCTGTGTACGTGATGTTTACGAAATTATTTTACAAAAGATTAAATGTTGTTCTTTTGTTGCTTTTTTCATCAAACAAAAACTTTATTTAGTCGTATGGAAAAAGGACAAAATGATACTTGAAGGAATAACACATTTTCTGTTTGTTTTACCAAGTATTTAAACATTTTGAGTTTACTGTACGTAGAAAATTGAAGAAAAATGGAGGTTTCAGGTAAGAGAAGATCAAAATGTTCAAATAAATCACCGACTGACTTTGTATTTAGATGTCATCCGTGTGAAAGGGAAGGAGAGAAAAAAGAAGCTAAAGGATTCTGTCAAACATGTACAGAGTATTTATGTGTAGACTGTTACAAATGCCACTGTAAACCTACTCCGACAAAAAACCATATTCTTCTAGACAAGGATAGCATGCCAAGAGATACGAAATTGGTCTCGGCAAAACATAACTGTACGGAAGTATGTTTAGAACATGGATCACAATTAGTCCATTTCTTCTGTAGAGAACATGATGCTGTTGGTTGCACAACCTGTATGACTCTAGGTCATAATTCGTGTGATATCGATTTCATTCCCGACATTTCTGCAGATTTTAAGGAAAGTATGGAATATTATGAATTGGTGAACAAGGTTAAACGCCTTAAAAATGATGTTCATTTTGCAAGGAAAAAAGTTGAAGAAGATGTCAAAATTGTGGAAGACATACATATGAAAGCGGTAGATGATATACGTTCATTTCGAAATGAAATTAATACATACTTGGACAATATTGTAAAAAAGCTACTAGTAAAATGTGAAAATCTGAAGCAACGTAATGACACGATTTTAAGGACAACTTTGAGAGACATGCGTGATATGAAACGGAACCTTAAAGATATGTATGTGCAGATAACTAAACAGACGAGGGATTTGGGTGATTTGTTTGTTCGTGCTAAACAAAATAGTCATGTCTTGCAAGACATTGAACAAAAAATAACGGAAAGTGTGACGAATGACCTTCAAATGTTTACCTTTGAGAGAAACAGCCAAGTTCGTTTTAACTTTGAGGATAAAGAAAGCTCTTTTGGCAAGTTGAAAGCAGTGGATGCACGGACTAAAAAGGCGATACGTAAAAAGACTTTCCCTGACCATTTCACACCAGAGTGCGTCAAAACTGTCAGTGTTAGATCAACAACAGACAATAAATATTGTCGAATCACTGGAATTGTTGTGATAGGAACTGATACGGTAGTATGTTGTGACTTTAATAACAATTTATTGAAGTTGAAAAATATCAAAGCTGATAAAGTTACATCAGTGTTGAAACTCAGCGCTGACCCTTGTGATGTAACGTGTCTTTCATGCTATCGACTTGCAATAACTACTGGGGATAAACAGAAGATTTATATGGTCTCTTATGCAAATGGATGCTTGTCGAAGCAAACAAGTTTCGCTGTAAGCGGAGAATGTGCTGGAATAACTGCGTTCGACAAGGAAAAGCTTGCTGTGTCATTTATTGATCCTCCAAAAGTGGAAATACTGAGTACGGATGGGAAAGTTCTAGAGCGTTTTGCAAAAGATAGGCATGGAAAGGAATTATTTCTTTGTCCACGGTATATAGCCACTGATTGTGAAAATGAATGTTTTTACATTTCTGATACTCTGAAGCACACGGTAGTAAAGATTTCTAAATTTGGACAAGTACTTTCTGAATACAGAGATGACAATCTTGTAAATCCAAAAGGAATAGAAGTTTGTGACGATGGATCAGTTGTAGTTTGTAACTTTGGAAATGACAATTTACATCTGATTTCACCAAACTGCGAGAAAATAAGGATACTACTACATGGAACGAAGAAACCACGTGTGGTGTGTGTAAAAATTGAAAACGAGGGGCCAATTCTTTATCTTAGTTCCGAAAGCGGAAACGAAGATGTTTTACTCAAATACAAATTTGATTAAAGGAACGCATTCAGTCAAGTCAACTAAATAATCAAAAAAATCTATAAAACCTCTACGTCACCTTTGTCTTTCTTTGATATTGTCATTTTTAATTATGATGAGTTTATCTATATAATTACTATGATTAATATGAGTGTCAGTCGGATGAATGAATGGAAATATCTAACCTTTATTTTAAAGAATATACAAGTATTTGATAAATTTTTTAAGCTCACCTGTCACAAAGTGACATGGTGAGCTGTTGTGATCGCTTTTCGTCCGGCGTCCGTCCGTCCGTCGTCCGTCCGTTTTTACTTTTACTTTAAACGACATCTCCTCATAAACCGCAAAGCCAATTTCATCCAAACTTTACAGGAATGTTCCTCTGGTAGTCAACTTAAAAAATTGTTCAAAGAATTTCATTCCAAGCAGAACTCTGGTTGCCATGGCAACCGAAAGAAAAAACTTAAAAATATTTTCTTTTAGAAAAACGTAAGAGCTAGAGCTTAAATATTGGAACGAAACATCATCTAGTCAGTGTCTACCGAGTTTGTTCAAATAAATGCCCTGGGGTCAAAATTGGCTCCTCCCCGGTGGGGGTCATTGATTTTCCTTATTTGTATATATTTAAAACTTTAAAAAATCTTCTTTTAAAAACCCTAAATAGCTTTAGTTAAGCTATTAAGCATGAAACATCTTCTAGTGCTAGGGTGTCTACGAAGTTTGTTCAAATAAAAGCCCTTGCGTCAAAATTGGCCCCGCCCCAGGGGGTCATTGTTTTCCCCTTTATGTATATATTCAAAACTTAAAAAATCTTCTTTTTATAAAACCCAAATAGCTATAGCTTAGCTATTAAGCATGAAACATCTTCTAGTGGGTGTCTACCAAGTTATATCAAATAAAAGCCCTGGGGTCAAAATTGGCCCCTCCCCAGGGGGTCATTTTTTTCCCTTTATGTATATAGTAAAAACTTAAAAAATCTTCTTTTGAAAAACCTTTAGAGATAGAGCTAAGATATTTAGCATGAAGCATCTTCTAATGAGTGTCTACCATTTTTTTTTAAATAAGGGCCCTGGGGTTAATATTGGCCCGCCCCGGGGATAATTGATTTTCTTTATATGCATATAGTAAAAACTTAAAAAAATCTTCTGTTAAAAAAACCCAAAGAGCTAGAGTTTAGATATTAAGCATGAATTATCTTCTAGTGAGTGTCTACCAAGTTTGTTCAAATAAAAGCCCTGGGGACAAAATTGGCCCGCCCAGAGGGGGGGGGGTCATTTTTTTCCCTATATGTGTATAGTTAAACTTAAAAAATCTTCTTAGAGCTAGTGCTTAGATATTTATCATGAAACATCATCAAATGGGTGTCTACCAAGTTTGTTCAAATAAAACCCCCGGGTTATAATTTGCCCGGCCCCGGGGGCCTATAAGGTGAGCGATTTCAGGGTCATCATGGCCCTCTAGTTACAAATACATTTCAAATTTTGTATAGATCTACAAGTTTTTTTTTGTTACTATTAAATCAGAAGGCTGTACTGAAAATAAGTATGCATGTTCTCTCTTTGTATGTAACCTTCTCTATATAAAGGGTGTATTATTGATATATTATGTTGAGTGTATATTCAATATGAATATCGACCAGTTAAAGACGAAAAAACATTATGCTTTGTTTACTAGTAAAATAAACTGCATACTAAAGAAGGTGTAAACACCATTTAACTTAGTATCTCTACATTTAAAACATATTTAAGTGGTTTGTTCAGGTGTAATATGTGCTTTATTGTGGTTTATCGTTGTTTACCTTTTTGATATATTGTTTCAAATGTAGTAGTAAGAACTTAGTGTCCACGGCTTGTTATTTTTTGTGTATTGAATACATGGAAAAGTCTAAAAAAATATTTGTCTATAAAGGCTAATTGTTCGCGGGGGACAGTTATGTTATCTCTTATTGTATTTGTGTATTAAACATATAGAAAGGTCTCAGAGTCATTAGTCTTCTGCATGCAGATAAAACCGTGTCCACGGCGGTCAATATTGACATTTATTTAGTGTAATAAATATATGGAAATGACTCAACATTGTTTTCTGCGAAATAGAGAAAGCGCGTTGAAGTTTCTAAATATTTTGTCTTTCAATAAAGAAGACAAATGAAAAGGTATCCAATTTTATGCCTTTGATAATATCAAATATGTCATTCATTAGAAACCTCTTAATTTTTCAAAAATCAGCAAAAGGTGTGAATTTAATATAAGAGCTTTCTACTAAATCCTGATTGTAATTTATATACAAGTATTGATATATATATTGTATTGTAAAAAAAATATTGTATAATATTTTTTGTGTTTTCTCTGCATGATTTATAACCTGGGTCCGAGGTTATAAAAGAATTTAATGAGCATAAACTCAGATCTCAGGCATTTGATTGGTCAGAAAAAAACACAGAATGTAAATTGACCAATGGAAATCCTGAGTTTCCAGATATAACTCAGAAAAAAGTTGAGCCAGGCCTCAAGATTATTAAACATTTTTATAAGTTCAGTCTCAAATCTCGTGATTTTCATTGGTCAGTGTATCCTGAGCTGATTTCTGGTCAATCAAATACCGGAGATCTGAGTTTGAGCTTAGACAATTTCTTTATAACCTCGGACTCTGGTTGACACAAGTGCGGAACTTGTTGATAGTAGAAAATATTCAAACAAATACATGTATATCATATTGAATGTATATTCAATGTGAACAACAGTTGGAGAATATTTGTCAGGACTAACGAACAAACAAAGAAAATTTATAGTGTGTAGCAGCGCAATAAACTACAAAGCTCTTTTTATTTATAGTCTCTACATAATTATCTCTACATAAATTTATGTGGTTTGTTTACATGTCATGTGTTCTATTGTGGTTTATTGTCGTACTTCTAATGGATGATGTTAATGAGTCTGTACCGTACACTACAATTACAAATACCATTAAATAGTGTAACTGTTGGTAGCTTTTTCAAGAAAATAAATATTCTTTTTTATATTTAAACACACAAAAAAGAGCATCAGATGGTTACAAATGATTCGCTTCATCTTCACAATATTTTTTTCGAGGTAGCTAGTGTACGTTTTAAGATTTTAAAATGCGACATTTGTTGTTATAATCATAAATGTGTTTATTTTTTCGTAAACTGTCTAAATAAACAAAACAATTATACATTTCGATGTTGTCCTTTGTGGGCACTGTCTTATACTTATTTTTGGTTTGGACTACTGTTTTTGTACGTTGGTATCCTTAGATAGACAACTAAAACTTGAACATCAGCCCACAGTAAATACTTTTGTTTGTATACCTTGACTAATTTAGTACATAATGTTTGCCTTTGATAAAATTATAGACATGTATTTCATTCTTTAAAGGTTTCTTAATAAATTCCTCTTTAAGTAAGTATAAGGTGTGAATTTCATATAAGCTTTCTAATCAATCCCGATTCCAATTCATATAAAATACTACATTGTATATTCAAAAATGAATGAAATAAATATTGTTTAAAGCATTTCAGTATGTCTCTCTTTTTCTCTGTATCATTTGTAATCAATTTGACACGAATGCAGGTGAAAATATTGACACGAATGTGCGTGTACATGTATTATGCTGAATTATTTTCAGTGGGACATGGGTCAGTAAAGAGGCACAAAAACATGATGCAAAAAAGAAAAACAAAAACAAAAAAAACACAAGCATGAACGTGAAAATAATTTTGTAATTTAAAAATCGATTTGCAATGTGTCGGTTGATACGATTATTGATTGATCCAGCTTATTGATCAGGAAGTATATTTAATTTTGAAAAGTTGCCAAACAAGGTTTAAATTTGTGTAGTGATATCTACGAAATTGTTTGACCAAAGCTTCAAGGTTTCTTCATTAAACAAACAATTTCTTTTATTTAGTCGTATGGAAAAGGGACAAAATGATGAAAGAAAATATTAACTTGACGGAATACTTGTAACACATTTGCTGTTTGTTTTTAAACATATTGATTTTAACTTTTTTGATAAAATAGGTAGAAAAGTTTAGTAAAATGGAGGTTTCAGGTAAAAAGAAATCAAAATGTTCAAATAAATCACCGACTGACTTTGTATTTAGATGTCATCCGTGTGAAAGGGAAGGAGAGAAAAAAGAGGCTAAAGGATTCTGTCAAACATGTACAGAGTATTTATGTGTAGACTGTTACAAATGTCACTGTAAACCTACTCCGACAAAACACCATATTCTGCTAGACAAGGATAGCATGCCAAGAGATACGAAATTGGTCTCAGCTAAACATAACTGTACGGAAGTATGTTTAGAACATGGATCACAATTAGTCCATTTCTTCTGTAAAGAACATGATGCTGTTGGTTGCACAACCTGTATGACTCTAGGTCATAATTCGTGTGATATCGATTTCATTCCCGACATTTCTGCAGATTTTAAGGAAAGTATGGAATATTATGAATTGGTGAACAAGGTTAAACGCCTTAAAAATGATGTAAAGTTAGCAAAGAAAAAAGTTGAAGAAAATGTCAAAGCTGTGGAAGACCTACATATGCAAGTAGTAGATGATATACGTTCATTTCGAAATGAAATTAATACATACTTGGACAATATCGTAAAAAAGCTACTAGTAAAATGTGAAAATCTGAAGCAACGTAATGACACGATTTTAAGGACAACTTTGAGAGACATGCGTGATATGAAACGGAACCTTAAAGATATGTATGTGCAGATAACTAAACAGACGAGGGATTTGGGTGATTTGTTTGTTCATGCTAAACAAAATAGTCATGCCTTGCAAGACATTGAACAAAAAATAACGGAAAGTGTGACGAATGACCTTCAAATGTTTACCTTTGAGAGAAACAGCCAAGTTCATTTTACCTTTGAGGCGAAAGAAAGCTCTTTTGGCGAATTGAAAGCAGTGGATGCACGGACTAAAAAGGCGATACGTAAAAAGACTTTCCCTGATCATTTCACACCAGAGTGCGTCAAAACTGTCAAGGTTAAATCAATAAAAGACAATAAATATTGTCGAATCACTGGAATTGTTGTGATAGCGACTGATACGGTAATATGTTGTGACTTTAATAACAATTTATTGAAGTTGAAAAATATCAAAGCTGATAAAGTTACATCAGTGTTGAAACTCAGTGCTGACCCTTGTGATGTAACGTGTCTTTCATGCTATCGACTTGCAGTAACTACTGGTGATAAACAGAAGATATATATGGTGTCTTATGCAAATGGATGCTTGTCGATGCAAAAAAGTTTCGCTGTGAGCGGAGAATGTGCTGGAATAACTGCGTTCGACAATGAAAAGCTCATTGTGTCATTTATGGGTCCTCCAAAGGTGGAAATACTGAGTACGGATGGGAAAGTTCTAGAGCGTTTTGCAAAAGATAGGCATGGAAAGGAATTATTTCTTTGTCCACGGTATATAGCCACTGATTGTGAAAATGAATGCTTTTACATTTCTGATACTCTGAAGCACACGGTAGTAAAGATTTCTAAATTTGGGCAAGTACTTTCTGAGTACAGAGATGACAATCTTGTAAATCCAAAAGGAATAGAAGTTTGTGACGATGGATCAGTTGTAGTTTGTAACTTTGGAAATGACAATTTACATCTGATTTCACCGAACTGCGAGAAAATAAGGGTACTACTAAACGGAACGAAGAAACCACGTGTGGTGTGTGTAAAAATTGAAAACGAAGGGCCAATACTTTATCTTAGTTCCGAAAGCGGAAATGAAGATGTTTTACTCAAATACAAATTTGATTAAATCGTTAAGGAACGCATTCTGTTGAGTGACCAAGTCAATTCAACTAAATAACCAAATAATTCTATAAGACCTCTACGTCATCCATTTCTTTCTCTGATAACGTGCGAGCATATATATGTGCGAGGTGTGTCCGTAAAGTGCCAGGGTGTTTTTGTGAATCCTGCCATATGAAATAGTGTGATGGGGTCTCTCGTACAGTGCAGTCTAAAGGAAAAATGCATGCTTCAATTAAATACAACTTGTTAATGGACGATAGCTAACACCCCAAACATTGAGTTAAGCGGGAAAAGGAAGCTACACAAAAATTAGACTGAGCAAGACATGGTTTAAGAACATAATATGATGAACTTTCCTCGAGTATTAATGAATAATTGAATAATTGTGTAACACTACTGAACAGTTCTTTTGAAATTCGTGTTTGTTTTCAATATTTTCCCATTTTCCCATTTCTTTAACTCCAGTTGTTGCCTTTTGCAATATTATCGTTTATACTGGGCCATATATAACTTGTCAATAAGAATTAAATGCACATATGTTTAATGAATACCAAGCTCCATCTAGCGCTTTTTCGTCGAAAGTTTATAAATACGAAAAAATGTATAATTATGTTAATAATCAAGGTTTATTGTGAAGAACATCATATGAAATGTATAGAAATATTTTATTTATTTATATACATGTTACTTAATTCAGGAAAGAAAATATCTCCTCTGTTGTATTTTCTCTGTATGATTTGTAACCAGGTTAACACGAGTGCAGACCTTGATAGCAGTAGCAAATATTCAAACGAATATAAATGCGTTAAATTTTTAGTTTCTCTTGCAATGACTCATTCGCTCATATGGATCTTAAATGTTCTGAAAAATATACCTATACTAAATACTAGTATTTAAAGGATTCATTTTCTTATTTCAGTACATTTTATTTGTGTTTGGAACAAACTACCTTTTACTAGCTTTAAAATCTTCTAAAAACAGCTGTTAAAATTATTTTCTAATTTTACAATTTAATACATGATGAAAATTGACCACAATATTGTAGCTGTTATAAATGTTGATACTATCATTTTTAATTATTATGAGTTTGTCTATATATATAATTACTATGATTAATATGAGTGTCAGTCGGATGAATGAATGAATCTAACCTTTATTTTAAAAATATTTCAAATACAGCTCATTGTGAGTTTATGCCTGAAAATATAAATTCTTATCAAAGTAACGACATAAATATTAAATTGTTAGACAGCCCATATACAGCTGAAGAAATATCATAAACTATTTCTTCACTGAATAGGTATAAAAGTTGTGATATAAATAATAATGTTGCGGATTTTTTCATTGACTCTAACAACTTTATTGTGCCATATCTTGTTATTATATTTGATAAAATATTTGACTCCGGCTTATACCCGGAGTCGTGTTGTAATTATTAAGGGTATTATAATACCAATACTTAAAGGGAGATACTAGTAATCCGTCAAATTATAGGGGAATAACACATGTAAACGTACATTGTAATTGGTAAAATATTTCCATTGCTGTTAAGAAATAGGTTGAATAAATGGTGTGAACAATGTGATGTTTTTAATGGGTCACAATTTGGTTTTAGAGATAAGCATTCGACAACTGATTGCATATTCATTTTACAATCGATTATTCAGAAGGTTTTATCTAATAAGTCTAAATTATATTGTGCTTTTATCGATTATGAAAAAGCTTTTGATACTGTGATTCGGGATTATGGGTTAAACTTTTAAAAACGGGTATCAGTTGTAAAATGATTAATATTATTAAGTCAATATATACGAATCTTAAATCATGTGTTAGATTGTCCCGAAACATGAAACTATCAGAATTTTTTGACGTCACTGTGGGCTTAAAGCAAGGGGAACCACTCTCCCCATTACTTTTTATTTTGTTTATAAATTATATAAATGAAAGTCTTGATTTTAACCTGTTAACTGAAAAAGGTTTAGATATGTTGAGTATGTATATGTTACTTTTTGCTGATGATATAGCTCTTTTTACCGCTAGTCCTGATAGTCTTCAAGCACAATTAAACATGGTTCAAAATTATTCTACAAAATGGGGTCTTAAGATTAATGTTAAAAAGACAAAAATTTGTATTTTTGAGAAAAGAAAACAACCGTGTAATTAAGTTGGGACAATAAATGATGAAATTGTAAAAGTTTTTGATAATTTTACTTATCTTGGTGTAAATTTTACTTATGCAGGTAATTTGAAAAATTCTGTTAAAAATTTATCAGAACAACCTATCAAGGCTTATAATTCACTTTAACAATTGTTTAATAGAGTGAACTTGGATATTAAAACTAAACTAGCTCTTTTTGATTCTATGGTTGTACCAATCATTTTGTATTGCTCTGATGTATGGGGAATTTATGATTTTAAGGAGGTAGATAAACTTCATATCAAATTTTGTATAATTGTTTTAGGTGTTAAACAATGCTGCGGTTTTTGGCGAGCTAGGAAGGTACCCTCTCTCTGTTATTAGTAAAGAGAGATCATTACAATATTGGCTTAGAATAATGAAAATTCAAAATTCACCAATGTATAAATTATATATTGAACAATGTAACACAAATAACAATAATTCATGGGCATCTAAGATTAAAACATTAGTAGATGACTTAGGATGTAGTTATATTTATTTAACTGCCTGGGTCAATTACAACTTTGCACCTATTTTAAAGCGGAGGTTACGAGATCAATATGTACAAAAGTGGCATGAATGTATAGAAGACATGTCCAAATTGGAATATTATAGAATGTATAAACAATGTTTTGGTTTTGAAAAATATTTGGAATGTATTAATATACTCTAAGATAAATTTAGAAAATCCATTACAGGCTTTAGATTAAGTTCTCATAGTTTAGAAATTGAGGTTGGTAGATATCAAGGTATGCATAGAAATGAACGAATATATAAAGTTTGTAATACTAATTTAGTTGATTCGGAATATCACTTTTTGTTAACGTGCCCTATATATTCTGAAATAAGAACAAAATATTTAGGTAATTGTTCATGGCCTAGTAGGCAAATTTTTCAAACATTATGTCCTGTAAGAGTAAGAATAAGTTATGTAAAACTGCCAAATATTTGTATGAAGCATTTCAAATAAGGAAAAGTTTTGTCGATGTAGAAGCTGCTTCTTAATTTGCATTATATAAATACACTTCATTTTACTGTATATCTGTGACAATTTGTGTAGGTTATATGTATAGTTATTATGTGCAAGCACTGTATTATGTATAGTTTATATGTTTATGTTGTCTTGGCCATATTCTTCACTTTGCAAATGTTAAATTGGCCAAAGGCATGTTATTATGCCGATTTGCTGAATAAACTGAACTGAACTGATTTTAAAGAATATACTAGTATTTGATTTTTTTATTTGTACAAATAGATTTCAAATTTGTATAGACCTACAAGTTTTTGTTTCTTTGTTATTGTTAAATAAGAAGGCTGTAATGAAAATAAGTATGCATGTTCTTATTGTGTAAACTTTGTATGTGACCTTCTCTAAATAAAGGTTGTATTGTTAATATGTTATGTTGAGTGTATATTCAATGTGAAAATCAGTTGAAGACTGAGAAGTCCGGAGGAAAAAAAACATAATGCTTTGTTTACTAGCAAAATAAACTGCATGCTAAAGAAGGTGTAAACACCATTTAACTTAGTACATTGTACATGTATCTCTACATTTAAAACATATTTAAGTGGTTTGTTCAGGTGTAATATGTGTGCTTTATGGTGGTTTATCGTTGTTCACCTTTTTTGATATTATAAATATTTTGTTTCAAATGTAGTAGTAAGAGCTTAGTGTCCACGGCTTGTTATTTTTGTGTATTGAACACATGGAAAAGTCTCAAAATATTTGTGTCCACGGCGGTCAATATTGACATGTGTTTAGTGTAATAAATATATGGAAAAGTCTCAACATTGTTTGTTTTCTGCGAAATAGAAAAAGCACGTTGAAGTGAATATTTTGTCTTTCATTCAATAAAGAAGATACATGAAAAGATATCCAATTTTTTTGCCTTTGATAATATCAAATATGTCATTCATTAGAAGTCTTAATTTTTCAAAAGTCAGCAAAAGGTGTGAATTTAATATAAGAGCTTTCTACTCAATCCTCAAAATATTTGTTGTGTTTTCTGTGCATGATTTATAACCTGGGTCCTAGGTAATAAAAGAATTTAATGAGCATAAACTCAGATCTCAGGCATTTGATTGGTCAGAAAAAAACACAGAATGTAAATTGACCAATGGAAATCCTGAGTTTCCAGATAGAACTAAAAAAACTCAAGATTATAAAACATTTTTATAAGTTCAGTCTCAAATCTCGTGATTTTCATTGGTCAGTGTACATCCTGAGCTGATTTCTGATCAATCAAATACCGGAGATCTGAGTTTGAGCTTAGACAATTTCTTTATAACCTCGGACTCTGGTTGACACAAGTGTTGAACTTGTTGATAGTAGAAAATATTCAAACAAATAAATCATATTGAATGTATATTAAATGTGAACAATAGTTGAAGAATTTTAGTCAGAAGGAAAAAAAACGGGAAAAAAAAAAAAACGAAAAAAAAACTAACAAACAAAAAAAGACAAAAAGATCTTTTGTACATGTATAGCAGCGCAATAAACTGCAAGATCTTTTTATTAATATATACATGTAGTCCTTATGCGTTGTATATTGTGGTTCTAATGGATGTTGATAATGTGTCTGTACCATACACTACAATTACAAATATCATTATAAATATTGTAACTGTCGGTAGCTTTTTCAAGAAAATAAATATTCTTTTTTATATTTAAACATACAAAAAAAGAGTATCAGACTGATGGTTACAAATGGTTCGCTACATCTTCACAATATTTTTTTCTAGGTAGTGTACGTTTTAAGATTTTAAAATGCGTCATTTGTTACTTATGTGTTTATATTTTCGTAAACTGTCTAAATAAACAAAATAATTATACATGATGCATGTTGTTGTTTGTAGGCACTGGCTTATACATATTTTTGGTTTGGACTACTGTTTTTGTACGTTGGTATCCTTAGATAGACAACTAAAACTTGAACATCAGCCAACAGTAAATACTTTCAATTGCATATGGTAAATTGCTGATACAGTAGCCAATAAACAAAAATATTTGTTTTATGATTCTTTACCTTAAACGCGTGATAAAATAAGACTAAATAAAAAAGCAAAGCGTTTGAATTAATTACAACATTCTAATAATATACAAATCGTTCAAAGTTATTACAATATTATGTAAATTAATAAACAAATATTCCATATATAATTAATAACAAAACTTTTATAATAAGCAAGTCGTTCAAAGTTATTACAATAATATATTAATTAGTTAACAAATCTTCCACATTACTAACAACACGAATAATAAGCAAATCGCACAAAGTTATTACCATGCATATTCTCTTCGTAAGCATTTTCCAAATAAAGCAAATCATTCAATGAATTACATTACACATATCGTCCACATATATTATGAGGAGTGTTCAAATATGAATGCATCTATATAGATGCTTATTGAATGAGTGCAGATTAATTAATTCTAAATTTATTGAACGAGTTGAACAAAATAATATTATGCAAGCCTTGTATTGTATCCACACGACTAATATAACATTCTATTTAATTATCACACATTAAAAATATGGACGGTAAACCGTGCATTATTATAATGTCGGCTTAAACAACAACGTCTGTCAAGATGGTTGGTAAAGTGAAAGTTAATGCCGATGCAAGATGCACCACTAGGCAAATAGCTACTATATAGTACCGTTGGCATTTCATTAGGAGCAGCTTCTCAACCGTGATTTGAAAATGAGATAGATCTGTGCTAGATAGATTCCCTATTTGCTGACAGGTGAGCAGAAAAGGCTTGCGTGCAATGCGCTTAGTTGTTCCAAATTACAATGCATGGTCTTTTGCAAATGTCGTTACTGGTGATGGAACTTGGGTTTGTTTTTATGAGCCAAAACACCAACACAAGATTTAGGCTACATAGTCTGGCTAAAGAAAATGCATTACAAAAAGGAGAAGGTCATATATGCCATTTTCTTTACAACTCGGGGTCCCGCCATTGAGGTTGCTGATCCTAAAGACTAATCTGTTCATGCGAAATCTTTTTGGCATTTTTTTTTTTTTTTTTGAAAACAAAACAAATACTTTCGAAAACGAAGATCCTCAACAGTTTTGGCCAAAGTCAGAGTGCTGCATTACAACGCGTCATCGCGTCAAGGCATCTATGGTGCAAAACTTTCTGAAGCAGAAAAAGTTATTATGTTCCCTCACCACCTGACCTTGACATTTGTGACTTCTTTTTGTTTCCCAGGCTAAAAATACCTTTGAGGTGATATCACGTTAAAAATTTGTTCCAATGACTTCATACTATACCAAAAAGGAAAATGCCTTCAAAGATTGGATCCGGAGACTGAAACTTTAAAAAATCAGTGAAAACTATAAACTTAGAATAATAAAATTTTACGTTCATATTGGAACACTCCTCTTAAATACGCTGATAATAATTCCAACACACGTTTCACACATTTCCTCTACCAAAATTACTTCTAAGCTTATGTAGTTCAACATATATTTTTATCAATTCGCTACTTTATTATCATGTCATAATAGAAAAAGATAATAAATTTTCATGCATATCGTTCAAATGCTTTGTAATTAATCACTCGTGCCGATAGGCCTGATCAATGTATAATTTGAACTCGAACTGTGTATTGTTGTACAACAAAGCACTCAAAACAACATTCCAATAAAAAGATTTCTTAATAATCAGACAAGTCAAAGCAAATAAATATTTGCAAAACGCAATCACACCAATTTACAGGTTTGTTAATAAAAGATACGCAGGACATGCTTTGTTGTGACGCTTTTATGGCGCAAAGTTTAATTTATACTCTCACATATTTATAAGAATCGTCAAACGAAATCACGATCTTAAAAACATAAACTGAAAACGAATCATTGAAGACTACAGTAAACTGGTGATGTTCACTTTTTTCTGATGAAAGAATCACGGCTTCCACGTAAATTAGTAGTCAGCAACCTATAAGGCGATACAATAAACACGGAGAAATTACGTTGCAAATAATAAAACTAAGGGAGGTAACAAGAGCCAAATGTTTGTACTGTCTTGATAAGTTGACATATTTTACACGTTATCAAATCGCTGAGCAATATTACTTCAGAAAAAAAAACATTTCAATTCTTCAGTGCAACATTATAATAAATTATAATCTAACAACATTAATTGCTTTATTGACAAGTTATATATAAATCTATGTATGCGTATATTTGCATCGGATGTAATAGAGAGTATAGAGACTGTACGTTGTTAATGGGAAAAAAAACATGATTAAGTTCTACTTTTTTATTTTCATCACGTTATATGTATGTAATATTGAGTGCGTTTTACTGTACTTCTAAAAATTATGTATTATATCAAGATAAATGGTATGTCTCCGATAAAAATTGTTTATAAAGAATTATACAATCTGGGATATACGATAATCGTATGTCCCAGATACAACTAATGAATGATTTGACATTGTTGTTTCCAAAACAAACATTTCTTACCTATATATTACTGAAAATTAAAAAGTATAGGCTAATATATATGATATCACATACGAATAGAATTACAAAACTAATGTTTACAGTAGAAAACATTCCACCAATTCACGAAGATCTATATAAATATCTGAAAAAGATTATAGATCTGTGAGATGTGTTTATATAATGGTTTTAAATGGTGTGTGTCCACAAAATTTTCAAGACTGGTCACATGACTTTGAAAGTAATATTATACAGTTCAAATTTTGATTTTTCCAAAAGCTGAAATGCCGACGTCATGTATTTAGGAATTATATAATGGCTATATAGTGGCTATATACCCATATGAGGTATGCATACCGAGAATATTTCTGGTTAGCACCAACGTTCTGTACAATAATCTAATAGTCTTTTCTATGTAATCAAATTATTTAACGATTTATAATCACTTGCCAGTGACAAAAAGAATAATAAAAAGTATGTTTACATGCAGCTATAAAAACAAATCTAGTTTCTAATTTTTTATACTAGTTTTTTTTTTTTTAATCACCGTTTCTCATGAGTGGTATAAAAGTAGCACTTTATAAAGAACTGTTAAAAACACATTAAATCATTGCTTTAATTGGCTAGCTTATGTTTGCCTTACATTAGAGCTATATATAATTGTTCTTATAAGTTTGATTGTCCACGTGTACATATTCTCACAACTGGTGTTCTTAGTCTTTAAAAGTTCAAGAAAGTACACCGTCATCGGCCTAAACAATTCAAGCATTCATGCAAGTTTTGTGAACTTTGTTTTTTATATCAAATATAGTCAAACTAGATGTAATTGAGAAAAAAAATAGTATATGGCTTATATAGTAACTTTATCGTGATACATACAAAATTTCATGAAAATTAGAAATTTTGACGTTTTGACGTTCAACTTTGACCTATTATCATAATGACGTCATTACGTAATTAATGACGCCAATTCTTCGAAATCGTTTATAACAAAAATCTGAAAACAGGTCAATTGTTTAAACTCCCTGATCTCATTCGTGTAAACCCCGTTCATTTGATCAGCTCGCTCGTTAAATGTATGCGTGCAAAGCTGACGTCACTACAGACTACAAGTCACGTGATCGGAGGTCGCCATATTAGAGGTTCCCATTTTCATTGTGCGGCGAGAAGTATAAAACACTAAATCGACCAATTTACATCAATACACACGTTTTTACAATATAAACAAAATATGAAATTAAAGGTATAAATTTTTGCGTTCTATTGAATTAAGTTTAAATGTGTGGCGTCCTAATGAACCTTGACTGACACGAAATTATTTGTGGATTTATGGACTTGGCGACCGGGAAGTGCATGGCACGGCCGAGTTGGACTCCGAGCCGACCGGGGGGTTCGGGCTTGAAAATCATTTTTTTGCACATTTCTATGAATGTACTAAGTAACACTTCTTTATTATACCATTTTTAATTATATTTAACCCCTTTAAGTACTTTACTTTCGTTTTTGAAGAAAATAAATGTTGAATTTGGCGGGTATAGTTTTCATTGGAAACATGACAGTATTGAAAAAGTGGGTGGGGTAAAGTGTAATTTCTCATTTTTTATAAACAATTCGAGTAATTACTGTTTTATCAGTGCTTGAAGGCAATAAGTCGGCTTCAAAATTATTAAGAACTGTATAGACCTTTTTAAATTCTTGTTTAAGGGGAATAACAAATATTTTCTCACATAAAATGATAAAAGAAAAGATTGTTTATTAAAAAAGATGTCTCCAGTGTTTTGAACCCCAGACTCTAACTAGGTAGAAAAAAAACAGTTTGTACAGTTTTTTTTTTGTAATTACCAGGCTTCTATTTGATCAACTTGAATTTAGAATTTCATTCTAAAGGAAGAGTTGGATTTATTGTATGGCATACAGTAAATGGCGAGCCTTGAAGACTCACTAAAGTCACTGACATTTTTGGGCTTAGCATGTCATGGATTTTATTACCTAATAGCCTGATTAGTGCATGATGCACAGTGTCTATTCTAGTTGGGGGGATGGGGGGGATTCAATCCTATTTTTGAGAATCCCCCCCAATTTTTTCAGAAGCAGGGGGCGGGGGATTTTACATAGAGAAAGAAGGGGGAACAAATCAACAAATGTATAAATTTCCACATTTCAATAAAAAATTCCCCCCTTTTTTTCAAATCCTAGAATAGACACTGAATGTATAGAGATACTCGAGATGTCAGCAGTTTAAGGTTTTCCATCTAATTCTGAAGTATAAACAAACATTTACAAGTTACAACTTACATCAAATTGGTAATGAGGGCAATGCATTGATCACTGTTGTGAACATTATTCACAGTATATAAACGATTTGAACCCCAACCGGATCTTGTGAGAAGATCTCAGCATCTAAACATACAATCAGGCGTAATGACACATTAAACTATTAAAAATCGGCTTGAATTTAATATGTTATGGTATGTTAACATTTGAATCATATTAAGAAATAATTTATCTTTGCTTAAATATACATCCATAACCTTCTTCGTAAAATATATGCGCATAAAACGCTGTGCTCTTCGCCTCATGTTTTGTTTATGCCAACACACGCCGATTACACAAGCAAATGTATGCCTAAAATTGTTTTACTTCACTATAACTCATACCTGAATCTTTAATTTATTGTCTTAACCTCATGTTACCGGACAGACACTTGTGAAGATATCTTTGAATATTGATAAAACATAGTAAATAATAGAGGCCACATTTCTGAAAACTGTACCCGTCTTGCTAAAACAATTTTAATGATCTGTACCCTACTTGCGTTTTCACTGAACCATTACTTGCGAGTCACTTTTGATGATTTTTATTGTGTTTTTGTCGTATGTTCCAAATTTTATTGTGCAGAATAAGAAGTTATTGTGTCACAAGAGAAGGGTACATGTTTTACATGTAAGTAACTAAAACTGCACATGAATGGAGGAGCTTCGTCATGTTTTCACTGTCTACGAAAGTGGCTGTTTATACGAAAGTCAATTATTTCTTGATAGGAATAATTAACTAACAAACCTCATCTTCACTTACCATTCATTTTTCTTTGGAAAGATATAAAGCTTAAATATTACATATGCACTATAATTTTTTTATATTTAGTTCAACGGCATTGTTGTTAGTTTTGACGTGACCGTTATATTATTAATTATAAAGATCGTTGACAGGTTATATGGCCCTATATAAACGGCTATTTGTAAATATAACCCGAGCCATTTTGCGAGGGTTATATTGCAAATAGCCGTTTATATACGGCCATATAACCTGTCAACAATCTTTATAACGAATTTATAATACAGCAAGCATCATTTTTAGAGAAAAAAAGTAAGATTTCTTCATGAATCGACAGCAGCCGTGTATATAAAACTATATAAACATCGCGATTATCCAATGAAAAATGACGTTACAAACATGCAGTATTATAAAACGTCACGTATCAATAAACCTCGAAATATCATTACAAGATTTTTTTGCAGATTACTTATTTCAACATGTTGAAAGCTTTACACCTACCATTGATTTCATTCTGCTTATTTAAACACTGTTTTATATTCTCAGAAATTCATTGACTTTCCTTTTCTGACATGTACGACTTTTATTCTTGTATATCTTTCATAGGCGTCGACAATTTTGGCATCTTTTTAAACGGAGAATATTCGGAAAATTTTGAAATTTTAATTGTCACTGTTTCAGCAATTGGTGTTATAAACTTCTTTTTTTCGTTTACGTTATTGGCTGTGACGCTGAAATTTTTTAAGAGTAGGAAATTTTATTCTGATCATTATTTATTCTTATTTTCAAGTTGCAGTCTGGATGGCGAATAATTATGTGGTCAATGATGGCATTGGAATTCGTAGTCTTTACTGAACAGTATATACAGTTGTATTCTTCCATGGTGATCCGAAAGAAAAATATACATAGCATTATATATTTTATTAAACAAATGATTAACAATATTATCAGTTAAACCAATTCTCGGTAAATACCTTAGATCCCACCTTATATACTAAAATTTTATTACAATAATTTATATTTTATGGCAATAATTGATACAAAATCGCAATGAACGTAAACTTTTCTCCAATAAATCTTTAAAAATACTCACAAGTCAGGGTGCAGATAAAATTCGTAAACTCACAAGTAGGGTTCACAATCACCAGCAAGTAACGTTCAGTTTACGGAAATGACCTCCTTGGTAAAACTCTTAAATTTATGTTCAAGATACAGCAATATGTTATGCATATGACTAAATTATCGTTTGTTATTTATTACTTCAGTAGTTCGATATCACAATTCAATGTTTAACTAAATCAACATTGGAATAAGACGGATTTTTGTTCGTGTTCAGTGTTGATCACCTGAAAGTTGTTCGTGAGTTTCGATTATTATAAAGCCTTCGTGCTAACGTTTATGTTTTGCATAACTTAGACGTTTAATAAAGTTTCTCTCTTATAATATAAATATAGATTTACTAACCTAACGTCCATCAGTATCAATATATATACCAATATCGTAAACAAGTGAAGTAGCAGAATATGGCTGACACTAAAATCTTCTCACAAGATCCGGTTGGGGTTCAAATCGTTTATATACTGTGTTATTGCACAGTGAAGCTGTTTCAGTAAAAGTTTGTAAACCTGTGCCTCATACTTCTGTGGTACTTGACTGTTCAACACAGACAACAAACGTTAGAAGAATAAAATTCAGGAAAATATGTTGAATATTGTAGCAAAGACATGTCAATTACATCATGTAACGTTATTCCATTTAATGTTTGCATGTAAGCAATTATGTATTGTAAACAACATGGCAATTAACACCTATCTGCTTCCTAGTGAGTAAAGTTGTAGTCTCATATTTCCAAGGCAATTATGTTTTAATAGTTGCAAAGGCAAAACCAATAGTAATCTTTATTTTTTAGTACATCTATACCTAGCCCTGTGTGAAAGTGGAGTTTTTCTTTACGGCATTTATCAAATATCTCAATGGTTGTTTAACGAAGACAATTGTCTTAAAAGGTATGAAAACTAAAAGTGTAAAGGTGAAATAATTTACTTTGCTCTTAATCTGAAAAACTGTTAAAAAGTTCAAGTATATGTAGCATTTCGATAAAAATACAGTAAAATTAGTAAATCTACTGATAGGTGCATGATGTCTAGGAGGCACTTTTGACTGTTTATGGCTTGTACTTTGGAATTATGGGTACCACGGATTATGAGGCACCATTATATAATGATAGCACAGAGTTGCACAAAATAACTTATTTATATTATTGTTAGAAATATCCTGAAATAATTGTGTTAATGAAATTTTTATTGAATTAAGTATTGTGGATAGGGAGTTCAGATTTCACTATTATGTATTAATAGTATTGTAAATATATGTTGTCCTTATGGCAGGTTGTCCTTTTGGAATAAACCTTAAATTTTTATGTTGTTCTGTCTAAAAGAATGGGAAAAACCACACCTTTTTAAGCTTGTCTGTTGTGAAGAATTAATCAAGCTACTTTGTTTGCTGCAGCATCATCGTTGCTGTCAAAGTGCAAAATCTTTTATGTAGCCCGTCACTCAAATATTTTAAAAGTTATCTATGTGAAATTCGGAATACTTGCTTATCATGACTAGGTCCAGTTGTTAAACAAGTGGCATATTTCTGAAGCAATATTTTTGGCGTTTCACCCCTTTCTAATATGGAATTTTGAACAGACTTGGGTTACCACAGCATGTGGTGCTATTGTTTAGTGTTTAGACTTTAATATCCCAAGAATCACCCATTTTTTGTTTGTTTTGCAGAATGAGATAGCTATGTGAAGTCCAATTTTGCCAATACACTGTTATGATCTGTAAGTGAGGCATGGCAGAAGTAACCACAGACCAAACAGAAATGTTGAAGGAAAATACAGACAGTGCCATCCCTGGAAAACTAGTAACAAAACGGGTTTGTTTGTGATTTTGTGGTTGATGAAAAACATTATAAGTCTGCCACAACTGTTGTTAACAAATGTTGGTGGTCTTACCAGAGTTTCTGCCAAATGCATGAAATGTGGAGATCTTTAATGTATTCCTCCTCCAGTAAAGCTAGAATGTCTCCATGTCAGATAAATAAGTTTATATAAAAAACAAATACATCGGTATTGTTGTGCTCATGTAGGTTGGCCAGTTGACTGATTTTCATATTATGACTGTAGAGCATTGGATCGCTGGTTCAATTCTCGGGCTAGGCATAACATCGGTCACATTGAGTCTAATACATATAATTTTTGGTTACTTGTCTTTTTCTGCTGATAAGGAAATCATTTAGGGATTAGTAGTCTGTCACTTGCAGTGAAATCATAATTAATAGTCAGTTACATGTACCCAGGAAAGTCAGTGGTTCTAATGCAAGATATGTTTAAATTGGCTTAAAAAAACAACAGAAAAGCAAAAGATTGATATATTTGCAGTACATTATTAATGTTATTCCCCCACTTACAAAGTGGGGAGTAAACTGTGATTGGGTGATCTATTTGTATGTCTCTGTGGAGGATAAAGCCCATTACCTCAAAATGTTGGATTGTTCATCTGTCCACACATACATCCTATTTAGTATTACCCTTGTCTTATCAATAACTTCAGAAGGAATAATCTCAAAATTGTTAATCTTAGTTGGGACATTGCACATGGCCAGAAGTTGAGATAAAATCAGTAAAATCAGGTTGCCAATTCCAAGGTCAAGATCGTATCTAGAAGTCAAATGTTCTGGTCTATAACTTTCAGATTTGTGTATAGCAATAACTTGGCACATATAATCGAGTTGACATGATGTGCAGAGCACAACAACCAAGTTGCTACCCTTGATATCAAGGTCACAAAGGTCAAATTTCTTGTCTGCTCCATAACAAATTGACTATTGGTATTACATATTTAAAAATATTTAGTAACAGGCTGAGCGAAAGTTAGTTTATCCTCGGTCCTGGCTGAATAAAAATCATGCGGTCCAAGATAGATTTCCTTTCTGTCAGTCCTCGTGTCCTGATTAGATTTCAAGTTAAAAATTTCAATGACGTATGTGATAATTAGTTCTCAATTATGCAGAGAAATTTGTTAAAGAAAATATTGACCAACCATAGATTTAAAAATTTAAAATTTTGTTTTACGATGCCTGTTGAAAAAGCCAATGAATAACAATCTTAAAATAATAAAAAAATGTTTTATCTAATATAATTATAATCAACAACATTTAAAATTGTGAATGTTTCTGCAGAATTTTTTTTTTTTATTTCTCACATATTTTCACGATGCCGCTTTTTGTCCCCCGCCTTTTTTAAAGAAAAAAGGGGGATATAGAAATAGGCTCTGTCCGTCCGATCCGTTCCGTCCCATCAAACTTTTGTGTCCGGTCCATAACTTTGTCATTTATCAAAGGAATTTGAAATAAATTGGTACAAATGTTTGTTATAATAAGACGATGTGTCATGCGCAACAACCAGACCCCTATCTCCAGGGTCAAGGTCGCACTTGCTCATTCAAGGTCAACATTGTCTATTTGAGGGTATATGTCGTGTCCCGTCCATAACTTTTTCATAGATCAAGGGACTTTGAAAATACTTTGCACAAAAAAGTCACAATGATAAGATGATATGTCATGCGTAACACCTGTGTCCCTACCTCCAAGGTCAAGGTCTCACTAAGAGAGCAAAGATTTACATAGTCTGTTATAGGGCATATTTTGTGTCCATTCCATAACTTTTTCATAAATCACGGGATTTTAAAAATACTTTGCACAAATAATCACTATAATAACACGATATGTCAGGTGCAATACATGGGCCCCTGCCTCCAAGGTCACACTTAGTGGTCAAAGATAAACTTAGTCTATTTTAGGGTATATTTCGTGTCCGATCTATAACTTCTTCATAGTTCAAGGGATTTTAAAAATACTTGGCACAAATAGTAACAATAATAAGACGATATGTCATGTACAACACCTGCATTAATTACATTAATTTGTTTTTTAGAATGGTATTGATGAAGATGTTAGCAAGGAATCCAGTCTTGAGGAGAAGTCTGTCCCAGTCAATGGTGTTACTGATGACCTTAGCAATGGCCAAACTGAAGAAGTAATGGAAGTTGATGGCGATAAAGAAGAAAAATCCATTGAAAATGGAAATGAGAAAAAGTCTGAGAATGATAATACACCAGTCATATTGTCTGACAATGGAGACAGTGATGTTATGGAAAGCAATAAAGGGTCTGAAAGTCCTGTTGTTGTTAATTCTGATGCCAGTCAGGATGATGATAACTCGGTAGAATGCATGGATGTAGATGGTAAAGAAGACGATGACTCTAATATAGTTGAACTTAGCTCAAATGTTAGTGCACCAAATTCTGATATTGTTGAAGTTGGGCAGAATGATTCAAACAACCCTAGTCTGATTTCAGAAGATAGTTCAAGAGATTCATCAGTGAGTGAGGAAAGTGTGAAGTCGGGAAATAGTGTAGATTTAAAGCAGAAAGAGGGTTTAGTGGAGACTGTAAAGGTTGATGATGATGAAATTTTAATAACTTTGAATGATGAGGAAGAGGCTAGTAAAGAGAAAACTATAGATAAGAAGGCAGAAAATTTGTCTGGTGAAAATAATAAAGATGTTGAAAAACAAGAATCTGAAAATAAAGCAGAAATTACTGAAAGAAATAAAGAAGTAAAATCTTCCGATGAAGACACTAGTGCCAATCTTGTTAAATCGGTCCCTGTAGCTGCAATAACCACAGGAGCTAGTTTAATCATTCAAACATCTGCAAGCCAGGTTATTAACACACAAAACATTATTGTTCAAGGGCCAAATATACCAGTTGGTTCCCAGCTTATTCGACAGGGAAACCAGTTTGGATATGTAACATTAGTTGGAAAGCAGCATATATTTGTACCAGTAAATAGTACTGTTCCTGCCATGGTTGCTAAAAATCCAAATCTAGCTAATCAGTTAGCACCAGTACAGCAGCTACAACAAAAGGCAGCCCCTGGGCCCACATTGAAGCCTGAAGACCTTAAACCAAAGTCTAGCTGGGAGATGATAGAGCTGATGAGGTGGGAACTACAAAATAGAGTTCCTGATAATTACAACTGGTCGGTTGTTTTTCATGGACGAAAAGACGATCTTAGTTCAGTTTCAACTTTTCTTCAAGAGCTTGGGAGTGATGTAGTTAAAGAACAGGTATATAAGGACATTATACAGATTCAAACGAAAAAGAAGGTAGCAGGAGATCTTAAAGATCCAGAAATTGAAAGTTTAGAGAAAATGAAAACTGTTTATGAAAACACTAAGAAAAAAGTGGAACATTTGCAGCTTGAAACCAAAGAATGTGAAGAGTGTAAATTCAAGACGGAATCAAATGTAGTGATGAATTATCATAAGGACTTTCCACATTATGACCCACCTTGGGACACAAATAGAGGCTGGTTGATGTGTGCTCATTGTGATTTTAAAACTAGAACAGTGGCACATTTTATTTTCCACACGAAAGATATTCATAATGTGCAAGCTAAATTCATAGAGAAAGATCACTGTTTCCAGTGTTCTTTATGCCCTTTGAATACCTCGACAAAGAACAAGCTAGAGAAACATCAGCAGAAATGTATCAAACATTTTAAATTGAATTCCAACTTGCAACCACTCTACCATGATGTGAATTTCTGTATGAAGACCTGCTTTTATAAGCCAAAAAAAGTAGTCCCTAAACCACCTCCGCCTGTTAAGCCTGCTGCTGCTGCTGCAAAACCAACAATGTTGACACGGCAACAAGGTGCTCCACCAGCTGTTGCTCAGAGTTTGCTACCGCAGAATAAAAATATACAACAGATTACTCCAGCTGTTAGACCCAACACAAACGTTGCAATACGACAGCGTCTCCCATTAATGAGAAGTCCAGCACTTCAGCAACCTGTTCAAAGACCTCAGATTCAACAGCCTAGACCTACTTTAAGACCTCCTACTCTCCAGAGAGCCCCTGTTCCTCAGCAGAAGCCTGTTAAGCCTCCTAATAAAGAAATGTCTGGCTTTGAAGTGTGTGAGTTATGTGGTGGCTATGTCAAGGATCGGCAAGCATTGAGAATTCACTTCTATTATGCTCACAAAGTAGAAATGCCTCAGGCAATATTTAGCAGACCTAATCCGCCACTTACTTGTGAAGTATGTAAATCACACTATTGGACCACTCAAGGACTATCGAAACACAAGACGGCACAGCGTCACTTCATCGGAGCCCAGCCTCAGGCACCAAGTGGAAAGATCACTACTGAAATGGAATGTTTCATGTGTGTGAAGAGGTTTCCAAATATGTTTTTACATTTTGAAAAAACTCACGGGATGACGATGAAAGACTTGGTATTGGTACGTAAGTGCATCATGTGCGGATATGCTGCAAGTGATTATAAAAATTTGGAGACACATCTTGTGAATACCCACGGTATTCTGATAAAAGTAAATGACTATATTAATGATAAAAGTAAACCTGCTAGGCCAACTCCATCGACAGCTGTAATTGGAGGAGGTAAAAATGTTGGAAAGATCAACTACTGCGTTTTCTGCCAAATACAGTTTCCTGATAACATTCAGTTAACAATGCATTGTATAAAGATACATGCCACATGTAGGACTTGTGGAATGGTCGTTGCCACTAGCAAACACCTGGCAGACCACAGCTGCAGGAAAGCACATATTAATCGTTCTTGCTACATCTGTGGAACTATTGTTACATCTCAAGAAAAATATGCCATCCATTTACGTTCGCATGTGAAGCCTTGTCGAGTGAAAATTGAAAATCTGTCCACAGATGAAATTGTTGAACTAAAGGAAAAAATAAAGCGCGAATATAAGCCAGCTGTTATAAGCCTTGATTCCGAAGAAGATTCTGATGTTGAGGTTGTTGAAACAAAACCCAGTAAAATGAAAGTTGTCCTTGAAAAAGATGGAGATGATGATGTAGAAATGGTTGATCTCTCAGAAGACACAGATGAAAAATCTGATAAAACTAGTAAATCTGAAAACGTGACAGATGAAAGTGAAAATAAAAAAGAAACCAACACAAGTCAGGAAACAGCTAAAATCTCAGAAGAAAATAAAACTGAAATAAAAACTGAGTCTGGCGAATCTTCAGATGTGAAAGAGACTGGGGAAAAAAGTGAAACAAAAGAGGAAGAAATAAATATTGAAAGTGTTCAAATTAAAGAAGAATCTGTTAAAGATAAAACAGCTAATATCTCAGATGAAAATAAAATTGAAATAAAAACTGAGCCTGGCGAATCTTCAGATATGAAAGAGACTGGGGAAAAAAGTGAAACAAAAGAGAAAGAAGGAAATATTGAAAGTGTTCAAATTAATGAAGAACCTGTTAAAGATAAAACAAATTCATCAGAAATTGCAGATACAGTGGAGAAAATAAAATGTGAGACTGAAATAAACAGTGCTTCAAAGGCTAAAGACAATAGCAAATCTGAGGACACTACTAGTCAATCTGAGTCTGCTGTTGATGGACATGTTAGTAAAGTTAAGGAAGATATGGAACTTGAAAGTGAAAAAATCAGTAATGATGTAAAAGTTGAAACTAATACAATTGAGTCTGAAGCAGAAATGGAAGAAAGGTTGCTGGGAAAAGAGGATGATGATGATAGTGTTTCGAATAGTGACAGTCATAAACGTAAAAAGAGCGAGTCCGATATTGATGAAGATGAACTGTTACGAGATGATGATTCAGGTGTAAAGAGACTAAAAGTTGAGGGTGATAATACTGTCAAATCAGAAAACGATAATGCTGTAACATCAGCTGAAAGTAATGGTGACAAAATAAAAACTAAACCGAAGGACACTGAGGAACAATCATATGATGATGTAGAAATGAGTGAAAGTGTTCCTGAAGCAACAACTGATACTATATGATGTGGACATGTTGATTAGTAAATCCGTATTACCCATATGAATGCTTGTGATGAAAATTGTTAGGTGTTTTTTTTTCTGATGAAAATTTAGTGTTTTGTTTTGTTAATGCTCAAGTTTTCTATTGTTAAATCCTTTTAGTAAACGTGAATGAAACTGTGTTCTTTATGGAACATATATGATCTGAGTGCAATTCCATTTAATTGAACATCTTATACATTATATAATGTTAAATATGATTGGTTAAATATTATGGATAGGGTCACGTGTTTAAAAATGATTGAAATTGTTATGGGAATATTTTTACATTTGTTACATATTCATTCAGATTTGACATAATAGTGCTTTGATTTTACATGAAAATAAGTTGCAACAGCAGGGTCACATTATTGACAAGAATACCAAAACACTGTACTGAAATCTCTGAATTGATGGTCAACACAATTGATGTCCATATCTGTCATTATTTTAAATGTAAGCAGTTTATTAAATTAAAAATTATCATAACTGTTATCATGTTAAATATCTTAAATGAACTTTTAATCTGGACAAAACCATTCATCATTTCTAGGTAAAATTATAAAATAGTACTGATTGAATAGCAGACAGGGCAAATCATGATATCACAGCAAAAACATGCTGTCTGATCTTGGTCAGCACTGGTCATACGAGTAGTATCAGTTCTCATCTGCAGGCTAAAGTTTAATCAAAGAAATTTCAACATGATACAATGCAAGATATAGACTAACTACAGGTAAACTCTAGTAAGGTAGTATTTTAATATTTTGAATAATCACAGTGTCTATTCTAGGAATTCAAAAATAGGGGTGATTTTCCCCCCTCTATTTCAAAAAAGGGGGCGATTTTCAAAATCAAGGGGTGCCAATATAAACTGCCAATATTAGATTGTCTGTATTAAGTTTAAACTGAGCCGTTCAACCGATGAAATAATTAAAAGGAAAATATTTATTTAAGGCAGCAGAAGTGTTCCCCCCTTAATTTTTTAAATGAAAACAAATTATTATAGAACTGTCGTGATTTATTATAAAGGGTATGACAATACAAACAATCGACCTATCTTTCACATTTAGATCGTAGCCAAGCTAGGAATTGCCTCATTTTTCTTGATTATTTACTACACTAAAATGGTGCCAAACTGTCAGACAAATCACACTAGTTCCGGTCGGTAGGGAACATTCCGTTTATTTCCGTCAACTCAAGTAACCAGTAACATACGGTACTAAATTATTATAATTAGCTTACAGTTTCCTCCCTTCGGTTTCCAGTGTAAATGTAAACAAAACAACCAAATATAATGCGGGATGGAAGTTTTATGATTTTATTAACTTTTTTTATAGATGCGCGATTTTCACGCACATGATTATGAATTGTGCGCGATCTGTGAAATACTAGTGTGTATCGCACAATCGCGCGTCCTAGAATAGACACTGTAATCATGTAACATTATAAGCAGATATCAGAAAGACACTTGTTGATAACATGTTATTCTCAATTCAAATTTCATAAGGTTTTTATTTCATCCTTTCCAAATTGACTTCGGGTCATTTCCAACAGATGCAACTAAACATTTTGTTGGAAGAACAGTTCTTTGTAAAATTGTTTGAAAACTTGAATTACGTAGATGAATGGAATTATTAGGATAGTTTTAGAATTGATCATTTTATTTTTTTGACAGAATTGTTTTACTTCCAACAAATCATGTTTACACTTTTTCTCTTCAAAGTTTTAGGTAAAAACAAATTGTGATCAAATTTGCTATTCGCCAAATGTTTTGTTCAAGCCAATAGATCTATTTGCTGTATGATTAATCTATTTGCTGTATACTTTTTATTAGTTGATTAAGGACTTCTGTAACATTTTATTGATTGTTTTCTATATCTATGTTTCACCGTTTCAATAATCATTGCACGATTATACCAAAGAACTACAGTAAAACCTCTTCATGCAACACCCTGATGGCAATGGTTGCTATAAAAAGGTTTTTGTTTTAGAGAGGTAAAATTCATTTTCATGTTATAGTTATGGGAAAAATGATGATATTGTTACATAAAGGTTTTAGAGGGCTGCTCTGATGGGGTTACACTGTAGATATTAAAACAAATATATGCTTGGGCAATTTAATAGAGAAACTTAATAGAAAATACAAGACTTAAGTTTTTGAATATAATATGTTGTTTTTATACAGCAGAAAAATTGAGAAGGACCTGCTATGTGTGCTTAAAATTAATATATGAAATTATGTTACAAAATACTAGGGGTGTCATGGTTGGCAATACTGTCAATGACTTAATACCGTTCTATTGTTGAATTACTTTGTTATTTTTGCACAATCTATATATCTTGATACTGATTTGTAAAAAGCAAAGTACAAATTTATGTTTACCAGTAATGCACAATGATGGAAATTATATGTACAAATGTGTTCAATGTACCAATATATATGATATGGTGAAAGACATGTACTAATTTTGGGTGTTTTGGTTTTTCTTCACTATTATTCTGAACTACTATTGGATCTTGTGTGAAAATTATAGTCTTAAAAGATACAAGTATTTGTAACTTACCTTATTCCTCTGTTAAATTTATATAAGTATGGTTGATAAGACATCATCACTCGTGTAATACAATGATTATGATTTGGAGGAAGGAACTTTTTAATGACAAAAAAGTCATCATTTTAAGTAGGGAATATTATTTTTTAGAATTCAGTGAAGAAAATTGTTTAAGAAAGTTTAAATCATTATTTTTCAGTTCATAGATATTTTGCCTTGTTAAAGTTAAAAATAATCAGTCTTTGTTGAATATTATCCCCCGCCGATGGAATCGGGAGGGGGATATAGTTTTGGCGTTGTCCGTCCTTCCGTCCGTCCGTCCATCCGTCCGTCCGAATTTCCTTTCCGGAGTAGTTCTCTGCAACTAATGGCTGGAATTCAACGAAACTTTATGGGAATGTTGATCAGCATGTGAAGTTGTGCACCTGGGTATTTTCGTCTGGATATTTTTAGTATTTTTAGAGTTATTGCCCTTGACTTAGTAAAACGTCCGAATTTCGTTTCCGGAGTAGTTCTCTGCAACTAATGGCTGGAATTCAACGAAACTTTATGGGAATGTTCATCAGCATGTGAAGTTGTGCACCTGGGTATTTTCTTCTGGATATTTTTAGTATTTTTAGAGTTATTGCCCTTGACTTAGTAAAATTTTGTAATTTTCAACTTGTGTCGCATGTAACTCAAAAAGTATTTGACCTAGAGTCATGAAACTTTACAGGAATGTTGATCAGTATGTGTAGTTGTGTACCTGGGTATTTTCATCTTGATATTTTTAGCATTTTTAGAGTTATTGCCCTTGACTTAGTAAAATTTTGTAATTTTCAACTTGTGTCGCATGTAACTCAAAAAGTGTTTGACCTAGAGTCATGAAACTTTACAGGAATGTTGATCAGTATGTGTAGTTGTGCACCTGGGTATTTTCGTCCGGATATTTTTACTATTTTTAGAGTTATTGCCCTTGACTTAGTAAAATTTTGCAATTTTCAACTTGTGTCACATGTAACTCAAAAAGTATTTGACCTAAAGTCATGATACTTTACAGGAATGTTGGATCAGCATGTGTAGTTGTGCACCTGGGTATTTTCGTCTGGATTTATTTAGAAATTTTAGAGTTATTGCCCTTGACTTAGAAAATGTTTGCAATTTTCAACATGTGTCGCATGTAACTCAAAAAGGATTTGACATAGAGTCATTTAACCTTATTGGAAAGTTGCTCAGCATATTTAGTTTGTTCCTGGGGTTTCGCTTGTGGATTTATCCAGTATTTGTAGAGTTATTTCCCTTGACTTAGTAAAAACTGTTTCATTATGTTGTTATTTGATCCTTGAGTGCTTGAGTTAGAATCAACCAACTTTACAGGAATAATGATCAACATCACTAAATTACGAATAATGAAGTCTGGAGATTAAGATGTTTTTACATCTAGGTGAGCTATTGTGATCCCCCACCGTCCGTCGTCATGCGTCGTCAGCAATTTCTTTAAACAACATCTCCTCAGAAACAAATGACTGCACAGCAACCAAACTTTACAGGAATGATCCTAGGGTGGTCCCCTGCCAAAGTTGATCAAATGGTTCTGGTCTGTTGCATAGCCTTATGTCTTCAGTTGTTGTGTTAATAATAACCAGTACTCGGCGGGGGATATAAATTCAACGAATTTGCTTGTTATCCCCCGCCGATGGAATCGGGAGGGGGATATAGTTTTGGCGTTGTCCGTACGTCCTTCCGTCCGTCTGTCCGTCCGTCTGTCCGTCCGTCCATCCGTCCGTCCGAATTTCGTTTTCGGAGTAGTTCTCTGCAACTAATGGCTGGAATTCAACGAAACTTTATGGGAATGTTGATCAGCATGTGAAGTTGTGCACCTGGGTATTTTCGTCTGGATATTTTTAGTATTTTTAGAGTTATTGCCCTTGACTCAGTAAAATTTTGTCCGAATTTCGTTTCCGGAGTAGTTCTCTGCAACTAATGGCTGGAATTCAACGAAACTTTATGGGAATGTTGATCAGAATGTGTAGTTTTGCACCTGGGTATTTTCGTCTGGATATTTTAGTATTTTTAGAGTTATTGCCCTTGACTTAGTAAAATTTTGTAATTTTCAACTTGTGTCGCATGTAACTCAAAAAGTATTTGACCTAGAGTCATGAAACTTTACAGGAATGTTGATCAGTATGTGTAGTTGTGAACCTGGGTATTTTCGTCTGAATATTTTTAGTATTTTTAGAGTTATTGCCCTGCACTTAGTAAAATTTTGTAATTTTCAACTTGTGTCGCATGTAACTCAAAAAGTATTTGACCTAGAGTCATAAAACTTTACAGGAATGTTGATCAGTATGTGTAGTTGTGCACCTGGGTATTTTCATCAGGATATTTAGTATTTTTAGAGTTATTGCCCTTGACTCAGTAAAATTTTGTCCGAATTTCGTTTCCGGAGTAGTTCTCTGCAACTAATGGCTGGAATTCAACGAAACTTTATGGGAATGTTGATCAGCATGTGAAGTTGTGCACCTGGGTATTTTCGTCTGGATATTTTTAGTATTTTTAGAGTTATTGCCCTTGACTTAGTAAAATTTTGTAATTTTCAACTTGTGTCGCATGTAACTCAAAAAGTATTTGACCTAGAGTCATGAAACTTTACAGGAATGTTGATCAGTATGTGTAGTTGTGCACCTGGGTATTTTCGTCTGGATATTTTTAGTATTTTTAGAGTTATTGCGCTTGACTTAGTAAAATTTTGTAATTTTCAATCACAATCATCAGTCACACGGGGCCAGAAAAGTAGTTTCAAAAATGCAAAATTAAAAAATCTTGTCTGACAGTACAAGGCCTAGAGCTTTGATATTTGGTATATGATATAACATATAGGTCCTCTGCCAAAATTGTTCAAATTTTAGCCCTGGGGTCAAAATTGGCCCCACTCCAGGGGGTCATAGATTTTCCTTTTATGAATATAGTGAAAAATTTACAGTTTATGCCATGATTAATATATAAATAAAGCCTTATGTCTTCAGTTGTTGTGTTAATAATAACCAGTACTCGGCGGGGGATATAAATTCAACGAATTTGCTTGTTGGTATTTGTATGACACTCGTACAGTTTCATGTGAAGTAAATTCGGCCTTAGCAATTAAGGAAAATTGTACATGACTCTTTTTTTCATGTGTGTGTGCATAATCATGTTGATACACTTGCAGCATGTTGCAAGTGAAATTAACTGTTAAATATCTTAAAAGGACTTGTTCATCTGTCAAACTGGATGTAACCATTCATTGTTTTTAGAGAAAATTTCAAAATATGTACTGAATAGGCATACATTGTAGATAAGGATCATGTGGTGCAGAAATTCTGGCTGATACTGATCGGCACTATTGGTCATATGGGAAGTCAGTTACTAACGGCAGGCTGCTGTGAAAATTTCACGTCTTTTCTATTATAATGCACATGTGCAAGAGTGCTTTGTTAATAGATAACAAAAAAGTGTCTATGTATCAATAACAAAAAAGTGCATTTTCTCACTAGGTACAGAATGTTTATAATTGTTCCAAATGTTTGCAAATTTAAGTGTTAATGCGTTGCATATATTTACCAGTGTCATAAAACAGATACTACAATCCATTTGCTTTCCATCATTTTAGCCGCGTCATGACAAAACCAACATAATGGGTTTGAGACCAGCATGGTTCCATACAAGCCTGTGCAGTCTGATCAGGATCCATGCTGTTCGCTGTCAGTTTCTTTACTTGTAATAGAGTTGGTAACTGAACAGCATGGATCCTGATCAGACTGCGCATGGTCTGGATCCATGCTTGTCGCAAACGCACTATGTTGGTTTTGTTGTGACGCGGCTCATTTGTTTAAACGCTTTCTTAAGGAAGCAGATGGTCTCTTCAGTGTTTAATTCTGTATTTGCCTAATTGTTATAATACTGAAATTTAAAAAAAAAAAAGAAAAATGGGCATAAATGTTTTATTGATATTTAATGGTGATTTTGGGCTATTGTGGTATGTCTGTTTTTGTGGAACAGTTTAAAAGTTCATACTAACTGCCTTTCTATAGTATAATAAGATATGATTTATTGTTCAGTTATGATTGTTAAACTTTTTTACCTTCACCATGTTAATTCAAGTATTTTTAGCTCGACTGTTCGATAAGAATAAGTAGAGCTATTGCAGTCACCCGAGCGTCGGCGTCGGCGTAACCACTTATGTTAAAGTTTTTGTAATAGTTCAAATATTTTCAAAGTCCATAGACATATGGCTTTGAAACTTTGCACACTTGTTCACCATCATGACCCCAACCTGTAGACAGGAGGAGGTAACTCTATCAAGCATTTTGACAGAATTATGCCCCTTTTTCGACTTAGAATTTACGTTAAAGTTTTTGTAATAGTTCAAATATTTTCAAAGTCCATTGACATATGGCTTTGAAACTTTGCACACTTGTTCACCATCATGACCCCAACCTGTAGACAGGAGGAGGTAACTCTATCAAGCATTTTGACAGAATTATGCCCTTTTTCGACTTAGAATTTACGTTAAAGTTTTTGTAATAGTTCAAATATTTTCAAAGTCCATTGACATATGGCTTTGAAACTTTGCACACTTGTTCACCATCATGACCCCAACCTGTAGACAGGAGGAGGTAACTCTATCAAGCATTTTGACAGAATTATGCCCTTTTTTCGACTTAGAATTTATGTTAAAGTTTTTGTAATAGTTCAAATATTTTCAAAGTCCATTGACATATGGCTTTGAAACTTTGCACACTTGTTCACCATCATTACCTCAACCTGTAGACAGGAGGAGGTAACTCTATCAAGCATTTTGACAGAATTATGCCCCTTTTTCGACTTAGAATTTACGTTAAAGTTTTTGTAATAGTTCAAATATTTTCAAAGTCCATTGACATATGGCTTTGAAACTTTGCACACTTGTTCACCATCATGACCCCAACCTGTAGACAGGAGGAGGTAACTCTATCAAGCATTTTGACAGAATTATGCCCCTTTTTCGACTTAGAATTTACGTTAAAGCTTTTGTAATAGTTCAAATATTTTCAAAGTCCATTGACATATGGCTTTGAAACTTTGCACACTTGTTCAACATCATGACCCCAACCTGTAAACAGGAGGACTTAGAATTTATGTTAAAGTTTTTTGTAATAGTTCAAATATTTTCAAAGTCCATTGACATATGGCTTTGAAACTTTGCACACTTGTTCACCATCATTACCTCAACCTGTAGACAGGAGGAGGTAACTCTATCAAGCATTTTGACAGAATTATGCCCCTTTTTCGACTTAGAATTTACGTTAAAGTTTTTGTAATAGTTCAAATATTTTCAAAGTCCATTGACATATGGCTTTGAAACTTTGCACACTTGTTCACCATCATGACCCCAACCTGTAGACAGGAGGAGGTAACTCTCACAAGCATTTTGACAGAATTATGCCCCTTTTTCGACTTAGAATTTACGTTAAAGCTTTTGTAATAGTTCAAATATTTTCAAAGTCCATTGACATATGGCTTTGAAACTTTGCACACTTGTTCAACATCATGACCCCAACCTGTAAACAGGAGGAGGTAACTCTATCAAGCATTTTGACAGAATTATGCCCCTTTTTCGACTTAGAATTTACGTTAAAGTTTTTGTAATAGTTCAAATATTTTCAAAGTCCATTGACATATGGCTTTAAAACTTTCCACACTTGTTCACCATCATGACCCCAACCTGTAAACAGGAGGAGGTAACTCTATCAAGCATTTTTTTACTATCAAGCACTAAGAATAGTCGAGCGTTGCTGTCCTACCGACAGCTCTTGTTAAGGGACTTGTCCGTCTTTAGATCTTGACAAAACTATACATTATGTTTAGGGAAAATTCAAAATAATATGTACTGACAGAATAGCAAACAGTGCAGATCATGATGTAATCTTAGTCTGCATTGGTTGCATAGGTAGAATCTATTGCTGCCAGCAGGCTAATTGTAAAGCTTCATTGGGTTATTTTTCAGAATAGGACGGCCATTTTTCTTAATTTGCTTGTATTTTATGATAGGTTTTTGCTTTACAATCGTGCATAATAATTTTTTTGTAAATTCTGTATGAAGGACTGTATATTTGGAGGGAATAAGTTATAAAATGTAGTTGTCATAAAGTAAATAAAAATATAGATATTGATATATATGTAATAATAAGGAGGATATTTTGATTATGTTGCTATATAGATTAATATGGAGTAGTATTTTTGTTTCAAATGTTGTATAAGTTTGTGCTGCTGTGTGTCATATATAATATAAGAGTATTAGTTGCTATGTTCAGTGACTCCTGGAATAAATTTTACTGTTGTACTGTGCTTATGTAAACAATAAAGCATATATTTCTATCAGTAATATGTATGTTCTTTGTTCTTTTGTTGTACCCCCACCACAAACTTAAGTTTAGGGGGAATATAGGAGTCAGCTTGGTTGGTCAGTCAACATCATGGTCTCTGGCTGATAACTAGAGTTTGGAATGAGGTATTGTAAATCAAACTTGGTATATAGCAACCCAGGTTGGTTTTGCATTGGGGGCCCCTGTGGTCAAAGTCACTGTTACACTTAAAAAATGGTTTCCGGATAATAATCGAGTTAGGAATGAGATACTGTAATCAAACTTGGTGTATAGCAAGCTTATATGAAGACCTCAGTTGGTATTGCATTTGGACCCCCTGGGGTCAAGGTCACCATTACTTAAAATAGAAAAAAACAGTGTCTGGACAATTACTAGAGTTTGGAATGAGATTTGTAATCAAACTTGGTGTATAGTAAGCTTACATGAAAAATCCAATTGGGATTGCAATAAATTGAAATAATTCTTTGTACACTGTTGATACTACAGGCCCGAGTTAAAAATTTTTTAAAAGTATTATATTTCAAAAAGTCGAAGTTGCTAGCGGGGATATTAATCACCTACATATCGGCCTTAGTGTTTTTCATGGTGAAAATTCATTTTCTAGTCTTTTGCATTTTTCCATTTTGTTCAAAAAAACCTTGGATTTTTATCCGGGGTCGCAGGTTTAAACTCCATTAACAAACATTCTCTTTAAAAAGATCTCAAAAATTACTAATGTTTATTTTCTCTTACCGCAAATTAAGGATCAAGGGGTTGGGTTTTCAGAAAAAAATTGTTACAAATTGGGATTTAAAAAAAAGTCCCCTTTTTTAAAAATTTAAAATCTTTTCCGGAGTTTTAAAATCTTTTCACTGCAAATAGCACCAAAAATTTTTGAAAAATAAGTACCAAAATTTTAGGATAGAAAATATTGGGTGGGCAAATAGTTTTTTCATCATACCCTCTTTACATCGTTTCTTACAATAAATAAAAAACTTTTGAATGAATATGTTACAAACTTGGTATGTGGAGACCTGGCTTGGGATTGTTTAAGGACCCCTTATGGTCAAAGTCATCGTTACTACATGGGTGCAAGTTTTCAGGCATATGCCTGAAGTTCAGGTTTTTTGTGACAAATTCCACCATGTTTTACTATTAGATTATGTAGGGAAATAATTATGAATAAAGGATTTCAGGTTTTTCCAAATTTTCAACTTGCACCCATGTTACTAAAAATATCAAACAGATTCTGGACAGTAACAAGTTTGGAATGAGATATTGTGATCAAAATTTGTATATAGCAAGCTTTTATGTTGAGACCTTGGTTGGGATTGGTTTTGGGCCCCTAGGGTATGACTCTTCTTGCTATGGTGACAGCTTTAGTTATATTGCTTAACTTTCTTCACTCATAAAACAGTTTCTAGAGAGCTCTTGGGGGGTATTTTCTTGACCTTGACCCCATTAAGGTCAAATAGTTACTGAACATAGGCATAATGTGGTAAAAAAGCCTAAAAGCCTAAACCTTTTGTAAGCTACCTGAATAGCCTATTCACATGATGTTCCATTCTTGACATGATTGGGAAACCAAAAAAAAATGCTAGGGGCCCTCTATTTTTAAAACCAAACTTTTTTCATATCACGCTGTCAGCTTTTTCCTGACAACAAATCATTATTTTTATTTTCTTTCCCCAAAAAACCCCCCCTTTTTATCCCCCCCATAATTTTTTTTAATCAGCAGTGAAAACAGAATCCCCTTTAAAACAAATTGTTCCCAAAGATGAATTTTTTACAGAGAAACCACTTTCCTTGGGGTATCTGGGTTTCCAAACCCTTAACCAATTTAAAATTTTAAACACAAATTTAAAACAAAAAAAATATAGTTAAATGGGGTTTTATTTATTGTTCAACCAACAAAGGAGTAAACTTCTCGATACATATAGGAGTTAAAATAAAATAATTCTGACACATGATTTATCACAGAATGCTAGTAAATAAACAACATAGATAAATACAAATTTTAGCCTTTCATGTGCAAGATAAATTGAACAAAATGAATATAATCTAAATAAACTTTGAAACACTAAAAGTACCTAAAAAAATTTTTACAGAATGATCCTCTTTTATATGATTGGTAAACACTCGCTCTGATCTTTCACCTTGCTATGATTTTATACCCATTACTTGTATTAACCTGTAACCTGCTGAAACCAGATTGATAAATCTATGTTACCGGTATAAAACCAGGCCAGTCTGCACTTCTGGCTAAATACTATTAAATTTTTATTTTATTATCCCTAAAATTGATAATGGAGGGTTCCAAAAATGGAAGCCAGACAAGTGCATTTAAGGAAATCAGTAGGTTATGGGTTATAAGTTATAACTAGCTAATTTTCCTATTTGTAAAATAACAATTGCCAAATAACATGGAAATAACAATATGAACAAGTAACTTAACAATTTAGCTTAAAGGAACTCCACTGAAGTTAAAAACATAGTATTTCAAATTCTTGCATAGATCAAGTGAGGCATTTAAAATGGATAAATCTGCAAAGGATAATAAAGATAAGAATTGTTGCTCAGAATTAAATTATATATTGATTTTTGTGCGTGATCCTTGGTGCTTTTAGTGTGAAAATCATAGCAACCCTTTTCATTTTGGGTCATTTTGCCTATAAAACTGGGCCAACCCTACATCAAATGGTAGATTAATCTCGAAAAAAAATAATTCCAGTCCCATCAATGAACATGTCAGAAAACCTCTGTGGAGTCCCTTTAAATCAAGATTTTGAATTTGAGGTTGAGTCTTTCACTGAATGATTACAAAATTACAAAATTAAGTCTATATTGTTCAGTAAATCAAAAGTAATCACTTATAAATTTAAGTATAAAAAATCAAAATAAAGATAAATTTTAAAAAAAAGGCTCAAAAACATCAAAAAAAATAATGCTGAATTTTTAACTCGAAAACTAAAACATTTTGCCCCACCAAAATTAACAACATCTCTATTTCAACCCTATCCCCAAATTTTTTCCCCCCTTTCTTTTACATTTTAAACCATTTTTCTGAAAAAAAAATTCAAAAACTTTTAAAATTTTTCCCTTCCCCGATTACTCCCAAAAAAAAACACAAAACCCAACCCCTTTCAGAAAATTAAAAAATTAAAAATTTTTGGGAGTTGTTTTAAAATTTTTTTCATCAAATAACAGAAAAAAACTAAATTTATGAAAAAATTACATTTTAAAAACAATATTTAAATGCTGAATCACTGTGCAATATCTATTTCTCTGCTTTTTGTGATAAAAATTATTCTTTTGCATCAACAATATGCTAATTAACTATCCTTTTGCATAATTTATATTAAGGGCTGTGGTACAATGCTCAGAAAACAATACTTGAAGCGTGAATGCTGGAAAATTGCATAAAAAGCTTCTTAATCTTAGGTCTCTTACGTGAAAATGCTGATTTTTTACTTATGTGCAACAATAACATATATTTTGGAAGAATCCTGTAAAAATTACTTCTTCATATTATGAATTTAAGGAAGATAATCAAGATATTACTATATTACTTCTTTCAAAATACTTCAAAGGCTTATGAAAGCAGATAACAAAAAAAACAATAAAAAGAGAGCAAAAAAGGCCGTCTAAATGTTACGTGATATTTCAAATACAATGAACATATTTATTATGGACCTGAAATAAATGATTAGATGACACTGTGAATAAAAGCTGGTTAACTTTAGTAGATTTTAAGTCTAAAAATAGACTGAATTTTTATACAATTGTGTGATTAAAAGCTACATGTATATGTATTAAATAAAAGCTCTTCCTGGGATTAGTTAAAAACATGTACATGTATATTGGAAGGAAGACCATGTAAACATATAATGTATTCCAAATTTAAAATTAAATATTTATATTATGACATGTTTTTTTATAACATTTCATGATGATACAAATAAAAACTTAAATGAGTTTTAATTCAAATTTAAGTTCTGAAAACCAAAACCGATTGATAATATAAATATTTTGTTTAATTAAATTTTCTTGTCATTCATACCTTTTTTAAAAAAAAGAAATTCACTGAAGTCTGAGTCACTCGGAATAGTTCATTTGATAATAATATGTATAAAAATCAACATTTTAAAATAAAACAAAATCATGAAGCCCCAGTTCCGTTACGTCTGTAAAATTCGGCTTTAACATGAGCTATTCGTACATGTTTCCTATCTGGTGGATCTAATTCGGTTTCAAGGTCATGTCCATAAATAGATGAGGATAAGGTTGGTACAGGCTTAATCTTTTCCTGAAATGAGAAAAAAAGTTTTTCAACACATTAAACATTTACTTTATTAAACTTGTACAAAAGACTTGATATTTTTTTACTTTTTATTTTTGTATCATCTTTTCCTGAAATGAGAAAAAAGTTTTTCAACACATTAATACTTTTACTTTGTTAAACTTGTATGTTAAACACGGGTGACTTTTTATTTTTATTTGTCTTATGCACTTGGTTTAGATCTGTAACCGTCCATTGTGTATATATAAGAAATATTTATGTCACTGTACCAACAGAAAGCAATAGAATAGAATCTTTGTTAAGATTGTTAAATTTTCAAGTCACACAATTACTGTAAATGTCATTAGGTGACATCCTGTGAGGGAAGACCTCAGGTGCCCATTGGTGTATTAATTCAGGTACAAGGGGGCATCTGAGTAGAACCACTGACCTTCCACAAGCTTGCTTTATCCTAAGATACCTCACATAATAGAATCGTGTTTTGAACACACAGCTGGGAGAGGCAAGTGATGTAAGTTAGCGACTTTAACCACTTGCCATACAGGCCCTATCCTGCACAAGTGCATGCTGACTGACTGCCTATACTGAAGTTTCGGTATGTCAACATTACCTCTAGCATTCAGAGAGTTCAGCTATTTGTCCAGACTTCTGAAATGACGACTTTCACCCTCAAAGCTACTGATTTGCTATTTTTTAAATATGTTCTTTCTTATAAATAGAAGAAATTTAAAGAACCAAAGTTACGCAAATGTTTTTATCATCAATCAAAGCAAACTTCTGGTTCACTTAAAATCTTCACAATTTCTATCTAAGCAAGACTTCCATTGTGCCGTTATTCTTTTCTTCACAGAATGATATATTTTTTTTACAATCATTGGTTGAAGGTTTTGACACACAGTCATTTACAATTTGATTCATTGAATTACATATGTTAGATTTGAGTTAAAATAAAGAATTCATACCTCTTCATTGACAATAAGTCCCCTAGATTTAGCATGCTCCCTGTCATCTCTGTGTAATTTATTGTTATAACCAATCTGTTTTCTAAATAACCTGTCGTATGTACTGTTGGGATTCTCCTAGAAAAATAAAACATAACCAAACAATTAAAATATATCCACCACAATCTGTATTCATAAATTATTATCATCCTATGTTATTTAGGTCACTGTGTACACCAATTTATAATTAACGCTATAATAATTTCATTCATTTTTTAAGGCTATGCATTTTTTTGCAAGAAATAGAAGGCCAAATAAAGGCACTTCCATAAAGTTCATAATTCAATCTTAATTTGATGCTTAATTAAAGAAAATATATCTGATATAGGTTTGTGGTTGGGATAGGAATATCCTTCCCTTGGGAACCCAAAATTGGCGGGTCCCCTCGAGACACAAATTCCAATCCCAACCACAACATATGACAGATATTTAAATCCACGGTTTATTCCAGTGTCTTTTCTTACACCCCATGTGTAAGACAGCTTGCAAGCTTTATATGATGTTATTTCCATGTGCCTTTTATGAATGAATTGCGATCTGAGAATGACATCATTTATATGATTAATATCATATGGAATAATTATGCAAGAAAAAGGATCAAATTACTGGCTGCTGATACAGACAGGAATATGTAGCTCCCAGGTAACTCTTTTTAGAGAAAACTCAGCAGAGCCTTGTCTCTATAAACAGTTGCCCTCAATACCGGAAGCTGGTGTAAGATCCTTCTATCCCATTACCAAAAGTACACAAATGCAAAATATATGACAAGTACACATTTATTTAAAAGCAAAACTATCAAAAAGACAATACATACATTTATCTTATCATTTGTTATCAAGAATGATCCTAGTTAAGCCAGACAAGGGCTGATGAAAAACAGCTTTGTTAACTCAATATTCAATCATTTACTGATTTTTCAATTTAAAACAAGATTGCATTTGAGAAAAATGCTATGCCACCGCATTAATACAACACTAAATAGTAGTGTAGGAACAGATTTTTTTTTGTTTCTATACAATTGAAGATTGTCATAATGCATAGATCCCTGACCTATCTAATTCTTATTATCAGATTAGTGGTTAAATATATTGTTATTCCAATAAAAGATCAGAGTAGGAATATACCAATGCACTCGAGTCTATTGAATTCGGTGGTGAAGGTCATATTTCACACAGCTTAAATTTCACGACTACATCAAAGGACAACACAGAAAGACACTTTGTCAAAATCTAGGTCAGCTGATATCAAAGTTCACTTTACATCTTAATCTGTGCACATGGTTTCATAGCTGTACATCAAAGGACAAGAAAGTAGGTCACATCATCAAAATCTAGGTCACCTGATATCAAAGCTCAATTTTACAACTAAAACTGTGCACAAGGTCAAAATTTCATTGCTGTACATCAAAGGACAAGAAAGTAGGTCACTGTCCCCTTGGGCAAGGCCAAGGGTTTAATTCAAAACAATCTTGATACAGGTCCACCAAACAACATTTTTAGTCAAATATCTAAGCTGTAGCTTTCTTCCCATTTTTACTATATACATTAAAGGAAAACCTATGGCCCCCGGGCAGGGCAATTTTGACACTAGAGGCAAAATTTGAACAACTTTGGTAGAGTACCTATAGATGATATCATTTAACAAAATTTAAAATTAAAGCTCTAAGCCTTGTACCTTCAGAGAATAAGATTTTTTGATTTTTACTATTTGTATATATTGAAAATCAATGACCCCCAGGGCGGGGCAATTTTGACCTCAGGGCTATAAATTTGAACAATCTTGCTAGAGATTCACTTCACAATGTTCATGCAAAATATCTAACTTTTAGCATTTGTCAATTGCTAGAAGAATTTTTTTTTAAGTTTTTACTATAAGTTTTTACTTTATACATATAGGGAAAACCAATGACCCCCGGGGCCGGGCTGTTTTTGTCCTCAGGGCTATAATTTGAACAATCTGGGTAGAGGTCCACCAGACAATGCCTTATGCAAAATATCTAAGCTCTAGGCCTTTTGGGTCTTTACAAGAAGGTATTAGTTTTTACTATATGTACATATAGTGAAAATCAATGACCCCCGGGGCGGGGCCGATTTTAACCCCAGTGCTATAATTTGAACAATCTTGGTAAGGGTCTACCAGACAATGCTTTATGCAAAATATCTAAGCTCTAGGCCTTTTGGGTCTTTACAAGAAGGTATTTTAAGTTTTTACTATATGTACATATAGTGAAAATCAATGACCCCCGGGCGGGCCTATTTTGACCCAAGGGCTATAATTTGAACAATCTTGGTAGAGGTCTACCAGACAATGCCTTATGCAAAATATCTAAGCTCTAGGCCTTATGGATCTTTACAAGAAGATTTTTTAAATTTATTCTTATAGTTCCTTTTGGTTGCCATGGCAACCAGATTTCTGCATGGAATAAAATTCTTTGAACAACTTTGGAAGCCCTTCACCCAAGGATCAATCCTGCCAAGTTTGGTTGAAATTGGACTAGTAGTTTTTCACAAGAAGATTTTTTAAGTTCACTATATAATCTATATAACACACAAACAAACAAACACACACACACACAGGTGAATCGCTATATGCCACCGCATCGCAGATGCTGCGGTGGCATAAAAAAAAAGCTGCATTAAACATAACCATTGTTAACTACTAAGCAAGGAAAATATTCAAATTAACATAAAATATGTATGTTAAATTTAATATGGTAATTTATCTATGGTATGTGCACATTTTTTACTCTTAATTATTAAATTAATTCATAACTCTAAAAATTCCAACATTAAACATGTAAAAGAACATAGGAATGCCAAAAAAACACAAACAAATTCACAGAAAATAAAGCAGTTATGTTGTTTATGTACATATTTTATAATTCAATATGATCATTAAGATTCATTTTCAGACTTACAAGATTTAAAATTATAACTATACTTTTTTTGTGAGACAAAGGTAATTAACGGTATATGCAAATAAAAGTTAATTCTGAGTTACATTTTTCTTTTATAATATCTGGTGCATATTATTTCAAATAAACTTTCTATACCTACTAGTGATATACATTGTATATCATAGCATAATTTGAGGGTTGAGCGCAAAACTGTTGTAACTCCTTCTTTATTGCATACAAGTTACTGCAGTTTTGCAGTCAACCTTTGATAATTTATATTATGTTAAAATGATTAAACAAAATCTAGCATTATATTAGGACATTACACTATTCTAAACATAACTAGTTTTATTCCTGATTTACTATGTAACATATGAACATTGAATGACAAAAGTAGCTTGTAAAGTCAATTGATAAAATACCTTGATACATATAATGTCCCTTTATGTAAGCTTTTTATAAAATATATAGCAATAAAGTATTTGGTTCTTGCTGGTCAAATTTTCTGCAATGAACGATTAATTATCACTTTTGATTTTATCATTTTCAGTATTTAAAAAAAATTATTTTGGAAGTTTTTATTCTTGCAAAAATGGCAGAACAGTTGTCATGAATTTTAGATTATATATGTAATTTAAAACATTAATATACAAATGACTTTACATGCCTACAATTTTATGTGAAGCACAGCTCCTAGCATAATTATATATTTGTTAGTTTTACCTCTTTGTTTATCATCACCTGTAAGTGTCATAAATTAATAAACATAAGTAATATATCATCAATAAACAGGGAACATCAACTCACTGATTATGAATATGATAAAATCTCGGGAAAATATTTCCAAATTAACAAAAATAACTCATTCCAGAGCTGGCTAATCAGACGAGGTGTTTGTGCAAAACAAAAGAATTAAAGGAGAGAAGTTGAGTCAAAACCTGATGCTATTATATTTCATCACTAGCAGCATGTAGCTGTTGCGTGATAGCTCAGTTAGTTAGACCATTACTGTAAATCCTGAGGTTCAGGATTTGATCCTGGGTAACACCCTTGGGATTTTTCAGACACTTTCAGTGTTTCCCACCTAACTAGAGGTGTACTGGTTAGAAGTCCAGGTATCAGTGCTATACACTGGGCATGTAAAAGAACCAAGTGGTCTATTCAATAAAGCGTGGGACTGGTTCCTGGATTACCTTGTATCTCTTAGCTGTCTCTGAAGTGATTTATCTTGAGTCATGTCTACATACATGAGGGGTTTAAAATTAATGGAATATACATGTAGTCTAGAAAGTGTATGTGAGAGTATATTTAGTAATTTATAGTTTTGCCTGACAACTGATCAACATTTTATTGCTAGAAATACACGGACAGCTATTTTTTGAGTATGGACACAGACTGCTTATCAGGGCCGGCAAAATCAATAGTCAGTATTGCCCAGATTGTCCCACAGCCTGTACCAACAAATGAAAATTTTCAAGAATTAACTATGAAAATATAATACAGACAAGTTAAAAATGATTCACATGATGATAAAAATGGATAAGCAGGGTGTCCGTTAGACCCTTGAAATGACTCTCTGACCCTTCATATTTCCAAAAGGCCTGATTTGACCCTCAGGATTTTATCTGGAGGGTCAAATTTTGTTAAAACCATTGGGATTTGGCCTTGTAGTCAGTAAAACTTAGTCAAAATGACCCTCAGGATTTCATGGCTAGATAAGTAAGTCAAAATCAGATTTTGCCGGCCCTGTGTATAGTTTGTATCCATACTTAAAATGCAAAACAATATCGCAAACATACAGCCAAGCTTATTCTGCAGATTCCTTAGCTGCTCACTTTCTTATAGTCTGCAATATTTAATATACTGAATTTATTTAATAAATGATGCCTTATGATTATCTTTTTTCATGTGGAAACGGAATTTCAACATGTATCGTATTTGACATCTTTGTCATTTCTTGAAAAAAGTGAGTATTTATAAGGCCTCAAAAGTAGTGTCAGTGTGTAACCTTACAAGTGTCTGACACTCACTGTGTCATGGATATTCTGCAAAAAAAATCCTGGAATTGAAAATTAACATGAATTATCAGTTATTCCTTTTATTTTATTTGACGAAAATAGAATATATCTTCGGCTGGATTTTGCTTTTCAGACAATTTACACAATAACTTAAAGAAATATCATCAGATTTTTCAGGTTTCTAATGTAAACAACCACTCATTTCTTTGAAACTCACTGGTTTTCGCGAATTATACACTGTTCTCTGTGGTGGATCGTGTCTTTCTGTTGGTACAAATGAAAATGCCGACAGTTCACATGGTCTTCCTTTTAATTTAAAGTTATCTGTCTCTGTCATAACAATAATGCCATGTTGCTTGTTTTGATCGAGTTCTTCCTCCATGTTTGTTCCTCGAGATTGCAAATGGCGACGACGCTTCCGTTTCCAAGATAACAGGTGCCCGTTTTAAAATAATGCTGGTTTATTAAAAAGAAAAAATCATTTAAGAATTTTCTCTGCATTATAGCCATGAACAAATGATTTTAATGTTAAATTTATTTGAAATTTATTTAATATTAGCATAATGAGTAAAAAATTATTACCCAAGATGCACCGAATATCCAACATGGCAGCCTACATTGAAGTCAATCTGTCAAAATTTTAATATTCATTGATGTAAGGAGAGAACAATTAATATATTACATCTTTAGTATGTAAAATACAATTTAATTTGTTGTGTAATGAAAATATATATGTCTTTGGGTAAGAATTGTTTTAAATTTCCTTAATAAACCTTGAAATAGGCAAATTTATAAATCTATTTTTATCCTTCCTGGTTAAAAAATAAATCTAGGATGTGTTTTGATTTTGGAGTACTTTGTATCTGCAGGACCAAGTTATTAGCAGTCAAATGGCTGATTGGGGAGTATACAAATCTGGTAGTTTTTCACATATTTTTGCTCAGTAAATTGTAGTTCTGGCTTCCAAAACTTTATAAGCCGCTTTTTAACATCAATGTTTTTTATCTGATGCGGCATTAAAGTTTTGGATAAGACCCGTTGCAAAACCTAACCAGAATAACATAAGTTGATTTATTCTTGTTTTTCACTTGCAAATACACTTAACCCAATCAATTCTTGTGCATTTTACAATAAAAAAAAACATTTTAATATGATTCTATACCAATTAAAGTATCAAAATATTAATACCGTCATTAAAATTGCCTATTTCACTGTAAAATATCAACTTACGCCGACTACAGTTGGCCATGACATTCAGGTGCCACGCGAGATCTCGTATGACGTCATTCGCGGGAACAGATTTGAATAGAGTCGTGTACTATATTTAGAACATTTTGTTGACATTCATGATTTCGATACTTTTATTCAAGATAATGTTTTTATTTATTTTCATTAATTTTTTAGAACTTAAATACGATTGTATTGAATATAAAAGTCAGAAAATCACCTTTTTCAATATCTTTAAAAAAAGTAATTAATAAAAATATTGGAGGCACATGGGTTCGTAAAGGTCAATCTCGTAATCACGTGATCAAACATTTTGGCAAAATGGCGGCCAAGTGCCGAAAATTTTACCTGTCGGAAACTATTGGGTAGTTTATGTTCTTAATAAGAATTTTATTTGTCCATCCTTGGCTTATCAACAGATTATATATAGTTTTATCAAGGTATGCTTCACTTTACTTCATGGCATGTTCGATGAATAAATACGAGCGTGTCAGATTCCTGGCACGATTATTGTTTGACTTTCCCTATGGAGTTATCTTCAGCGTTCACGTCATGTCATAGTATATAAACGGGTACGCTGAAGACCTTAAGCTAAGTAAATTGTACAGTAGTTTTAATTTTAGGATGTAATGGAATGACGTGCCAACTTGGTGTCAACTGACAACATGGAAAATGTCAATCACAATTCCTATATTGTCAAGATTTCTAAAGACTCTGTAGCCTTTTATGCTCAAATTCTGTTTACATACACATGGATAATCTCACAAATATTTTCGAACCTGCATGATATTTTTCAATTTGTATAGTCTAATACTTCATTGTAATTGCATTGCTTAAATTGGTCAAAATTTCATTTTAGTTATACATTTTTAGTTAAACACTTAAACAATGAAAGTTTTCATGCAAATAGTTTAAATGGGTAGTAAAACGGAAACACATTTTACTCATTTCTGCAAAGTGTCCTGACATTGCGTTAAAAATTGTAGGTCTGGAATAGATTAATGGAACATTTCGTAACTTCAACCAAACATGTAAAAAAACATTTATCGCAAGATGATGTAGGCCTAATGTTTCCAATGGTCTATGTCTGGCCCATTAAATGTGCTTTTGCTAGAATATGTTGATGTTTCCTTGTGTCGTTTAGTAAAAAAAAAATGTTTTGTTAATTAAATGTTTCTTTTCCTTTGAAACATTAGTAGAACATACTAAGTCTTGTTTATATAATTAATTGTTTATTTTCCTTCATGTTTCAAAGCATTAAGTACTGCAAACTAAGAGTCCTGAGCACAATATATCTAGTGACTGCTGTTAGGAAAATATCTAAGGATTTTTTTTACAACATATTTCCAGTTTCCATGAACACCAGAAATTTAAACAAGTAGTTCTAAAAGAGTTTTAACTCAAGCAAGTTATTGATATAATGATTCTAAATCTAGGAACACCAGAACACTATAAATTACTGATTGTTAAGCTATCTTTAAAACCATCAAATTAAATGATTGACCAATATTTTTTTCTCATTCCAGGTTGCTTGACTTCAAATGGATTAATACAGATAATCTAGTGCTGGTTGATATTGGATATGTAACATATGATAGTTAGTAGCTGGATAGTTACTCTCTATTTAAAAAACTTATTTTATAATGCATCATTTTGTCGGTGTGTTAGCAATGTAAAAACATTTGTTCATAAAATGGGTAGCTGTGTTTGTAAGGAAAAGACAACTGCTCATGGAGATACTCCTACTCAAGGGAGAAATCACAGTAGGCCTCAGAATGATACTCGGTTAGGTGTTTTCCATCCAAGCTCTGCACATTCAGATGCTGAGAGTTCAACATCATCTGGTTACCATGGCAGTCAAGTTTTGATGTCAAGGACAGTTTCAAAGAAAACTGTACGCTCACTCGTCCTGGAAACACTGTCTGTAATTAGAACATTAATTGACAAGTAAGTGGAGTCATCAACGACATCAAACTTGAACTTTCACATGTAAATAATCAAATGTAATAAACAAGAGAATTCCTTTTTAGTGTAATGTAATTTTCTTACATAGATATTTAATTTTTGTCATTTTTCTTATCTTGTAAAAAAACAGAAGTTTGTTAGGTATTTTAGACCATTATTAGTTCTTTCGAGGTAGAGAAGTCAAAATTGGTGAAATCTAAATGAGTAATTAGAAGATGGAATAGCTTGTCATAGATTATAATCATGAATGTGTTTTATTTTATTTTAGTGAGACAGAGCCACCACAGGCTATGATACAGCTTCACAAGATCGCTGAGACAGAGACAGGTTGGCTTGATGTCGCCAAATCTTTGATACAAGCCATACCAATGAAAGATCCTTTAGGTCCTGCTGTGATAACTCTCCTCTTAGATGAGTGTCCTTTACCAACTAGGGTATGAAAACTGTTTAAGATTGACTGTCTTATGTGCATGATAAAAAGGGATATTTAATATAAGGCAAATCTTTCTGTTTTTATTTTTGTCAGAACACAAGAGATGTATTTTGAAATTCAACAAAAAAAGTACGTAAACAATTTGTGACATACATGTAATCTTGATTTATATACTTCACCACCAAGTCTCAATATATAACAAGGAACTTTTACATTTTTATAAATTATTTGTTCATTTTCATCAAAAACAACTGAAGGCCAATTGATAATGATAAGTCCCTTTAACATATGCACAGTTGTTTCAGCTAGGTATTAAAAAAATTGATTGTTAAACGTGTTTCTTCTTATTTTGAAAGCAAAGTTTATCAGTAATGTTCTGTCATCTTTTCATTCAGGAGGCGATTATTGAGTTGAGGAAGAATCTCTGTTTGTCAAAGAATGGTCCAGCTGCTGCGTACAAAGAATGCTGTTGTCAGAGAAATCTTTGTGTACTGCTAGGTTGCTTAGCTGAAAAATTAGCAGGTATTCATTGTTAATTTTAGCTTGACTATTAGTAGAATTAGGAGAGCTTTTGTACTCACCAAGGCGTCAGTGTTGGCGTCACAGTTTTTCACTGTTTGTATACCATTTTCACTTTATAGGAAGATAATTTTATTTTGTTCATCTCTACAGCCATAGCTTACTTGTTCATTAAACTTGAAGGATAATTAATATGCAGAAACATTCCTGTGACATACACAATTAGTGTTTATATTCCTTCTAACTGTTTTCATGCGTTATGAACTTATTTATTAGTAGAACAATATTATGAATGAGTAAGATATTAATGATATTAATAATGATTTTAATTTTTAGGGCAGCCAACTTTAATATGAAATATATTATATTTATTTCAAGAGAAAAAAATAAATGTTTAAAGGACAGTAATAGTATACATGTATGTCTTAAAATCTCTTGCTTTTTCTAATTTTATGCAAAACATTAAAGTAGTTGTAGGGAAAATTGCATATAATATTTTAGAAATTTATGATTATGTTTGTATTGAATTGTCTCCCTTTTATCTATTTTAGGTCCAAACAGTATCACCTTATTATCACCAGAAGTTTTAGAATATCTTATTAGTAATTTGGTAAGTATACATAAATACATAAATGTATGAAGAATTACCTCCCTTGAGTGGAAAAAATTACCAATATAATTATATATGTTAATTTTTGCAAACCATTGCTAAGGAACATTAACTATTCATTTTCTTCCTTTTCTCTCCTTAAAAGTTTTTAGCATAAAATACAAAACATGAGTAGCCAGCTAAATATTTGGAGGCTGATCTGGCTCAGTGCTGGTGGCAAAAGGAGTTCACTTTTATTGCCAGTATTGCCAGAAAAATAGCATTTTAGTAAAAAAATTTAAAAAGAGTTGGTGCAAAAACTACACTGGAAAAGTTCAAAAATTAAAGTGGAAAAGATTAACACAATGTATGAAAACTTGACAGTATGTTATACTTGTCATTTATAACAATATGAATTCAGGTATGGTAAATTTTTTTTGCTTTTGTATTTCAGACCATGACTCATCCATCAGTTATTGTTTTACATTCCATTGTGGCATTAGAAAAGTTTGCACAAACCAGTAAGTATTGTTAAAATGTGATGTTTTGAGGATAAAATTAATAAAACTATTTAATTACATGTATTGAATTTAAATGAATGTATCTCTTTTCTTTTTAAATGCAAATTTGTGGATTAGAAAAGTTTTCACAAGTTGAAATACAGCTGTATCTCATCTTTGTTGATGATAGTGTTGTGTTATTGTATCATATCCTGACATTTCTTGTATAATGGACATGCTTTTAAATTGCCCATTGCTGTATATCAAAAAACTTTACAATAATAGTTAAAAATACACCACAGTGATAAGTATAAACTCGAATTACTTTTGTTTGAGCATGCTGACAGCATCTTGTTTACGTATGTCTTTTTTTGCCTTCAATGAAACAGACAAAAGTTATTAACAGTAAATAAAACATGTATATGGCTGTTCTTTTTATCCCCCGCCGATGGAATCAGGAGGGGGATATAGTTTTGGCGTTGTCCTTCCGTCCGTCCATCCGTTTGTCTGAATTTCGTTTTCGGAGTAGTTCTCTGCAACTATTGGCTGGAATTCAACAAAACTTAATGGGAATCATCAATATCAAGAGGAGATGCGCATTTCGTCAGCTTGTTCGGTCTGACCCTTTAACTCAGAGTTATGGCCCTTGATTAGTTATGTAGTAAGCATATAGAGTAAAAATGGTTTCCAGAGTAGTTCTCTTCAACTACTGGCTGGAATTCAAGGAAACTTTATGGGAATCATCAATCTCAAGATGAGATTCGCATATCGTCCGCTTGTCCCGGTCAGACATTTTAACTCAGAGTTATGGCCCTTGATTAGTTATGTAGTATGCATATAGAGTAAAAATCGTTTCCGCACTACTTCTCTGCAACTACTGGCTGGAATTCAATGAAACTTTATGGGAACCTTCAATACCAAGAGGAGATGCGCATATCGTCGGCTTGTTTGGGTCAGACACTTTACCTCAGAGTTATGGCCCTTGATTAGTTATGCAGTATTCATATAGAAAAATATTTGTTTCCTCGCTACTTCTCTGCTATTACTGGCTGGAATTCAATGAAACTTTATGGGATACTAAGAGGAGATGTGCACAAAGTTGCCTTGTTCCAGTCAGATACTTATAACTCAGATTTATGGCCCTTGATTAGTTATGTAGTATGCATACATCTCATTGGCATTTCCAGATTTTACTATTTAACACAAAGTTATGGCTCTGTTATTGCCCTGAATATTTATCAAGTTAAAAGAAAATTACTGTTTATGCCATGATTGATATATAAATAAAGCCTTATGTCTTCAGTTGTTGTGTTATTAATAACCAGTACTCGGCGGGGGATATAAATTCAACAAATTTGCTTGTTGTGATTGTTTTTATCTTAACCTATTCATATAATAAAAGGATTATTGACAAGTTAGCCATTAAAATTGGTTCAATATTCATCGGCTGAAAATCATATTGACCTTGGCTATTGCCTTGGTCAATATGACATTTACCGTTCAACAATAAAACTGATACATATATATATCTATTTTTGCAGGTGAAAATAAAGTAACCGTGATGAAAACCTTATTGTCATTAAAACCCAATCCTTTACAAACACTAGAGACATTATGGCACGATTCTGACCATCTGAAGAGAGAAGTTGGCTTCTGTGCTCGCTGGTGTCTAGATAACCTTTGTAAGTCTTAATTTTGATTTGATGTTTTAGTTTATACAAATTTATTTTAGTTCCATTGTGGAGGAAGCTATAAGGTTATTGAAACTCTATCGAATCTGTTCCTGGAACTAACCAGTACTTATCAATGAATGTAGTTTCTTCCTGACAGAAACAATGGCTTGCCACTGACAGGGTTTGAATCCATCCGGCTAGCAATTCTTAGAATAATAGACCAATGTGTTAACACTTCTGCAATGCTGCCACTATTTTTAGTGAATTTTGATTTGATCTTTTAGACAGTATTGGTAGCTGCAAATCATACTATTTTGAAGTTATTTAATCTGATTGTTATACTTTTGTTAAACATAAAGTAATGTCTTTCGGATTTTGTGAGTTTGTATTTGTCAGAGTAATTGAATTTTTACATGTGTGGAAGCTATTGCACTAGCTTTCAGAAGGTGGGCGGTTCTACTAGGGTGTCTACTGGTACTTGAAAAATGCATGAAGGGGCATGTACAGTCTTGTTTGGAAGTCACACTATGACCTTAACATACATGTATGTATTCTATGCTTAATGAGGGTCCATCCACCCTTTCAGGCACTGAGAGTATGGACCCCGGACATGTCACTATTCATGTCCTTAAAAGATTATTTAACAGTGTTAGTTTGACTTAAAAAACCAAGCATATTAAAACTTTGAAGCAAATGTTTTTGACAATATTAGTGACTTGTCAACTTGACCAATGAATAGTTAGGTAATTTGCTTACCAGTGAAAGGTTAAGCTGTCAATAAAATTACTAAAAAGTTGGTGAGGGGTTTTGCTGAATTTTGGTACTTTTGCTCACAGGTTGAGCAATTATGAATCATGATTATCATTAGTGGAACTCTGCATGGACAAGCAGTTTGATCTATCTTGGACTAATTTTTCCAATCAAGATTCTATAATCTGATTTGTCATTGAACATATAAATAGTTCCTGAATATGTCATTATCTCCCTTGACAAAATAGGCAACCATTTTAGACCTTGTTAATCAAGATATGTAAAGCTGAAGAATAACGTGAATAAATAAAATTAAAAAAAAACAACAAAACACTTTAAAAACAAAACTCATGAAAGATCCTGTATGGGAGACCATGCAAAACCCCAAATATATAATAGTTGTAGGCTTTTTATTATTCAGTTAAACTTCTTTAAAATGAAGTTTTTGTTTACAGGGAACATGATTTGACTTCTCTTAAAATATTTTCTTGTCTATTTCAGTTACTTCAGAGGTAAGAATATTCCTGCCATTCAAAACAACTTGAAGTTTGTAAATTGGTGACTGACTTAAGATGCATTTAAGGCTCATTGTGTACAAATGATACTATAATTCATATTTCCTTAAAAGCATTTATTTTTGGTGTTTATATTACTTATAGGCTATATACCTGAACCATGTTTTACTTTTCAACCAGAGGTAACTTTAAAGTGATTAAGTGTTTTGTACGGAAGATTAAATGCCACTTTGTTTACATATATGACAAATTATTTCACGTTCAATACATTTTTTATTTCCACACGAGTAGCATTTAACATGTACTAAATGCTGTTATGCATTATTAAAACATTTTATTATTCAGTTTGCCTTTCAATCAGAGGTAAAATCTTTTTCATTTCTTTTTAAACTCAATTTTGTGATCTTGTAGGGCAGAGCATATTCTTATGAAAGTGAAGATCTGAGTAAAATCAACGTGATGTTAAATTGTAATGATGTCAGTGAATATTTGAAGATTTCACCTGATGGCCTTGAGGTGAGTAATATTCATGTTCCTATATGACTTTCAAATCTCTAACCATTAATCTGCTGAATTTCTTAAAAAGATCTGTCCCTGTCCCATTTTTGCAACTATTGAACCTCTTGCCCATCTCAGCTGTGGGTTAGAATCCCTCCAAGGACTTTGAATCCTTTTATGTGAGGAAGATTTCCAGCCTGCATGCAAAACGTCAGTGGTTGTACTTAATTGTGCGCTCTTGCCTGAAATAATGCTAGAGAGTGGCACTTTAAGCCTTCCTCAACCAGTGAAGCAGGGGAGTTACAAGAACCATGTGACTTAAAATGTGTAGGGTGTTGGGTTTATTATGTCTTTAAGTCTGTTAAAATATTTAGACTAACAGAATTTTGTGGATGTAGGTCAGAAGTGGAAAGCAAACAATATGTTATTATTAGGCCAAGGATTTTTTTCATTTCACAATTATACATTATAATTGTTAAAAATATGAATAAAGAATGCCTACTGTGTATGATTATTACATATAGATAGATCTTATACATTTCTTATAAAGGCGAGATGTGACGCCTCATCATTTGAAAGTGTGCGATGTACATTCCAAGTGGATTCTGGGGTGTGGTATTATGAGGTTACTATAGTTACAGCAGGAGTTATGCAGATTGGCTGGGCGACCAAAGATAGCAGCTTTCTTAATCATGTAAGTAGGTCATAGTGGACCAATAGTCACTGTATTTTTATTCAGACCATTCTGAATGTGGCAAGTATTTGCAAATTTTGGAAAATGTAACTATTCATACATATACATGTCGCCCCAAGTGAAAAAAACTGGTTCCTCATAGATTAATTCATCCATACCTAGAATGGTTTGTGTATTAAAAAAAAAAATCTGAAATTTGCAGTTAAATTTCACTATAATTTGCCCCTTACTTTTATCCATTTTATAAATAGTTAAAAAAAATTGTGATATTCTATAATATGCTATGATATAAACTGGCATAAATGGTTAATTATTTACCATAAATGATTTGATATTTCAGGAAGGGTATGGTATAGGTGATGATGAATTTTCTATAGCATACGATGGCTGTAGACAAAGAATATGGTATGGTGCCCACAGTCAACCACATAAACACCAATGCTGGAAACCAGGTGAAGTATTCTTATCTTAGTATTCTATAACTTTAAAGCTCTGAGTGCTGGCATGGGTTGTGCAGTACAAATCTCTTGAGTACTGGCATGGGTCATGCAGTACAAATCTCTTGAGTGCTGGCATGGGTCATGCAGTACAAATCTCTTGAGTGCTGGCATGGGTCATGCAGTACAAATCTCTTGAGTGCTGGCATGGGTCATGCAGTACAAATCTCTTGAGTGCTGGCATGGGTCATGCAGTACAAATCTCTTGAGTGCTGGCATGGGTCATGCAGTACAAATCTCTTGAGTGCTGGCATGGGTCATGCAGTACAAATCTCTTGAGTGCTGGCATGGGTTGTGCAGTACTTTTGAGTGCTTGCATGAGCTGTGCAATACTCCTCCATGGATTTTGGGTTAACATACATTTTATATTTATATACACCTCAAATTATAAGAATTCACCATTATCAACTGTATAGAGAGGTGTACCAGTGTCAATCAAGTGACCTGAAGGATCAAAGGTGATATAATCCCATTAAATAGAGATTATCCAATATTACAGCTAGATTTTTGGCATTGTTTTATTATGAAAAAGGAACTTGGCCTACATTTTCAACTTTTACAGGTCATTGGAATTTATTTAGGCCTTAGCACTTGTGATAGGTAGTGCATAATTTAATTAAAGGTCTGCCAATGAAAAAAAATATATAAAAAATAACAAAAAAAAATATGTTGGAACTATATTAGAAATAAGCTTGTAGCTTGCAGTCTTCCTGCTTAGTTCAATCTCAAGAGCATCAGAATTATAATACATGTACATAGGTGGCTGGTTTGATCCTCGGGCAGACCGACATTTCTCCATGACAGTTGAGCCAGGACTTAGTGTCTTGTAGTGATTTGTGTCACCCCTTATTCAGAAAATTATTTGGGGTTGGTTGCCTGTCACTTGTGGAGAAATTGGTGATTACAGGCAAGTTATTCAGGAAGCTGGTAAGATGGATTAACTGCAGAGATATGACCAAAAAAAATGTGTTAAAATTCGTTTGAAAAAATCCCAAAGAAAAAAACTTGTAGTTTGCATTTTTGTTTCAAAGAATTTGCTTGTAATTATTACAGCTTGTCCCTACAATAATGATTCTTTATTCCGTACCTTAGCCTTTAATTATGAACAATTTTTTTTTATCACCTTTGATTTATTGCTTTAAATTATTTGACATGGTAGGACTGGAAATATTTTCCCAAGATTTGTGTACCAATTGAAGAAGGCTTGGACCAATACCCTGTGTGAAAATTTTCAGGTTGTTCTCCAGGCGTTTTCCCAGAATAACTATTTGATATTTCTGTTGTGTAAAACGACCCTAGAATAAAAAGCGTTGCAACGCTTTTCACTTAAATCTGGCTAAGAATTGCACAAAACTGATTTCAATTTTTTCTTTGTATATTTCTTTGATTTCCATTGCAAGGATTATTTATAATACAAAAAAAACCCTAATCTTACTAATTATATAAGAAAAATATTGTGTACAGTAGACAATAGAAAACAGTGTAACTGTATTACCCCACTACTATATGGAACAGTTTCATTAAAAAAAAAAACTATGGTAAAGACTTAGTATCATTGATATAGACCTATGTTTTGTAACATGAAATTTATGTGTGAATTATATATACCTAAGGATATTAATTGCAGCAATATTACTATATAGAATCAGTTACAAATATATAAACATTTTGAGGCGCCTCATGACAAAACCAACATAATAATTTTGCGACCAGCATGGACCCAGACCAGCCTGCACATCCGCACAGTCTGATCAGGATCCATGCTGTTTCCATATCAGTTTCTCATCTTGTAAAAGGGTTTGTAAGTGAACCGCCTGGATCCTGATCAGACTGCATGGATGCGCAGGCTGGTCTGGATCCATGCTGGTCGCAAACGCATTATGTTGGTTTTGTCGAGGCACGGCTCTTTTGGTTTTAACATATTTTTACCCAATACATGTAGAATGTTATAATGTACATACTTGTTATCAACAAAAAAATATTTTTACATAATGGAAAAGGATGAGAATGAAAGATGAGTCTTGAAATTCTTCTCCTTAAATCTCCTTTATGTACCATTTCATGTGAGCGTCGTGTAATTAAGTAAGCTTAAATGTTTGAATTTAATTTTATTTTTTTGCTAAATATCCTGGATACAGGGGTATATACTATACTATACTCATGTATCAGCAGCTACATGCCTGATTTGAATAGTCTGACAATTTTGTGATTAGAAGTTAAGGTAAAAGAGCTCAGACATAATATCATTATAGAGACTTCTGTCATAGTGTCATTGTAGTTTAAATCATAATCCTATTGAAACAGAATTAACATTTAAACTTTTGAACAGTATCAACTTACAGCCTTGAAAACAAGTACTTTTAAATCTCTTTTACCTATTAGTAGCCTAGTAGGTGACAAAGTTAACTGTGGGTTCAGTTTTCTCCAAAACAAAAATTCTGCATGCAGTTCTTACTTTTCATAATCTAGATTTAAATTTTAATAAAATGTAGTGTTCGCCAAGGGATCAAAAACAAAAATTACACATCAAAGTTGTTTACCATATACAATTTAATGTTCACCATTAACAAAAGGTTAGTTTTAACTTTGTGGTAAATGTGTTTACTAATCAACCATTGGCTCAAAGGTTTGAGCTTATTGGTTGGAGGATTTGTTGGCACATAAAAAAGATACCAGTACTGGATACTAAGGTCTATGAAACTGATTAGAGTTGGTTTAGACTTCCATCATATGAGCAGAAAGGAAAAAGATGATTTTCCACCATGGATATAGACTGGTCAGCTTGCCAAATGTTTTTCTAATTTTGAACCAAATTTTTTTAACTACAGTCAGAAATCTTTATCCTCCTGGTTAAGGTCACTGATTTCAAATTACTCTGACATTACTGCTGTGAAATTGAATCTCTTGAGTGGCGGCGTGGCCGAGTGGTTAACGCGTCGGACTAGTTATCTAAGGATTGCTTACCGCGTGGGTTCAAACCCTGTCAGGGGCAAGCCGTTGTTTCCTTGAGCAAGAAACTTTACATTCATTGCTTAGTACTGGTTGGTTCCAGGAACGGATTCGAGAGTGTTTCAATAAGCTTATAGCTTCCAACACAATCGAACTAAAATAAATTTGTATAAACCAATCTCTTCAGTAAATTAAACTTAATTTGGGTTCCTTCGTTGATCTACTATTGGTGCCTGCTTACGCCTGAAATAATTCATGGAAGAGTGGCACATGAGCTCTTCCTTCACCAGTAAAGAAGTAAATTTACCATGTAACTTTAAACCCAACTAAAAACAGATGCTGATCATGGTCTGCACAGGTTACATAGGTAAAATCAATTGCCACAAGCAGGTTAAGGTTACAATGAACCATGATTTGTCAGATAGTGAACAATTTTCTGATTCCTTACATCCTTGTAGAAATAAAATATCTACTCAAAGCTGGTAGAGACAGTGTGCTGGTTCTGAAATCCCTTTTAGTTTTAACTGTTCCAAATTCAATGCAGGGAAAGTCCATTTAAGTGACTTAGAATCATATTTACCCAGTTATAAGACACATTTTTGGTCATCTTAATTTGATTTCAAACTAAGGAGTGTGTCTTACAAGGGAGATCTTATTTATAAAGGGTAACTGAAGAAATTCTGGATCTGATTTATTTTGAGACTGTATATGGGCATTACCTTTCATTGGCAATCATTGATGGCATACAATCACTGAAATTTTCAGAAAGTCCACACAATTCCTTGTATTAGGATGTCATGAGAACAAAAACACAATTGAATTAAATCTCTTTTTCATCCAAAAAAATACAGAAATACAGATAAAATTTGCATAGCATAAAAACCATATTTTCTAGTGCACAATAAATCTTATTTCTGTATTGCACATACTTGTTATTATAAAGATATTTTGTCAAATGCTCTTTTTAACCATTTTGCTGTCAACAAAATGGGTAATAACTGTTCCACTGACAGCAGCCTCTATCTGCCTGTAATATACATTGTATTAAGTGATATATCAGTCATTAGGAGTATATCAGTCATAAGAATATACAAAGATTTTTCTGATTTATAAAATATGAGGGAGGCATTTTTATCATAATTTTGGTTTAGTGTTAACTTTGTTCATTTCTACCAATTGAATAGCTAACAGTGCAGACCATGATCAGATTGCACCAATGTTCTGATCTTGGCCTAGGTTGGTAGTATGGGTAAATTTGGTCGTGCAGGATATATTTTATCATTTTAAGTTATCACATCTCATACAATATCATGAGACAGTTCCAAATTCAAAGCTGGACAATTTTTATGATAAAACTTTCAGGGATATAAAGATTAAAAAAGAAACAGTTGTAATTAACATTCCATCTCGTTGTGATCTAGTGCGAGCAAGAAATCAGATCTCTTCTTTTACAGTCTTACAATCTCCCAGAGAGTGTGAAAAAGTCAGACAGTTTGATTTTTCATCAAGTTTGAAATGTTTTGCAATAAACAGTCACCAGTTTCTTAAAATAACCAAGAATGTCTATTTGCGTTATTCAGATAATTTTCTGTAAGAATGGAATATCTATAAATAGCATAGATCTGAAAAGAGTCATGGAGCGTGTGGAGCATATCTTGTGATGTCTCAGTAAACATTGAGATCTCATTAGATGATACTGATTCTTTATTCAGTCTTTGTTCAATAAGCATCTATGAACTAATGATTTTTGTGTCTAAAAATAGATTGTGATATATCAGATTTGCAACACATTGTTTAAATTTTCAATTAAAAACTTTCTGTTAAATAAATATCTATAACTGATGATTTTTGTGTTCAATAAATAGATTTCTGTACAGCATATTGCAATATATTGCTTTTCAATAAAAACATTTTTTGTGATTGTTTCAGATATTGAAAGCTAAAGGAACAAGAGCATATCAATTGAAATTAATAAAAAATCATGTTTTTCATTGAAATATTACATGCTGTGTTAGTTAAAGAAAAGAGTTGTCCTGGTGATTTATATATGTGGCTCTCAAACCATGGTTGTAGGTTTGAAACCTCATAATGGTCTTGACGATATTTCTTCATAGGTCACCAGTAATGGTTTAAGTTTGCAGGTGCAAACTTTAAAGTAATTAATAGAAGTTGCAAGAATTTATTTCACAATATGTGTTGTAAATATTTAAAATATTATAAAGTAATCAAATAAACTATTGATAGTCACATGACAAGCACGCAGTCACATGAAGTTTATGTTAATAGGAATCCAGTTTAACATTTGTACCACATAATGCTTGTTGTCTATTCCCTTTACAACACTTGGAATACAATCCTAATTCATATGTTTTCAGTTTTGAACTTCAAGCTGCATTCTTTTTAAGTATGTCCAACAACAATTTTAAGCACATTAAAATGTTTTCTCTCGAAACATGAAAATAATCAAACATTTCACTGGTCTGATTATTTAAATTTCTAATTTGAATCACTGTTTAAAAAAATTACTAAAAGTGTTAACGTTATTCAAGATGGTTGCTCCATTTCTTGAGCTTGGGTACCCCAAGCCCGTGTTGGGTAGTGTTGTACTCCAGATTCTTCCGTAAATGGCACGCCACCATCGAGATTATTTTCCTGCTGTTGCAATTTGTCTATTTCTTGCTGTTCATAACGTGTTCGTTGTCTCATTAATTCTTCAACAACTCTACGCATTTTAAATGTTGGCGTGTGACGTAGTGCTCTACTTGCAGCGTTTATTGGAATGTTTGTTTTCTGATCAGCGTGTACGAGAATTCCCGTCAGTTGCTGAAGTAATAGATCATTGGCAGTATACTTCCGTTTTTTAACATTCCCATTTTGAATATTAGTTTTGATAAGTTTCCAAAAATCCTTTGGATTTTTCGGGGTTGCATCATCTTCTTCTATAGGCTTTTCTATTTCGACCTTTGTAACTTTCTCAACTTTTTCTACTTTCTTTTCTTGTCTTGGCGGAGCAAAACCCCATGTCTTAGAGCGATCAAGTGGTTTGGAAAATACACTCAAAAGAATAGCCGCTTTTGAGAGTGTTTCCTTTTTCGCTTTATCTTCTTCCGTTTCCTTTGGCTCTTCTTTTTCTTCCTTTTTCTTATCTGCTTGTTCATCTTTCTTCATTGTTCCTAAGAATGAATCAATTTTGTCTTTTATTTGCTTTTGTTCTTTAAGTAACATTTCCTCTGTGACTTTTGGTTTAGCTTGTGGAGCTCGAAATTGGATCGGAATTTCACCACTCATTCTTGTGGTGGAGGTGTGAGCTGTAGAGATTCCACTTATAGCACTTTTAGCATCTCCACTTTGCGATTTATTTCCAAAGAATAAAGCTCTTAAGTCTACTTTTTCAGAGTAAAGATAGTCGTCATCATCGTCACTGTCCCATCCTTCACTGTACGAGCGTGTAACACGTGGCATCCATGTTTTAGATCGATACAGTTTCTCCGGAGTTGATTGTCTGAAAGGCTGAGATCTAGTTACGTTAAACTTAACATGTGACTTAGGTTGACGCGGAGTCACATTGCTCACACTAGGAGTACGTATGTTAGGGAGCTTGGCATCTGTCTCGTCAATGGCACTGAGGCGTGAATGTGAACGTTGAGGATCAGAGACAGATAGTTTAGGAGGCGGGGCAGATTTCGATCCATATCTCATTTTTCTTTGATCTTTAGATGAAGGTTCGGGAGAAAGGATTTCCATTGTGGTCGAAACAGTGTGTGCAGTAGTGGCTCTCTCTAATGTTATTGCTGTTTGCGCTCTTTCAGATTCATTTTGTTCATTTTTCTTTCTTATAGAGTAATCAGCCATTGTCTTTCTTGCTTTTTTAATTAAAGGTTTTGCATTGTGATCTTTCAGTATATTTCCTCTCAACGGATACTGTAGTTTTCTATCAAGGTAAAATGACTCCTCAGAAGTGATTCCCAATCTTTTGGCACTTGTTGATATTTGACGATTGTCATAAGAAAAGTCCTTTTTAGGATTAATTCGTTTTTGTAATGCTAAGTCATTCTTTCTTCTGTCTATATCCATGATTTTAACTTGATAACGCAGATTACTTGTGTCCATATGTAAGTTTCTCATAGAGTGTGTACGCTGTTTTTCAAGGTGATTAGTTGCTGTACGTAAATTGTGTTCGCATACATTATTGCGTACAGCCGTCAGACGTTCTGTAAGGGAAGATTTCTTGGCACTGTCTAATGCCTCTGACTGGAGATCTTGGTATGGGTTAGAAATAACCTGCTCTGTATCCATAATAAAATAGTTTCCTGAAATGAATGAAGAATATAATTTAGAAGTCAGTCTGGTTTTGTTTAGTAAGGGTCAGTGGCATATGCAATTGATAATCATTGTCATGATTATGTATGTGATGGCTATGATGATAATCATTAGATGATGATGATGATGATGATTAATAGATGATGATGATTATGATGATGATGATAGGTGGCGATGATGATGATGATTAATGTTCATTTTAGTGTTAAATGAAGACACATTCTGTTCAGTCGAAATAGGACCCAAAAACTTCCTTTATAAAAGAGTTTTTACAGCCTTATGTCAATATTGATTTTTGATACAAAATATGAAGAAAATATAGGTTTATTAAAATATTGACATATTAACTTGGATATGAATTATCTGCCACATTAAATATTTTCATTTTGTTAAATTGACTCTTGATTTAGTAATAATATTTTGACTAGGAGTTTGATTTGCCATAATAGCGGAAGGTGGACAATGTGACATCTGATTAACTTCGTACAAGTCGCACTTGTGTGCCGTTTAATAGTCAAGTTACTTTTGTGCCATTTAATAGTTGAGTTACGCTAAATTTATTGTGACCCTGCTGTATTACAAATAACTATGTTTGTGTAATAATGGATGTAATATGTCCTTTATTTTCATAATCTGTGTATATATAAAAGAAATGTTTATTTGTATTTTGGTGCGTGTTTTTTTTATTTTGCGCGATGAAATTGGTAAATTTTGTATTTTTTGATAGCAACAAATTCCTAAACATTACGACAATAATTATATTGTCTGATGTGTAATTTTAAATGCTTGAATAGATATTTGATAGTTCCCATTTGCGAAAAAATATTTACATGTGCATTTTTTGATTTTTGATAAGAAAAAAAAAGTTTTTAAGAACAAACATCAGTGGAAGTAACATACATGTAATAATTGTTATTCTTTATATTCTGTTTTTCTCTAATTTTCAAAAAATGAAAAAAAATGTTCAAAGAAAAATTAGCTAAATTATTTCTTTGCCTTACCTTGTGCACATCGATTCACTTTTAGAGTGTTTGACTCTTTCACCATTCCTTGGTTTAGAATTGCAACAGTGCGCATTTTGATATCTTTATATTGTTATCCCAAGCAAATAGATCCTTTGTTTTATTTATATATCCTCTCTATATTAAGTAAGTCAATAAAATTATGATGCTACGAAAAGCTGTTCATTTTCCATTCTTATGACTTATATTTTATTTTTTTTGTCAGTTTTTTGAAAATTATGAGAATCCAATTTTTGTATAATCAAATTTATTTCAAAATAAGTGCTATGTCACATTTAGTATCATAATTTTTTATGACATGTCTATGAATTTTGCACAGAACATCAATGATTTTCCTTGCACTTTAGTCATCAAAACCATGATATCTTGTAGTGAAATTTATCTTTTAAATAACAAAAACTAAACAGAATTAGGTTAGATCCGCCATACTGGGAATGCGTTTTACAAATGTAGAACACTAATTCTGGAACTATTTCATACTCTACTCTTTTTATGTAAGCCGATTAACAAAACTTTCAATTACCACCCTCAATTGACGGTCACAAATCTGTCCTAATCCATTTAAGATTTAGGTCCCAGTGCCAAAACTGTTAAAATTTTTGTATGTCCAAAATTTGATGATTTTGAAAATTTCGTAAAAAATCTGTTACAAAAACCTTACCAAAGGCATAGGTTTGCAAACTAAGTCGCACCTTATGCCCAAATCTGTTGTTTGGAAATGAACTTAAATTGACAGACAGTGTAGAAAATTTTTGTCTGATTTCACACAAGCTTTGATGTAATATTACCTGATTGATAAGCCATTGTAAAATTTTTCAAAAAACTGAAATCGTTCTATTGTACTGAAACCTGTGGTGGTTACTACATCTTTATGAAATGTTACATTATATTATTTCTCTTATAAACACTAAACAAAGAATTACAATACGTAATACTGAAGTGGTATTAAGTACATTGAAAAAATTATTGCCAAATCTTATTTGAAAGTGGATTAATTTGAATTAAGGATTAATTATACAAAAGCTTAAACTGGTAATCATAGGTGCACATTTTGTTGCAAATTGATTGCAAGTGTTTAAATACAAGTGTTTTATATAACATTGTTAATACAAAACTGTTTATACATTAAACACAAGTACATATGGCCTTTATTGCAACGACATAAACTATAATATGATATTTTTATGTACTTATTTGAATAATTAGAAAAATTCCATATTATGGACCCTTGTGTTTTTAAGACAAATAATTAGAAAATTTCACTATAATTCCCTGTATTTTTAAGACAAATAATTAGAAAAATTCTGTATAACTCCCCGTGTTTTTAAGACAAATAATTTGCAAAATTCTATAAAACTCTTGTGTTTTTAAGACAAATAATTAGAAAAATTCCACATAACTCCCTGTTTTTTTAAGACAAATAATTAGAGAAATTCAATATAACTCCCTTATATTTTAAGACCAATAATTAGAAAAATTCCATATAGCTCCCTCACAGTGTTTTTAAGAAAAATTCTATATAGCTTCCTGTGTTCCTTGTATTAAAATCATTTGAAGATTTATGATAATAAAATCTCATTTAGGTTGATTTATAAATAAAAGTTAAATTTTCTTACCATCCTGTTTTGGTCCTGGGTTAAAAATTTCCTCATTAGTAGCCATATTGAATCAAAATTTATATTTTTATATAATTATTGACTTAATATTTGAAAAGGCAAACAATTATAACCACTTAAGACTTTAAGCATTCCAATAATTTTATTCAAATTTTATGTTGTTGTTTTTTTGTTTGCTTTTTTTTTCATCGGTAGCAATCATTGTACCAAGAGACACCCAACTGACAAGAGTCCACTTGAACAAATAGCTTAACCTATTTTTGTATCGAAATGCGTAAGAAAAATGATGGAAGTATCGGTGAATGGACTCACCTCGTATTCTTTACGTTTTTATCAATGACAACTCATTTATTTTTATCAGATCCATAACTGTCATTAGTTTCTTTGTTTTCTATAAGAAGTGGGCATATTGACAGGGGAATTAGGCGAGTACGCGAGGGAACTGGTGTTTGTTTTCAGAGACATTAAAGAGGGGGGGAATTATCTAAATAAACATTGAATAAGCAGGTGAATGCATTGATAATCGGACAAAATGACACTTTTGCTAATGCACTGAGATCTTTACGTTTTATTTATTCGAATGTTTGAGATGTTCCGTAAATGAGTGTGTATTTGAGACGTTAACAGTGTCGATACATTTAGAATTGCTAAGATATAATGAAAAAAATGTCTTGATATTGGGGAGAAGAAAGATAGAAATATTGGACTGTTTCAATAGGGGCTATGAAATATAATGGATTCAGAAGTAGAATTTATTCTTGCAAACTGCATTAGTATTAGTTTTGATAAAAGTTTTTTTCTGAAAATTAATGTTAGCTATTAATCCATGTATTATTTAACAATAACCTAAGTTCATATTCTTTTTGGTGTAAGAAAATATGTTAAGAAACAGAGTATTAAATTTGAAACAGCTATTTTAAGAGACTAATATGTTCAAAATAGAATAATTAAATTTCATAATGGTCTCGAATGGACATTAAAATGCATGATATTTTATTGAATTACCAATATTGGTTATATAATCACAGATCAACATATCGGTGATCGGAAATAAAAGAATATTAAGAAGTAGTGGTATTATGTATCCGTCTGATGTGTGTAGTTGTAACTGATGCAGTTTGATAATGTATTCTGATGACCTCAGCGGGCTTGAATTAAAATTTGTTTGTTTTCATATGGCGAAGTTTTAACCCTTACCAGCCGAAATATTTACAATGGACTTGTCCGTCGATCATTCTGGACATAACCATTCATCATTTTTAGGGAAATTTTTTTAAAAAATGCACTGACTGAATAGCAACCAGTGCAGACCATGATCAGAAGGTCATCTGATCTTGGACTGCACTGGTTGCATAGGTAGGATCAGTTGCTGACAGGCTAAAGGTTAATGTAAGAAAAAATGCTTTCTCTGTTAAATAGAATGGTTAATGGATAATATTATGGTAAATGAAATGTCTGGTTTCGAGTTTGTATCTGTTCAGAAGTAGTTTTAATCTTTATTTAATCGTTAACCAACTGAAACTGAAAGTGATAAGCAATTTCCACCAGTATAGATCCAGGCCAGACGGCATTTCTCAGCTGTTGCACTAGATCCTATACTTTTAGCCGACTTAACTTTAAATTTTTATCTTGAAAGCCCCTGCCAGATATCAGTTCAAATAAATGGAAGATGGAAAAGTCTTTTACATTGTATATGAAATTAAGAAGGTTCACCCTATACTTTACTGGTGGCAAAGGCTTTGTCACTTTCAGCTCAAGCAGGTCAAGTGTTAAAACAGAAAGATGTGGGTTCCTTATAGAAAATGTTCAGAAAGGTGTGGGCTCCTTAATGTATGTTAGCAAACAACAATTTTGTAAACTACAGGTAGCTATAATTTTAGCTTTACACACTTTCAAAGCTTGACAAGATATTCATGTTGGGTTATATGATATGAGCATACTATAACATGATTAAAAAAAAGACAATTTAGCGTTTGATCAATTTTTATATGCACCAGGTTTTCAAATGTTAAAGTGGAGTATAACTTTGATGAATTGATACGGATTAGCTATGAATTACCAGATATAAAATATGATTAATAAAATACCGAACAATGAAATTTGTCATGGCCTAGGTCTCGCCAAAATATGCCTAGGTCATTTTCTTTAGTTCTTATCATCGGTGATATCTGATTGTAATTTACGATAATAAGATTTTTAATTACCCAGCAAAATTATTCAGTTTTAATTCGCGGCAATGATTTATTTCTTAATGAATTGAGATAGTAATAAAAATCGTTCAGTTATTATTTATAATGAAACATAATTTTATTATCTGATTAAATTCTCTTAGATTAAGGAAAATAGTATTATCAAAATTTTATCGAATAGCAAAATAGTTACAAAGAGTTAGATCGGTTTTAGATAAGTTTCATTTAATTGAGTCGAAAGATAGATTAATTAAATCCAACAGGAATTAAAGTTTTACGAATGAAAATATGCCGAATTTAATGATTAATTTCAAATACTTTATTGTCTCCAACTAAAGTTAGTAATGAATGAAAGTTTTTTATGATTAAGTCTTGATGCATTTAAAATTTCTTATGCCATTGCTTTGTTAACCCGTAATATGTAACAGTTAATGAATTGCATTAAAACTGATTGTCAATGTTGAACCACTGACTTTCCCTTAACCCATTTGAGTGGTCAAGACATCAGATATAGCCTTTAGACCAGACTGCACAGCTGTGCTTTCTGACAAGACTCTATACTATTGACTTTTGAAAATTTACTCTTTTCATATGAAAATTCCTCAAACTTCTTATAGAATAAACAAAATTTAATGCAAGTGGAGTTCATTAGGAATGGGTTAATTAAGGGGATATTACAGTATATAAACAAAATCACTGTACCCTGTCTTGCGAGCCTATAGAATTAGATATGTACGCTGTCTTGAGAGTACAAGCACATGTTACTTTCCATCACTGTATCCTTTTTGAGAGCCTATATATTTTAACTTGTATCTTCTTGTGATTACATGAAGTAGACTGGTTTATATGCTTTGGATATGAACATTCTTTACAAACAATTTAGATTCAGCTTCATATTTCAAAACATGTAAATTTGTTGTCCTGGTTTAAATTTTAATATTCAACATTATTTTATCACAAATATTGATATTTCATGTCAAAATGTTGTTGTTGTTGATGATGCTGTTGCTGAATAATTAAGCAAAAGTATCTCAGCAACATAATTTTAAGGTGTTTAACCATATACCGGTAACTAAGAACAATCAATGCAATATTTTCTTACCCGCTTGTTCTATAGGGGACACAAAAGCCCCTACAGAAGAAATTTCCTCCGACATTATGCTTGTATTTTCCAAATCCTATTTGAAAGAAAAGTCTTTTATTGTAACTAAATTCCCACCTTTAAGTACTGCTCACTATTTATTTTGTGTATATAAATAATAATGAAAACAAAATCATTTTCCATTTTTCGGAAGCATTTTTTTCCCCTCCAGTTTTAATTACATGAATTTTGTTTCAACGTAGTTTAATTTCCTCTTTACGCTGAAACAGACGGTGTTAAATATGTTTGAATAAAAAGATATATAGCTACTATTTTCTTTAAAACAATATTGTATAAACTAATTAAAGACATTATCATTTATAATAGAGTGATATTTATATACCCAGGTGCGAAATCTGACAAAGTTTGAAATGCGGAACCAGTATAAGACGGTACAGGTTTAATTTAAAACTATGAATGAAAAAAAATTGAGCTATATATTTGATATGTCATGTCAAAGTAACAGTCAGAAAATGAATAAATTAATGATTAATGCTTTGGTACTTTGTAAAAGAGGAATGGTCCAATTTTTTAAATTGAAAGGGCTAGAAAAAAATCAGGGTTATGATTGGATAGAACATTCCTAACAGACTAATAAAAATCATATTTTATGTTATATGCAAAAAATCTGGTGTCTAGATTTTTCTGTTTCGAGATTTAAAGCTTATAGCATAATGTTTTTGTCAGAAACAAAATTTTTGTGCTTTGATGTTTCTGTAATAGACTAACAGGCTATCAAGATAAATATTTGAAATTGGCCAGCCAACAGTATCGTGCCTGGTCAGACTACACAGATGTGCATTGTGCAGTTTGGCCTGGCTCTATCTTTGTGGCAGGCGCTTATCAATTTTGGTTCGTAGCAAGATAAGGGTTTATCATGTGGTCTGCATAAGGATGTATCAAGCATTTTGTTTGAAAATGTTACAAAATGAATCCATTATCAAATATATGTTGGGGGTTAAACCTCATAGGGGTGAAAAAGTATTGCCAGGCAATAAAGGTGAAAATTACTCAAAAAGCAAAAAAATAGTACCGGTACCGAAATTTAAAATTGTCTACTTACAGGCAGGTAAATTTGGCATTTAAAGATGACTGAATGGATAAGATGTTTAATTATTGAATATCTACCTAAACTACATTGTATCATTTGCCAAAATATTTAAATTCCTAATGACTCGTCTGATTGGTTGATCCATTGTCTTTCTGAAGTGGCCATTGGGGAGATTTGAATGGAAATTCAAAATGGCCGCATGTGATAAAAATCATGATACAATTTAAGTCGTTGAATGCTGTCAGGATTATAACAAGTTTTTTGTTTGTTATTTGGGAAATATATCGGGTATCTCGCTAGTTATACCATGACATTATTATGATTAAGCAAATTTTTTTTGCGCCACTAAAGAAGTAATTGACATTGCTGCATGTATAATGTGTCTGTTAACCGGCCTTTAAAAATTTGATATTTGTTGCATGTATAATGTAATATATATGTTAATTGATGTTCAAAAGACTAATTTTAATATGTAAAATTTTGATGAAGTAAGAAATAAGGAAATTTTTTCGAACATTTAGAAACAAGCACATTTCTTATATAGATTTCAAATACTTTAAATATATTGAAACATTTTAAACATATGTTTTACTAATAGTATCAGTATCCATTACCATCACTAGTTTTATTTTAATTTTTCAATTATTTTGTGTCCTTTTTCAGTATTTTTGAGTATATTTCATTATAATCTTTTTCATGTCTTTCCATTTTAAGAGCCCTCAAGTTGATTATTTTATTGATTTATTTAAGAAACTGAAATGATATGCTTTTACACTTTTGGACCTCAATGGAGATCCCTGAAATTTTAAGATTAGGTACCCAATGAAATTTCCGTCTACTTTAATACCCAAAAATATATAAACTAATTTTTGAATGATATTTGATCATATACATGTATATTTGTTTACGGCCAATATGCTTTCAACAATTAACATTTTTTAGGGGATTTCAGCGGTGGGTATACCCAAACCTTAAATTCTAAGACATGGTCAATACATGTAGATGTATTTAGAAGATACCTGGAATGATAAGAATATAACTAGCATGTCATGATTTTTTGCATTATCATTATTGCTTTGGGTCAGAGATTTTGACATAATTAGTTTAACTGTATGATACTTTTGTTTAGAGATTATAGATAAATTTTTAGGAAGGAGGTTGGGGGATTGTTTTATTACTTTAAGAGGAAAAAACAATAATATGTATGGCAAAAAATTGTTTGTCATTCAGTATTTTTATGCATTGTTATTTTGATTAATTAAAAAAGCGTTGTTTTATTATGTTCTATTGTTCAGTATTGGTAGACTTTGAATACGGATGTTCGAGTGTAACACTTTCATCACAGTTTATAAACAAAATCACTTGTACCCTGTCTTGCGAGTCTATACAATTCATTGTGTACCATGTCATGTGATTGCTAGCATGTCTTACTTCCTATTACAGTGTACCGTTCTTAGGAGCCTATTTTTTTTAACTAGAACCTTTCTTGCCATAACAGGAAGTAGACTTGTGTATATACTGTGTTCATTGAACAAATTTTAATTTTTATACCTGCCTTTTGTGACATCTACAATATTTGTTTGATAAGAGTTAGAATAGAATCTTCCAGCCTTTGAATGAAAATTGAAATAGTTTCATTGGAGAAATTCAGGTTTTCCTGAGCAGTGTCTGTATCTAAAACTTTCATTGTTTACCATATGTAATTTAATAAATAAAAAATAAATTAGATTAATAAAGAATAAATTAGATGAATAAAAAAAAAATTATAGTAAAAGTTTTCAAATAAAAGATCAAAAGAGTTTACCTGGATTCAGTATTATTTTCTTTGTTTCATTATCTAACGGGGAAGCAATGTCATGTCTGTACCTCAGCATTGTGAAGTTGTTTGTCGTAAAATCATAATTTTTGTGTCAGAAATCACATTGTTTGCACATTTTGAAGTTAAATCCCATATCGGACATTCATAATCAAGTCAATTTTTCCTGTTTTGTATATTTATTATAAATAAGTACAATTCCAGAAGTCCGTGTTTGAGTGAATTTTGGAAGAGCTTTTGAATTTGTGTTCATAACATTGTTTGAGCCAACATTTCCTGCAGTGACACCAGCACTATAGATTGTCCAGGATACAAACTCTGTCTTAGAGGTTTTGATGTTCAAAAGTTAAATAAAATACATTCACTTATCCAGATATTATCAACAAAATGTGATGTAACACAGATTTTTTCTCTTTGATACGTTATTTAAAAGTTCATTAATTCACAGCTAACTATTACTTTTTCGTATTTTATTTTAAAAAATGATGCTACATTAGCCCAGCTTGTACTTTTGCGATGTTTTAGCGGACATTAGTTCAATATCTAATGAAAATATGTTGTTTTTTCTCATGAAAAGTGAAAAACTCGCACTTGCAAAACCAAAAAAGTAGACAGACTTTTTCATCAAAACTGCATTTCCAATTTCCTGCTAGCATTTATAGTTTTTATAAAGAATTAATATATCCCAGACGAAAATTGCTATTGATATTTGATTCACTTTTGATTTGAAACCGGGAACCAATTAGTTAGTTTCATCACAAACTTTTGAAGTATTCCTAATAAAGTTGCATTTTATAACAGACTTTGCACTTCTTGTAACTACTAATTTTTTTTTTTGCGTGCATAATTCAATGTACTTTGATTCAGCGCTGATATTCATGAAGAAACAGTAGAATTTTGTGTCTTTAAACGTTAAAGACCATTAAGGTAAAAAGGTGAGAAAGTTGATGAAAATTTGCTATGTTTAAGTGATGTTGTAGTTACAATGTGTTGTTATATGGCTGGTCAATAATATTCATCAATATTTTCAATGTACATGTACAATATAGGGTGATTATGAAATTATGTTGTCATGAAATGCTATTTTGTTGACTTTAATTGAAGTGAAGTCTGATACTACCTTATATGTTCATATTAATGCACCAGGGCAAATAAACATTAGCGCACCATCATTAATTTTTATCTTTAGGATCTTGTAAAATTAGGCTTTATTATGGCATTTGATAGGTTAATTAACAGATAAGAATATAAATCAGTTTCTTGTTGTTATGGTTCTTAACATTTTTATAGAATATTCAATAATTAGAATAAGATATTAAAGGGGAGTCCATTGAGATTTTTTGACATGACGGGACTGAAAATATTTTTTCGAGATTGATATTCCATTTGATATAGGTCTAGACCAATAGCTTGTGTGCAAAATTTCAGATTATTTGCTCACTGCATTTTAATTAAAGTCTTAGTACATTTTTCTCAAGTTTGATTTTCTTGTAATATTATGGCTCATCAGTGGAGGCATGCACCTTTAACCCGCCGAAATTTGTGAAATGGATTAGCCCAGCTCTGAATTTGGAACAGTCCATTCGAGCTTTAGAATACTTAAGATTAAGCTACCAACAATTTAGAGTGTAGGCAGACTGACTGGCCAGGCTCAATATTGGTGGCAAAGCTGGTCACTTTTGGTTCCATTAGGTTATTGATTAAGGGTAAAGTCTTTAAAATGATATCCTAACTTTTGTCTATCCAATGAAAATCCACTTAACAAATCGTCACCTTGGAGCAAAAAGTCTTGCTACAGACATCTTTTAAGAAAATAAGCAGTACTGTATATAAATTTTTGACTTAAGCAGACTACATTAAATTGGACAGTTTGTTAAAGTATGTTTACAAAAGCAGCAATCCTATAAGGAAAACTAATTGATTTTTATTTTTTGTCATACTTGTAAATGTTTATTATTTCAAAGTTTATCGTTTGAAATAAGACATAAAAGAGCTTAATGATTACAAGTATAATATCTTTTTGAAAATTCCATAATGTCTTTTATATAAAGATGAATTAACTGATCAGTTATGCGTCAAAAATGTTTTTTCGTGAAATTAACAGTGTCAGAAGAAGGTTTAGCAATTTCTGAATGGCTGTCAGGCAGAATTTTGATCAATTTACAACTTTAAAAGAGTGTTTTACTGAAGATAATAATATTACACTGAAGTATCGAAATATAATTGATCATGTATCAGGGTTATCCAAGGATTTCTTGTAATTTGATATTATTTCAGTAGATTTTATACACTGTCTGTATAAAAACCAGTTGATTAGGTGGGGCAAATTGGTAAAGAAAAACAAGTTGATTCACTAAAAGGTAGGGCAAATTGGTAAAGAAAAATGTTATTAGATAAAAATTGTTTGTTTATAAAAGTAATTATGATACCATTTTGAAACATTTTATATTGGTTCTGTTTGTAGTAGTTGTTTCAACTTATCTGGAAAATTAATTTTAAAAACTGATATATTGGCATTATTACGAATTTAAGGTACTTGTTATTTAGTCCATGGAATTACTGTTATGTGATATTAAGTCCATGTAGGTTCATCATTGTATGTATTACAATTGTATGATATTAAGTCCATGGTGTTACAATTGTATGATATTAAGTCCATGGCATTACACTTGTATAAGTCCATGGCATTACAATTGTATGATACTAAGTCCCATGGTATTACAATAATTAATGTATGATATTAAGTCCATGGCATTACACTTGTATGATTTTATGTCCAAAGCATTACAATTGTATGATACTAAGTCCCATGGTATTTACAATAATTAATGTATGATATTAAGTTCATTGCATTTCATTTGTATGATATTATGCCTCATGGAGTTTATCATGGTATGATATTAAGTCAATGAGGTTACAGTTATATGGTGTTAATAACATGAGGTTTTAATTGTATTATATCAAGTTGATGGAATTGCTTTTCCATGCTGAGTTACAAGATTGTATAATAATTATTAATAATTCATTATTAGTCCAAAGAGTTAAAATATGGAATAATATTCAATATTAAGTCCATGAAGTTACATCAGGATATAAAAACTTTTTGAGCTTAAGAATATAGATAGTATAAAAAATCATTTATTTCTAAATAAAAAGATATTTCTGTAACTTGGCTTGGATTGGTGTTACAAGTTTCAGCCCTTAATGTATACACATAGGATGTGCAGATAATTGGGGTTTATGAGAAAGTGGGGATTGATTTAGTACTACAAGAAATTAATATAATGTCATTACACAGTCAAATTCATATAGGGAATGTGATAACAGATTAAAAAAAGAAGATGATATAAATTTTCAGTTTGATATATTTACACTACCCTATGTTTACTTAAAGTTCTTACGATCCTAAATTAAAAGTTGGATAGAATTTACATTTTTATGGAAAACTGAGTTACACAAAAAAGTATGAAATTAATGAAATTCAGAAAGAACGAACAGTTATACAAACCTATTTGATAACAAATTCTTGGCTTGATATCCTTTGGGTTGCTCTCCATGATTATGTGTCTGTCTGTCTGTTTGATTGGTTGATGGTGATTCTGTTTATGGCAAAACAGTTTATGATTATGTTTCCAAAGCTATTTATTTTGTTGTAGACATCAGCTCCTGTATCTGGTGAGAGATTAAATTTCATTTACTACTTCAATTAATCTTGCATTGTTGTTGGATGTTTTTTGCTATGAATCAAGCACACTGTCCTGTTTGATTGCTTCTTTCTGGAATATGTTCTGATAGAATGATACACAATTAACTGTCACATGTTATTGTAGATTATGTCAAACATAAATGTGTGAGCAAGGGTAGAATTTGTCCAATTTATCTTCTATCCTTAGGTGGGCACATTTCACTTTAGTCAACCTCTAAGAATTACTCTTCAATTGTAACTCCTACAAAACCAAGATGTACAAATATGAAGTCCTTTTAGCTTCATAAATTGAATTCTAAAAAAGAAATTAAGATTTAACCATCATTTATTACAAAATGTTCAATAATTACGTCCATATGCTCCTAATTTCGTCAATTAATACACGATTTTTAACATGTAACCGAATTGCATGTTGAAAAGATCTGTCATTTTATTCACGAAAATGTCCAAAAAAAGAATACGTCTACGATTGAAACTTTTGTATGATTTTTTTTTAAATGTAGGAGTTTTGTCATCCATTTATTCATAGGTCAGTGTCAGTTCATTTTTTTATTCAATTTAATTTATTTTTTTTAAAGAAAGAATACAACATAATGCTCTCTCTTCAAAGGCAATAAATGGGAGTTTTATGATCAAGGTTGGATAATAACTTAGTCCAAAAACTTTTTTTTTCTCAGTTGAGAAGAAAACTGTCCTTGAAGTAAATCGGCAGTTTATCTCAATTAAGGGAACAATGACATTGAATGAAATGCAATGAAATTAAACTGAAATAAAATATTATGAATTATTAAGTTAGTTAAAAGTATTGATTGATAGTTACTGATCATAATTTAAGAGATATTGAACTTGCTAATCTCGCCTTATAATGCAATAAAGATATTATCTAACGTCTTACAATGCTAAGTATATTAAATGAACTTGTCCATCTTTTAACCTTGGACAAACCTATTCATCAATTAGAGGGAAAATTTCAATAGCGAGCAGAGCCGAACAGTGCAGACTATGACCAGATACTATTGATGTGCCAGCTGATCTTGGTCTGCACAGGGCGCATGGGTAGATTCATTTACCATCAGCATGTCAGGGGTTAATGTCTTTATTAAAAAAGAAGAACAACATATTTAAAGGGGTATGCATCAATTGTAAGTCATTATTTTATAAAATGGTTAATAACAAAATACTTAATTTGCATATTTCATATTTATTGTGAATAACACTGAACATACAATTTTAATCATCAAAACAACAAAAGCCATATTTTTATTCAGTACAAATGTATTTAGTTATTTCTTATTAAATTTTATGTTACATCTCATACTGTTAATTACAAAGAAATTATTAGAATAAAACTAAAACATATTATGAAGTGCAAGTGTCCAAATTCCCATGACACTGAATTAATGTTACATAAGTTCTTTGAATGCTTGCAACAATAACAACTTGCCTACGCCACAAGTAGATATATACAGTATTAATGTATTTTTGATAGTTTCTGTCATTTGATAGTCGAAACAGATTAGAAAAAAAAAGATAAATTTGAATAAAGAAATTAATAAAATTTCCTAAAATGATGGGTAAATAAATTACACAAAATCTTTCATATATGTTCATACTTATATATTGTAAACATTTGTCTTGAAAATTGCAATTCAGAATTAAGATGTCTTTAAATATTTATTTTTAGTATTCAACACTGAAAGTTGTGTGTCAAATCTTAATTTTCAAATCTTCAGACATACTGTTTTGATACAGAAATATTAATATTAAAATTTAAAAAAATATACTAACATGAAAATATTCCTTTAGAAACTGCTACTGTCGATTTTGTGAAACATTATCTTTAAATATATATGAAATATAAATTTTGTGACTGTGCCTTTAATAACAGATTGATAGGTATTGAATTTTTTCTTACAATTTCTTTGTAGAAGACACTTAAGTAGTTTCTGTATTAACCTAAGGTTAGTTAAAAATCAAAGTAACAGTTTTAAGGTTTTTGGTTCCCTTCTGTGCAAATGAATTCTCTCAATACTTAACATGAAGTTGCCCAAAAACAAAAATGAATTTGCCCACAAAGAAAATATATTTAAGTTTCCACATTAAAAATGAACTAGTCCACAATGAAAATATAAAGTTCCCACAATGAAAATGAACTTGTCCACAATGAAAATATAAAGTTCTCACAATGAAAATGAAGTAACTTCACAATGTAATATAAGTTTGTATACAAAAAATGAAGTTATCCAACATGAAAAAGTTTAACTACAAAGAAAATGAAGTTTTAATGAAGAAATGAAATTTCATAATAAAATTAACTGTTTCACAGTAAAAGTGAATTTTTCCCCTCAATGAAAATGAATATTCCCTCAGAAAAATGAAGGTAACCAAAATGTAGTGTCCAAAATACGACAGATTTTCACTCTGTATGTTACTTAAAAGAGAGGGTTTTTCTATGTGGTATCCTACCACCTTATTTTAAAATTTTGTTATTTCAAGAATAATTTTCATGTTTTTTATATATTTTTTCCATACAATTTGATATGATAAGTGGACTGTAAGATATTATTATAACAGATTTAATTTCACACCACTTTGTAACCTGTATAAAAAGGCAACATTTTGAAAAACTTGATTTGCTCTAACGTAAAGTAGATAGGTAAATATGGATTAGAAAAAAATGAAAGTACTGGTAGTACCCACCTAAGCTTTTCTTCTATGACATTTTCTATTTCACATAAAATATTTTCTCTATTTGTATAAAAACTCAATTGGCTGACAAAATTCAAATTTTCATCCTAATATCCATCAAATTGATAATGGACTGCCCCAAAAGTGGAAGTTGAACAAGTCTATTCTGGTAATCTAATAATCAGGGAAGCTAATATACTAGTAAAATGTATATTCTTTGTTTCAGGCAAGATATTCTGTATTTTTTGCGAAGGTATTACCTTCATTTGACAAAATTTTAACACAATTATAATATTATCTATTTCAGGAGATCACCTTGGCTTACTGCTAGATGTAGATAACCAAACTATTATATTTTCTCTAAATGGAAACAGACTGCCTCCAGAGAGGGATTTATTTATATGTGCAAGGTAGGTGCAACAAAACTAAATTGTATAAATGGATTTGCCCAGCTTTTAATTTGGAACATTCCATTCCAAGATTAAGGGAGTTCAGTATCATGATACAAAATTTGAGCAGCCTGGTCATAAAGAGAGACACTGGCCTGGCTCTGTACTGGTGGCAAAGGTGAATCTTTTTTGGTTCCGGCAGGTCAAGGGTTAACCTGCACCCTGCTGGATTTTTAGCTCACCTGTCACAAAGTGACAGGATGAGCTTTTGTGATCGCTTTTCGTCCGGCGTCCGTCCGTCCGTAAACTTTTACTATAAATGACATCTCCTCATAAACCACTAAGCCAATTTCATCCAAACTTCACAGGAATGTTCCTTTGGTGGTCACCTTTAAAAATTGTTCAAAGAATTTAATTCCATGCAGAACTCTGGTTGCCATGGCAACCGAAAGAAAAAACTTTAAATATCTTCTTTTAAAAAACTCTAAGAGCTAGAGCTTAGATATTTGGCATGGAACATCTTCTAGTGAGTGTCTACCAAGTTTGTTCAAATAAAATCCCTGGGGTCAAAATTGGCCCCGCCCCAGGGGACATTGATTTTCCCTATATGCATATAGTAAAAACTTAAAAATTCTTCTTTTAAGGAACCCAAAGAGCTAGAGCTAAGATATTCAGCATGAAACACCTTCTAATGAGTGTGTACCAAGTTTGTTCAAATAAAAGCCCTGGGGTCAAAATTGGCCCCGCCCCAGGGGGTCATGGATTTTCCCTATATGCATATAGTAAAAACTTAAAAATTCTTCTTTTAAAGAACCCAAAGAGCTAGAGCTAAGATATTCAGCATAAAACATCTTCTAATGAGTGTGTACCAAGTTTGTTCAAATAAAAGCCCTGGGGTCAAAATTGGCCCCGCCCCAGGGGGTCATTGATTTTCCCTATATGCATATAGTAAAAACTTACAAAATCTTCTTTGAAAGAACTCAAAGAGCTAGAGCTAAGATATTCAGCATGAAACATCTTCTGATGGGTGTCTACCAAGTTTGTTCAAATAAAAGCCCTGGGGTCAAAATTGGCCCTGCCCCGGGGTTCATTGATTTTCCGTATATGTGTATTGCAAAAACTTAAATAATCTTAATTGAAAAAACCCAAATAGCTAGAGTTTAGATATTAAGCATGAAACATCTTCTAGTGAGTGTCTACAAAGTTTGTTCAAATAATAGCCCTTGGGTCAAAATTGGCCCCGCCCCGGGGGGTCTTGATTTTCCCTATATGCATATAGTAAAAACTTAAAAAATCTTCTTTGAAAAAACCCAAATAGCTAGTGATTAGATATTAAGCATGAAACATCTTGTAATAAGTTTCTACAAAGTTTGTTCAAATAAAAGCCCCGGGGTCAAAACTGGCCCCGCCCCAGGGGTGTCATTGTTTTTAACTATATGTGTGTAGTAAAAACTTAAAAATCTTCTTTTAAAAAAACCCAATGAACTAAAGCTTAGATGTTTAGCATGAAATATCTTCTTATGGATGTCTACCAAGTTTGTTCAAATAAAAGCCCTTTGGTGAAAATTGGCCCTGCCGGGGGTGGGGGGGGGGATGAGATCATTGTTTTTCATTACATGTGTGTAGTAAAAGCTTAACATTGTGAAACATCTTCTAATGAGTGTCTTCCAAGTTTGTTCAAATAAAAGCCCTGGGGTTTAAACTGGCCCTGCTATGGGGGCCTATATACAGGTGAGCGAACTCAGGGCCATCATGGCCCTCTTGTTATAAATAGACTTGTCCTACCTTAAACTCAGAAGAGTCCATTATAAGGTTTTCAATGTCAAAAGAATAATGAAATATTTTGGGCAGCCAAGATTATAAAGAGTGTGGTCTGACTGCATGGTTGTTCAGTTGACCAGTCTATTTATTGGTGGCATTTGCTGCTAGCACCAGAAGAGATAATACAATCCAGTCCACAGTTATATTACATATTTGTGCATACAATTACACATAATTAAATGTGTCATAAAATATTCACATAAAACAATACCTGGACTGGTTGTCTCGGGTTAATTTTTTTTTTTTGATTTTTCAGGAGTGGTTTTTTTGCTGCTGCAAGCTTTATGTCATACCAGCAATGTGAGTTTAACTTCGGTGCCAAACCTTTTAAATACCCACCAGTGGACTATGACTTTAAGTGCTTTAACGACTTTGGACATTTGTCATCAGATCAAAAAATTATTATACCCAGGTAAGCTTTACCAAAACTTGAAGATTTTATTCATATACCCGGTAGTATGCATTAGACATGATCATTTAACGTTATAAATAACTTAATCGTCATTGCTTAGAAGACAGTGACTGATAGAAATAAATAACATTGCAACAGAACACATCCCAAAAACTCAAGAATGCACAACTGCATTAGTATGATTGAGATTTGTTTTTTTTCCTTTCGACAGCCATGTTGACTTTGCAAGTTTAGTTTTACCATATTTATTTTAGCTTGACTATAATGAGAAACTTGAATCTGAGTTGAATCTGTTTCAAGTATAATTATGCTTCATGGATTACTTAGTTTTAGAGTTCTAATATAAAAAATGATGATAAATAGGGTTTGAACCCACATTCCCTGTGTTGAGAGAAAGACTCTTTAACCACTAGGTCAACTCTCCCTCTTTAGATTATTAAGTCTTGTGGTGATTTTACAACCTTTACTGATCAAAGCTGGGTTTGAGGTTATAAAGAAATTCTCTAAGCTCAAAATCAAGTCTGAGGTATTTGTTTGGCCAGAAACTACTACAAAATGTTCACTGACCAATTTAAATGCTGAGATTTGAGGCAGAACTCAGTAAAAAAGTTTATAACATCAAGGCCTGGTGTTCACTTCTTTACTTACTATGGAGTGTTTTTCTGGTGAAATCCTGGTTAATAAATTGCATATCTATATGCTTCTTATCTGTATTTCTTCTGTATTTTAACATAGTTTTGTTACATTGAAATTGTATTTTGATGATTTTACTGTGAAATTGGGATACGATTCATGGAGATTGTCTTCAATTTTAGAACAATGTGTTTGATTGAGGCTTTTGTGCTTTGAAGAGATCACTGTCTTCAGAATGTCAATGTTCAGTAATAGTTATAATTAAAAATGTGGATACATTAAACTGTATTTATTTCTTGTATTGCAGGCATCAAAAGTTAGCTGAGTTACGGAATGTACAAGTGAAGGAAGACTCTTGTACTCTCTGCTTTGATAATCAGGCTGATCTTATTTTAGAACCATGTGGTCATATGTAAGTATTGTACTTATCTTTTAAGACCATGTAATCTTATGTTAGTATTGTTCTTAATTTCTAAGACCATTTATTGTACTTAATTTCTAAGACCATGTGGTCATGTGGATATTATTTTGCTTAATTTCTAAGTCCGTATGAAAGTATGCTGAATTTTGAAGACCATATGGTGATATGGAAGTATTATTACACTTAGTTCCTAAATCATGTGTGTGGTGAAGTATATGTTTTACACTTAATTGTAAAACCAAATGGTCATGTGGAAGTATTAAACCAAGAACAGTGTGAATATTTAACACGGTATTCTTTATCTATGTGACTATGTTAATGAATATTCTTTATTCTAGGACCATATGATCATGTATGAATATTACATCCTTCAGCCTATTGTCAAATCAGGCACTCAAACATGGTATTAAATTATGGAAGATCCGCATTTGAATGTTAGAGTCTGTGTAGTATTCTAACACGATGTATTGTAATGAAAGTTGATTATGAGACTAGATTTGGCTAATTATATAATTATGAGATGCGATAAAATATAAAAAAAGGTTATTGCTTTTATATACACATGAATATTTCTTGCTTCTTATTCTTTTAGTGGTTTCTGCTCAACGTGTGCATTACAGTTGGAAATCTGTCCTATATGTCGACAGGAGATATTGGAACGTCGGGAATTGTCCGGATATCCGGGAAAAACATTTAGTGTAGTCTCTATGCCTGTAAGTGCTGTATCCAAAGACTCGACAAAAGACAGTGAAAATGTTAGCTATAACAATGCTATCGGAGCAAATCTTATGAAAGACATAGACCTTGATTCGAAAGACCGAACAAAACTGAAAAGTGTGAAATCGGGACGAGAGTTCAAAACCGGAATAGACAAAAATGAAGGTAAAAATAAATCGGTGACCAGTGTAGAGAGCAACTCAACTAAATCATTAGAATTTACAAATAATGGCGGAACAGAACTGTCAAAAGACACAAAATTAAATGTTGAAAATGACACGCATATAGATACTGGTTCAGACTCTGTTAGCTAGTGATAGGAATTGTTTTTTACTTTTTTAATCAGGGCGGTTTCGGTCCCTCGCACACTTTGTTTAAACTGTATTCAAAATACTGTTAAGACTAGAATCTGTGTTAAAGTATTTATTCTTACTTCTGCTATGTCTAATATATAAAATGTTTCCAAGCTTTACTGTAACCTTTTTACTGCTAGATATTTATTAAATCGTTCAAGGCTTTTCTTTTACTCATCAAGGTACATTGTTATTCAAAGCCTTTCTTTGTTGTTACTGGAAAATGAAATCATTTACCTACAACACAAGTCTGTTATTATTACAATGCATTTATGTTGGTTAGGTATAGGGAGACATTTTCTTGCATTTAGTTTCTTCCATGGTAAAATTTGGATTTTTGACATTTATTTTGTGACTTTAACATTTTTTTTGGTGACATAAACTTGTCAGGTTGTTGTTGTTTTTTTTGTCATTTATTTTTTGTTTGAAGGCTAGAAATTTTTATAGTGAAAGTTGATGAATTTAAAATCTAACATTATAAGGTTATAAAAATTCATTTATTTGACAACATTTAACTTTGTTACATATAGGTTTTTGTTATTTGACCTCAATATTTTCACATGACCTTGACATTACAGTTTAATCATATATGAAGTGCAGTGTATAAATATTTGTAACTCAAAACAAAATATCATTAATTCTACTTAACCCATTATGAAAAAAATATGATTTTTTATTTTGGCGAATTTCAAGAAGTATTTTACATATGATGTCAAATTTTTTGCACAGTGTATTATGGATTTGTTGATATAATTATATGAATAAATAACCATAGCAGAAAGTTATATCTACTGAAAAAGCGCAGTTTTAGCATGTAGTCTGCTAGATTAATTCTTCCCGGTGCTGGAACTAGAAGTGATTAGCCATTTGCCACCAGTATAGAGCCAGGCCAGTCTGCACATCCAAGCAGTCTGACCAGGTTTCATACTGTTGACTGAAACAACTACAAAATTTCATCTTGATTTACCCAAAATTGATAATGGTCAGTTCCAAAAATGAAAGAAGGGCAAGTCCATTTAAGAAACACAGCAGGTTTAACTAAACCCCTGCAGATGTGTTATTAAGCTTTATCTAAAGAAATATATATAAAAAAAATATTATAAATGGTAAATTTACATTGTTTCCATAATTTTCTGGTAGATTTTTAAAACAGTTGTTGCATAGATGTCTCATTTATTTTACACATATGACTATTAGATGCAATCATAATAAGAATGTTCTAGAACAAAATATTATGCTGCTTAGTAAGTAATGTTTTAACCGTCATGCAAAATATTTTCTGCATACACCATCTGCAATATAAAGGGAAATATACAAACCTATTTCTTTCACACAGGTATTTTTGGATTTACTTTTTTTTTTCAAAATTGAAACAATAATTTTAGCTAAAGATTACTATATGCTGTAGATATTTAGCTTTATACACTCAGAAAAAAATGGTACTTTTAACCGTACACTTGCAAGTGCCTGTTTTAAGGCTTTCACCTCTATAATGAAATTATTTATTTATTTAACATTTTATATGAAAAAAAAGTTGATATTTGTTTTCAAGTGTGAATGAAATATATGCAGCCATAGAGATAATAGAAAATAGGGTTACTATCTGACTGAGAGTCAACTTTATTGTTCAATTTTATGTTGTATTTTACCATTATTACATAGTGGATAAAAAGTAACCATGAATTTAAATATTTTGTCAACAGACATAATAAATATTAGCAAAAATACATAAATTTACATAGGCAATTTAGGATTATAAACACAAATTTTGTGTTGGGTTGGGTATATATTTTTTTAGCATTTTTCAATTTCACTTTTGTTCATATTCATTGTTAACACTAGATACCATCTTTAGCTTAAACCAAATGCTTTTGTGCCATAATTTTAGTTCCAACTAGCCTTTGCTCTAGTATCTTCAGCCTAAATATGGTAGAATGTTAAGTTAGCAGGAATTCCCTCCCCTGATAATATGTTTTCAGTTTATAAGGGATTACCTCCCCTGGTGTATGTATTTGCAGTTAGCAGGAATGATCTCCCTTGATGATTGTGTTTTCAGTTAGCAGGACTTATCTCCCCTGATATCACACTATTACCTATGGCACTATTGTAGCACCAGGTCAGCCTGCACAACAAGGAGGTCTGTCAAGATTTTACTCAGAATTATACTACTAAAATCAATTGGGGCGTCCTGGGACCGAGTAGTTAAGGTCGTTGACTTCAAACCCCTTGCCACTCACCGCTGTGGGTTTGAATCCTGACAGGGACTTTGGATTCTTTCATATGAGAAAGCTATCCAGCCTGAAATAATGCACGGAAGGGCATCTGAGGTCTTCCTCCACCAGTAAAGCTGGAACGTCGTCATATAACCTATAATGTGTCAGTGTGAGATAAAACTCAATTGAACAAACAAACAAACTAAAATCAATTAAATTACTTTGTGAAATTTTTAACCAGACTTTCACATCAATTAAAAAATATATTTTTCAGTTACTGAACTTTTGTAGTAATTCATATTTTCTTTACATATGTGAATGAAATAGACCTATTTCCATGAAACTTCTATTTATTCTGCTTGATTACTTACTGGTCCATATTTAATTTCTTGAGTTTTGACCGCTAAAATTAATGCTAATTATGATAAGATTGGGAAGTCTGGCATCATCTTCATGAAAGTGTTTAAGCCACTCATGAAAATATATCATTTACTGAAATAAAGAACCATCTTATAGCTTAGATGCACACTTGTTCAAATACTGCATTTCTTTAACATGAAATAAATTGAACTGGTAATTTTTGGTCTCTGAAAACTATATTACTATTTTAATTGTAGCTATATCTCTTACGAAAGAAAAGAAATTTACATGTTTAACAATCAGTCAGGGTCTTTTTGTTTAAGGTTTTTTTATTGCTCTTCATCTGAAAGAATTCCTGTTCACTATCAAATCTACAATCTCTTGTTGCTGGGTGGTTATGATGAAATCTTGAAATGTAGATGAGTTTTTTGTGTGTTTTTTTTTTAGAACAAGGGTCTCTCAGTTTGGACACACTGTGTATTGTTGTCATTATTGTAATAAGTTTTATGTTTTTGTTAAGTTTTGTTAGTGTTAAATGCTATGTTTATTTATTTTTTAATCTTGCGTTAAAAACATGACATATCTGTTTCAGTTATACATTAAATTTAGTCACTTTATGTGTGTTGCATTTCTCAAAATGTAGGACCAGTCCAGAATCAGAACCCTCCCATTGGTCAGTTTTGAATATGTGTTTTGAATCAACCAATCACATGCAAGAGATTTAAGACTGGAATACAATTTTAAATGTGAATTACCTTTGAACTTGGATGAAGTTTTTGTCTTTTCAAATAATAGGCATAAATAAATGATAGGAAAAAATATCATACATATAAATTTGTGTCTTGGAATTTAACTCTAAGACTATTGGTGGCAACCGCTTCTATCCATATTTCCAAGACCAAGATTAGCTGACATACTGGTTTGTCTGATATAAAGTTATTATACATTGTTGAGTCAAATACTGAATTTTATTGGATGAGTACACAGATGTCAAAACTATATTGGACAAGGTCCTAGCTGAGTCTGATATAGGTTTTTCAGCTGCGTACAAGTCCAGTAGAATCAGTATTGTTCTCAACCATGTTAAATGACCTTTAGTTCACATCACCATTTATTAACATTTTAATAGAACTTTGTTATTTCAGTTACATTAAGTGGGTTTGATATGGATTTTGGACACTCAAAAAAATGAAATAGAAGGGGTGCGATATGACTTTGATATGAACCTTTTGGACACTGGAAATTAAAACCAGGCTATATTTGGTGACATATGAATTTGTTATGAACTTTTTGAACACTTGAAATGAAAACCAGACTACATAGTTGTCATATTTATTTGATATCACCAATTTGGACTCTAGAAATTAGAACAAGGCAATAAGGGGCATTATATGGATTTGATGTGGACTTTCTAAACTCTGGAAATGAAAATGAGGCTAAATTCCAAAATGATTTTATTGGAACATATGTTGTGCAATCGCTGAAAATGCATTGGTTATATTTTATAAGGTGTGGAATAATGGTCTGTACTGTTTGCTACTCAGTCAGTACATGTTTTGAAATTTTCCCTATAAGATGAATAGTTTTGTCCAGATTGATAGATGGACAAGTCCATTTTAATATTTATTAAAGTGATGATGATGTAAAATTGGGAAAACTTGAAATAACATTAATAAAAGCTAATCACTTAATATTAACAAAATAATCTTGTCAAAATTTGTAAAACGGAACATTTGTAAAAGATTTTTTTAGTTCATCTTTTATTACGGTATGTTAGCTTATTGTGCTATCTATTGCTTATCTAAAATGTGTTTAGAATATTAACTAAGATTTTGAAAATGACAAGTATTCCTGCACATCTTGGTACTGTAATTTGAGAATGAGATATTGATTTATTTTTAACCATTTACTGTAATTAAAATATGTTGTATTTTAGCATATTTGAATAACATATTGTTATATTCAACATCTGTCTCTATATAAACAAAAATTTGAGCCGCGTCACGACAAAACCAACATAATGGGTTTGCGACCAGCATGGATCCAGACCAGCCTGGGCATCCGCGCAGTCTGATCAGGATCCATGCTGTTCGCTTACAGACCCTATAACAAGTAAGGAAACTGATAGCGCACAGCATGGATCCTGATCAGACTGCGCGGATGCGCAGGCTGGTCTGGATCCATGCAGGTTGCAAACCCATTATGTTGGTTTTGTCATGACACGGCTCAAATTAATGTAATATGAAATTCATTTTGTGTCTTTCAAATTTGGTAAAATAGAGCTAGTCTACATATAGTTATAATGCAGTGTATGATATTAGAAATATGTACCTTTTTCAGTCTGAGAATTTATGAAAATAATTGCAATGTATAAAAAAAAAGGTATGGCATTTCCAATGAATCTATGAATACCTGTTTGTAAAGCATCTGACTTTGTGGATGTATTTCTTAATCTTACCCTTTGAATTTTAACAGAAATATTAAAAGATTTATACCCTTTGTTTGGAACATCAAATTAATAATTATCAGTTCAAAATTCAAAGCAGATCACATCCATTTAAAAAATCAAGGACAATTAGGGTAAAATAAACAGTTTTCCATACATATTTCTGCATATACTTTTTGCCATATCTTTATAAGAAGTTAGAGGCATTATTCATTTTGAAAGGACGCTGTTTCATGTAAATTTCCTATTATTTCTGTAGAATGATCTGTCTTACATTGTCCATCTGTTCTGTGTTTTTCTATGATATATATGGTTTTCTATCAGCTGATCATTATACAGTATCTGATTGGCTAATATACATTTCAAAGATGCATCTGATTGGATGATTTACTTTTAAGATGACCAATGGCAGAATTGCATTTTAAACCCTCAAATTAAATGGGGTAGATATACGAGTATATATATATACATTGTACATGTATATATTTTTTTTCATTGTAAACACATAGTCTTCCTACCTATAAAGAATATTGTTTTTGTTAATTTTCTAAATGTTAGTAGAGATTATGACTTTACTTGCCTTCACCTAACCTTTTTTATTTTAGCCTTTTACCTTCTTAATTTATGTAAGGTATTTGCGCTCCTTAGAATTTCGAACAGTCCATGTAAAGTTTCAAGGGATTTCAATATCAATATACAAAAATTAAACTTCCATCAGTGAAGCCTGCCAAAATGGCTCTGCACCATTGGTAAAGGCTAATTGATTTGGTCCCAGCAAGTTAATGGTTAAATATCCCTTAAATTGACAATGGATCTTTCCAAACTTAAGTAGGATGAGCCTATGTCACAATTAATCAGTGAAGGTTAATAAGGGAAAAACAGATCTATTTTAAATTATTGAAATGGACAATTTTGTTAAAAATATGTACATGAATAAGAAAATCTTCCAATTTTAATTTACATTTTTCAGGCTTATATACAACTCACAGATGAAAATGTTCACTATTTATATATAATGTCTGTGCCGTTATGTTAACAAATTTACTTGAAATGTAATAAGTAAAATATTTTACAATATGATATTTGTGTTCATTTGTTCTTTCTCCTCAGAGTGATACAAAAAAGGGTGAAATGTTACACCAGATGTAATAATTGAAAAAAATAATTGTGGCAAAAGGCTTGTGCTATTTTAAGGACTTGTCAAAGGATTTGCCTTTCCTACTAAACAAGTTGATATGCACCAGTTTGAATATAATGTAAATTGCAGTATTCACTGTTTCAGTTGACATGATTCAAGTTGCAATACTTATGAAACTTATTGATATTACACTGTTGAAAGGCTCTTTTCATATACATATTGATAAGGTAATAGAGCAAAACTAAATACCAAAACTTGATATGACATAGAAAATTTGACTTGCTCGTTGATATGTCACATTCTAACACTCACGTGATTTTGTCACTATAGACAAAGAAGGAAAAAAACTGGTGTTAAACTGCCAATAAACACCGGTTAGGGACTACTTGTATATATGCGCTGATATGTTTTCACCCTCGATTGTATAGTTTACAAAGCATTTTAAAGCAACAATAAAAAGCATTTTTATTTATATTTTCAGTTCGTATAATGTTTTCTTTTCATACAATACCGAAATAATATCCCACATACACTAACACCGCATATTAGATACATATCAGTTAATAAACATTTTGACAAAACGGCGCCAATCCGTAAGGAGCGTAGTGACGTCATACTAAGTAAACAACTCATTCATTAAACAAGCTGACGTTATTTCATACAGACAAGAATGATAAACGGGATACTGATGTAAACACAATACGACGTAAGTTTTTATTGTTGAAAACATGATAAAATAACGTTTTTTTTTTATTATTTCTTTTGTTTAATAATTTCTATATCTTCGCAACAGTAGGGTGCGAAAATCGAACAGCGTTATACGAAAATCGGCACCGGAAGTTATTTCCGCTTGAAAAATAACATTAGTCAGTTTCCTTATTTCATCGTGTTAGAATCGAAATAACATCTGCCTGAGAGGTGTATATCGGCTATTTAACACCGGTATTGTCGTTTTGATGCGACAAAATTAACCACTCAGGCCTACGGCCTTCGTGGTCAATTCCTACGCATCAAAACTCCAAACCGGTGTTAAATAGCCGATATACACCTCTCAGGCAGATGTTATTTCTTAATTATGTAACACTAGAGGTTGGTATCAATGTCCACTTTAATATTGAGAACACTTAAAATCCTAATTGAATTGACACAAAGAGCAATACTTGACATAACTATCTACTGACAAGGTGCAATACCCGAAATAGTTGTGTATTGACAGGGACAGTATGTGACATTAATATATATTGACAAGGTGCAATACTTGGTATGGATATATATTGACATGGTACAATACTTGACATAGTTATCTGTTAACAAAGTGCAATACTTGAAGAAGTAATCTATTGAAAAGGTACAATACTTGACCTAGTTATCTATTGAAGGTGCAATACTTGAGACATAGTTATCTGTTAACAAGGTGCAGTACTGGGCCCAAAGTTGCAATACTTGACCTACTGATGTATTGATAAAGTGCAATACTTTACATAGTTATGTGTAAACAAGATGCAATGCAAATGTACTTGACATAGTGATCTATTGACAATTTGCAATACTTAACATATGTTACATTGAATATAAAAGAATGTGAAATACTTTCAGATGATACATAGTACTGTTAATATGTGATGTTTAAGAAATAACATCGGCCTGAGAGGTGTATATCGGCTATTTAACACCGGTTTGGAGTTTTGATGCGTAGGAATTGACCACAAAGGCCGTAGGCCTGAGTGGTTAATTTTGTCGCATCAAAACGACAAAACCGGTGTTAAATAGCCGATATACACCTCTCAGGCCGATGTTATTTCGATTCTAACATTATAAAATAAGGAAAATCACTAATGTTATTTTTCAAGCGGAAATAACTTCCGGTGCCGATTTTCGTATAACGCTGTTCGATTTTCGCACCCTACTGTTGCGAAGATATAGAAATTATCAAACAAAAGAAATAATAATAAAAAACGTTATTTTATCAAGTTTTCAACAATAAAAACTTACGTCGTATTGTGTTTACATCAGGGCCCCATTTATCATTCTTGTACGTATGAAATAACGTCAGCTTGTTTATGAATGAGTTGTTTACTTACGATGACGTCATTACGCTGCTTACGGATTGGCGCCGTTTTGTCAAAATATTTATTAACTGATATGGATCTAATATGTGGCGTTAGTGTATTTGAGATATTATTTCGGTATTGTATGAAAAGGAAACATTATACGAACTGAAAATATGAATAAAAATGCTTTTTATTGTTGCTTTAAAATGCTTTGTAAACTATACAATCGAGGGTGAAAACATAACAGCGCATATACAAGTAGTCCCTAACCGGTGTTTATTGGCAGTTTAACACCAGTTTTTTCCCTTCTTTGTCTATAGTGACAAAATCACGTGAGTGTTAGAATTTGAAATATATCAATGAAATTTACAAGTATAAAAGATAAGTTTAGTTTGCCAAATTTATAGAAAGCGTATACGTAAGCTGTATTTAGGATTTATTTACAGTAAATTTAAATGATTCTTTTAAAGTGAATCGTTACTAATCTGAGGCAAATCATTATGGGTCGGATTGTCAGTGGGGCGAATTGTTTACCTACAAAAATTTGGTGGCTTAATGCCGTTACCTCCGTGTTCCGTAGTATTATCACGTGACAAGTTGATAAAATATGGTCGCCATTTTGTAGCCGCGATTGAACAGGAACTCAAATGTCATTTCGAGAACACTTTTTTGTTTAACAAAGGTAATAAACAACAAGTGGTTTAAAAGATATTTCATACAGTTGTATTTTTGAAAAGTCTTTTAACTTGATTTAAATTGTCTCTAAATTCATTCATAGTGTGTTTTGACGATATGTTCCGATCTGGTGGTTGTTTCGTACGACACAACTTTCAGTTTCGTTTTATTTTGATATTAGACTAGATTGACTATGTTAACATGCCAGTTTATTAGATGAACAGGTGTGCTAAATAAATTGTTCCTTTCTCAGTTCACGAGGCAAAAGTATGTACGATTTAATCTGACAGTCATTAGAATATTTAACACCAACTTTTTTGTGACACATTTTATTTTGACAAAGCGAATTAGCCCAGGGCTATACTGGTCAGGGACCATCAACCGGACACTTTTTGAACATTTTTCTATACAAATTTCATAATTTTAAAGCTAGAGGTACAAAAATTTGACACAGTACAGCTAGGTTCTTCTCCTAACTTACAAACTAGTTTGTTTAGTTCTGATTATGTTGACGCTTGTATCTGAGGCCCATCAAGGAGGGTATCAAAATTACCTAAATTGTACATACTACAGTACCATGTGTCCGGACAGACATGTAATAACGTTGATTAAATTCAGATAAACGCTTTGGTGTTCTTTTTTTTATTTTTAACATGACATACAATATTTCAGCAGCAAATGCTGAAATATTGAATATTCTATTGTTAACTTTGCAAATTATTATTGCTGTTATATGATGTCAGGCATTGCTTTCTTGACCCCCAAATTTCAACGTCAACATTCTTGAAATAGACATTAAAATATTACCATTTACGGAGGTTAAAATAAATAAATTTACTTAATTTTAGAAGAAACATGCATTTAATGTTGATAAAAAGTGACTGAAAACCACTGAACAAAGAAAATTCTAAATCAAGCATTTTCGGGGCCGTCCGGGTTTGGTGGTTGTCCGGTTTTGGTGGTCCCCAACCAGTACCCATTATAATTTAAAGATTTTGCCAAAATGCGCAATGACAGAAGATGCTCAACTTTGGATTATCAAGTGAATTTTTGTGTGGTAGAGCATCAGTTCTAGCTAATTCCTGAGGTCATATCTTGAAGTGTGGGGATCTTGGGTACTGTATCCAGTATTTAATATCAGGCTACCATAAATTTAAGAACGAAAAGGACTCATACTGATTAAGACACCTAGAAACAAGTTGTCTGAAGAGACTTATATGTTCTTAAAAAAACGTTTGATGAAAAAACCAAACACTTGTTGAAGATTTTTTTTTCTATTTTAGTGTGTCAAAGATGCCCCTGGACACATTTATTTGTGGGACCTGCATGGTTTCATTAAACGATATTGAACAATTCATTCTTCACAAAAATGAATTATGTTCAAAATCTGCAACCAGTCAGGAGGGTAACCAAACAATGGAGGCTGGAGCAACCACACAAGTCAATGAAGTAACTAATCTGGTCCACATACCCTCTTCCGAGGACATGACCATGGGTATATTCTTAATGAATAACTGGTCTCTACTCTAATCTAGTTAAAATTGCATTTTCACAAATTAATTTAAAAGGGATAAATTTATTTTCCATCATTTTAAAACATATCCAGGGTCAAGCTGGATTGAAATTGTCTTTGTGTTACATTTATGATTAAAATTTTGAAAAGCCAAATAAGTTGAAAAAAGAAACCCTCATAGTTTTCTTTAAAGAGACAGTAACCTAAGAAATAAATGACCTTGATCATTGGCTTTACTAATAGACAGTTTTGTCTTGTATTATGAATTGGAGAAAATGTTGAGTACTTTACACTTTAAGCAGCTTTACTGATGGATTATGTTTCAATTATTCCTCTTGGCATTATTTAAGGCGCAAATTTGCACCTTAATCTTACTGGTTATATTCAGTAATCTTTATCAACTCTAAGTTCCTGATCAGATTGATTCTGTCATTCAAATTCACAGCTACGAGGGATTTTAATGTATATTGTTACTACTTGAATCATCAATATTGAATAAAATACAACAAAAGAATGTTTATGGCTGTAAGATTTTAAATCATTATTGTATGTATCTTTTTCAGCTGTGACTGATGAACATGGTAATGTGGTCAGTACAGCAGTAACTTTGCCAGGATCTGAATCCCTTCTTGCCAACACTGGCACCATCTTCCAGGTTTGTTTTTCTATACTAATATTCAGTTATTGCAGTATTTTCTTATATTTTACTTTTAGCTCAATATACCTATAGGCCTGTATCTCTCTTCAAATAGTACTTAATATAAGTTAGTCTGCGAATTAAGTAGTAGCCTGCTAGCCCCTGGCTAGTAGAATTTGGGTCAGTCCCATAAATTTGGCAGGTCACTTACCAAACTGGCTTCAGTTTAGATGTAGTGAAACAGACTTTATTAAATTTGAACTTACGAAGTCTTTAGTTTTATGGTTCAGTTATCTTCTTTATATTTATAGTGTGTTTTATTTCAAAGGGAGAAAATCAGCAAACAGTTATCATTTTACAAGGAGATTTACCTACCTTTAACCTGGAAAATGCTGAACAAATATTCACTGAAGTTAAACAAGATAAAGCTAATGTGGAAATGTTAGCAGGTAATTGATATATTGTCAGCAAATTCAGCTCTAAATTGTTGTCTGACCAACTGTCAATTCTATCTTCATATCCCTAAAATTGATAATGGACAGTTCTAAAAATTGAAGGTGGACTAGTCCATTTAAGAAATTAAGTAGGTTATGGGTAGATACTTTTATTTCTGTCAACTGGAAAATTTTAAGCTCCACTACAGTACTCCTCCACATTCATGCTAATTTTTATGAAATTTTGAAAGTGTTCTAAAAAGTACAAGTATTGTCAAGTGCACAAGTAAATTGAGCCGCGTCACGACAAAACCAACATAATGGGTTTGCGCCCAGCATGGATCCAGACCAGCCTGCGCATCCGCGCAGTCTGATCAGGATCCATACTGTTTGCTATCAGTTTCTCTACTTGTAATACTTATAGAGTTAGTAACGAACAGCATCGATCCTGATCAGATGCGCAGGCTGGTCTGGATCCATGCTGGTCGCAAACGCACTATGTTGGTTATGTCATGACGCGGCTCAAATATTTTAACCCAGCCTTAGCCCCGAAAAATGCCTATATCATGTCCAAATATGCAAAAAATGGCTCTTGTTCCATGTATTGTGAATAATAGAATGTTACTTAACTCTTAATAAACATGTAACTTACCTCTAAGCTTGTTAGAGTTGACCAAATTTAGCTGTGAAATCATTGCAAACCAAGATCAGCTGGCATATCTTGGCTGTTTGATCATGGTTTGCAATGTTTGCTGTTCAGCCAGTGCTTATTTCGAATATTAATTTTCCCCAAAAAATGAAGAAAACTTTTTATCCAGATATAATGATAGACTAGTTTAAGAAATATAGTGAGAATATAGGTATGAGTAGCACGGAGGAAGGTAGTCTAGTACTGGTGTAACTCTCCAGGAACGATGGTTAGGAAACTACCCGCCTATATGACTGAAATACTGTTGGAAAAAGGCGTAAAATGAAACAAACAAACAAACAAAAGTTAAGTTTGATTTCAAAAATAAAGTTTTTTGCTACTCTGGATGTATGCAGCTTTGATACTGTAGTTTTTAACAAAACCAGACTTAAAGGAAGAAAATCATCTCCATGGTTTGGTTTATTAACCTTCATGAGATAAACTTAAATCTTTTACAACCTTAGTCTGCTGTTGACAAATTATTTTACCTGTGCAAACAGTGCAGACGTATATGTGCCATCAGGTCATGGTCAGCACTTCTCAGTCCGTACTTTCAAATTTACCGAAAAAAAAATTAATTGTTTTACTTCAGATTGAAAAAGGGGCAAGTCCATTAAAATGTTTAGCATGAGAAGGGTTAATTAAGTTTGTTGTTCTATTTTAAGGCTTGTACAAGAAGAGAGGCAGAGCAGGGAGACCAAAAAAAGTTAAATCAGAACCAAAAGTATCAGTAGTGGAAACCAAAGAGAAAAATATACCAGAAATTGGTACAGTTTATATTCATTTAGTAAATGACAAAATGAACATGTGATTATGTGTTCTGAGCTTACTTTAATGAATGGTAATGAGAATTCCTGCACTGTATAGGTTGAACATTTATATAATAATTTTATTTCATATGCTTTGCTGTTTAAGGAAAAATTTTGGCTATCCTACTCCCTATCAGCCAATCAACAGCTGGCTTTAAAATTTTCAAAAGTTATTTTTAACTGATGGGAAACCTTAATTGCTTCCATCATATTCATTATATCAAGATTTTACTGACAAACAAAAATAGCGGTACCCATGCTTTATGTGAAAATAATGTTATGAAAGTATCTAATTATCATAGAAAGTACATTCAAAAGTTTATTATATGAGCCACGTCACGACAAAACCAACATAATGCGTTTGCGACCAGCATGGATCCAGACCAGCCTGCACATCCGCGCAGTCTGGTCAGGATCCATGCTGTTCGCTATCAGTTTCTCTACTTGTAATAAGGTTGGTATACGAACAGCATGGATCCTGATTAGACTGTGCAGATGCGCAGGCTGGTCTGGATCCATGCTGGTCGCAAACGCATTATGTTGGTTTTGTCGTGGCGTGGCTCATATGTGTTTCAGAACCTTCAAATAGTCTGTCTCATAGCTTTTGTTTGCTGACCTGAACACAAAGCAATAATAAAAACCAATATTTTAAGGGTGGCTCTATGTAATTGATTTATTTTACATTCATACAGGTGAAGATGGGAAGTTACTGTGCACACGCTGTAAGAAATGGTTCTCTAGGGAGAGGGTATTTAATGCCCATAAATGTGCTGCACTGTCGGAATATCTAGATTTTACTGTAAAAGACGGCCTAACAACAGACCCAGGTAAATATTCTTTACTTTTGTAGCAGTTTTGAAGTAGTATTATCCCCTAAGCTGTGGAGAAGAGATGATCTGATTTTATTGATACAATGATTTATCATGATTATTGCTTTCATGATACAATAAGATGATACAATGCTGAGGTGTTCTCTGTTACTTATCTATAGCATAAAATGTCAGATGGCTTCTTTATGTGGGGGAAAAACATTACTCCCACGCAGGATTCGCAGCCTAGAAAAATTCAAACATAAGATGGTCAGTGGGTATGCATAACAGATAATTGCAGTTGGATTTAGTTGTTAAAGGAATAGAAAGTAATATCAGGGGATTGGATCAGACTTTTAAAAAAATTTAAGTGATATACAGTGTACATGTATTTTCACCATGGGTCAGTCTGGTCAATTATAATTCATTGTTGATAAGCCTTGAATAAACTTATTTTATATTTGTCTTTTTCTTTTCAAGATGATAACCATATGCCGCAGGATGATCTTGACGATGCTGGCGCGCTGGATTTAGACTTTAAAGATTCGGAATACAAAATGCCTCCAATGCTGTTTAAAAAACATCATCACGGTAAATACAAACGCAGAAAAATCTCCACTGATCTTGACGCAGAAAGCGTAACTAGTCAACCTGGTGAAGGAAATGCTGTGAAGTCGGAGGTATTGTCTGAAGCTGGTGGTCAGAAAGGTGTTATTGAAGGATCATCAGAGTCGGAGAATGCAGCATTGATAGGGGACGCTGTGCCGATAATATCTGCAGATGGAAACGTTTCATTTTATACTGGTTCACAAGATGGTCAGGATGAGTCCTCTTTCGGTCAAGTACCAGTCTGTCAGGTAATTTCAATATGAATTAAAACAGCAAACAACAATAAATAAGTAAAGTTATTATTCTTGAAAAGTTTGAATAAAACATTGGAACACAAGAGAATGCAAAAATATACAAGGACTACTGAATATAATTTAGCTTATTATTTTATGGCTTAAAAGTGTTACTATATCATTGTTTCATGAAATTGGATGTAGTTATTATAAATGAAATTTTCAGTAAAATTAAACACGGGTTTGAAAGTAATTCCATGTAATTGTCTTGTAAATAGGTCAAAGGAGGTCCTGACATAGATGAGAGCCACGTGAAAGACACTGATCAGATCGGAACCCTTCCTCTCGACCTCTCTGAAGAAGAGAAGTGTGCCTTCGAGGCAGCACTGAATGTGGACCTGAGTGGTGTGGATGGCATGTTCCGAGTGCATTGTATAGAACAAGAACTAAATTCAAACGTGTCACAGTTATCTAGATTTTCATCTAACACGCTGTCATTGTACTCGTGCAATACCTGTGACAAGGTGTTCAAGTCGTTGTCACATATGAGATTCCATGTGCTTATTCATACTGAGTTGAGACCATTTAAATGTATTAAATGTAACTACACATCAAATGCAAGAGGTAAGTAAAGTTAACAGATTTGTATTCTAATAATCTTGTACTGACTAATGTGGGTTGGATCCTACTAGGCTTTTTGGATTCTTTCATGTGTAAAATCTACGCAGCTAGTTTTTGGAAGGTAGAGAGGTTCTATTCTTGAATGAACGTCTTTCTGACCTTAAGTATTCCACCAGCAGGTAAGCTGCAGTAAGATGACCCAGTACATCCTTTCCAGTACATGTATTTGTGTGACTTCAAACCGAAACAAGTAAATTAAATCACATGGAAACTTACTCCAACTAGAACATGGAAGAAGATAGTGATTCTACTTACATTCACACATTTGCCTGAAATAATGAATTGAAAGCCATCCGCCTTTTAGTGAAGCTGATATTTTACTGCTTTACGTTAAATGTGTTGCTTTGACTTAAACTTTCAACTGTTGAAAAAAAAATATTTCTTTGGCCATCCATACACAGTTACCTTTTTTGACAGATATCATAGCATAATTTTATGAATCATGCAATTTTCACATTACAAAACCTGACTTTGTTTCAGGTAATTTGTATACACATATTCGGAAGCACACTGGCCAGTATTATAAATGTGATCAGTCAGGGTGTAAGTTTAGGACTGTCAACAAGAGTCATCTCATTGAGCATGCCATGATTCACAATGGTGAGAAACACCAGTGTGAGCTGTGTAGGAAGTTGTATAACACACAGAAATCTCTGATGAGTCACATAAGAAAATACCATGACAACCTTAAAGGTAAGTAGTTTGTTACTGTAACATGCTTTTTTCCACAAAGTTTTGGGGCCGAATGAGGAACAGAAATATTAAACTATGATACTTAATACTTTATTACAGTCTATATCATGCAGTAAAATTTCAAAAATTTGATGGTCATACTAAGTTGACCTTAAAGCCCTGGAATAATGGACAGAGGTGCACTAGTATAGTTTTGTCTTATGTGAAGTCTAAAAATTCTCATGAGACACCAATAATGGTTTGAATGATTTGTTAAATCCACAACAAAATTTGTTTCCATGTAAATGTGCAACATTATTTACAAACATTTTTGAGAGTAATTTTCTTGCAGTGTAGGTATATCTATTTTCCTTATGTAATTATTAGCGATATCCCATGCAGTCTGACAATACTCTATATCCCTATATAGTACTATTCAATTCATTTATGATTTCCTATTGATTTTCCTCAAATCAGCAGTATAGACAGTTCCATTTTCATTGGAGTACACTTCCATAATGTATTTTAAATGTAATTTTATGGACATTTTTATGGTGATTTTTATGATTGAAAGAAAAGAAATATTTCTTAGTTCAAACTTGTTTTCTATTCAGGAAGGGAATATCTGTCAACATTCATGCAAGGTCGTGACATACGTGGATCAACAGTGATTCACCAGTGTCACGTCTGTAACCGGAAGTTCAAGAAGAAGACGGATCGTGACAGACATTTGTTTGTTCACGATATAAAAGATCTGCCTGTCATAAAACATTGTGACCTGTGTGACTACTCGGCAGCTAGAAACAAGTACCTAGAGAAACATTTCCAAAAACACAGAAATATTTATAGGTGTGTACTAGCTTTCTATGTACTTCAAAGATTGATAGGGAAAAAGTTAAAGAGCTTATTTATATCACTCTGAAGTCTTCTTTCTGGACGTTTTGATATCCAGGTAAATTTGATGAAGTCTTCTTCCCTGACTTACCAGTAATGATGTGTAATATGGGTAAAGTTTGTGAAGTCTTTTATGGAATCCATTTTAAAAACTGACAGTTTTTTAGCCAACACTCTAAATTTCTTAGGCACTACATGTTATGGGAATAATTATTAAAATGTTAAGTGAGTCTTTATTTTGCTTATTATTCAGGTGCTGTAAATGTAAAGAAATGTTCCTTAGCTCAATAAAGCTGGTAGAGCATCTAACATCAAATCACGTTGATACAACTGACACGGAGTCATGGGAGAAGTTATTTGAGGAAAGTATAATGAATAGCTTGTACCTGCCCGAACCAGATCAGATAATGTCCGAGGAGGAGAAAAGTCTGGTCAACCTGCCATCAGAACTCTCTGAATCCAGTATATACCAGGTTAGAGGGGTTTTATATGTCTTATTAAGTATGAATTACGGTAGGGATTGAAACAGATACTGAAATCAGTATTTGAATATTCATTTTGCCATAGAATAGGGTCATATAGATTTTGAAAGACCCTGTCTAGATTGATCAAATTCAATGACATAAAATTTGGCAAAAACATGTTTGAAAAAGAATATTCAAATCGGTATTTCAGATTCAAATACAAACGTGTATTCAGCCTATTTTTTTATTCATTTCCATCCCTTGTATAAATGCTTTAGTTATTATTAAGTTAATATTCAGTCATATTCCGTCAATTATGTGATTGAAACTACACGACATTGACTCTGTTTTATGGATACATAGTTGATGCTCTTATTCTGCCAATACAAAACAGTGTTACAAAGCTCTTAGAGTAAGATATCACCTGGAAATATCAAAACTTTACAATAGATACCCTATAAAAACTTTAAATTTGTTATAAATTTTCTGACCTCTGACCGGATACTTAAGCCCCTCCCACTCTGGGTTTGAATCCTGTCATATGAGGAAGCTATCCAGCTAGTTTATGGAAGATTAGTGGTATTACTAGGTGTCAGCTTGTGACTGAAAAAATGAACAAAGTGGCACCTAAGGTCTTCCTACACCAGTAAAGCAGTTTAGTCCCTATATGACCATTACAGTGTCGGTTTGGCTTCAAAATCCAACAAAAACAAAACAAACAATTATTTTTACAATCTTCAGCTGAAGTTACAGAACTCTGGGGAAGATGAACTAGCCAGCAAGTTAATTGATGGTGCTGATGTGTTCATTAATAAAGTACCTGCTGTAACAGTGGAGGAAAATAATACTGGTAATTGTTGTACATATAGTTTGTTTAAAGGCACATTATGCCTCAGAAATCAATAAAAAAAATTAATTCCTTTGGAAGGTCAGATATCTGTTTAATAATACTTTGATAATGCATTTAGAACATTTAGATGTGTAACAGCTCCAGAAGGTAGTGTTGAATGTGCATGTGTGGTAAAGATAGCAAATGTAAATTACGAAGTATTTTGACTTTTTTACAAAATACTAAATCACTATATTATATCATTATACCAATTGCCAAAGGGCAAAAGACATATTTATGGCCAATGAATAATTTTTTGGAACCTGCAACTAGATCCCAAAAATAAAAAGGTTTTTGAGATATATAAAAATGAAAGCCTTTAAAGGGACTCCACTGAGGTTTAAAAGCCTAAAATATAACATTTGAATTTCTTACATGAATAAGCTGGAGCACTTTAAACAGAAATATATGCAAAGATAGTTAAGAAATATACTTTGAAATGAATTAAAAATTGTATTTTATGCTTTTCTTAGCCAAATTTGAGTGAAAAGCATTTAACGCTTTTCAATTAAGGTCAATTTTTACAATTTGAGTAATTATTCTGGAAAACATAGAGCGCGAATGATCTGAAACTTAATACAAAGATTAGTGGTCTAAGCCTACATCAAATGGTATATTTATCTGGAATAAATATTTTCAGTCCCATCATATCAAAAAACCTCAGTGGAGTCCCTTTAATGGGCCTTCAATATTTCTTTTAGAGCGACACAAATTCTGACCATACTTTAAAAAGGGATATTAGTAGACGTTATCCGGAACTTGGCAAATTGGGTTTTTCCCAGCTAATCTGTAGGTACAAACTAACTTACTGTTAAAGCTTCCATTGCACTACCGTCACAATATATTAACCAATCTGTTTCGCTTGTTTTCAAAGCTGTAACTGTTAAAGTTTGTTTGTACCTGCGTTATTATCTGGGAAAAAATCCAAATATTCTTAATTCAGGAGTTAGTCTATTCCTTTGGTATGATTTCAGCAGAAATATTCATGTACCTTTTTTTAAAATAGAAAATTTAAACGGAAAGTTTGTTGTCTATTAATTTTGTCATTGCAAGTATTCTAGTATGAGCAAATCTCATTTTCAGAAGAGAAGACGGGTTTACCTGTAGAGACTGTTAACAACCTTGATACATATGTAGAAGTGGAAAATGCTGGTTCTGAAGCTAACAATGAGGTTATTGAAGAAACAAATGATGCCAGTTATGTTGCTGAAGAAACCGATGCTGAAATTAAAACCAATACTGATATTGATGAAGAAAATAAATCAGAAATTGAGCCGCTTGAAAATGTTGATGGTGAACCAGAAGTGACAGGTGACCAGGAAAAGGTCATTGACTCAGGAGAGGTTGTTGAAAAATCGGACACTGACATTCTAAATGAAGCTGCTGAAAGTGCTACAACGGCTGTCGTTGAAGAGACTAATCTGACTGAAGAAGATATTTTAGGTATACCAGGCAATACGTCAAACTGTTCGGCTTTGATTGAGAAACTTGGCTATTTGCCAATGACACTGGAAATATTTCAGAAGATGCGTGACACATTTGGTTCAGAAGAGTGCGAATATTGTGGACGACTATTTTTCAGTAGGGCTGATTATGAACCTCATGTTAGAACACACACAGGTGAGCTCAAGTTTTATACTCCCAGAAGTTTTCATTCCTTCCATTGTTCTTATGTTTCTCATAGCATTTTCTTCTGATCATTATGTGGACTTTTAGTCTAAGTCAATTGTGACTAGATCAAAGTCACATTGTAATTGATATAAAGACATGTGTTATTTTCATGAATCACACATGTGAAATTTGAAACTACTTTCTTAAGATCTGTCAATTATAAGCCAACAAATACACAAAGTGGATTTCATAAAGTTTATGGTTACTTTGCTATTTGTCATTTAAGGTAGAATTTCAACGTGTCCTATATGAGTGCAATACCTATGACTTTTGTATATTAGAATATGTCTTTCAAGAGATTTATAATGGTAGGAAATATATCATGATGCTTTTTACTTCAGGCGACAAGCCACATGTTTGCCAGGTTTGTGGATTCCGTGCAATAACTAAAGATAATCTGAAGAGACACGTAGATAAAGAGCACGAAAAGATATCGTATCCTTGTAGAGAATGTTCGTTTATAGCGTCAACTAGAACACAGCTTTGGAATCATTCAATGACACATAAAGGGCTGAAAGGTTTGGAGTGTCCCATATGTCAGAACCAGTATAACTCGTAAGTTTTATATAAGTTTTACAGGTATGATAAATGTTTGAGCCAAAGTGTTGAAGATACATGACTTCTTGAATAGGGAAATAGGGAATATAAAAATTATTGAACTCTAATGGAGTGATGTGGCTACTGTATATATACATCTGTCCCTCAACACTAGCACATGAGTTTAACTGGGGTCAAGACCATGTTTCTTCATATGAAATTAGCACTGGTTAGTTTCAGGGGTGTTGATCATTAAGCTTCAAGCTTTTGTTGCACTTGAGTCAAAAGAACATCTGTTTTTAAACTAATCTATGAACTTTATGTTAACTATATTGACAAATAACAGTTGAATTTATAGGATCATCCCTATCTTTTTTAATCAGTTAAATTTCAGATATTGCAAAATTATAAATACATAGATTTATTAACTGTTACTTTTTAAACTTGTAAAGCAGCTAGCATGTGCCAACTAACTAGGCCATTTTCTGATGGTATGATTTGCCATTTGCACTCATGAGTGCACTCATTGAGTCATGATTAAGTTATTAAGAAATTACAATGCATGTATTTGTACAATATAAAGAGCTGAAAAGGAAAAAATGCAAGAAATATTATTATATAATGCAATTTAAGAAGATTTCCATTTTATGTAATGACTTTTTTACCTTCAGAATTAAAGAGCTAAAAGATCATGCTCAGGTTGCCCATCCTACCTCCAACACTGAAGAGCTGGACAAGATTCTTTCCTATAAACATAAAGCTCAGGGAAAACTAGGTAAGACTTTTTGTAAGGTTTGTAAGTGAGACAAAAGTTTGTAGGACCCGATAATGGATCACAAATTATAATGCTAAATATCATGCTAAAATGGATCTGATCCCATGATTTTGTTACAAATCTGTAGTTAAATTATTAATTTCGTTAGACTTTACATTTCATTAGCAATTCTGCAACATTTAGCTTCTATACCATTTACTTTCATTTAACCTGCCAAATTTGAGTGATAAAATACTTGAAGGTTGTTGTTTTTTATTTTCTCTCAAAAATTCTGATGACTTAGTTCCATTTTCCTAAATAGAGGTTCTGAGAGCATCAATTGCCTAATACAATAGTCTTGGCTTAAATAGAGGCAATTTTCTTTGAAATTGAAAAAATATTGAATATGTTGTCAACAAAGATTGTATGTACAATTTCAGGAAGGCGGTCTTATAAATGTCCACATTGTAGTAAAGTATTCCTGCGTGCCAGTTCAGAACTACAGAAACATATCTGGATTCATGAAGGTGTTAAACCATTTAAATGTCCACTATGTACATACGCTTGTCGCAGCAAGAATAATCTCCAGGTGTGTAATTGTTAAAACTACTTTTAGCCTATTTTGCATGTATATCATTAAATAGTACACCCTTTTGCTGTCAGAGCTATATTCATAGAAGCCCAGGATATTTTCCTGGGATATAACTAAGAATTACTGGAATGTTCAATAAAAGATGAATATTTATTGTTTACTTTATACACATACACATATTTAAAAGCTACAATGTTAAGAAAGGAAATGAATATATATCAGAAGAAATGATATTTTTTCCAAAATCATACCAAAATTATAATATAAATAGTAAAAGATCCATTAATTATTAATAAATACCTGTCAGGTTGGTAAATACATGTACCTCTCTTGTATGTAAATACCCATCTTTTTGGTAAATACCTTGCACTGTGAGTGGGACGGGTATACCCATTTTCTTGCGAAAGGGTTAGATCTAAATATTTCTTAAACATTTAATACATTTCTATTCTTTTAAATATTATCACTTATGTGCAGCTTTCATGAGTCAAAATAAAGTTAAGTGTTTTTCATTTGAAAGAAAGTTTTCTTCTACTTCTCAGAAAAAGATTTATAGTTGATAATTTTTAAGTTCTTCTATACTTGCAAATAATTTTAGGCACATATGTTGAGGCATTCAAAGGAAAAACCATTTACCTGCTGGGAGTGTGGAAAGGCGTATAAATCAAAGACAGCATTACGTTGGCATGTTAGATCACATGATGGAAAATTGTTTAAGTGTGATAAGTATGTGTAACTCATCTTCTTGCTTATTCAGTTTAAGCAAATTATGATGATTTAAATCATTGTTCTTAAAAAGACAGAAGATTATTAGTCAGAAGACAGTAAAATTCAATTTACTTAGAGTTGATCGCCCAAAGTTATTTGACATTACCCTTTGGCAATTTTTGTAATGGACTATTCCTTATTAAAGTTGGAACAATTCATTAGCAGCAATATTGATATAAAGATACTTTAATTTAGCCTCCTGTAGTATAGAATCTGCTCAGATGACATGAATTGGACATGGCTCTATATAGAAAGTGTATGCTTCAATTTTCATTAGTACATAAGTTTAGTTCTATTGGATTTGACAAATGTTACCATTTAAATGTCTTCCATTTGACAAGAGACAAGTTGTATTTCAAAGCAAATGTCATAATAAGTATCTAAATTGAAAGCATAGTGTTTGTAACATTTCATTAAAGCAGAAGAAGTATTGCATGAGTTGAAGTCATGATGTCTCAAAACTTTTACATAAGACTCTTAGGCTTTCCCTTAACCAAGTTCTACTGTAATAATGTATGTTTGTTAAATAACAAGAGATACATTTGCTTTAAATTGTCTCTAGATATAACCAAAGGGATATGAAGGCAATGGAATTGAACCATTATTTAATTTTATGTACATTTATATAGGTTGCTAGTAACAGCTTAATTTATACACTTTGAGAAAAAATGTCATATTGTCCTGGTATACCCACATTGTGTTTGTCTTATGATATGTATAATGGAACTTAATTAGTATTGTTTATTGTCAATATAGATGTCCATATGAGGCTACACAGAAAAGTCACCTAAAACGTCACATGGAGACGCATGAAGTTATCAAGAAGTTTGTGTGTGGAGAATGTAAATTCTCAGCTAATACACTAGGCTTCCTAAAAGTCCACTACGCAAGGTAAATATAAGCATTGATTTGATATTACTATAAGGCAAACAAATATTCTTTTTCTGGTCCCCAGACTTTTAGAAAATAAAATATTAATCTGATATTAGTGTAAACCCAAAATCTTTTCATTCCAGTATATGTATATACTTTGTACCTACCTTCTCTTTTGGGGTCAGGGACCAGAAACAAAACTTTCTCTTTTTTTTGGCTTTAATAGTTATGATGTTAAAAACTAGTGAATGTTACTTTGTGGTTTGGTTGTTACTGTTGAGGCAACAACATAACCACTTGGCCACCTATCCCACCACCTGTCATTTGTTCTTAGATTTTAAGACTTTCACCTTAATTTGATATATAGATTGCGTTTTGTCATATACATTCAAAATGTTCTATTTATTATGTTTTTATTAAACATTTTTATTAAACATGTTAACATTTTATTTTTATTTTGTTTACAGGTTTCATAAGAACATTAACATTCAGGATATTGCCCAGCTGGGCAGTGCCCCAATAGAGGTATCTCAGGAAGTGAACACGTTCAAGTGCATTAGCTGCGACTACCTCTTCGGTAATCTCACTGATTTAAAGCGCCACCTACGAACACGGCATCACGTCAGTGTGCAAGAAATACAAAAAGTACACGACAGTCATGGAAATGTGTCTGAAGTACAGGTAATTGGAGATACAATATAAACATTTGATAGGGTATAAGTTCTTGACTATGATTTGTATGTACTTTATGAACACTAGATGTTCCTCTACTATCTATAAATTGTGTTATTGAGTTTCAAGTTTTAAGAAGTGATTGTTACTGAAATCTCTATGGTAGGGAAGGTTTTTTGGATGGAAGTTTTAAAATAATATTTAAATTTCTAGAATTTGAATTATTGCATAAAATTGATCCGCCAGAGTTAATATATTGCCTAGTACAACAAAATTTATCTAAACTCTAAAACAAGCTAGATCTGAATTCTTTATTAGCATAAATTTGCTTGCTTATTATCTCCAAAGACTTAATAGTCTATTGTAGAATATTATGAAATGCTTGTAAACTTTTTAAGGAAAAGTAAGATAAATATCATTATATCTTCAGGTAGTACAAGTTGAAGATCCTTCTCAGAATCCAGTTACTATGGAAGTTATTTCAGAAGGCACTCAGTCCCAAATTGTTACTGGTATGTGAACATTATATCTGTTTCATCTAAATGAGTCCCTCCATTTTGGTAATATTAAGTTATTTTGAATTTGAAACTGTTATGTTCATAATGGCATTGCTAATTTTTTTATGTTCAAATTAAACGTTCATTATTATGGTCATATTGTGCCATTCCAGATTGAAGCAAAATCTTTAAAATGAATGAATCGGTATCTTTTCTCTTGAATTTATTGTAATTTGTGTGTTTTATTGATCACCACATCAAAACAACTTTTACGATCTGAAATGCTATCCAAAATTATTTTTATTTAACCCTCAAATTAAACTCTAACTTAAATACTGAAAAACTTTCAGATGAAAATCTAGATGAAAAGACAGCATCTGCAGTAAATATCCTCCAACAGATTATTGGAATGTCTCAAAATGGCAGTCTAACTGGTGCCCAGCAAATTGATGGTACTTCAGTGCTACAGATGAATCCGGAAACCATCATAGTTCAGCAGGATGGGAGCCAGATGTATGTGTCAGCAGAGAATGCCACAGAAATTGATGGGAACCAGTATGTGATACAATATATACCACAGACAGACGAGGTAGGATACTTTGATATATTTAATTGCATGTTGATAAATCAAATGAAGGACTGAAATAAAAAGAAAATTTGTGTCATGTTTATGACAAGAATAAGAAAGAAAGTATTGTTTAAAACTGAAATTTTCTATAATTTAAATCTTCCAGTGTATTTGAAATTTTAGGCTAGAACATAAAATATTTTTTCTGAGAAATTCATTTAATAAAGTCAGCAAATGGGAAATCCTTAACTGATTTCATATCTTCCCAGTAAAGAACTTTACCATTAAATTGCTGGAATCAAAACTGATAGGTTCTATACTATTATTCTTAATTTTTGTATTATTATATTGAATTCCCCTAAACTTTGATTAGACTCTTCCAAGTTAAAGGGTTAGACTCTTCCAAATTAAAGGGTTCGACTCTTCCAAATTAAAGGGTTTGACTCTTCCAATTCTTCCAAATTAAAGGGTTCAACTCTTCCAAATTAAAGGGTTCAACTCTTCTAAATTAAAGAGGGCGAAACCATCAGCAGGTTAAGGGAAAAATATCACTGATGTAAAATATATTACAGGGGACAGGGGAAGAAGACATGAGGATGATCGAGGTACAGGAAGACACAGTAGAAGCTCACGTCCTTGATGAGGTCACAACAGATGTTCACTCAGAAATAGTCACAACCACTTGATAACAGTTATATTTGCTATAAAAACATGTTAATTGTCAGAGCTCAATTAATCCAGGGTTGTCTAAGAGCAAAGCAAGTCTCAAAATAAACTACCGTATATTCTGTGATGAAGACTTCCTCTCTAATCAAGATCCCCCGCCCCCTTTCAATTTTGAAGAAGAAAATGAAAGAGTTACCAAGATGATAGTATTATATTTAAAATTTAAGGAAATAAGCAGAAATTTTAACTTCCAAAATACATTATTCAGAGGATTATAACACAAAAATGATCAACATTCTTTTTATGTTCTATAATTAATACTCACCTTTTGGAAAATGTAATGCCACTGGGGTGTTTGTTAGAGATTATATGGTAGTTTATTGAATAGTCCTAATTGATAGCTTGTTAGCAGCCTAAAGATTATTTGACATTTTACAGAGTATTGTGATATCATAACATCTAAAAGATAGTTTATAGTTTTTCTTTAATGGGCATTTGTTAAGATTTATGTCAAAATGGATCAAAATGAAAAAAAAATCTATTTATTAGTAATGATTAAAATTGGATGACATTTCTTTGTACATTTTGAAGTTGTTTTGTTATGTTTTCATTTATTTTGTGAATTTTATAACATTGAAAAATTGTGAAAATTACTGGTATATATGCACCATATGCAAATTATATGCTTTGGGAAGATGTTTTAACTTTAAATTTATTTTTTCAATTGTTTGGATCTGTTGTTCGGAATAAAATGGAATGATAGTTTTGTTGATGGTGAAGTGAATATTGTTAAGTTTTGAAAAATAGTCAGCTGACATCTAGGGGCATGTAACTGTAACTGCATGAGAAATTTATTTAGAATTAACAATTATGCTGTAAACATTGTGAATATAAAGGTTGAAAAATACAGATCATCTAACATAACACAGAATAGAAGATATGAAATCTCATTTTATAGCATGGGTAACTGATTTTACATGTTAGAAGCTATAATTGTATTCTTTAAGATTATTTTGTTAATAACTTATTTATTTTTGAGATAAAATCATTAAAGCATTATGATAATATATTGTTTATTATATTGTTTGTTTATTCCATCTCAGTTACTTATATCGAAGCCCTTGATGCATTGATTAAGAATGCATAAAAAACAAATTGTTCTCAAAAGTTGTGTGTGTAAAATGACAGTAATTTGCTAAGAACGAGAGTTTCAAATTCATCAACATTAGGACCTTATAAAAGTATATGTTAACACTGGAATGCGACTTTTGCGACTCTAAAAATGGTATTGCAAGGCTGTGCATTTATTTTGACGTGATGTCATTTGCGTTGTACAAACATAGTGTAATGACACACTAAATGTTAGCGTTATACTGTATGCGCATCAATGAAAAATGACTCTTTTTCACTTGAAACAGACTTTATTTTCGGTATCAGATAAAAAGAATATTAAATTTGTGTAAGTTGATTACTAAATTTATTGAAATAATTTGATTAGAATAATATGCAAGCTTCTGGCTCACATAATATAACTATATATTCAACTCCTGTATTATTGAACTTACACTCATTCAATATCCTGTATATGTGAGAAGCCTTTGTCACTAGTATTGAGCCCCGCCAGCCTGCACTTCCATGCTGTCTAACCAGGCCCTGTACTACTGGAAGCTCAATTTTTAGCTCACCTGTCACAAAGTTACAGGGTGAGCTTTTGTGATCGCTTTTCGTCCGTCGTCCGTAAACTTTTACTTTAAATGACATCTCCTCATAAACCACCAAGCCAATTTCATCCAAACTTCACAGGTCACCTTTGAAAATTGTTCAAAGAATTTAATTCCATGCAGATTTCTGGTTGCCATGGCAACCAAAAGAAAAAACTTTAAATATCTTCTTCTAAAAAATGCAAAGAGCTAGAGCTTAGATATTTGGCATGAAACATCTTCTAGTGAGTATCTACCAAGTTTGTTCAAATAAAAGCCCTGGGGTGAAAATTGGCCCCGCCCCGGGGGTCATTGATTTTCCTTATATGTGTATAGCAAAACCTTAAAAAATCTTCTTTGAAAAAACTGAAATAGCTAGAGTTTAGATATTTAGTACGAAGCATCTTATAGTGAGTGTCTACATAGTTTGTTCAAATAAAAGCCCTGGGTCAAAACTGGCCCTGTCCCAGGCGTGTCATTATTTTTAACTGTATGCATATAGTAAAAACTTAAAAAATCTTTTTTTAAAAAACCCAACGAGCTAGACCTTAGATGTTTAGCATGAAACATCTTCTAATGGGTGTCTACCAAGTTTGTTCAAATAAAAGCCCTGGGGTTTAAACTAGCCCCGCTCCGGGGGCCTATATACAGGTGAGCGACTTCAGGGCCATCATGGCCCTCTTGTTGTATCCTGATATTGAAATCCCTTAAACTTTGTATGGACTATTTCAAATTTAAGGATGGGCAAATCCATTTCACAAATTCAGGAGGTTTAAGGTTTAACCCCACAAACAAAATATAAGACCAAGTACACAAGCAGAATTTAGGAATATACAATGTACCTTCTTTGTATTAGCTGCAACCCAGTGTCTGACTGAAATACTGGTTTGAGGGATTTAAACATATCCTGACAAATAATTGGCAGTGGAAAAGAAAATAAACAAGTGTAAACAATAAGAACTATTTTATTACAAATGGGCTTATAGCCACCCTGGTAGGATAAAGCAATTATAAAACATAAATATTTACATTAAAAATCATACAATCCACAAATTTATCCGTTCTTGTTTATATTAAAAAGAAAAGCTTTAACACGGAATAACACAAACTTATGACAAATACCTGGGACAGAAGATAAAGAGTGTATCTTTCTGTCCCAGCAATTACATAACAATTTTTAACAAAACATTTTGGTGCACCAAGTTTTTTTTTACAAATGAGTATTGAATGAAAAGTAAATTTTTTCGAATCCTGAAAATCGTGGTCTTGTTGACTGCACTTTTCACAACATTCACGAATTCAAATACCTAGCTAAACACCGTTTTCCGGTACTTTCTGTACATAGCTCTGGGGAATTCACCTAATGGAGTGTAATAGCGAACTCGATGTTTTCGGCCTTTTTTTACATTAAATTGAAATAAAACAGTTATTTCTTTATAAGAAAGTGATTAAATATCATTATATGAATAATTCCATACAAAAAATAAAGTAAATACACAAGTTTACGCAGAAAATAACCTTATTTATTATGGAAGATTCCACTACGTCTGTTTAAATTTGATTGATTTTCATTATAAACAATTTATTTTTTACAAAATTTGCAATAGATATTAAAGGAATATTGATAATTTTCAAAAGCATCAATTCTTTTCACCTTAAACGGTAAAATAATGATGGAAAAATAGAAATTTCATGTAACTGTGTTATGTACTTTATTTGGTGTAATTCCCCAGAGCTAAATCCGTAACGTACCGGAAAATGGTGTTTAGCTAGGTTTTTGAAAAGGTCAATTGGACTACTACACTCTTTAACGGTTAAATAAATGTGTAGCTTTCAACAAGTCATATTTGCTGGGTTTTTGTTGTTTTATTTCTTAAAGAAAAGTAAATACAAAATAATAAAACAAAAATGTTTTATATTTTATTCTGACGTTTTGGGTCCTGCAATTTTGCTATGATGCTATGCCAGAATTTTTTTTTTTACTTTAATAAAACTGATTTTTATAGGGGAACATTGTTTCATGTTTATGCAACAATTCTACCCATTTTTGTAAATACTGAAAAATTTGTCATTCATGTAAAATACACGAAAATTAAGCATCAAAAAATTAAAAGGCAGCAGTTAGCATCAGAATCCTATTGATCTCCCTTAACAATATTAAAACTTAATCTGCAAAGTCTTTAAAACCAGTTTAGAGCCAGGCTAGACAGCACATCCATTCAGCCTTGATAGGATCTATACTTTCAGCTGATGAACTTAAAATATTTCAAAAAAATATTAAAAATTTACAATCGAGTGCTTCAAGATAGAAGTTGGATATACCTATTCAATAAATTTTGAAGGTTTCTATCAAGCTCGTTATATAAAGATTACACCCTCTGTGTTTGTTTTCATCAAAAGTCGCATGGTAGATATACGTTTAATCTGTATAAATATTATTTCCAAAATGATAATTGGTGAGGTGTTGTAGAGGAGAAGAAAAATTTATTTCTAGTTCCAATGACCCTTGACCTAGTCAACCTGAAATCATTTCTGTGTATTCATACTATTTTGTTAGATGTCAAAGACTTAACTGCATCGTTATCAAAAAAAAAATTAAAGTGGAATTGGTACATGGATTAAAAGTACATTTGTGTCAAACAATTGTGTAGTTGCATGGCATATACATATATGTATTTTTATGATATGAGACAACACAAATGACAAAACAGTTTACACAAAATAGTTATATTTAACATACTAGTAATCTAAGATTTGCACTGATTTGATGGGATTCTTTTTATGGTACCTAATTTCTACAACAATATAAACCACAAAGTCAGACAAACAGCCCTTGCTTGCTTGTTTTGGTGTTGTTTTTTTTGGTGTTGTGCCGATTTTAATATATTTGTGGTCATATCCCAAAGGTCGGTCCAACTAGCCAACTTGCACAGGATAACTAACCAGTAATTACCAATTTCTCCGCAAGTGACCGACTACAAATCCCACTTGATTTCTTAATCAGTGGTGAGAGACAAAATTTTGAGCCGCGTCATGACAAAACCAACATAATGGGTTTGCGACCAGCATGGATCCAGACCAGCCTGCGCATCCACGTAGTCTGATCAGGATCCATGCTGTTCGCTTACAAACCCTATTACAAGTAGAGAAACTGATAGCGAACAGCATGGATCTTGATCAGACTGCACGGATGCGCAGGCTGGTCTGGATCCATCCTGGTCGCAAACTCACAATGTTGGTTTTGTCATGACGCGGCTCAAATAAATAATAAAATCGATGTGCGAGATCAATTGTTACAACAAACAGATCTAAATATAGCTATAATGAGATTAAATAAGATCTATCTCTATTAGTCATGAAAGTTTGAAATTGTTAAAAGTAGCCCAACCAAGATGGATAAAGTATGCACATGAATAGCTTCTCTCTTAAAAAAAAGAACAATGGATGTATAAAAAGAAACTTTGTTTTTAAATCAAATGTACATGCAACAAAAAATAGATGATCTAGATCAATCAATAATTTAGATTATCTTACAAAAAGCACATGCAATCTTGAAAAGTAATACAGTCTCAGACTTTGACTGAATGGATTCTGACCAATGGAATAATTCTATTTTGAGACTGGTTTAAATTCTTATCTTGTTACTATTAGAATGTACTTTGAATTATAACTATTACTTCCTACAACAGCAACAGCATATAATATTTTATTATAATTTAAAATAATTAAAATGATTTCCATTTCTCGCACACATGTATATTAATATATTTTAAAATATGTTTTCAGATCAACCCTTACTTTAATCTGGGATATAATTTAACAGAACAAACAATTGTAGACTGTGCTTCGTTATTATGCCCCCACAATGTGGGAGCATATAGCGTTGCACTTGTCCGTCCGTCCGTCAGTCCGTACGTCCCGAAATCTTGTGAACGCAACTCCTCTTAAACCGGATGGCAGATTTTGCTTAAACTTACAGGGATGAACAACCTTAATGTGCAGATGGTAGTAAAGGAAGGAATTTTCGCTGCGACCAAATTTAAGAGAATTATGGCCCTTTGTTGATTTTTTCACTAGATACTATGTAGAAATTTTGTGAACGCAACTCCTCTTAAACCGGATGGCAGATTTTGCTTAAACTTACAGGGATGAACAACCTTAATGTGTAGATGGTAGTAAAGGAAGGAATTTTTGCTGCGACCAAATTTAACAGAATTATGGCCCTTTGTTGATTTTTTCACTATATACTATGTAGAAATTTTGTGAATGCAACTCCTCTTAAACCGGAAGGCAGATTTTGCTTAAACTTACAGGGATGAACAACCTTCAGGTGTAGATGGTAGTAAAGGAAGGAATTTTCGCTGCGACCAAATTTTACAGAATTATGGCCCTTTGTTGATTTTTTCACTATATACTATGTAGAAATTTTGTGAATGCAACTCCTCTTAAACCGGATGTCAGATTTTGTTTAAACTTCCAGGGATGAACAACCTTAATGTGTAGATGGTAGTAAAGAAAGGAATTTTTGCTGCAACCAAATTTAACAGAATTATGGCCCTTTTTTGATTTTTTCATTATATACTATGTAGAAATTTTGTGAATGCAACTCCTCTTAAACCGGATGGCAGATTTTGCTTAAACTTCCAGGGAGTAACAACCTTAATGTGTAGATGGTAGTAAAGGAAGGAATTTTTGCTGCGACCAAATTTAACAGAATTATGACCCTTTGTTGATTTTAAGTTTTCAACTTGTGGCACATGTAGTCCAAAAAATATTTTACCTAGAGTCATAAGATTGACAGAACAGTGGCGTGTGGGGGCATCCGTGTCCTATGGACACATTTCTAGTCTTTTTTGTCAAATCTGATGTAGGTGCAGCTATTTTGTCATGCTGATCTATGTGAAAGTCGCTTTTTTTTTCTATGGTAAAATTCTGTAGATAATAGAAATATTAACCAACTGGCATAAAATTCTATCAGTCCTTTTATATCTAAATGGATTTAACATGATTTTATATAAATTTTTTAATGTTATATTTATAATAACAACATTAATATATGATCATACACTACACTTATCGACTGATTACCTGACAATTGCACAACAAGCTTGTCCCATTATATCATGTCCCAAATTTGATCACAACTGAGTATATAAATAAACACATAATATGAGCCATGCCATGACAAAACCAACATAGTGGGTTTGCGACCGGCATGGATCCAGACCAGCCTGCGCATCCGCGCAGTCTGATCTGGATCCATGCTGGTCGCAAATGCACAATGTTGGTTTTGTCGTGATGCGTCTCATATAATAATTCACAAATTATAACACAAACAGACTTGCAGTATATATGATCAGAAAATAAAATATATCTACAAAATGACTAAATTGATATACATACATATTGCAAAAATCTATGTAAACAAATATAAAATAAACAGACTAACTAGAGTATAATTTATACCAGAAGTTCATTCAGTAAAACAAATCTACATATTGTATATATTTACATGGAGTAATTTGTTTTGCAAAAAAAAAAAGATTTTTTGAAATATCTTAATTAGTTTGGCACTTCTGAACAGTGGCATAGTGTTAAGTAATACGCAAACTTGTGCTAATAGCAAGCAAAAGTTAAATGACAACTTGAGGTATACTAGAATTTTAACTTAAATACACTGAGTTTCTTTCTTTTTGATGTAAAAAAAAATGATTTCACTGAAACCATCCCCTTTCTGTAATGGGTTTGACCGTGTCTGCAATTTTTATGATTAATGCTTCAATGATGAAACTAAAAATATCAATTTTTTATGTCTAGTGTGGCTCTATGATCTTTAATGTTACATAGACCACTGGTATTTCCCATAAATTTTCAAAAAGTATAATCAACAGCAGTTTCTCATTTACAGCACTTAAAAGTTTAAACTTGTGGTATTTTGTTTAACTACCAACATTTGCTTGTAAAGCATATTCACTCATAATATTATCAACAGTTAATGGTTAATAGTATGTACTCACGAGATTTTGTTTAGCAACAGTTAATGGAATGAATTGTACTTCAGATGAATTAAACATGTAAAATGAATATTGGCAAGTAAATAGAATTAATGTATGAACTAATAACTATATGAATATGAAACTAAACAAATATAATTTTTTTTTCAATTGTAGTGATGTTCATAACGACTAACAAAGTACTTTTTTTAATGAAACTAAAGGCCAAATTAAAATAATATTGAGGTTTTGTAACATGCTAAAAATACATTAAAAAATCACTCGCCATATACATATAAAATATTTTAGCTGGCAAGGATGAATATACAATTAGTGTTGAATGTTAGTTATTGCAGGGAAAACATTTTAAACCATTTTTAATCATTGTTTTGAAATTAAAATTAAAGTCTTAACAAGAAAACAAGCAATTTTATATAGAAAAAAAAATGATTTTGTGTTGGGTGTAAAAATAACAGATCTTTTTGGTGGCAAGTGTAAATACACAGTAAGTTTGGAATAGTAGGTAAAGTATTTTAAACCTTTTAAATGAATTGCATTGAAACAAAAAAATTGATGCATAAACTTTACTAAAAAAATCATTTTAGGATCCGGACAAAATTACAGGGTCCATTCAGTTTACCAAACCTAATTATCATTTTGTTTTGACCTAGCCTAAACCTAATGTAATATACAATGGTTAATATCATTTGCTAAATGGAAGATACAACAAATAGATTTCTAGACTATAAAAAGTATAACATTTTTTTAGAATGGAACTTTATTTAAAAATGTTCTACTGTAAAGAATTAAACATTGCTGACTATCTAAAAGGTATTTTTATACAGGACAAGTTACTTGTCAATATCATCTAAACAATAAATTTGATTTTGGGTTCTGTTTCATTATTGTTCCAATAAATGAAAAGGAATGTAGGAATACTTCATCAAAAAAAATAATCTATTTTTAATTTCAAACTAGAAATGTGTCATCATGCCACGGATGCCCCCGCATGCAGCCAAAATTTCAGATGGTGCATTAATTATTTTTTTCATTTTAAGTTCAAAGCCCTTAAAACTTTTCAATGTTAACACAAACCATTTCCATACAATGTTCAAAGCACTGAAATTATTCAGTCTTAACCTTTTAGAAATAGCATATTGCATATTTGTAGCCAAAATAATGGCTAAAAGAATGAGTGGTGAAACTGAAAGTTCAAAATTGTTCCAACATTTAGGAAAGATAAGTTTGTCTAAAATCATTGAACCATGACCAAATTCAAACTTAAACTGCTTATTCCTAAGATGTATCTATATTATTTTCAAAGTGAAAGAGACATAACTCTGCCAAAAAATCATCAAACCATGACCAAATTCCAACTTGACCTGCCCATTCCTTTGACATATCCATATGTCAAATTAAAGTTGAATATGTGACACTGTTGGGTAGATAAGGAACAGAAACTGTAAATTTCATATTATTTTCAAAGTAAAAGGGGCATAACTCTCCCAAAAATCATCGAACCATGACCAAATTCGAACTTGACCTGTATTTTTTCATGACATATCAATATGTCAAGTTTGAGTTGATTGTGTTGTACCATTGGGGAGATAATGAACGGAAACTGAAAATTTCATATTTTTTTCAAAGTAAAAGGGGCATAACTCTGCCAAAAATTATCGAACCATAACCAAATTCGAACTTGACCTGTATTTTCTCATGACATATCCATATGTCAAGTTTGAATTGAATGTGTCCAACCGTTCTTAAGATAATGAACGGAAACTGAAATTTCATATTATTTTCAAAGTAAAAGGGGCATAACTCTGCCAAAAATATTCGAACCATGACCAAATTCGAACTTGACCTGTATTTTCTCATGACATATCCATATGTCAAATTTGAGTTGAATATGTCCAACCGTTCTTAAGATAATGAACGGAAACTGATGATGACGGAATGACAGAATGACGGAAGGATGGAAGGACGGAAGGACGGAAGGACGGAATGACGGAATGACAGAACAGGGTAACACTATATGCCCCGGCCATTACATGGCGGGGGCATAAAAATCCAAAAGCTTAAAAATCTTATTTTAGTTCAAGAAGAAATTTTCACTTCAAGTTAACAGAGATACCTCCCCGAACTCCATAAATATGGGTTTTTCCAATCTATTCCTGGCATACATGTTCAATCAAACTTTTATAGTTACCACTTGCAATAAGCACAGCACATTTATCACTCTTTTGTAAATGGTAAAGACAAAAGTAGTGTCTGCGAAGCTATAGCCATAAAAGTTTGAAGTTCTGGATATGATCTATTGAAATCATGGTCTTTATAACACTAAAGTGATTAAGATTTGCAAAAAAACTTCTTCTTCACTAAAAACTGAATTAAAAAAGTTTTGTACAATTATAAAAAAATTCTCTTATCCCAAAATATACTGACCATAAGTTTTTCTTTTCAGTACCAAAAAAAAAATAATAAATTATGTAATCGCTTATAATTAATAAGTGCCCACTGCTGAACCTACCTTCCATTTTATTAACAGTTTTGGTAGCTAAGCTGCAAAGAAGAAAGCTTAAAAGGAAGGTTTAAGCATTAATTTATTGAATAACACTTTGTTTTTTGTAATTTTTCGATGCTTGGTCTCTGCAACATGTTTAGTCTAGAAAATGATACAAAAATGTGTTTCTGAACGCCGATTAGCCCCGCCCTCTCCCTCGTTACGCCTCCTTTCCTGCTCTTCCTTCGCTACCTTGAAACGCTTGTATGCCATTATTGTATCCAACAAATATATACCGAATGCAACCACACATATAACCTGAAATGATGATGTCATAGTTTATAAAGCCAATGTATCACAATTGATGATGTCATAGTTTATAAAGCAAATGTATCACAAATGATGATGTCATAGTTTAACAAGCCATTACATCACAAATGATGATGTCATAGTTTATAAAGCCATTATATCACAAATGATGATGTCATAGTTTAACAAGCCATTACATCACAAATGATGATGTCATAGTTTATAAAGCCATTACATCACAAATGATGATGTCAGTTTATAAAGCCAATATATCGCAAATGATAATGCCATGGTTTAACAAGCCATTATATCACAAATGATGAAGTTACAGTGCAACTGCTTGGAAGCCATGTCTAGTGATTTGAATGGAAGAGCCATGTCAACATGGCCATCCCCTGCCGAATGTGTTTGCTCATTGGAAGAATGTTTATGTAGTAGAGCAGAACAATTCAACTTTAAAGAGGTCTTTTGATAATGAAAACTGATGACTGAAGTGATTACAGATTTGAAACCTATGTGAATACTGATGGCTGAAAATAACAAAGGGCAATAACTGAAAAATAATGCAGGGTATGTTATCATTCTTGTGTGTTGCACTCCTCCTCAGTTAGATCTATCCACCAATGAAGTTTCAAGTTGATACCTCAAATACTTTTAGAGATAAGCTCTGGACAAAATAGTATGAATAAGAACAAAGTGAAATAACTAAAAAATTATATAGGGAAGAGTTATCATTTTTGCGCACAGCATTCCTCCTCAATAAGATCTACCCACCTATGACGTTTCATGTTGACATCATAAACACTTTTTGAGTTATGCTCCACTCAGGTGAAAAATTAAGTATGAGAAATAACAAAGGGCAATAACTCAAAAATTATGAGAAGTAGAGTTATCATTCTTGTGCACTGCGCACCTCCTGAGTGAGATCTATCCACCTATGAAGTTTCATGTTGATATCTCAAAGGCTTTTTGAGTTATTCTCTGGACAAAAATTAATTTTGAAAATAACAAAGGGCAATAACTCTTATGCAGAGTAGAGTTATTATTCTTGTGCACTGCACTCCTCCTCAATGAGGTCTATCCACCTATGAAGTTTCAAGTTGATACCTCAAATACTTTTTGAAATATGCTCCGGACAAAAATGTCAGACGGAAGGATGGACGGACAGATGGACGGACGCACGAAGACTATTTCTATATCCCCTTCCGCCTTTCGGCGGGGGATGACAAGCCATTATTCAATACATTAATGAGGTTATAAAACCATCTTTATACTTTTAGTTATATATAAGTTACAAACCATTCTTTTTATACAAAATTACTATTTCACAAAATTATTCATTTTCTAAAGTTTGCAATTTTTTGTGTAATGTCCAACCAATCAGACAAAATCTCCACCCTTATACATGGTATGGTATACCATATAGAATGGCACTGACTCTAAGAAATATAGCAATTGCTAATGACAGTGATGGTTGGATTTTACCACATTATTAATCTGTCACTCACTAAGTGTCAGTACCATTAACTAAACATCAGTATTTTAAATTTCTCCAAATCTACCAGAATCTTTTTAAAGGATATATCACCATTCCACATTTAATATATCCATATATATATAAATAGATATATAGGAATGTATATACTTACACATGCTGCAACAATACTTGGAAGCCTGGCTGCCCCTACTGCCGCAATAATAGAACAGATGAAATACTTCAATGTGTAAAGAATGAGGTAAATCAGTTCCTGAAATAACAATTACAAATCTAGGTAAACAAATAATTTAAATAGAGATAATAAAGACACAAAAATGTTGATATTTCAAACTCCATATCCAAATTTAAAGTTTTTTTAACTCTCTTTAAAAGAGAATGATCATGATCCGATATGGATCTTAATATTTTGTGTCAGATCAAAGATCCGAATTTCCCACTCGGATATAAGAAACATTAAATACCTTATAATATGTAGATGTTAATATTTGATTTTACAGTACATGTACAGACTTTACAGAATTAAAAATGTCAAACTATAGACTCAATTTGTTTCAAAATTATGAGAATATAGACTAATTAACTGATAATTGTCATTTATATCATTGATTTTAGGACCTTATATACGGTACATGTATATACTTGACAAATGATTTTGGAACTTTTTTCTCCAATAATGTTTTGGATGAATACCTTTAATAATTAATTAACAACATTTTCAAGCTAAGTTATCATTATCATATTCAATCATGTTTATTTTCATTATAATTTGTAATTATCATCATAATATATCATAATCATTATTATTGAAATTATCATACTGACTTAAGATTCAATCATAATAATAAACATTATTACAATAATAATAATCAATACAATTATCATTACAATTAGCATCATTAATAAAAACTTGAATATGACTAAGTTTTTACTTTAGTGTAAGTGTTCAACATATGTGAATGGAAATAACTTAATAAGATTTAAAATTTTATGAAACTAATTTTATTTCGAGCATTTTCTTTTACCACAGTATGTATGTAGATACCAGGTACTTACATATAAGGGCCAAAACCCTGGTAGTCTTGAGTAGATATTCATTGCCACAATAATAAACATAATGGTTGTAGTGATGAAAGCAGATATCGTTGTCCATCCCACAAACCCTGAACCAGTCCAGCCTCCTGCCAGCACTGCTACAAAACCAATCAAACTTAGCACCTGTGATAAAAAGAGAGTTCAACAAATTTAACTGTTTAATTTCATGCATTTAATTTGTATTTTCAAAGAAGATTCAGAGGTTAACTCAGCCAGGATCATGAATGTTTTAGTTTTTTCTATTATTTCAGGGCATTTTTATAGCCCTAATAGATGATATAATTAAGCCCCCCAGATGAATTCAAATAACATCTTTTTTCCCCAATTTAAAAGAAATATTTCCAATAGCTCTCCTAAAAAATCAAATTATTTTGACTTGATTCTTAAAAGGAGTAACAGATTATATGATCATACACATAAATAACACTTGAAAGTTATGTACATTATGTATAAGGTAGTTTTTCGACTATTTAATTTTTTTTTAATTTGACAAAGTTCCAAATATTTCTTTTCCAAATTTAAGTCAAGAAACAAGCTGGAAAAATTTGTTACATACCAGTCATATAACATATGCAATAACCCTATTAGTTAACTTAGATATTATACTATAATTAAGAAGTAACAGAAGAGCTGTAACATGGACAGCATACTATACTTTTCTCAGAATTATTTTACAAATACATGAATTAAATGCAGGAATTTGTGTCAGTTCACAAAGGGGAATAATTCACTGGAAATTCAAATTACAGATATGTTACTTGTTCTGGGACTACAATGATGACCTCAAAAGAAATGTGTGATATTACAATATTAATACTACATATATAATCAGTAGTTAATGATAAAAAGTTTCATGCAATTTTTTTTAAAACCAAGCATTCCCCCATTTTTCAAACACTTTTGCCAATAAGCCATTACAAGTTGCAGAGTCCACTATTTTTATTTAAAAGTTCAAGCTAAAAATCACAAACAACTCACAATTTCTATCAATTTAAGGGCACCTTCAACAGAAAATAAATATGCTTTGTTGAAGCCTGTTTTTCTTTCTGCCTCTGGATCTTTCTCTGTGGTTGCTGAATAAGGTGGGGGTTCTTCATCCCAGTCATTTTCATCAAGAGCTACAGTCCTCATATTCTCAGACATCCTGCTGTAGAAATTATACTACATGTATATCATATCGATTTATTCAGGGAATAGACATAAACACATACAATGTTATCACATATACATGTATATCAACTTGCATATATATATAAAAACACACACATAAATGCAACAAAAATAAATATCAGATTAATTAATGAGTATGTTCTATGTAACCCTAGGATTGTCCATTAAGCTAAAAGCTTATTTCCAATGGGGTCCATTTACTGTAAAATTATTACACTAACTTACATAATAATGATAAATGAATTATAAAGAAGTAAAATGACAATTTTTAAAAATTAAAAAACTGTTCAACAATCAAGACACATTTTTCAATATAATAAGACAAGTACATTGACACAAAGAAATTGAAATAAATTTCGTTTAAACTAAAACATTATCAAGTACAACATAAACATGTTACAAAACCTTATCATAAGTTACACATCAATTAATAATAAATAAACATATTATTCACTTGTTTATCATTTTCATTACTTAAAAAAAGTTTTACTTTCGTTTTAAATGTTTGGATATTGTCGATTGACCTAATGCTGTCTGGTAAAGAATTCCAGTCTTTTATAGCATTATAGAAAAATGTGTTTGTAACATGAGAGTCATTTTGAGGCAAAACAAAATTAAAACTAGAGGATGCTTTTGTAAAAAAGCGCATGTCTCCCCCACTGCTGAGAATAACTGTGAATGGAAACAGGAATGGAACTGGAGAAATCCGGAAATGAGAAAATGACCAATGGTCACTGTGACCTTAACCTTTGACCTACTGACCCCATAAACAAGAGGGATCATCTGCTCAATAAGACCAATCATCCTATGAAGTTTGAGGGTTGTAGGTCTAAAGGAACTCTAGTTATCATCCGGAAAGGAGAAATTAACCAACGGTCGCTGTGACCTTGACCTTTGACCTACTGACCATTAAAACAATAGGGATCATTTGATTAATAAGACCAATCATCCTATGAAGTTTGAGGGTTGTAGGTCAAAAGGAACTCTAGTTATCATCCGGAAATGAGAAATTGACCAACGGTCACTGTGACCTTGACCTTTGACCTACTGACCCCAAAAACAATAGGGATCATCTGCTCTATAAGACCAATCATCCTATGAAGTTTGAGGGCTGTAGGTCAAAAGGAACTCTAGTTATCATCCGGAAACGAGAAATTGACCAACGGTCACTGTGACCTTGACCTTTGAACTACTGACCCAAAACAATAGGGATCATTCTGCTCAATAAGACAATCATCCTATGAAGTTTGAGGTCTGTAGGTCTAAAGGAACTCTAGTTATCATCCGGAAACGAGAAATTGACCAACGGTCAGTGTGACCTTGACCTTTGACCTACTGACCCCAAAAACAATAGGGATCATCAGCTCTATAAGACCAATCATCCTATGAAGTTTGAGGGCTGTAGGTCAAAAGGAACTCTAGTTATCGCCCGGAAACGAAGAATGGACGGACGGACTGACGGACTGACGGACGGAAGGACTGACGGACGGACAGGGCAAAAACAATATGTCTCCCCCCGAGGTGGGGGAGACATAATTACTAGATCTTAAATTGGATATTCTACATATTTTAATCAATTCCTTTAAATAAGAAGGGCTTTTGTTGTAAGCTTTTGTTGTAATAAACTTTATGAATGTGGTTGAGACTTAACTGTCTAACTCTATCATTAACATTTAATATTTTAAGATCAGACAGAACCTTATTTGTCACCGAAGTCCTAGGTGTATAGTCTTTTAAGCGCACAACCTTATTTTGAGCTACTTGAAGTTTGTGCTTCAGTGACTTACTCAGTCCTTTGTACCAAGAAGATGAAGAATAATCAAAGTGACACAGCAAAAGGGCAGGACATAACTGTTTCTTTATTTCTTCTGATAAACAATTTTTGTAACAGTATAGAAAATGTAATCTTCTATTCACCTTTGAAAGAATGCTCTTGACAATTTTATCTCGTGATAGGTAACAATCAATATTCAAACCAAGATATTTAACTTCAGACGAAGACTTTATTGTTTGATCATTACATGAAATGGAAAATTTTTGTAATTTATTAACTTTTGATTTAGAACCAAGTAGCATACATTCAGTCTTACCCAGGTGTAGAGATAATTTATTGTCAACTAACCAATCAGAGCTTTGTTCCAAAACCTTTCCAAGTTTTTGGGCTGTAATTTTTGGATCCATATGCGAAAATAATATTGTGCTATCATCTGCATATAAAATTAATTAATTTGCAATCAGAATCGATACTAGTTACCATGTCATTAACATAGCAGAGAAATAGTAGAGGACCAAAAAGACTGCCCTGAGGGACCCCACATGTAATAGGAATTGAGTCAGAAAAATTTTACCAATGCTTACTTTTTGATACCTTCCTAACAAGTATGATTTAAACCAAGAAATAGATTTGACACCTAACATATCTAATTTATCACACAAAATATCATGATTGACTGTATCAAAATTTATGCTTTTTGTAAGTCCATCATAACCATACCAGGAAGTAACCTTTTTCCAAATTGTTATGAAAATAAACATGGATCTTGAGGTATGCTGCTTTAACGATATCATAACATTATGTTTAATAATGAAATTTTAAAGAATTTCATGATTTCAATATCTCAATACTATGTTTTTTTGTGGACATTCAGCATGTAGCTGCAATTTACTGAAATTATCCGATTTAGTCTGAATCACTCAATTTTCATTCAGTTTTATACCTGATTATCATCCATTTCAACAATTTTTGATGCCATATTCTCAGAGACCAAAACTGGTATTGCAATAATTATTATAAAACAAGACAAAATTATTTCGGTTTATTTTCTTCCCATTTAATTTTATATAAAGCAGGAATGTATTTCAACAACTTCAAGTGTCTTACTCACATTCACTTAACAGAACAAATGTCTCTTAATTATATACTCTTATAATTTTATGTCTGTTAAGTTAAACAATGATACCCACATTATGTAATATCTTCCTAATTCTATTGACATGAAAGTGTTTATTCTGATTTATATAATGTATATCATCCCCTACATGTTACTATATACATGTATATGATTAAAGAGAAATACTTGGAAAACATCTTGACATTGGAAATAAAATAACAATCGAAAGACTAAATGGGATTATTGTCTAATTACTTAAAGAAAGTAAGCCCTGAAAGTGTTCACTGTCGTTAGGACAATATATCAAGTGTCGTTTGAACAGATGAAATTAAATTTGTCAACTCATAAATTTCCTTGAAATTCTCTTTCTTATGGTACTTAAAATATGATTGAGCAAATGTCTGTCAAGGGTTGAAGGTTTCCCGAAAAAGTTTATCATCGCAGTTGTTACTTAAAAAATAAGTTTAACAGCGGAATTATGTCATCATTGCGGAGGAAAAAATATTTTAGTGCAGTAATTGTCATTGAATCGAGAAATATGCATTGAAAGAACAAGATACACAATACATTTATAGGGAAACTTACGGAATCATAACTTAATACGTAGGCCACAAAAAAATCGGCAAAGCTATGTTAACAACACTATGAGTGATATACTCTGAATACTATGGGTTTTATATCACTAAATAGAAACCCAAACATAAACTATCACAATGATTTGACAGAGTATTTCTTGCATATCAGACTGGTGTTTTTGTTAATTTTACCCATGCCGGATATTTCATCTGTGCGAGAAGAGTCGCGTGCTATACAATGGCATGCTTTGGATGACGTTATTTCGACGTTGTGAATGAAGTTGTTATTTCATACCCTACTGTACGAAAATAGTTACGGGTGTAAGGACATAAATTTCCAATCGGATTGGAATATCCGTCCTTCGGGAACCTGCCGATTGGCGAGTCCCCTGGGGACGGATATTAAGATCTGTTCAGCAACATATGACAGCTTTAGTTAATTTCAAGTAACAGCCCAAACTGTGGACAAAAAATATCTTATCGTTTGAAGCAACAGTAATTCCTGAACAGGTAGCTTAGTGGGCGGATTACAGAGGTAGTACGTTCGATTCCTAATTTATTAAAACATATTTTAAACAATATCTCTGTTTTTGATTATCATTTTAAAACATCAATACGATAAAGAAAACAACAAATTGTTAAATTAAAATTATCAGGTTTCGCCATAAAAGCAGAACACAAAACCTTTAACTTATCAAATAATCCATTGCAATTGTTTATCATTCTCTGTATAGCCAAATGTATGGTAGAACAATAAAACTCAAAATATGTGTACTTCAGGCATGAAATATGCTAAAATTGTGTAAATGCATGTCTGCGGGAGTTAAACCGAATGAATAGGCAAACACGAATGGGCCAAAAACAAACCAAGCATACTTGACCATGATGTGTAGTTTATCTTTATACAGATAAAGAGATATTTGAATGTACAAGTATATTGCCGGATGCTTGCATATATCTGTCGATGTTTACCATGTTCTGTACGTTCAGTGTCGATATTATCAGTTTGCAATTGACGTGTTAATAAATATATATAAATTTCTGAAAAATGATAGATCAGATTACTTTTCACTGAAAACTACACAGTGATTATTGGAAAAGCACGCGCTATATCATTAAGAAATATTGGTGTCAACTTTGACATCGCGTTTCTACGATTACGTCATTTGACAACTATGTTTGAAATGTCATGACACAGCTCATATTTTCATTTTTACGTATCAGCCTTCGAATTCCACAATTTTATCTCATATGCTTGCAAGTCCCGATTCAAGATGTAATGATTATCATTTTTATTTCGTTTTTATTTAAGAAAAAATAAGATAGCGAATAGTTAAACAAACAAAAAAATTAAAGTGACATCATAATATGTTTTGCAAATAAATTTATGACATTATAAACATAACAAATAGGCTAGACGATTTTCTTGGATGACTTTGTTTCGCCAGATTATTACCGAATAAATTAAGTGAGTCAGAAAATAAGCATGTTTGTGTAGCTTCTCGAAGATTTGACTTTTCTTTCATTGAAACTGAAATGATGGTGAACTTTTGGATGTGACATTTCGAAGGAAAAAAGTGCAGTAAATTTTATGTTATTCTCAATCTAATTTGTTCATAACAATGAAAACGATATAAAAATATAAGATATACAGTATTATTATAATATTTCGGTTACATTATTATGAACAAAATAGATAGAGAATAGTTAATAACCAAATTAATGAAGTAACATCATAATTTGATTCTAAAAGGACATCATTAATGTCCTAATAAACATATTAAATAGGCTAGATATCACATTTAAATTATTCTAGTTTAATACGGTGACGGGTGTCCGAATAATGGGCGTGTCCGAAAACCCTGATAAGCGCAAAGTGGTAAATGTAAAGAAATCGCTTGTTTATCGTATACAGAAATTGTCAAGTATACAACATTATGAAAGAAGCTGTTACATTACAAATTTAAAATTACAATATTATTGCTAAAATTACCTATAACTTACTATTTTATCTTTTCAACTTTCACTTCCGTAAACAAGAAATATTCGTTCCCAAAATGTTCGTAACAACTGAATTATTGTGAAGAGTCAACAGCGACTTTTCGGCACTTTCGAATATAGTAAGTTAAGAAAGCGCGATAACTCAAAGATAAACATTAGAGTCTATTAACCCCATAACTCCAGTTTATTTTATTCTCGCTTTTTATCATGCTTGCAATCAACAACATACAATTATTAAAATATTACTGAAAAAAAATATATTCTATAAATCTCCATAAGACATAAATTTATGTTTGTAGACGCATAAAGAACATAACACGAGTTAAAAATCTTATCTTGGTAATTTCAAAATGACGGTAATAATAATGACCATACACGTTGACATGATCATCACAAATTAAGATTGCATCGAATACAATATCAAACTATGGAATGCCGGTAGGGACATGCCAATTTGCTAATTTGTCAATTGCTGAATTGCTTATTTGCTAATTGCCGATTTGCTTATTTGCCAATGGCTGATAGTCTTAACGACAAATTTGCTTATTTGCCAATTGCTGAATTGCTAATTTGCTTATTTGTTAACCGCTGGATTACGTATTTGCTTATTTGCCAATTGCTAATTTGCTTTTTTGCAATAGAAATACTTTACACTGTGCCGGAAAGATATGGAAAATCTGACTACAGACAACAAGTTGAGTCAGATCTGTTAACTTTTACCAACAGTATTCTTGTAAATTCAGTGTTTTTTCAAGACTACTGTTGATCTATGAATTTAGTTGCAGTGATGCCTACGCAGATTTATGTTTCCAAGTTTATTTGATTATCTCAGTATGCATACAAATACATAAACACGAGAAAAAGAATCCTAAATATATATATATAAAACCATGTCTACAGAGGACAACATTCATTCAAAAATATGAACAGCTGATGGCTGACATGTCCTTGAGAACACAGACGCTTTGGGTCTGATCCCGTACCCCAACGTGAAACATGCCCCTGTAAACACTCATTTTAAAATATTTTAATATTTAAACACGAATTGGACATCGTTAAAACTGGTTTCAAGCAATTTTTACATATACCGGTATGAAAAAATACCATATACCACCAATTAAGTCTCAATAAAGTACTTAATGGTTTTATCGTTGTAACAAATGTCCAATTCGTATTTAATAAATATTAAAATAATTTTGATATAGTGTTTACAGACGCGTATCACGTTAGGGGCAGGATGTAACCCGCCAGCATCTGTGCTTGAGCCTGCCTTATAACGTGTTGCAGCTATAGATCTGTTTGTGCAGCTTAAGTCAGAGATTGATGGCATAATAAACACTTGATTAGTCATATATAAGTGAACATTATTGGGTAAAGATTGAAAATAAAAGAACTTGAAAACAAAACTATTTCTTATTTTATGGCATATAAAATGTCGTTATTCTCAGCAGATTTGTCGCAGAGGGCCTCATTTTAGTGGTACGAACACATAGTATCACAAATGATACATTTGGTACATGCTTAACACGGGTGTTTGTCTTTGCACTTAAGCAATAGGCTGCGTTTTTGGCTTTGTAAGATTTTGAGATCACTTATGTCTGTTTGTGCATCAACATTTTGCTTTGGTTTAATGTTTTTGAAATTTGGTCACACTTTTCCATTTTTTCATATTGTACATTTTACATGCTATCATGTGACCATGACCATGATCATGACCTAGGGTATAATGGACAAAGCCTCTTTGAATATTGTGTATGCATGCTGCCTATTTAATGCTTATTTGAAGTTACAGTTAGATATAAGCAAAAGTAACAGAGATATGACAGAAAAACAAAGGCTTCTCAGTACAATACATTGGTGACCTTAACATTCAGTATATAACGGGCACAGCTTCTTCATGTACATGTACTTTGTATGCATGCTTGTGACGCAAAGTTTATGCAAAGTTGCAGTAAGATGCATGAATCAGCAAAAGTAACAGAGATATGACAGAAAAACAAGTTACCAAGAAAACCAATGCATTGGTGGGTAGAACAGCATCCCTATTCTCTGAATAGTGGAGCTAAAACTGAAACTCAAGATAATTAAAAAAACAACTACTTTCTGAAACTGAATTTATTTTTTTCGAAATTGATTAAAATGTATCCATCTGTCTTTCTACCTATATTCTAGGTAATGATGGATTGATCCTAATTGTCACAAGTTATAATTAACAAAACTTTATAAACATAATAACATGATATAGGTTCATGAGCTTGAAATAAAGACTACAAAGACTTTAGCATAAAAATATATATATTTAAGCAAATAAGCAATTAGCAAATAAGCAAATTGGCAAATCAGCAAATAAGCAATTCAATTCAATTCAATTATTTTATTAGCATATAAACATAAACATGTTCATCGCCATACATTCAATTGCGGCGGTTACATACAACATGAGAAGAGCATGAGTATTAATACATCTATATCATGTGTATATTAGTAGTATTATTCTATCAACATATATTAACATTAATACATCAATAGCATGTGTACATAGTAGTATCGTTATATCGACATATATCCCACACAATGTGTATATAAAACATAAACAGTAACGAAAAAAACACAACACCAAAAACCAAAAATAACAGGAAAAAATTGATTTGATACACTGACCTACATTATCGTGTTGATTGTCGATTGGTGGATACTTTACTGTCATATGCATGATATACATGTTAGTTTGATTTTGCACGTGAATTCAGTGCCATATAATGTTATCATTTTTTTCTTGTTATAAAAAGGCCAATGTATGAGATCAATTAGTTTCATGTGGCTACATTGTAAAATACAAATACATGATCATTGAAATAGGTAACTAACACATATTTCTAAATAAAGTATATCATCCGGTACGTTTCTTATTTGCTATATAAATAAATTTTGCAAGTTTACACAGAATACTTGTTTGATTTGAAGCTAACAATCCTTTAAATTTTTGTAAAGATGGCCAATTGCAATAATATTTTGGAAGGCATTCTTTTCTTTCATCTCTATAAAACGGACAGACCAATACAAAGTGATATTTGTCTTCTACTACCTTCATATTACAATACACACATTTTCTATTACAACGTTCTATATTTCGAAATCTACCTTCCTCAATAGCTAATTTATGTGCTGAACAGCGTAATCTTGAGAGAGCAATACGATGATTATTATTAACAAACACAAGATAAATATTTTTCCTGACATATGTTTGTTTTAATTTTCTTATATGTACTTAGTTTAAGCATATTATCTAACATACTATAAAAAACTTGATAATATTGATCATATAATCTCTCAACAACTTTATCTATTTGAACTCTAGTGACAGACATATCATTCCATAAATAACTAAAACCTAGTTCATCAAGCAGATTTTTCACACCCGAAGCCCAAGATCCCAATGAATTAGTATTAACTTGATTGATGAAGCATTTATATATCAATGTATCTTGGGAGTTCAAAATTCTATACCAATATTTCAATATTCTCCCTTTACGAACCACATCTAATGGAACTTTACCCAGTTCACCAAGAACAGCTATATTTGTAGTTTGAGACCTTACACATAATAATTGTTTACAAAATTTAATATATACCCTCTCAATATCAAGGGCCTTATGGAATCCCCATATTTCGCATCCATAATTTAATATTGGTAAAATCATTGAATCAAATAGTTTAATCTTCTCGTTAACACCAAGTGGTACAACATCAAATAAGGAGTTCAATGTAAATATGGCACGAAGTGCTTGTTCTGATAAAGCTTTTTGAGCATTATAAAATTTACCATTTCCTGTCAAAACTACACCTAAATAACAAAATTTACTAACAACATTTAACCTTACATCATCATAATATAAATCAACTTGCTCAAACCTATTTCCTAATTTAAAAATCATAGCAACTGTTTTTGTAGTATTTACAGTGACATTCCACTTTAAACAATATGACTTTAATTTATTCAATAATATTTGCAAGCCATTTGACGAATATGAAAACAACACAGTATCATCTGCGAACATCAGCATAAATATTTGCAATTCTTCTAAAGTTATTGTATCAGCCCTATTATCAGCAATATACCTTTCCATGTCATTTATAAACAGTATAAAAAGCAAGGGAGACAATGTTTCGCCTTGCTTAACGCCCATATAACTATCAAAATAATCAGTAACATTACCTCGCACCCTTACACAAATTTTCACAGAGTTATACATAGACTTTAACATAGTAATAAATTTAGAAGAAAAATTATATTGCATTAGTTTATACCAAATACCATTCCTATATACCATATCAAAAGCTTTTTTAAAGTCTACAAATGCACAGTACAATTTTTTACGTTACTGGTGGATTATTTTATCAATTAATGTCTGCAATACAAAAATACAATCAATTGTGCTTCGTTTTTGTCTAAAACCAAATTGACAATCTGTTAATATGTTATTTTCTTCGGCAAATTTTCGGGCTCTATTATCTAACAAATATGAAAATATTTTTGAAAAGATGCTTGTTAACATTATTCCCCTATAATTGTCAACATTGCTAAGATCACCTTTCTTTGGAACAGGTACTAATATTCCCTTTGTCCATGATTCGGGATAAACACCCTTACTATATAAAAAGTTAAAAAGTTTACATAATATTGGTGCAAATTGGCAAATCAGCAATTAGCAAATAAGCAATTAAGTAGTTGGCAAATAAGCAAAGTGGCATGTCCCTACCGGCATTCCATAATCAAACATTCTTGTCAATGTATATCGAGTGCTTTCACTCGCGAATATATGTGACACAGTTTTGTCGTCTGCAAATTTTTTTGGAAGTGCCATTTATAACGTAATAGGCCTCTGTAATAGGCTGAAACGATGTATACATGTAGGCCTATATGCCTGGTTTGAGAATTTAACAGCAAAGCTACAAGTAAGGGTCCGAGAACATGCCCTCTAGAAAATTTTAAAAGCTAAAATGCAAATGGTTATCGTTATCTTGCCGTCCGTGGACAGGCTCCAGCAACATTTTCAATTTTGACGTTTTGGGAATTCATTTTGGGATTCAGTTTGTCTCTGTTTTATGCGATCGTCTTTGCTAAATGAAACTAGATCTAACATTGGTAAATTTATATGGCTACCTGTGCAAAATGAAAATTTAAGCTGATTCGCATACGATTTCTTTGTTTGAGATAACATCGAGTGATAACAGAAAAAAACTGGATAAAAATCAAAATAAGGGTCATATGTAGGGTCAGTAGATCTATCAAATTAAAAAATATATACATTAACTTTCAAACTCGCATATTTCGTAAAGTACTGATGACTTTTGTTCTAATTAAAATGTCATGAACTTTATATGCCACTTGGTCTTCAAATCCACTTTGAAGTTTATGTTGAAAAAAACAAATCTATAATAGTCAATGGTGAATTGTTTTTTTAAACATAAATTTTAATTTTGGTCTGCACTGGCCTGGTTTCTCGCATGGTACAATTTGCACTAGCAGTGTCAAGGCAGGATGAAACACGATTTGATTTTGTCAGATTCTTGTGCCCAGAAAGTGTCGGGACGGACTTTGGTACTTTGTTGCGGATTCTGACGTCCTTTTGATTTCATCTGTTTTCTTCTCTCTTTTTTTCATACGATACCGACATGTACTTACGACCAATCAGAAATTGATTGAATTAATAAAATTTACAACATGTCAGTGGTATGATCAACGCTACCTAGTTTAATCGCAAGTCAAATTTTACAGAAACAGTGGAGGAAAAAGACATTTCAGGCCAAAAGTGTCATCTTTAGTTAATTATTGGTTGGAAGACAAGTAAAATCGGGAAAATAATGTGCAAGCCCGGGCTTTTTTACGATACGGCAGCTACACGCCTGGTTAACAAAGCACCCGTAAACAAAAATCTTCACTTCTTGGAAACACATACTTGATATGATGGATTCGACATTTCTTCTCTGTGCGGGTATGGTACATGAAATTTTGTGTGTTAATTTATGTGTACACATTTTTGCAAAGGATGGATGCGACTGATTGTGATGCAATATACATGTACTGTCACAAATGATTAAATTATATGTCTAGTTTAAATCCTAAAAACCCCACAAAAAACAACAACAACAACAAACACATATAAACGTCTATTTTTTCTGAAGAAGACTAAACGTCGAAAGCTAAAGAAAAGCGTTTGTTTTCATTGAACCGATTATATATCGTTTAAATCCTAAAATTCTCTGCTTTAAGAATGTATGCCAGTAATTACAATCAGGCACACAATTATAATTGATCTTATGAGCGCGTGCATTTTCGTGTATAATTTTCAATTTGATCACAGCCCAAAACTGAAGTTTTAAAAGAAAAAGGTTTCAACAAAAAATCACCTGTGCTATATTTTTTAAATGTAAAAGTGGTGATTTTATATTCTAGAACATTTTTTTTTTTCATTTAAAACTTCAGCTTCCTGTGTTCTGATTTCACAGCCTGGGACACAAATAACAGTGAGACCAAAATAATAAACATGAAAGTCCTATCTGATCACTTACGTAACGTTTATGTTAATTACGTTGTAAACCCACGCAAAAAAAAAAAACACGCAGTGCTCATGGTTCACGTTGCGCGGTAGTTGCGTCGAGAGTATAAAGCTATTGCATGAAATTCACGTGGTTTGGAATCGACATATTTTTTAAGTATCATATCTGGTTAAAGAGAGCGAAAGAAGTAAAAGGTAGTGTAGTACTGAATGTTTCAAACGAACTAATTTGTAATTAAGGCAGTAAAACGTTGACTTCCATACAAAATGATTAACATTTTACCTCACCTAGCCGTGTTTTGACGGCTTTTTGTCCCCCCTCCTTTTGGGCCTCAAACAGTGAAAAATGCCCTATTTAGGCCCCAAACACTGTTTTTCGTTTGAGAAATGTTGTTAAAAAAGTGATCACTTTTTCGGCGCCGTCCCCATCAAAACGGTACATCAAGGGGTTGCCAGAAGGTGTGCCCCCTTCTGTTTGGGGGGGGGGGGGTTGAAGGGGTGCGGCAGTCCCCCTCATCGCCAAGAAAACGTTTGGACATGTGGCAGGCTAAAAATGGCCTCAGGTCGATCTTCAGGTAACGTGTAACCAACGCTGAAAAGCCTTTTACTCTATCTCAATCCATTGGGAAGTTTCAGCACTTTGAAATCAATTTTAATGGGGAAAAAAACATTGCATAATAGTGATTTTTGGCAATGGCCCACTGTTGCCATGGTAACAGGCATCTATGGTTCAGTCAACATTCGTGAAAAGTTTCATCAGTATTGAAGCATTTTTCATAGTTTCATAGCAGTTTGAACTCGTAACAGGAGGCTTTTCAATGAAAACGGCCATTTTTCACAATATACATAGCCAATGAAGTTTTGGAAACTGTAATAGGACACACACAAATAGTTTTGAAAAAAACCTAGACATTTTTTTATGTTCAATGGGCTTAAATTATGAAAGACTTGACATATTTGAAATTTTTAAAATTACAACATTCATTTTATGCATATGAATGACATTTCTTAATTATGACTCACTGATCACAGCAACTATATGGCCAAAAGAAGATAAATATCAGTGCCAACTCTTCCCATTCGTCTGCAAATAGTCTGTCAATGTCAGATCTTACGGTATGTTTTACATGAAGCTAACATTATATAGAAGCTGAATTTATCCGATTGTATTCAGTACCTTCCAAAGAACACTGTATAGAAACACATCTACTTCCTGTGACAGTGCTGAATTGTGTCAGCTTACAATATATGATACAATAAGTGGAATTAAACGGCGTTTGTACATGTAGTTGCAATAACCAGTACACATTGAATTTTATAGACTTGCAATTAATAAAACATACATTTCGTTTCTACACTGTGAAGAAGACGGGGTTAAAGAAGGACTAAAACACAATCCACTCTATCCTGACATCATTCTTGTTATTTTCAATGGAAATCCAAATTGAATGCATTTTTTTTGACAACTGAAAAGTGCATTATTTTTCTTCAACAATAAAAATTTAACATTATTACCTAGGATATTTTCAATAATTTCCAATGGGAGTAATATTATACACATCTCATGGGTTTTTTACAGTCATCACAATCAGTGTCCATGATATCCTTTTTAATCTTTTCTTGTGTGATTTATCAACTTTCACAATTAAGAATTTATATAAATCTATGCCGACTAGATTTTATCATACCCATAGGAGTTTCTGATCGTCTTCAATGTTGTTTTTTTCCACACATTTCTTACTTGATAATTTCTTGTTCCTTTAATGATTCAATGGCCATATTAAAACAAAATACATGGTGAGAAAGAGCAGAAAAGTCAATTGCTGGTATCCTTCAATAACTTGTAACTTCTTTTTATTAGCTTGTTGTAGTCCAAAGATACCCAAAGTAATAAAATAACAAACTACAATAATTGCAAATATGTCACACAGTGAACAGATATACATAATTCCTTCTCAAAAATGGAAAATTTATCAATTTATTAAATTTATTTTTCAAATCTGGATTGAAAACTCATATAAGTACAGTATGAAATTACAATAACAAGAGTTATTTAACTTATTTTCAAAAGAAATAAATATTTTAATAAGTTACTTTTATGAAAGAATTGCCTGAATTGCTTTGAAATACCGAACTACTATTTTGATATATATAACATAAAGTGTAACAACATCAAAAATATTTCCTCATATTAAATGAGTTGAATAATACATTATCTCCATTGAGTTCATAGCATCATTTTATTAAATAAAATTGTTCTTAATTCAAAAGTATTAAATGTATTTACTGTATCTTAACTATCTATAACATGGTCTCTACTTAAATTGCAATATTTAAAATTATAACTTTTTCATCATCAATACTACACAGTATTTCACCTAAATTGTTTTCAAACCATAACAAAATATTACAATGTTATTATAACAATATTTCAAATAAACATTTTTCTACATTCAAACCAAAACAAAAAGTCACAATAGCATCTCAATTTCTTTTTATCAGTACTGTTAATTTCTCTTTCTGACATTATGACATCAATATACCAACAGTTTCAGGCATATGACCCCTAAATCCGAACTTTTTGGACCCTAATTTACGGACGAGTGGTAACAACTCTTTTCACATTAAAACCACAAAACATCCCCAGTCATCACATCAGAATTTGTCAACAAGCTGTAAGATATGATTCTGTTCTTCCTCTCTTGTATCCGGATCTTTTGCGTCTCCTATGTTACCTGCATATTCTGAAAATATAAATATTGCAGTACGTTTTTATCATATGACATAAGACACGAATTGTAATATCTACAAGTCTCTGAAGAAATGTATTAAAGTTGATGGGTGGATGTGTGTGGTTTACCCTCTGTATCACCGCAGCGTGCCAGATACAATTCACAAAAGCACAGTTCAGCCACTGAACATTTCCTAGACAAGCAATAAAGCAGTACCAGTACTAAATGCTGTGACATTCCTAGAGAAGTGCAAGTTACTTTTGTGCATGCCAGGGCAGTGGTAGAGCGTGAATGACCATAATTAAGGATTTGAGCCGCGCCATGACAAAACCAACGTAATGCGTTTGCGACCAGCATAGACCAGACCAGCCTGCGCGTCCTTGCAGTCTGATCAGGATCCATGCTATCAGTTTCTTTTTTTGTAATTGAGTTTGTAAGCAAACTACATGGATCCTGATCAGACTGCGTGGACGCGCAGGCTGGTCTGGATCCATGCTGGTCGAAAACGCATTATGTTGGTTTTGTCATGGCACGGCTCATTTAATGATCCATCACAATGAAAGTGACCTTCACTGACCTGGAATCAACCTTGGGTGACCAGATTTAAAAACAGACTATCTACAATTGAGCTAATACGGTAGTATGTAATGATGTGTAAATTCCCAATCTGTAATGAATTTATTTATGTAAACCAATATATGAAAGAAATTACAGTAAAAAAATGTAGTATGAATATGAACCTCACATCAAAGTATATGCACACCAGTGCCATATTGTTTTTAGAGTCACAAAAACTGCATAGGTAACTGATATAGAGCCTAAAATAACAACCGATATTAATGTATTCATCATTATAATAACCACATATTGAAATACTGTATTGTATCAGGATTAATCTTGTAATTTTCTCTATTGTCACAACAGCTTACCTCTCATTATATTTCTTATTGATTTTACTGAACCGCCTCTCATATTTAAAATCTGTAATACCCGAGATTTTATCTGGAAAAAATAAACAAAACAAATATATATCTTAAATCTAAAACAAGAAAAGATAAGCCATGTATGGTAAAATCAGAATTTTAGTGAAAGTTTAAATTTTTCTTATTTTTTAAATTTCAGAATTTCACAAAATATATATACAAGATAAACTTTAACAGAACTGAAAGAAAAAATTCGCAAAGAATTAACCTTGCTAATAAATCTGAAATGTACAAATTTTTGTATGAAAAAAAGCAGTTTATCCTATTTACAGTTATATTGAAAAGATAAAATATAAAAGATGTTTACTGTGCAAATTTTATGTGTTGGGTTTTTAAGTCACATTAACACTATACAGGTCATATGTCAACAAAATTGCAACCAGTGCAGACCAAGATCATCCAATACTCCCAAGAACCATCCTATTTATTTAGCAAGATAGGATTAACTGCCAGGCCAGAACAACTAAACTTTTGGACAATTAAAAAGTACATGCAAGTAATTGAAACACAGATATTGTTCACATAGAAATACATACACTTGAAGGTCCTGTTACACATATTTCTAACATAATATAATCTATAAGCTGCAGTGTGAAAAGTCCGGCATCAAGTCGCCGTAAATAAAAGCTGTCCTCAAGGTCTTCATCCACATCTTGTCCCAGATATTTTAATCTCTAAAATAAACATGGTCTATGTTTAACATTACACTAGAATTAAATGTATCATAAACAAGAGCCTCCCTAGACAATACAATTGATAGAAAAATACCTTTAGTTGCAAAATTGATGTTATCACTGTTTAACTAAACACAAACATTATCATACACCAGAGCTGACCAAAGACAGTGTGCTTGCTTATTCACAATGATTGATAGTAAAAGAGCAATTCTGGAATTCGGTTAAGCATATTCAGGGACATTATGCGGTAAAATCCAATCTAAAGTTATGGGTCTTTTGTTGGTGACTTACAATAAAGATCCCGAAAACATTTAAAAAGCTTAAAGAGAATAAAGATAGTTGTAAATGTGATATGAACTTGCAAGGGAAGTTAACACTGATATCAAAGTTGGGTAAACAAACTCCATTTTTCTCTAAAAGTGACAGTATGGTCATTCTACTGGACAATGTACCAGCTCTAATCAATTCATATAATCCATATGTTACATGAATATTAATCTATTTTGAACATTTAATTTGTAATTCAGAAAAAAATACATATATACTAATGCAATAGTGTAAAGAAAAGCCACTACAAAATACTTACACTTTTTTCTCTTTCAATCTGATTGTCAACATGCCTCACTTTGTCTAGATATTTAAAATGTAACTCTAACAATCTCTCCACCTTGAAATTGAAATAGTAAAACACTGGATCAGATACATATATAAAACATTGTTAGCTTAATACTTGTATATTAGTTTGATTAGCAATTTTTTCATACAATTAACCCCTTTCCTATCGAATCCACTTTCCACTGTCAATTTAAGAAATTTCTATATCAAAATGCTTTATCTAGCAGTCAACACTTAAGTACAGTTTAGCCATTCTATACTGGTGAAAGAGACAATTACAAGTTTTCATCATACCATAACTGGTGACTTCAACAACTCATGAAATATTAGACCATACAGACATTTAACAAAGAAGATTGGAAGCTCTCTCACCAGGAATAATTTTACCTGGCTACAGTATATCATTGGTCAGTGGTTTAAAGTCAGCAGCTTAAACATAAAAGCCAGAAAAGTCCCAAGAATTTATACAATACAGTTATTTTTTGATAAAAGATGTGCTTTTTATCATCATTTTAAAAACATTACAACATAATAACATACCATGTTCTGATAAGGACAGTACCATTAACATTTAACCTGCTAAATTTGTGTGATGGATTTGCCCAGCGCTGAATTTGGAACTGTATTTTCGATACTGATTTGGGATTTTAACATCAAAATAATTATGATCAGAATACAAAAATTGAGCTACAAACATTATAGTCAACTGTACAGATGTGAAGACTGGCCAGACTCTATAATGGTGGCAAAGGCTGATCTCTGTTCTATCAGGTTACAGGTTAAATTTATATACCATATCACTGCAAGTATCTAACTAAGCTATAGGTTGCAGACTTTACCTTTTCATGATCATTTTCGATGAATTTATTGAAGAGACGCTGCCTTTGTGTAGACTGACAATTCCTCAACATTGATCCAATTATAGAACTGATATGTTCTGTAATAGCAAAATATAATAATCATATTAATATATTATGTTCAATATAAATAATATTTAAGACAAGTGAATAATATGAGCCGTGTCATGACAAAACCAACATAGTGGGTTTGCGACCAGCATGGATCCAGACCAGCCTGCGCATCTGCGCAATCTGATCAGGATCCATGCTGTTCGCTTACAAAGCCTATTGCAAGTAGAGAAACTGATAGCGAACAGCATGGATCCTGATCAGACTGCGCGGATGCGCAGGCTGGTCTGGATCCATGCTGGTCGCAAACGCACTATGTTGGTTTTATCATGACGCGGCTCATATCATCTCTCAAATATTTTAGTGGTGGAGTGGTTAACAGACTAGTTATAAAAGGATTGCTAACTGGGTGGGTTCAAATCCTGTTTGGGGCAAGCTGTTGTTTCCTTAAGCAAAAAACTTTACGTTCATTGCTTAGTACTGATTAGTTCCGGGAACAGATTCGAGAATGTTTCAATAAGCTTATTTATGACAACAGACCTTGGACATTAACAATAATGTTGGTTTTCCTCTCAATGTTTATTCAGAAATTATGTGAGATATATGAAGAAATTAATAATTACTGGTTAGTTATTCTGGAAAGCCAGTTAGGTGGACTAACAGCCAAGATGTGATTAAAAAATGTGTTTGATCCACTTAAAATTGACAAACATACAGTTCTGTTCAAGCTTACTTTCTGAAAAAAACTAGTACCAATGTTTTATGAGATATATAACAATTATCCAAGAAGGGCTTGTACTAACATCCTGGAATTGAGAAGCAGACACTTCCTTTCTATTCAGCTGTGGTAAAGTAATATAAAACAAACCTTCTAGCTCTTCTGGGGGAGGTCCAGCCTTGCCCTGTTTTGGTGTTTTCATAAAAAGTGGAAATATTGTTCTCAGCCCTAAAATATCAACAAACTTCTGACAGTTATCCGTTCCTTCTACACCCGTCATGGCATGATTCAACACTTTTATTCCACAATTACGAGACATCTTCTTTTCTCTGTAATATCAACATAACATAAATAAACCTTAGTCAGCTGGCCATACCTGATTCTACCCATGTCGATGCCATCTTATAATGGTCTGCACCGTTGGCAATTTGTCAGTATTTACATGTGTTTATAACATTTCTCAAAAACAATAATGAATAGTTTTGTCAAGATTGAAAGATCAAAGTCCATTAAATGGTTAAATCTAATTATAAGGGAGCTGCATTTAATTAGTAGGACACATGCTTTGGATCTAATCAAGATCTCGTCAAGGACACTGTTATTTCCTTGACAAAAAAATACCCTGTACTGCTAAGAAATTGATGAGTTTTTGAACCTAAAACTAACATGTCCATGTGACTAAAAACAAACAATTAAGTGAAAACTCTCACCTCAACATGAGATTCATCAACTGTAGCCCCTCCCCTTTCAGGAAACGCCCCCGGTTTATTGGTGACATAAGACATGAACACAGGCAATTGAATATATTCTCCATCATTTCTATTTCTTCTTTTGATGTTGGATCATGACGCTTGTACCACTGAAAAAATAAAAAATATTGATCCATGTTTGTACCATTGAAAAGAAAAGAAAAAATTAAATCAAAATGCTTAAACTCTTGAAAAGTCAATAATGTATCATGACACTTATATCACTGAAAAGTAGCTATTAGATCAAGATGCTTGTACCATTGGAAAATTTAATATTGGATAATGACACTTCTCCATCCTTCATGATGGAATTACTGGCCTTGGGTTTATCAAACTCTTTTATTAGTTCTGTCTCGAATCTAAGGATTTTCATTAGTCAGTTTACATTCTGTGCTGGTTTCTGACCAATCAAATACCAGAATCTGAGTTTGAGTTTGGAAAAAATTCTTTATAACCTTGGACTGGTAAGGAAATCCCAGAAGTATGTACATAGTTGACTGATGAAAAGTACAGATCATGCACAACAGAGTACTGTAAGGGTTTGAATGCACTTGTGCTTACTTGCTTTTTGCAATATCTTACTTAAAACCATACACTTGACTCCTGTTAAATTACAGTCTTGACCTGCTAATCTGGAACAGATTATAAGCACTTAAAGAGAGTTTAGCATCAAAATACTAAACAATAACATACAAAATAGCTAAAAGTATTATCAGACTAGACTGCACACAATGAATGTACTGATTAAATTATGACACATACCGCTAACTGTTGTAGAATAACATCTATACCGTCTATATCACCCAGAATCTGTCTGTTATCTGTGAGATAAAAATATAGTACAGTAAGTTAAATAGTAAAATAAATAAGTACTTTTCACCTGTTTGCTGAACTTTTAACTATAATTTTGTGACATCTTGACTTTTAGCCAATCAGACATAAAAAATTAATTGTATAAAGGTACTCAGGAATCAAATTTTACAAGATAAATGTAAGTTTTATTATATGATTTCTTATAGGTTGGTTTATCACATGTTAATGTGAAAATAATACTTCAGTTGTTGTTGTTGGCTCTTAACTGGTGGAGGAAAACATCAGGTGCCAATCTGTACATTATTTCAGGCACTTGAGTAAAACCACCAAATTCTATAAGCTAACTGGATAGCTTTCTAACATGAAAGTATTCAAAATCGTTGAGGGACAAGTGGATTATAAGGAACAGCCCTTACCACTTTGCCACTGACGCCCATTATTATAATGTGATATAATATGTTACTGATTGTCCATCCTAAAAGATCGTAATACAATCAAATCATTTAAATTGACTAAATTCAATAAAAAAAGACAGTTAATACAAGAAAAAATCTAATCCACTTACCATCACTATTTTGTAAAAGTATGGCCAATATTTCTGTAGCATATAATTTGTTGGCATCAAATGGCATCTTAGACTGTAAACAGAAGAATGACAAATTGTGGCATGGTTACATCATACAAATGTTTTACTTGTGATATGTTATAAGCCTTTGTTATTACACATGTATACTAGTTAAGTAAAATTTTCACAAGGAATTAAATTTTGTCAATTTCGTGAATAGAACATTTTCCCATACATAAGTATTAGGTTAGTATCAAAGTGTCATATGAATTCAACAGAACTTAAAGTAGCAATTTCCTTATATTCAACATCCCCAATAAGTGTCTTATTTCATGAAGTTTTGCCCTAATGAAAATATCTGATTTTACAGTGAAAGTGTTTATTTCAATTTTAACCCTTTCACCACTAAATTTGTAAAATAAACTTTCTCTTATAATAAAAGTTTAAAGTAAGAAGGGAGTTGTGGCATAGATGTTAAGTTGTCTGCAATTCAACAAAGATATAGAAGGTTCAAACCCTTTTTGAGTTACAAATAATTTAACTCATATGACACCAGGCCTCAGGGTTATAAAACTTTTTCTGAGCTCTGTCTTGCAACTCAAATTTTTCGTTGGACATTGAACATTCTGTACATGTTTCAGACCAACCTGAAAGCTGACAAAAACTTTCTTTTTATCCTCAGACCCTATACTAGTAAGTCCCAGTGAAAAGACTCAAAAGTGTTAATAAACAAATCTCACATTGGGCGACTAACATTATAGGGTCAGATCAGACTATATGGAAATCCACACTAGTAGTCTGACCTATGAGATAGATTTTAAAAAGTATTATTAACAGTGACATAATTTAGAGTAATTTTATCTTAAAGCGCAGAATTTTTGTGAAGAACTGTATATATAACAAACTAACTTACCCTAATTCTCTTCAGCAACCACTGTAGAAGACCTTGTTGGGCAGCTTCTGCACACATCTCTGGCCGAAACTCTGCCATGTTTTCTATTACAGCTAAACAGAAACATAAACATACAATAAATGTATGTCATAAAATAATAAAGCAATACACTCAAAAATATTTATCTTTAATCTTTTTTTATAATTTTTTTTTCTCAGTGATCATACAGTAATACAGTGTACATAACATATAATAAACTTCTGTCCAGATAATACAAAAGCATAGCCACAAAGAGTTGTTTTTTTCACACAAAGAGTTGTTTTTTATCTTTAATCTTTGTACCTGGACAAATACAGATTTAACATTGATTTTTGTCATTTTTTTCTGACTTTCTTGCCGTGATGGCATTTATAATTTATAATTTATGAGAACACAATCCCATCCCATAATCTTGGTATTCAGCTACCAATGAATCATTTGTAATAAAAATCTGACCAACAAAATTAAGCAAGGTGATTCTTTGATTTCTGTCTATGTATAATAATGTACATAAATAAACCCAGTCCATTACCCTTTCTCTAACAGAACAAGCAATGAAACGAACAATAAAGTTAGGTTTACCTAATGTATTATGGACACCATCAGCCTCTTCTTTCACATTTTCATCAAGCCTCTCCAAGTTCTGTACCAGTAAAGCCACTACTTGCCCTTCAACCTACAAATATTGACAATATTTTTTTTCACAAAATCATTTTCCCCTTTTGGAAAGCAATACCCTAGCAGTTTATAACAGTTACCAATTATGGCACCACCATCAAGATGAAGCCAATTGATGTAGCGCACCTCCATAACTGAGGTAATTTCTGTGGACAGTAAGTGTCTCAATCTAGATTAAATCACTTAATATCAATGCTTGACAACAATTTTACTTATTAAAATGATCTTTATGTTGTCAAGAAAACCAATCTGAAGCCAGGCAGCTGTCAATCATTTGTACTGTGCTAAATTTGTATAATGGATTTGTCTTGTTTTGATATTTGGAGCTGTCTATTGTTGATCTGGGGTGGCTTTAATATCTAACTACTAATATAAAGCAACTCTAATGGCATGAGCATTGGGCAAGTCATGACTGCCAACAGTCTAAGGTCGAACCAACGACCCCTTGATTCTAATTCAATGCTCTCCTTAATGAGCTAAGCTAGAAGAATGAAATAAAGAATCTAGTGAAAGATACTCACAAGGGCTCCTATCAAGGCTGCAGCTCCTTCATCACTTTCATTTAGTGTGTCCACATCTGTCAGTTCCTGCATCAAATCCACTGTTGCTATGGAGATATCTATACAAGGTCAAGGTCAATAGCAATGTTTTGGGGGTTTTATAGTGCTATTAAATTTAAAGCCATTTTAATGGTACTTATTACACATAAAAACATTACTTCAATCATTTGTAGGGAAAATGACAAAAATCATCTTTAAACTAGAAAAGGATACCAGTGTTTTCGTGTGTCAATAACTGTAGCATTGACTGTACTGTGTTTAAATCCACCAGAATATGATACAGTTCCGGTGCCGTGGCGATAACGTGCATTTCCTGTATAACATCGTTCAGCTCCACCTCTGATTCCATAAACCTAAAACACAATAAATACAACAAAATTTGATACTTAAAAAAAACTTCGGAATAAAAAAAACAACTTAAAGAGGCATTTTAATTCTTATTTAACTTTAAAATTAAAAAAAGAAAATACAAGTACATGTATATACTAAACATGAATGATTTTTTATCAATGAAGTTGTACATTTCATCATCTCCTAATGTTTACTTGAGACAATAAAATTTTATCTACACAAAACAGTCAGGTAGAAAGTGTGCAAGACTATTCTCAGTGCTTAATAATTAAACAATGTATGTAGGACTAATTTAATTTCACAAAGTGGGATACAATTTAATTAAATTACATGTAAGAGTTACAAATGTATGTATCAAGGAAAGTGATCAACAATAATGATCCAAAATACCAAGTAAAATTTTGTATGAACACTTCCAGTTGTTTATAAGACATATGACCATATCCAAGTGTTATGCCAACACCAGGGTCATTAGAATTACCTCACTATTCTGCTTAAGTTAAGCTATAAATAATGAATAGTATTAAATTCACTGACAACAATATTCAATATCATATCTAATTACTTTTCTGGCATATCTGGAAACTTGATTCGCATTTCCTGATTTTTGTAGACAGATTTCTCGAATTTCAGCACCAGTTTCTTCAGATTGGTTTCATCCATTGCTTCTACCTATGAAAATATACCAACTAGAAATGTGTCATCATGCCACGGATGTCCCCGCATGCAGCCAAAATTTCAAATGTTATAATATTTAGTTCCAAATTTGTTTGCACAAATTATTTTTTTCATTCTATGTTCAAAGCCCCTAAAACTTTTCAATGTTAACACAAACCATTTTTATACAATGTTCAAGGCACTGAAATTATTCAGTCTTAACCTTTTGAAAATAGCATATTGCATATTTGTAGCCAAAATAATGGCTATATATATATTTCCACAAAATTGTGAGTGCTGAAACTGAAAGTTCAAAATTTTTCCAACATTCAGGAAAGATAAGTTTGTCCAAAATCATTGAACAACAACCAAATTCCAACTTAAACTGCTTATTCTAAGATGTATCTACCGGTATATTATTTTCAAAGTGAAAAGGACATAACTCTGCCAAAAAATCATCGAACCATGACCAAATTCAAACTTGACCTGCGCATTCCTTTGACATATCCATATGTCAATTTTGAGTTGAATATGTAACACTGTTGGGTTGATAATGAACAGAAACTGTAAATATCATATCATTTTCAAAGTGAAAGGGGCATTAAATCATTGAACCATGACCAAATTCGAACTTGGCCTGAGCATTCCAAAAATATATCCATATGTCAAATTTGAGTTGAATGTGTAATACTGTTGGAGAGATAATAAACGGAAACTGAAAATTTCATATTATTTTTAAAGTGAAAGGGGCATAACTCTGCCAAAAATCATCAAACCATGACCAAATTTGAACTTGACCTGTGCATTCCTTTGACATGTCCATATGTCAAATTTGAGTTGAATGTGTAATACTGTTGGGGAGATAATAAACGGAAACTGAAAATTTCATATTATTTTCAAAGTAAAAGGGGCATAACTCTGCCAAAAATCAACAAACCATGACCAAATTTGAACTTGACCTGCGCATTCCTTTGACGTATCCATATGTCAAGTTTGAGTTGAATGTATTGTACCATTGGGGAGTTAATGAACGGAAACTGAAAATTTCATATTATTTTCAAAGTAAAAGGGGCATAACTCTGCCAAAAATCATTGAACCATGACCAAATTTGAACTTGACCTGTATTTTCTCATGACATATCCATATGTCAAGTTTGAGTTGAATGTGTTGTACCGTTGGGGAGATAATGAACGGAAACTGAAAATTTCATATTATTTTCAAAGTAAAAAGGGGCATAACTCTGTCAAAAATCATCGAACCATGACCAAATTCGACCTTGACCTGTATTTTCTCATGACATATCCATATGTCAAATTTGAGTTCAATATGTGCAACGGTTATTAAGATAATGAACGGAAACTGATGATGACGGAATGACGGAATTAAGGAATGACGGAACAGGGTAACACTATATGCCCTTTGCCATTTTATGGCGGGGGCATAAAAATGACAATTATCTTAATGATAATTATTCAAGCACAAAATAGATATAAACTAGAACTGCCACTATCATGGCGTGAATACCCCCGCATACCACTTTGTCAGAATCAACAATGGCCATTTAGAGCTCAAGGACAACCTTCCTGTTTGAGGTTACTAAGCCAGTGCATTGCTAAGTTATGTATTCTACATGCTTCAAATGTGAAAATGTCAAAATCAATACATTGCAGACAGGACATTCTTTAGCAATTGAGAAGAAAAGCTTTTTTTGTCAAGGTCCCTGTGACCTTGACCTTTGACCCAGTGACCTCAAAATCAATAGGGGTCACCTTATAGTCATGATCAACATCCATGCCAAATATGAAGACTGTGGGTCAAAGGAATCTTAAGTTAATGGGTGGACAAACTTTTTGAAGTCAAAGTCCCTATGACCTTGACCTTTGATCCAGTGACCTCAAAATCAAAAGGGGTCATCTACTAATCATGATCAACATCCATGCCAAATATGAAGACTGTGGGTCAAAGGAATCTAAAGTTATTGGGCAGACAAACTTTTTGAAGTCAAAGTCCCTGTGACCTTGACCTTTGACCTGGTGACCTCAAAATCAATAGGGGTCATCTACTAATCATGACTAACCTCCATGCCAAATATGAAGACTGTGGGTCAAAGGAATCTTAAGTTATTGGGCGGACAAGCTTTTTGAAGTCAAGGCCCCTGTGACCTTGACCTTTGACCCAGTGACCTCAAAATCAATAGGGGTCATCTACTAATCATGACTAACCTCCATGCCAAATATGAAGACTGTAGGTCAAAGGAATCTTAAGTTATTGGGCGGACAAGCTTTTTGAAGTCAAGGCCCCTGTGACCTTGACCTTTGACCTAGTGACCTCAAAATCAATAGGGGTCATCTACTAATCATGACTAACCTCCATGCCAAATATGAAGACTGTAGGTCAAAGGAATCTTAAGTTATTGGGTGGACAAGCTTTTTGAAGTCAAGGCCCCTGTGACCTTGACCTTTAACCTGGTGACCTCAAAATCAATAGGGGTCATCTACTAATCTTGACTAAACTTTATGCCAAATATGAAGACTGTAGGTCAAAGGAATCTTAAGTTCTTGGGCGGACAAGCTTTTTGAAGTTAAGGCCCCTGTGACCTTGACCTTTGACCTAGTGACCTCAAAATCTAGAGGGGTCATTTACTAATCATGACTAACCTTCATGCCAAATATGAAGACTAAGGGTCAAATGAATCTTAAGTTATTGGGCCAACAAGTTTTTTGAAGTCAGGCCCCTGTGACCTTGACCTTTGACCTAGTGACCTCAAAATCAATAGGGGTCATCTACTAATCATGACTAACCTCCATGCCAAATATGGAGACTGTAGGTCAAAGGAATCTTAAGTTATTGGGCGGACAAGCTTTTTGAAGTCAAGGCCCCTGTGACCTTGACCTTTGACCCAGTGACCTCAAAATCAATAGGGGTCATCTACTAATCATGACTAACCTCCATGCCAAATATGAAGACTAAGGGTCAAAGGAATCTTAAGTTATTGGGCGGACAAGAAAAAACCGACGGACAGCCGGACGGACGGCCGGACAAGCTGATTCCAGTATACCCCCCTTACAACTTTGTTGTGCGGGGGTATAATAAACAGTGTAAACTCATGTTAAAACAATTCTCTGAACCTTTAAACTGCAGGAGCAGAAAGTGATATTCCTTTGCTACCAGTATGACTAGAATCTTTTCCGTTTGTTGCTCAGGATTTGTATTTTGATAATGAAATCTCTTCAAGTTTAAATGGACTGTTCCATATTTAAAGTAAGACAAAGCTGTAACACAAATTAAGCTGGCTATATATATCTAAACAGAATTGGACTCACGTCAGGTTCATTCTCAACCATCTGTAGTATTTTCTCTCTCTCTTCCTCACTGATGCCGGCCTTGGCGGATTTACCACCACGCGGTTTCTTCTCTTCATAAACATAATCATCGTCGTCGTAGTCATCATCGTTATCATCAGCAATTTGTCTCTTCTTGCTTTTTGGGTTTGGTTTGTCAGGCTGAAAAGTTCAAATGTAGTTACATTATTTTAAAGTATGCTTTCAGAAAAAAATAGGTAAAGAAGATACATTAAGTTATCTACAGTAACACTAGTTTACTACCGGTATTATGAAACAAGTGGGCCATGAAGTCGCACTTTTAGCTCATGTGAAATAAAGTTGTTATATGTTGAATCTCATGCTGGGTCTAACACATGATATTATGAGACAAGCAACTGGAGATAAGCGCCTCAGCATGATTTGTCTTATCAGCCACATGCATCACCATTTTGTTATGTTGATCCTTGTGAAAGCATATTTTTTTGTAGGAAGTTAAAAGTGTCCAAATAATAGATATATATCAACCAGCTGGAGTAAGATTCTAACATTCCCTCTGTACTTAAATTGTCCAAAGATGACATTATGAAAGTTAATCAATGCAATTTTTGATAATAACAACATTAATAAGATTTAAACAGTTATATTGATACTTATGTCCTACATAAAGTACAAGGATAAATTTAAGAAGAAAAAGAGTAATTTCTTTTGACACATGTATTTAACAAGCTAGCCATGTTGTTACCACATTCCTGCACATCACATGACTTGTGAGACTTTATGTTTGGAGACCTTTGCTGACCTGTGACCTAAGCTATTGTAAATAATTATAGCTTTGCAATGTATTTTACTATTTATATAATAAGATTGGATTCATACTGATGTGAGTGATGATAAAATAAATGATATTTTATGTTTATATATAATAGTACATTACTCAAAATTGTGTAGGCCTATGGTCCATTACTAAAAACAGAAAAATGAATGATTTTTAACAGACTTCCCTATTCAAAGGCTTTGCCTAATTTCACATTAGTTATTCATGTTCTGTTCACAAACTCCCAAATATTCTGGCAGCCTTTGCAAATTGGGTTAACCCATAACTTAACTGTTGCACAATGTCAACATAAAAGCAACATTTAAGTTTTTTTTTTTTGTTATGGAAGCCAGAACTATAACATATTAAGAGAATACACACATTGACAGTCTCTATATGAACAACATAAATAACCGAGAAATATCAGCTGAAAAAATACGAGCAGTTTCTTTTATCTTCAAGTGAAATCAATATCTTAATGCTAAAACAATACAAATTTAGCCGTTTTTAAACTGCTAGTTTGGGGCAATTAAATGTCAGATTTAAAGATTTATTACACCAATGAAAAGCTTGTGATATTAGCTTCGTCTCGGTATTATATTTCAACAGATCGTTTTGACACTAAAGGTATTTAAATTTACGGTTAAACCTACCACAAGTCAGATCATTTTACATAAGATTTATACAGTGAGATATGCAACAGGATATCTTGACCAATGACAGGAATAGCATCAGGGATTTACCAACACTTAATTATATTAAGGGTCCATTGGACAAATGAACAGGGGTCCACCACAATATTTTGGGGGTTGACTCCAAGACAATTTCCAAAATTGCTGACTTTGCTCACAGAAGAAGTACAGTAAGATTGCAATATATAAATGACTGCATTGTAAACAACAAAATGATCTTTCTTAGATTTATTTCTCAAACAAAAACAAAAAAAGCTTTTTAGTATTTTGACTAAAAACGAGTCAGTCTAGACATTAAACAATTAACTCAGGTGTACTACACACTGTTTTAATTTAGTCTCCTGGGATTTGCCGGACGCAGGATCCTGTGTCATATATGCATACAATGCTGAGTTTTGAAAGTTTTAATAGTACAACTTTCAAAAAACGGGTTAGTCAAACTCTTGGCTATAATGCAAGTGTTACAAAACATTCTTTCATCCCGTAGCTCTAACCATTTGTATCTATCTTACCTGACAGACTGGAATGTTCAGTCATGTTTCAGTTTTGTGGACTACTATGATGATGTACTCGCTTCAGTTACAGTTGACGAGACTGGCTCATCGTCATCTCGTTTTTTGTTTCGAACCCCCCCCCCCCCCCGCCAAAATTTCAGATGTTATAATATTTAGTTCCAAATTTTTTGCACAAATTTTTTTTTTCATTTTAAGTTCAAAGCCCTTAAAACTATTCTATGTTAACATTAACCATTTTTATACAAAGTTCAAGACACTGAAACTATTCAGTGCTAACCTTTTTGTAAATTGCATATTTGTAGCCACAATAATGGCTACATACATTTCAACAAAAGTATGAGTGCTGAAACTGAAAATTCTAAATTTTTCCAACACTCAAGAGAGATAACTTTGTCCAAAATCATTGAACCATGACCAAATTCAAACTTGAACTGCTTATTCCTAAGATGTATCTATATGTCAAATTTGAGTTGAATGGGTACAACCATTGGGGAGATAATGAACGGAAACTTAAAATTTCTGATTTTTCAAGAGGGATAACTCTGTCAGCTATCATCAAACCATGACCAAATTCGAAATTGACCAATGCATTCTTATGACATATCCATATCTTTAATTTGATTGAATACGATCGACTGTTACGGTGGTAATGAATGGGAACTGAAAATTTCCTTTTTTTTCAAAGTTAAAGGGGCATAACTCTTCCAAAAATCATCGAACCATGACCAAATTCGAACTTGACCTGCGCATTCCTTTGACATACATATATATATATTTCTATGTCAAATTTGAGTTGAATGTGTAACATTGTTTGGGAGATCAGGAACAGAAACTGTAAATTTCATATTATTTTCAAAGTGAAAGAGGCATTACTCTGCAAAAAATCATTGAACCATGACCAAATTCGAACTTGGCCTGGGCATTCCTTTGAGATATCCATATGTCAAATTTAAGTTGAATGTGTAACACTGTTTGGGAGATAATGAACAGAAACTGAAAATTTCATATTATTTTCAAAGTGAAAGGGGCATTACTCTGCACAGAGCTCCAGATAGCGTGCGTATAAGCGTAAAATACGCATAGAAAATCTAAAATACGCATCACTTTCAAAATTCGTGCGTCACAGTTACGCATAACAAAATGAAAATACGCTCGTATGTCAAAATTTATGCGTAAAAGAATAGAAGTGTAAACATTTGATATGTAGAAATAAAATGTTTTGAGCATAAAATACAATATATTTCCATTTAATTGCATTGAAAACTAAAAATTCTGTTGTCAACAACGCATGTTAAAAACGAAAGTAGCAGGAAATACAGAAGGGAGGTAACTCTCGTATATCTATCAACCTGTGAAATTATTGATGAAATTTGTGCAAGATAATCTTCGTAGGAGTTAACACAGTATTAAGTTTGTTTAGGCATCTATTGACATACTCAATATAAACAAAAATATATTTTAATTTCTTTAACTTTAGTTGTTGGAACACCTGCAGTTTTGTACTCAATATTTTCGTACCCAGTTTACAGTAACGGACAATTTTCTCTCAGACCAATAATTTTTTTTAAGGAAAGATAAAAAAGTCTTGTTTATGTTTCTTTAATTCTAATTTCAACTATAATTGTTCAAACTGTAGTACATGATAAGGTACATGCCAACAAAAATAAAGAAAGAAAAATATTGACTCCTAGAAAATAAAATAACTTGAGGGCTTCCACTAGTGGAAGTTTGGGAGTCTTTTACTCCTTCAATTGGCCTGTGACTTCCAAAAATCAATAATTTCCTTCTTTACCTATATAATGTGACTTCCAATATCAGAGATTTTGAAGTCTTTGACTTCCAAATTTTGAAAATGGAAGCCCTGATAATTTTGCTGTGTATCCTAAACTTGAGTTCCAGTATACTCTGGAAGTCTGACTTTACATGGCATGTTTTGTATTGTTTCACATTAAATCAGTATTTAATTTGTAAAGGTTTTTCTAAAAAAAGAAAATAAACAAACAAACAAACACAACAATAAGTTTAATTTGTTTATAAAAAATGCAAAATGCTTTTTTGACAGATTTTACCCCTTAAGTTTTTCAGAATTTGCATTTTACCCCTCACTCTAAATTTTGAGGGGTAAAAACCCCTTGGCCAAAAAAATTATCTGGAGCTCTGTCTGCATAAAATTTTTCAAACCATGACCAAATTTGAACTTGACCTGTATTTTTTCATGACATATCCATATGTAAAATATGAGTTGAATGTGTAATACCGTTGGGGAGATAATGAACGGAAACTGAAAATTCATATTATTTTCAAAGTAAAAGGGGCATTTCCATATGTCAAATTTGAGTTGAATGTGTGCAACTGTTACTAAGATAATGAACGGAAACTGATGATGACAGAACAGGGTAACACTATATGCCCCAGCCATTATATGGTGGGGGCATAAAAAAAATTATAAATGAACTTCATCCAAAATTCAATCAAAATAAAATAGATACCAAGTACTTTTTTAACAATGAAGAATATTGTTTATTTAAATAGGTTTTGTGATTAAACTCTTTAGCACTAAATATATTTAGACCAGGCCAAAACACCTTTTTTGGGGAAGAGGCCTCAGCCTTTCTCTTGGGGAAAATATGTGTGAATTTGGCATACTTTGGGAAAAGGGGTCTCAAATTTAACACAAACTTTTAACAAGTTCTTCAGAATAGAAAAGCAAAAAACACTTGGAAAAACTAATAAGGCAGTAAAAGACCTTAATTCAACACCTGCATTTAATTTTGTTCTAAATTCTATGGGAAATTTCAAAGACTTGGGAACTTTTAGGACCAAACTGGGGAAAAAAAGAGGCTAGTTTCACTGTTTGGTTGGAGAAGCAGCCTATATTCGGCCTCTACAAAGAAGGGTTTTTTGGCCCTGTTAGATATTAAAATATTAGCACTGTTAGCGTAGTAAACAGTGGTTTTAAATGAATTATTTATGCAATTATTATTTTAATTGTCACCTGATTTAATATTTCAAACTGTAATTATTTTTAGTCAGTTGACGAGTAGACTTACCTAACTTAACCCCGACAGTTACTGTAAACAATTTTTGTGTGCCCACGGTACTAGATTTCTATTACTACTAATAATTTATTTTAAAATATAGAAATTTATGACAATTTTTCTGTGTCCCTGTGTACGCAGAATTTATTTTTTGTGCATACAGGATGGCATTTTATGCATATATCACGCAGGATCCTGCGTCCGGTAAATCCCTGTTGCATGTCCTCTGCTAGTTGTGAAACTTTCAATGGTGTATTGTGAAAGTGCCATTGATCAGTTGATAATCACATTGACATTCTTCAAATTTCAACCACCATGCCCTTTCACGACACTCTTTCAATTTGAAGAATCCTAATCTGCACAATAATCGTGCAATTCAACAAAACCTACTCTTGACTTAACTACAACTAAAATCATATTTTCATTATTTTTTTTATCTAACCAAAAAAAAGTGTGGATTACCTCCCTTTATACCAAGGCTTAAACAAGATTTTAATGCATTATAAGTGGGGGGAAATTATTGACACTGATGTAATTTATTTTTCAAAAACGTGTATTCAATTTTCCAAACTCTATGAGTCCAACCATATGAAACATTATGGATAGATTTAGGATACCTGAAATGAAAGTAATTCCACAACGTCCATGTTTATGGTGTTACGGTAAAAATGTTATAGAGTGGAAAGACCTAGGATAATTTAAACGATAAAAATCTAAGCACCGTCGCCGTTCATGTGACTCAAGTGACCAATGAAATTTCAGTAATGGCGACGACTATGAGAAAAGTATTAATCGTTTTCTTATAAATTTCTGGCATTGTTTGTAAGATTTACGAAAATTGAATCAATCCTGTACCATAGGAAAGAATACACCAACGTTGCTTTATTGTAAGAATTTTGAATTTAGGCATATGATGTCTAAATTATGCCCCAATCGATAAAAATGAATTATTTTCTGAAGCCGGGGTATAAAAAAAGTTTCACCAACATGAGGACAACCGTTTTACGAGAAATTGATAACGCTATATGTCGTTATATAGATTCAGCAACAATATGGTGTCAGTGATGTCAATATGGTGTCAGTGATGTCAATAACCCGACTTATCACCACCAAGAATTATCTGCGGCAGTGCCTCAAAACCGGTAGTCAGACTATTCTCTCCCTTACCGTTTCCTCCCCTGACGTTTCCTCCCTGACGATTCTCTCCCTATTTTGGGGGAGAATCGTCTGCATAATTGCAAATATGCAGACAGTTCCCCCCATTTTTATTTTCATTTGAATATTATATTTGAAGTATTTAGATGTTAAATAAAAGGGTAAGTTTATCATTAATTGATACAAATTAAAGAAAAAATATTTTATTGAAGTATTTAGATGTTAAAAATGGGTATATTTCAATGGGTATATTTTATTGAAGTATTTAGATGTTAAAAATGGGTATATTTCAATGTGTTTAGTCATTAAAAATAATTATTGAATAATTAATTTGATAGGGATAATAATTAGATATTAATTATTGTGTTTTATTTTTTTTTCTTCTTTCATCTTAAAAATTAAAAGTACTGTAAATATTTAAAAACATATTAATTGATTATTTTTCATACCTGAAACAAAATTGCTTTGATGTTAAACTAATTTGATCTGTCTAAACAATAAGTGAATGTGCCTTTAATTAACACTTAAAATGTTGCAACAAACAAAATTTGTTTATTGATAAAATTTTGCTTATATAAGGATATCATATTTCTAAAATATTCATTGTATATTGATAATAATTGTTTCATGTTAATGACTAATTGTTCTTTAAGTCAAAACTGAAAAGATAATGGGATAATCATTAGATATTAATTATTGAATAAAATAAATATGAATGCATTGTAATTGCTAAATTTTATACTTTGGTATAATATGAAGAAAGATTCACATGTTCAATACACATGTGTGTTAAATTTGCTGTCAGAGATAATTGATGTGTTTATTTAATCATTACTGGAGATCACGGTGTTGATTAGATTAAAATAGCTGTGAGCGGGTGGTGATATATTACTGATACTGTATATTATTAAATTTATTCATAAGAAATTTCAGTTAATTAATTGTGATCTAAGCATCTGTATTTTTATTAGTTATTTGGTATTGTATATTGTTTCATGTTAATGTAAGTCAAAACTGAAAAGATAATGGGATAATCATTAGAGATAATTGATGTGTTTATTTATTCATTACTCAAGAATCAAGGTGTTGATTAGATTAAAATAGCTGTGAAAAGGTGGTGATATATTACTGATACTGTAATGTGGCTTTCTGTGACTGTTTAATATAACAGACATTGTTTTTTGTATTAGAATTAAATTATCTTTGTTAATAATTTTGATATAATTTACATTTTTTGTAATATGATCATCAATGAGCTTTAAAATGAAAAATTTTCAATTCATGAAATTAATAACACTTAAAGCATAAATTTGAGTTAATTTTTGATTTCATATTTATTCTATTTCAATTATATTACCTTTTATTCATATAAATAAAAAAGTCTAACTTAATTAACATATTTTAATTTCCTTGTAATTAATTTCAATAAAATTTATTAAAACTTCATTAATTCTTAACTCCAAGTCATATTTTTGTGATTGAAAATATTTAAGATCTCAGAAGAAATATCCAACAGAGCTGATTTGAACTTGGTATTATATATTGTTTCATGTTAATGACTACATGTTCTTTCAGAAATTTTGTATAAAAGTAAATGTGATTGCATACCAGTTGTTGCTTATTTGTTTTCTAAAATTTGTTACCACCCTACGTGCTATTTAAACAAATTAATGAATATCAATAGACATTAATTAACATAATTACAGGTGTATATCAGTCACTGTCCAATAATTAATCACCCACAATGAAGGTGTTGATAGGATTAAAATACTTGAAAAAGGTGTGAAATTTACATGCACTAAATTCAGATAAACAAAACATTAAAAACACTTAATTATCAAACACATAATTTTAATAATATTCATTAAGAAATACAACTAGATTAAGTCAAAACAAAAAAGATAACTTATAAATAAAAATTGGGGGAGAACTGTCTGCATATTTCAATTTTGGGAGAGAATCGTCAGGGGAGGAAACGGTTAGGGAGAGAACCGTCAGGGGGAGGAACTGGAAAGGGAGAGAATAGTCTGTCATTCCTCAAAACCCTTGCTTTTTCCTTCTTTTTTTTAGAAATTGAGAAGGTGTTGGAAAAAAGTGGTGGTAAATTGCTTTGCACTTGTCAGTTGGCCCCTCCATCCATATGCCAAACCATTTCCAAACAATGGAACACCTGGGCCTAAGATCTGTAAACTTGGCATGGAAATTTGTTGTGAACAGTAGCAGAGCTCCAGATCGGCGGCACGAAATACCCAAATATACCCAAATACACCCAAATATACCCAAATATTGCCCATATATACCCAAATGTAGCAATATTCATTTATTTTTGTATAAAATACAGATTATAATGAGAAAATTAATTAATATTTATAACATAGTATGACTTAGGCGGCTATAACTTTCATTCATTCCGTTGAAATGGGCAGTTCAGATGTTGTAAGAAAATAATCTTGTGACATTTGCTTATCTACAGTAGGTTCATTAATGAATATACTTGCAACTTAAGATAAAGATATGATAAAATTTGTTGACTTCATTTTTCTTTTTTTTGGTATAAACTTTGCTAAAATTTCATACAAGTGTCCATCGTTTTATTTTTTTAAAAAATTTAATATAGCTTTAATGGGGTATACTGTATTGGTATATTTTGGTGATAGGAAAATGAATATTTGGCTATGTTTTGATTTTATCTTAGTGAATGTTTATATTGTAATTCATAATAAAAATAACACTTTTTGTTATAAAACATTTATTTTTAGTATATTGGGACATTATTTTTAGTATATTTGGCAATATTTGGGTATATTTGGGTATATTTGGGTGTATTTGGGTATATTTGGGTATTTCGTGCTGCCCCTCCAGATAGCTTGCGTATCAGCGTAGAATACGCCAGGGCTCATCCGGAAGGGCGATTCAGGCGAAAACTGGCAGTGTATATTTCCATTTCGCTCTCCCAATTGATCAAAGAGAAGTCAACATCGCCGATAAAATCTTCCAAAATTCCCAAAGAGTAATTACTTGGCGATGTAAAGAGCAGAGATTTTATCCGCCCATATGACGACTGCTAATTATCATTATCCAATCAGAGCGTCGCTTTATACTACCCTTCTACCTGTCTGCAAAGCGATAGACCGCCTACTGTAAACAGTAAATAATGAGAGCATCGGCCCGAAACGGGTATAATTGTGCAACAGTTTTTCGAGTTTAATACGGGATTAGGCTATAATTATAGATTGTTTTTTCCCCGATCATCTAAACACGTGCAAATCTTCCCTAATTGATATTAGACATTACAACCTAAAAAACATTATAATGTCACATTTATGTGCATATAATTATGCTTATAAAACAATTTTCAAACATCGAAGAATATGTAAAATATGTACTGCAAACATTACAACATAAAAAACATTAGTTAGGGGCCTCCGTGGCCGAGTGGTTAAGGTCGCTGACTTGAAATCACAGGTCCCTCACCACTTAAGGTTCGATCCTCACTCGGGTCGAAATCTTTCATGTGAGGAAGCCATCCAGCTGGCTTATGGAAGGTGGGTGGTTCTACCCAGGTGCCCGCTCGTGCCTGAAATAATGCCCGGAGGGGCACCTGGGGTCTTCCTCCGCCAATAAAGCTGGAAAAAAATCTGGGCGGGACGCTCTAGGATGGCCCGACTTGAGTGTACGGTCGCCCATATGGGCTTTCCGGCGGCGACCTTAAATAAACGCATTTAAAAAAAAACAAAAAAAAAAAACATTAACAACATAGTATTACATACATACAAAATCATAAAAGAATTTCTGTAATCAGAACAGAATTGACAGACTTTGTAATGTTAATCAATATCCAATGTAACTTTATCTTCTATTAAAAGTGAGGAAAGTAAAAATATAAAATTAATTTATTAATCATATTTTTTCTTACACATTGTTATCAATAAATCTACATGAAAATATATAAACAAATATTTAGAGAAAGCTTATAAATAGCTGATAAATAGATTAATTGTGTTTATATTATAGTTAAAGGAGGTATAGCCATGCATGTTAATGCATACACATTGGGTTGTTTCCCTTCTCCCTATTTTTCGCGAGGAAGTCACTTCTCCCTAAAATTTCCCCCCAGGATGAGCCCTGTACGTATAGAAAATTTAAATTACGCATCACTTTCAAAATTTGTGCGTCACGTAACGCACAACAAAATGAAAATACGCTTGTATGTCAAAATTTAGGTGTGAAAGAATAAAAGTGTAAATATTTGATATTTAGAAAGAGAATGTTTTGAGCATAAAAATCAATATATTTCCATTTTATTGCTTTGAAAACTAAAAATTCTGTTATTCATGTTAAAAACGAAAGTAACGGGAAGTACAGAAGGGAGATAACTCTCGTAGATCAACCTGTGAAATTATTGATAAAATTTGTGCCAGCTAATCATCGTAGGAGTTAACATAGTATTGTTTGTTTATGCATCAATTGACATGCTTATACCTCAATATAAACAAAAATATATTTTAATTTCTTTCACTTTTGTTGTTGGAACAAAAAACCCGTTTTTCACCTGCAGTTTTGTACTCAATATTTTCGTACCCAGTATACAGTTTTGGACAATTTTCTCTCAGACCAATGATTTTTTTAAGGAAAGATAAAATAAATCTTGTTTATTTTTCTTTAATTCCAATTTCAACTATAATTGTTCAAACAGGAGTACATGATTAGGTACATGCCAACAGAAATAAAGAAAGGAAATATTGACTCCTAGAATACATGTATAAAATAATTTTAGGGCTTCCACTAGTGGAAGTTTAGGAGTCATTTACTCCTTCATTTTGGCTTGTGACTTCCAAAATCTAATACTTTTCCTTCTTTACCTATAAAATGTGACTTCCAATATCAGAGATTTTGAAGTCTGACTTTCAAATTTTGAAAATGGAAGCCCTGATAATTTTGCTGTGTATCCTTAAAACTTGAGTTCCAGTATACTCTGGAAGTCTGACTTTACAGAGCATGTTTATTATTGTTTCACATTGAATCAGTATCTTGTTTGTAAAAGTATTTCTAAAAAAAGAAAACAAACAAACAAAAACAATATTATAAGTTTAATTTGTTTATAAAAAAATTTTTTTTGACAGATTTTACCCCTTAAGTTTTTCAGTATTTGCATTTTACCCCTCACTCTAGATTTTGAGGGGTAAAAACCCCTTGGCCAAAAAAATTAGCTGGAGCTCTGCAGTAGAGTGGTTGGATCAATGCTCGGCATAGAAATTATTTATTTTGAATATCTGAAAATGTTTCAAGTTGTCTCCGATTTAGGTCACTGGTGCTTTGATTTACATCTTTTACCATTTTATCGTGGTGTGGTTCACTGCTCGTGAAGTTGCGTGACAATGCTAATAGTAGACCAACGACGGTATTTAATTCGCAACATATAAATTATTAAAATCTTTTAACACTAGAGTTCTGTGGCTGTAAAATTTAATACTTGTAAATGTATGAACCTAATTTTGTTGTCACAATTTATTCAATATGTTTTCTTTTTAAGATAAAAAAAGATATTATTGAAAAACAAACCTGCATCATGTAATACTGTACGCCAAGCTATGGTACAATTTCATGCAAACCGCACTTGTTTGTCTGCCATGTTTGTGATTATGTGATTAGTGAATTTTACACAATGGCTATTTAAAACAATATCATCGGTCTTGAAAATGGACATATAACATTGAGGTTTGTTAACATTGATTTGAATTTGTCATATCAAATATAGTATTTTTATGCCGAGCATTTGGTCCACCCACTCTAGATGACCCCTAGGTCATTGACATATATATCAAACAATTTCTGACATTTAAAGTCAACAACCCATGGGCCCTTGCACTTAAACTTCACAGGCGCTTTGGTCTTGGTCAGAAGATGACCTTTATTGATTTTTAGGTTTGCAGGGTCAAAGGTCAGGTCACATTGACTGTCGTAATGGTTTTGACTAATAACTTGACAACCAATGGTGAATGGGTTCAGGGATGTCTGTTAAACTTTTATTGACATGGTCACATGTATATTATGTAGTGCAAAGAAAATGAACAATTTAAGTGCTTTCTTGATACTGATACAGAAATATATTAATACCATAATTGATTTTTTCCCTGGTTTTGTCTTCCTTTATTGCATCCAGTATTTTTTAAACAAACGTGGCTGACTCATCAACACTCTTGTTTAAATTTGTAAAATTTATTTTACTGTGTAAAAGTCTTTTAAATGCAAAAACAAGTAATCGCCCTTTTAAAAATGTACTAATTTAGATTAAAAATTTTTTATATGGGGTTAAATAGTTTTACAGTGTATTAAAAAAAAGATCAGCGATTGTTTGTCAGCTATACCCCAAAATGATGGGGTCTGTGCCTGTGGGGGTTTAATCTAAAATGAGACAGCTGTTCATTAATATCATGAGCTTTTTTTTTTTTTTTCTTTTGACAAAAATATGTTCTTACTTACATAAATTAATTTACACAAAAACATGTTTGAATATTTGTGTACTCCCAAATTTTGAAATGTACCCTCAATTTTCAATGACATGGGGCACATGTACCCTTACATTTGAAATTAAGTGGGCATGCTTATTGCATGTATACAACTTCTGACATGCTGATGAGAGAGGCATACAGGTGTATATTGACAAACATCTCCTGTGTTTGTATATTTCATTATTTTCACAAAAACTGTCACAGATATTTACTTCAGGGTTGAAAGAATTGAAAAATAACTGAAATAACTGAAAAAAAGTGGACTGTGCTGCTCCTTGGACAGCTCTAGTTCTTTACAACCAGATATCTTTCATTTGAAATTCTTATTCTTGATTTCAAAGAATGAGAACTTGATCTCTTTATCTTATAAAAAGCTAAAAATTTGACTGTTGTATCCTTTGGGAATGGTCTGGAGGTGAACTATCTTAATTGAAAGACTGACACTTGACCTGTGAAGAAAAGAGTGTATAGGGGTAATTAACAGAAAATTACACAAGCAGAATTTTGCTAGAAGCTCTTATAATAATACTTACAAAAAAATGTTGTTTATTTTTTTGTAACAATCTTGAAAGAGTCATACAATTTTATTCATGTTCTTTTTAATCAACTGTGACAACAAAACATACCAAAAATTTTTATTCTTCTATTAAGGGTTTGGGATGCGAACTTAAATCACAGTAAAAGCAAATGTACAAAAAAGGACTAAGATATGCTTTTAGCCATATTTCAGATAATGCAGTTTTGCATGAATATTAATTGGTTACAAAGATGTGACGATAGCTTGATAAAAGTTGTGATGCTTAGAAAAATACAACTTCTTTTATCGTTCCAGGATTGAAGAACGTGAAACAGTAAGTGTGAGCTAGAGAGTGACATGGATCCCGGTCTAGGGGAGACAGTGTCCAGAGAGGGCCCGAATCAGACAGGCGAGGCAACTGATATGAACGAGCCAGTTAATACAGAATGTGGCAGTCCGATGCAGCAATCACCAGACCAATCCAACTTTAATGAAAATTATAGGTGATACATTATTTGATGTAATTTCTGGTATATGAAGTAAATTTATGAGTATTTACATGGGTGCAAGTTTTCAGGCATATGCCTGAAGCTCAGGTTTTTTGTGACAAATTTCATAATGCTTTACTATTAGGAAAATAATTATGAATAAAGGTTTTCAGGTTTTTCCAAATTTTCAATTTGCACCCATGTATTTAATGTCTACTTGATAATTTTTTGCAACAGGACTATTTGAGCTACTTTGGAAAAAGACCTGTGCCTTAAAAAGAAAAATTAGGCAGCATTTGAGAAATTTAAATCTGATGTTAAATAAAACCTTCAAGCATTCTCAAAAGTAAAAAGAAAATTGATCTATTTAGCAGCATTTGGGAATTATTTTTTTCTTTCTTTGAAATTGAAGAAAGGAGGTCATTTTTTGGGGGTGGAGCCTTATGGTGGATTCTGGTAAAAGGCTGAAAATGTTCTGTGCAATAAAGAATTATTAAGAAATATTTGTTTACAATAAAAGTGGCAAATTCTTTTAATGACTGATTCAAGTAAAGTTGAAGATAATCTGTGGTATTTATCTTTAAAGTCAGTGAAATTCACTTATTTTGTTAAAACTATTAAAATCAACTGAAGCAAGGTGAAGTTGATACATTGAAAAATCAATTTATCAATTTAAGGTAAAGATAAAGTAACGATAAGGCATTGCTATTTTTTATTACAGTACATCATTTATGAACTGTAAAATCGGCAATTTTTTCTTGCATTAAAAAGCAAATTACAGTTTGTCAAATGTTATGTATTATAGTAAGTTTAAGTATTTTTTTATGTAGATCGCCAGAAAATATAGATCCAACAATGGAAGAGGAATTTATGGATACAAATGAGAATAAACCAGATTCTCCTGATGTTGGCATGGAAAGTGACAATGCTGTTGACAATGAAGAGGAAAATGATTGTGAAAAAAATGAAAATAATGACAACAGTGTAGATGAGACAGAGAAAACAGATGACCATGTAACAACAGATGATCAAGTAACTGAATCAAATCAGCCTATGCCAAAGTCACCAGAAAGTATAAGTATTTCTGGTGCTGAATTAAATGAAAATATTCAAGACAATGATGATATAACTGAGCATGGGGAAGAAAAATGTTCTAATGAAGTGACAAACAATGAAGAATCTATTACAGAAAAGGAGGATGTAGATGAATCTGAATCTAATGCAGCTGAAACAGTAGAACAGGAATCTGTTTGTGAGAAAAATGAAGATGATGATATTAGGAATAATGTTGATGTAAATGCTGAAGACCTTTCAAAAACTTTTGAAGATGATAAAGATTTAGGTCAGTCAGGAGGAGATTCTTTTGACGAATCTAATTTGAAAGAAGAATCTAATTTTAGACATGAAGGTGATGATAATGATCTTCCTGATAGTGAAAGTCAATTAAATAAAGAGGAAGATACTGAAACTTTAGTGGAAAGAACACAGTCGCCAGGATCTCAGGAGGTCAGCTCTACCTCATTTGATAAAGATTTACCAGATAAGACTGATAGTGCCTCTGAAAATTTAGAAACTACTAGTGATCTTCCTTCTATTCAAGACAGTGATAGTTTTAAATTTCCTAGTGGTGGAATATTTCCAACCAAAAAGCTAGAGCATTTAAATTTAGACAGTCTTTGTGCTAAGGGGAATATGTCAGCCTCTAGTTCTGTAGACAATTTTTCAACAACTTCTTTAAAAGGTTCTACTGATAGTGATGATGATATATCAGATTTTGATCTGACTAAGCCTGAATTAGACACTTATGTTGATAGTCAGGATAAAGACAAAGAAACTCTAAAAGACCCAGTCAATGATGTTGAAAATGTTCCTAGTTCTACAAGTGACGTGTTAGATAATAGACTTGAAACAGACGAATCTGAATTGGTTGGTGGTGAAGAAAATGTGGCAGAAGGTAAAAATGTGGATAGTGCACCTGGAGAATCAGGAATGGAGGTAATTAATCTTGATAATCACATTGATATTTTCCTCACTTTAAAGAGCAGATCTGGGTCTGTCCATTTTAGAAATTTTGAATCATGCAATTAAGTTAATTTGGAAAAAAAATATATAAAATGAACTCAATTTTGGAAAAATATTTTAAAGAATAGTGATTGGGAACCATCATTTTACCTGACCTAACCAAAGAAGCAGGAAATCAGAGATAATGAACAGTGATTTTTCCCCCTGTATTTTAAAGCCGAATAAAGGCTGTTTCCCCTAGCTCAAAATAGGTATATTTTCCCCTAAAAAAGCTAATATTTTCCCCTTAAATGCCCTGTGCACTTTTTCACAAGAACCATTACTTAACAGCATCTGACGTATTATATCAGCTAGAAGACAGAAAGCAGTCCCTATAGCCTCTGCTATGTATCATGCATGTTAAATTGAGTTGAAATTGAAAATTTATAAAATGTCGTGGTAAATTCCATTCTTAGTTGTTTTTCCCATCCTCTGATTTAAAACGCTTTTTATTTTCCCCTTCAGAAAGCCACAGGTTGTTTTAAAAATTGGAAAAAAAATCACTGAATGAAAGGCTAATGTGCACACTTAAATTTGTCATTTTAGCTAGTTACTTTTTCAAATTCCACATTTAATTAAATGTTAACAACCTTTTATCTTTGCAATTGACTTGATACTAAAATATAAAGGGCAAGCTGACTTAGTAAACTTTTTGAACATGAACCTTTATTTTTTTCCCAAATGATGAATAAGGTTTAAAGAAACTGATATAACTTATGCATATTGAATTTGCTTTTAAAATATTTTATATCATAAGTCCTAAACACAACATGAATTTGTGATTTTATGTATATGAAAAGATTGCTGTATATAAGACAGATACACCTGATTACTTACGGACTTGGTTCTTGATTTAGATTCAGGAGGAAAAGCTACCACCAGTAACAGATGAAAAGAAATTAGATGACTCACTTGAAGAAGTTTCTGAGGACGAAGATGAAAACATAGAGAGAGCAGATGATGTGGTTAAGGAGGAGAAACAACAAGGTTCACTATCAGGAATGGAAGAGGTCTCTTCTGAAGAAGATGGTGAAGTTGATGATGATGATGATGATGATAAGGATGATGATAAGAATGAAAAGAAAGCAGAATCTGGTATGGAAGAGGTTTCTGAAGATGAAGAGGAAATACAACAAGACATGGGTAAAAAGGAAGAGTCTGTAATAGAATCAGACCAGAGAGTGCTTGATAAAGAAACTAAAGATGTAGAATCAGGAATGGAAGAGGTCTCAGATGAAGAAGAAGAAGGAGCTGCAGATGATGCCATTGAGAAAGAGAAAAAAGTAGAATCTGGCATGGAGGAAGTTTCAGATGAGGTAACAACTTTGCAAAAGTTTAACCGGAAAGGTTTATATGTGTAATAAATTGCACTTATAGGTCTTTGAACTTTAAAAATATTTGAGAACATAGTCCAATTATGACCTTTATATATAAAAATAATTTTATTTTTGTTTTCATTCTAGTTCAACTTACCTGTAGGTTGTAATAATTAATAGAAAAATTCTGTTAGCTTTTGAATTTTGTACCCATGCTTTTCAATTTTGCAACCATTTAAAATAATAAAAAAATAATTGATATGACCAGCTAAAAGAAGATCAATTTTATTTAGATTTAAAATATTTCAGATAACATTCATAAACATGCGTTTTTATTAGCTCACCTGTCACAAAGTGACAGGGTGAGCTTTTGTGATCGCTTTTCGTCCTGCGTCCGTCCGTCGTCCGTCCGTCCGTAAACTTTTACTTTAAATGACATCTCCTCATAAACCACTAAGCCAATTTCATCCAAACTTCACAGGAATGTTCCTTTGGTGGTCACCTTTAAAAATTGTTCAAAGAATTTAATTCCATGCAGAACTCTGGTTGCCATGGCAACCGAAAGAAAAAAACTTTAAATATCTTCTTTTAAAAAACCATAAGAGCTAGAGCTTAGATATTTGGCATGAAACATCTTCTAGTGAGTGTCTACCAAGTTTGTTCAAATGAAGGCCTGGGGTCAAAATTGGCCCCGCCCCGGGGGGTCATTGATTTTCCCTATATGCATATAGTAAAAACTTAAAAAATCTTCTTTTAAAGAACCCAAAGAGCTAGAGCTAAGATATTTAGCATGAAACATGTTCTAATGGGTGTCTACCAAGTTTGTTCAAATAAAAGCCCTGGGGTCAAAATTGGCCCCGCCCCGGGGGGTCATTGATTTTCCCTATATGCATATAGTAAAAACTTAAAAAATCTTCTTTTAAAGAACTCAAAGAGCTATGGCTAAGATATTGAGCATGAAACATTTTCTAATAAGTGTCTACCAAGTTTGTTCAAATAAAAGCCCTGGGGTCAAAATTGGCCCCGCCCCGGGGGGTCATTGATTTTCCCTATATATGCATATAGTAAAAACTTAAAATCTTCTTTGAAAAAACCCAAATAGCTAGAGTTTAGATATTAAGCATGAAACATCTTCTAGTAATGTCTACAAAGTTTGTTCAAATAAAAGCCCTGGGGTCAAAATTGGCCCGGCCCCAGGGGTGTCATTGTTTTTAACTATATGTGTATAGTAAAAACTTAAAAAAAATCTTCTTTTAAAAAGCCCAATGAGCTAGAGCTTAGATGTTTAGCATGAAACATCTTCTTATGGGTGTCCTTGGGTTAAATTGGCCCTGCAACGTTTGGGGGGGGATGGGGGTTGGGGGGCCTATATACAGGTGAGCGACCTCAGGGCCATCATGGCCCTCTTGTTTAACAATTTAAAACTGATGTCTCTTGTGAATTTTGTCTTATTGATATTGAACCATTTGATGGTCAAAAATATTTTGTCCTTTTGAAAGGAGGTAGAAAGTGAGGGTGAGAATAGTTCTGGTGTAGAAAATGTAAGCTCTGATGAGGAAGAGGAAGAACTGAAGGCAGCTGACGATGAAAAAATTGATGCTTCACGAACTGTTGAAGTGAAACAAAATGGTGAAACTGTTACTATTGATGATACAGGGAAGGAAGATGGTGCTATAGTGAAAGAAATGTTAGAAAATATGACTATCAAGATAGAAAACAGTGGTACGGAAGATAAACCTGAAGTAATTGACAAACGTAGAAAGTCTAGAGACAAGAAAGACAGGAGGGAAAGTACAAAATCAAAAACTAAGTCACATGTTAGAGACACTAGGGATATAAATGAACGTTTAAAAGCTCAGGCAAGTTACGGAGACGATGTAGAACTGGATTATGATGATACTGTACATGATGAGACTAAAGATAAACAAGCTAGTGAATCTGAAGGTGAAATAACAGTAAGTAATGTATGAAATATTATTTTGAAAATTGCCACGCTAAATTTTGACTAGCCTTACATTCAGTTAAAAAAATTCCATTTAAAGTTTGAGACGATCAGTATCAAGGGACTAACAAATATGTTTCTTGGGTTTTTATGTAACGCATAAATATTATGTGGCATTATTAAGTGACAAAGAATAAAACTTATTGTTATTTTTTAACTGGATTTTGTGTATACATTGCGTTATTTCATGTAAATACTAAAATGTTTGTCTTTCAAATTTAGAAACTTTGGTATGAGTTTTTAAACAATTATTCTGTCATTAACAAACGACATGTATCTGAAATATTGGCAATACCTGCAGAATTTGGACTGGCCCAACTGCCATTTTTAGGGGATTGTCCATGATCAACTTCTGGCATATGAAAATGAAAGTTGAAAAGTAAGTCGGCCAACACTGTAGGAGTCTGTTCAACTTCATAGATGTGCAGGCTGGCCTGGGTGCATTGGCAAATTGCTTTGGGTTTCAGCAGCATAAAAATTAAAAATATAATATTTTCAGAGTGATAGTTCATCAAGTGATGGTGAGATAGAGGAAGAGGAATGTGAGGAAGGAGAAATAAAGGAGCCCGGTCAGAGACCGTACGTTAAACCTACGTGTCGATTCTTCATGAGAGGACACTGTACCTGGGGGATCAACTGTCGTTTTCTACATCCTGGAGTCAATGATAAAGGTGAGACATGAGATTAAAAATGTGTACATTGTGCAATGATTTAAAAAAACCATCAAAAGTCACTTTTCTTACTGTCAAGCATTGAAAATAGTCGACCATGCTGTATTACAGACAGCTATTGTTGTTGTGGGTTTTTATGCCACCGCAGCATCTGCGATGCGGTGGCATATAGCGATTCACCTGTGTGTGTGTGTGTGTGTTTGTTTGTTTGTGTGTGTGTGTGTTATATAGATTATATAGTGAACTTAAAAAATCTTCTTGTAAAAAACCACTAGTCCAATTTCAATGAAACTTGGCAGGATTGATCCTTGGGTGAAGGGCTTCCAAAGTTGTTCAAAGAATTTCATTCCATACAGAAATCTGGTTGCCATGGCAACCAAAAGGAATTATAAGAATACATTTAAAAAATCTTCTTGTAAAGACCCAAAAGGCCTAGAGCTTAGATATTTTGCATAAGGCATTGTCTGGTAGACCTCTACCAAGATTGTTCAAATTAAATCCCTAGGGTCAAAATCGGCCCCACCCCAGGGGTCATTGATTTTCACTATATGTACATATAGTAAAAACTTAAAATACCTTCTTGTGCAGACCCAAAAGGCCTAGAGCTTAGATATTTTGCATAAGGCATTGTCTGGTAGACCCTTACCAATTTTGTTCAAATTATAGCCCTGGGGTCAAAATTGGCCTGGCCCTTGGGTCATTGATTTTCACTATATGTACATATAGTAAGAACTTAAAATGCCTTCTTGTAAAGACACAAAAGGCCTAGATATTTTGCATAAGGCATTGTCTGGTAGACCTCTATCAAGATTGTTCAAATAATAGCCCTGGGGTCAAAATCGGTCCCGCCCCAGGGGTCATTGGTTTTCTTTATATGTATATAGTATAAAAACTTACAGTAAAAACGTAAAAAAAATTCTAGCAATTGACAAATGCTAGAGGTTATATATTTTGCATGAAACATTGTGAAGTGAACTTCTAGCAAGATTGTTGAAATTATAGCCCTGGGGTCAAAATTGCCCCCGCCCGGGGGGTCATTGATTTTCAATACATACCTATAGTAAAATATAAAAAAAACTTATTGTCTGAAGGTACAAGGCTTAGAGCTTTAATATTTGTTAAATGATATCATCTATAGGTACTCTACCAAAGTTGTTCAAATTTTGCCTTTAGTGTCAAAACTAGTCCTGCCCTGAGAGCTATAGGTTTTCCTTATATGTATATATATAGTAAAAACTTAAAAAATCATCTTCTATAAATTAACAAAGGCTAGAGTTAAGATATTTTGCATGAAACATTATGTAATGAACCTCTGACAAGATTGTACAAATTATAGCCCTGGGGTCAAAATTGGCCCCACCCCTAGGGGTCATTGATTTTTACTATGTACATATAGTAAAAATTAAAAATTTTCTTGTCTGAAGGTACAAGGCCTAGAGCTTTGATATTTGGTATATAATATCTTCTATGGGTCCTCTTCTAAAGTTGTTTTAATTATGCCCCTAGTGTTAAAATTGCCCTGCCCCAGAGGCGATAGTTTTCCTTATATGTATAAAGCAAAAACTTGAAAAATCTTCTTCTCTGAATTGATAAAGGCTAGAGGTTAAATATTTGGCATATGATTTTGCGAAGTGAACCTTTACCAAGATTGTTCAAATTATAGCCCTGTGGTCAAAATTGTCCCCGCCCCGGGGGTCATTGATTTTCATTATGTACATATAGTAAAAAAATAAAAAATATTTTTGTCTGAAGGTTCAAGGCATTGATGCTTTGATGTTTGCTATATTATATCATCAAAAGGTCCTCTACCAAAGTTGTTCAAATTTTTCCCAAGGTGTCAAAATTGGCCCTGCCCAGGGGCAGTGATTCTCATTATGTACACGTAGTAAAAACAGAAAATAAAACAAATGTTTTCTGAATGGGAGAAAGCTACAGCTTAGATATTTGACTTGAAATGTTGTTTCGTGGACCTGTATCAAGATTGTTTTGAATTAAACTCTTGGGTCAAAAATGTTGCCTTGCCCAAGGGGACAGTGACCTACTTTCTTGTCTTTTGATGTGCAGCAATGAAATTTTGACCATGTGTACAGTTTTTGTTGTAAAATTGAACTTTGATATCAGGTGACCTAGATTTTGATGATGTGACCTACTTTCTTGTCCTTTGGTGTACAGCTATGAAATTTGAACCATGTGCACAGATTAAGATGTTAAGTGAACTTTGATTTCATCTGACCTAGATTTTGACAAAGTGTCTTACTGTGTTGTCCTTTGATGAAGTCATGAAATTTAGGCTGTGTGAAATATGACCTTCACCACCAAATTCACTAGACTTGAGTGCATTGATATATTCATACTCTGATCTATTATTGAGTTTACAATAGATTTAACCACTAATTTGATAATAAGAATAAGATAGGTCAGGGATCTTTGCATTATGACAATCTTCAAAATTGTCTAGAAACAAAACAATCTGTTCCTACACTACTATTTAGTGTTGTATTAATGCGGTGGCATAGCATTTTTCTCAAATGCAATCTTGTTTTTTGCTTAGTCTAATATCAATTTTTGGTGGGTGATGACAAAATAACAAAGTTTACTGCTGTAACTTTTCAGAGATTTACTTTCCTGAGTTAATAGGGATTGTATAAATTACTTTAAAAGTGATTGACTTAACAGTGATTGTGCACAGTTTTCTGAAAGTTGATATTATACATTTAATTTTTTTTTTTGTGACCTGAGATAAAAGTAAATTTACATATATATTTTGTAAATATCATAAATTGCAACAACTGCTATGAAAATGAAAGGGTCAGTTAACTTCCCTCGGAAATTTAAATGTTGGAGGAGGTTTTCTTGGTTTTCTCAAAGCTTTTAACATGGTGAAAAGTGAAGCTTTTGGACAATATATTTGTTTAGGCACTGTATGCAATTTTTCTGTGTTGATTAGGTAACTACCAGTTGATAGAAAGACCAGGATTTAACAACAAACCACCACCACCATTTGAGGAGAAATGGGAGGAAGAAGAACCAGAAGTTAGTATACAAAAATTGAGCCACGTCATGACAAAACCAACATAATGCGTTTGCGACCAGCATGGATCCAGACCAGCCTGGGCATCCGCGCAGTCTGATCAGGATCCATGCTGTTTGCTTACAAACCCTATTACAAGTAGAGAAACTGATAGCAAACAGCATGGATCCTGATCAGACTGCGCGGATGCGCAGGCTGGTCTGGATCAATGCTGGTCGCAAACGCATTATGTTGGTTTTGTCGTGACGCGGCTCAAATAGTTTATGTTAGGTGTTTCTTTTACAAATCTATTTGATGTGTCAATTTGAAACTTCCTAGATGGTTAGATCTCATTGACAGGAAGTGCAGTGCCTAAAAACCATAACTATTTTAAATAATTTTGGAGTGATTGCCTTTTATAAAAAAATGTTTTGGATTAAGCATATTTGGTGTTTTTACTAAAAAAAATGTAAATTTACTTTTGTTATGAAAGTTTTTGTCACAATTTAAAAAAAAAACTTTCTAAAAAAAATTTCATGAAATTAAAAACTGGTCATTCAAAAAAAAAAATTCTTTATCTCAAATCAAAGTGTTTTGTAATTTCTTTTGTTACCTGTCAGCATAAAAATCTGAAGCAATCATATATAATTAATTATCAATAATTTATTTATAGAGATCACCAACACCAGAGCCCCCACCCCCTCCACCAGAACCCAAGGAGGAGACAGCCTGGGAGAGGGGACTAAGACAGGCCAAGGAAGTATGTATAGTTATTATAAGTTATAAGTATCATTTTGCTAGATTTAGTAGACCCTGAAAATGATAGATAGAAAGTTAGATGGTTCACAAAATAGGTTTTATCAGTCATTGCTCCTTTCATTTGTCATACATGAATGTCTGATTTTATCAAGTTTCATTTTTTAGCATTTCATTTTGATTGAAATACAGTCAAACCTGAAGTATAGACCACCGTAAAGTGGGACATATAGAAAAAGTCATAATAGAGGTCAATAGAAACATTGGAGGTCAAAGGTTTAGTTCCAAGTTTGACCTTTTGTATTACAAAAGTACCTGTTTGGAGAGACCATTTCTAAACAAGAACTTTCTTTATTCCTTAAGACTGGTCTCTGTGGACATGTGTGACTACTTTTGTAAAATAAATTGCATATTTTAAAAACCTAATCTGTCTTTTTTTTACTGTACTTTAATGAAAGTCTTAGAAAAATGTTTTTTCAAACTTTAAACATTTTGTATATTTTCCTGTATAGTTAAGAAAGAAGGCATTAGAGAGGAGAGAAATGGAGACAAACTTTGAGCACAAGAAGATGAACCTTTCTATAGAGGATAATCCGGAATATGACAAGGAGAATGTAGACGAAGTGCTGGAAAAATCACCAAAAAAATCTCCAGTTAAAAAGACACCATATTATGACAAATATGAGTATGTATAGATTGCATGGATTTTTTTTATGATGTTCAAAGAAACATTAATTTTTTCTTCGAATTTTCATCATGAGATCAAATTTCAAAAGAATAGTGGGTGGGTCACCCAGGATCTTCCTCCACCTTTCAAGCTTTGAAGTAACTGCTTGACTTTAACAGTGTCAGAATGATTTGACTGTTAACCTTCTGAAACAGAAAGTTTAAGTGATTTCCCTTTGCTATTGTTATAGAGTCAATATATCTTGCACATTTATGCAATCTGACTACGCTCTATACTGTTGCCTTGCTTTGTATATCGAAATGACTGTTCCAAATTCAAAGAAGGGCAAATATGTTCAAAAATTCAGGAGGTTGAAAGTTAAAATCCAAGTGAAAATAAAATCATGGTAATCAATTATCTTACAGACCATTGAGTGACGATGAATATTATGACCAAACACCAATGAGGTTACAACAGAAACAGATGGAGCAAAGCTGGATGTCTGGTCAGTACGAGAATTTTGAGGTTCACTGGACCCAGGACCAGTACGGTCCACCACAGGGAGCATACCCGCAACAGATGCCACGGTATCCATACCAACCTGATCAACAAATGAGGGTATGTAAATTTTATACAAGCAAAATGGTTTTAAGTTCCTGTAAGGAAAGTTCAATATAGAGGTTGTTGACTTCAAACCCTCACTACAGTACAGTGGGTTTGAATCCCATAAGGGAATCTTTTCATGTGTGGAAGCTATCCAGCTAGCTTGGGAGACATAGGTGGTCATTTGTGCCTGAAAAAATTCATTGAGGGGAACCTGTTTTCTTTATACAAGCAAAATTGTATAAGTTCCTTAAAAAAACCATCAATATTGATTCACAGCGGAATAAATAATAATGAAAAATGGGATTTATTTTGCATAATTCCTATTTCTGTTTTGTTTCTTGGTCATGCAATAACAACTAAGTACATGTAGTATTGTTGGTATTTGTAAAAAAAAAGAGATCTACCGTATTAGCATATTTCTAAGGTATAAAATTGGGTAAGATAATTTCGTAAAACATGTCATATGCATGAGTAAGTCTTTTCAAATCATATTTGGATGAATAACACAATTTCTGTTAAGTTAAATGCATTTGATAATTGATATTAAATAATTAATGTAATATTGCCAACATATTAAAAAGATATTTGAACAACATTTTGTGGATAGAGTATGTTATGAAGTTAACTGTGTATTTGTATATTTCAGAACCGAGATAGAATGCCATTAAGACCGTCACCACGGCGATACAGCATGTCACCACCACCAAACCATCATCAGAGGTAATTGATAACTTTTGATAATGTCCGAATAAATAAATCTGATTTTACATCACTTCTTAATGCTACGTTTTCTATAGACATTGATCAGAAGTAAATTAAAATTTCTTTTAGTTTTATAAATTTGTACTTGTCTTGGGGCATAAAAATAATCATAATACCATCATAATTATATAAAATGAAATTGGGTATTATCATATTTCTTAATTTGGAATTGGGTATAATGCAAATAATATATTGCCAGGTCTTGAGTCTGTAACTTATTTCCCTTTTATATTTATAGACAAATGAGGCCGCCGCCACAGCGAGAACCACAGGAAATGATGCGACGAGATAAGATGAGGGAACAGCGTATGACTCCCCCACCACAGAAACAGAGGCCACCTGGTGGTCCAGGCCGTCCAAGAGCAGATGACTGGAATGATCCATGGACACGAGCAAATGCTGCAAAGTAACATATATTTATAATTATATTTGTGTTGAATGAATAAGATTAAATGTATCACAGAGAAGTGTGGGGTAGAGGGAATTTTGATAGTTACTTATTAATTAATTACATTGCAAATGAAAAATTTGTGTGCAATATATTCCATATCCCAAGAAACAAGGCCTACAAATTTTTACTTGTTTAGAAAAATACAGTGAATGATATGAAATATAATATACTGGTTAATTTTCCAAAGTCTCAAATAAATGTTTAACATCATGATAACATCTGCAACTTTTGTTATTTGAAATATGAACAGATTATAAAACAATGTGAAATTACGATCCCCTCCCCTTGTTTGAATAATGAAAGTGAAAAAATTGAATTGTGTTAGTAATTGTATGCATTATGAAATAAGAATTATTGACCTTTCATTTTCTAGGGGTAAATCTCCGAAGAAGAGAAGTAGGTCACGAGGTCGTCGGCGTTCAAGACGTTCCCATAGTTACTCCTCATATTCCTCAAGGTAAAGTTTTACAGTGTCTTGGCTCCCCCCCCCCCACATATATAGACATGACCTTGACCGTATATCTATACCTATATATAGGGCCTCTGATGCCAAGTGGTTGTGTGGCTGCCTTCATCACGGCTGTGGGTTGAAATCTTGTTAAGAACTTTTGTTTCTTTCATATGAGGACCCTACCCTGTATAATCCAGGTAATTTACTGAAGGTTAATTGTTCTACTCAGGTGCATTTTCATGCTTGAATAATGCTCAGACGGGCACCTGATGTCTTTTTCCACAAGTAAAGCTGGAAAGGTGCCATATCACCTTCCATAGTGTCATTCTGATAGTATACCAAACTATCTTAACAAATTATATCATGGTTTGAAAATATTATATATCTACATCGTACATGTTGCAATCACACTTGATTATAATGTTTATTTTTTAGCTCGACTATTCGATAAGAATAAGTAGAGCTATTGCAGTCACCCGAGCGTCGGCGTCCGCGTCGGCGTCCGCGTAACCACTTATGTTAAAGTTTTTGTAATAGTTCAAATATTTTCAAAGTCCATTGACATATGGCTTTGAAACTTTGCACACTTGTTCACCATCATGACCCCAACCTGTAGACAGGAGGAGGTAACTCTATCAAGCATTTTGACAGAATTATGCCCCTTTTTCGACTTAGAATTTACGTTAAAGTTTTTGTAATAGTTCAAATATTTTCAAAGACCATTGACATATGGCTTTGAAACTTTGCACACTTGTTCACCATCATGACCCCAACCTGTAGACAGGAGGAGGTAACTCTATCAAGCATTTTGACAGAATTATGCCCCTTTTTCGACTTAGAATTTACGTTAAAGTTTTTGTAATAGTTCAAATATTTTCAAAGTCCATCGACATATGGCTTTGAAACTTTGCACACTTGTTCACCATCATGACCCCAACCTGTAGACAGGAGGAGGTAACTCTATCAAGCATTTTGACAGAATTATGCCCCTTTTTCGACTTAGAATTTACGTTAAAGTTTTTGTAATAGTTCAAATATTTTCAAAGTCATTTACATATGGCTTTGAAACTTTGCACACTTGTTCAACATCATGACCCCAATCTGTAAACAGTAGGAGGTAACTCTATCAAGCATTTTGACAGAATTATGCCCCTTTTTCGACTAAGAATTTACGTTAAAGTTTTTGTAATAGTTCAAATATTTTCAAAGTCCATTGACATATGGCTTTGAAACTTTGCACACTTGTTCACCATCATGACCCCAACCTGTAAACAGGAGGAGGTAACTGTATCAAGCATTTTTTTTACTATCAAGCACTAAGAATAGTCGAGCATTGCTGTCCTACCGACAGCTCTTGTTTGTCAAGGACTTTACATGATCTTAGTTTTGTATGGTAGTATTGTATAAATTTATTGTCAAGAAATAAAATGTTATAAATAATAATTCTAAAGAAAATTACTTTACATTGATGAATTTTGATTCATTTAGGTCTTTTAGAAAACAGGTGAAAAGTTTATGTAAAAAAAAATAATTATGTGAAAGAAATTTTTGTTGAAGTTATACTGTGTATAATGTGTTATATATGTCAATTTTATGGTATTGATGTAAAAAAGTAGGTCAAGATACTTGGAAGCCAGACCTAAGGTGAGATTAGATTTTGCATCTTCTAAATTGAGCCTTACACTTTAAGGGGAAAAAAAGTTTGTATGAAATAACAGTAATAATATCATTAACTTCATTCTGGTGCCATAATATTATGTACATGTTTGTTTTTCCAGTTCTTATTCAGGGTCATCAAGGTCAAGGTCACGATCATCATCATATTCCTCGATATCGAGTCGTTCCAGTAGTAGATCTTCTATCAGCAGGTATTTTGCTTTACTTTTTATCTTTCAATTACTTTTTCAACATGGTCTTTTAGGCCTTTTGATGGTTGGGGTGTATTTCGAATGGAAAATTGTTTCATTATTTTATTTGTCCTGTGCAGTGACAGTATAATGTTACATGACCTTGTATCCTTTAACTCCAGCCACTGTGTCATTAGCCGGATATTGAATTGAAGCAGTAATGCAATGTTGGTTATTGTGCTGGCAGCTACAGTAAAACATGATTGTCAATTTTACCCTTAAATTTCTTAACTTGCCCAACTTCATTTTTGGAACTGTCCATATCAATTATGACGATATTCAGATGAAAAATGGAAGATGGGCAGCCACTAGTATAGAGACTGGTCAGACTGCATGGACATCCAGTGATCAGCCTTTGTCATCACTTGTTTATTAGGGTAACAGTTAAGCACTGTAGCAAAGTAGACATCGTTGTCAGTTTATTTAAATATGGACAAGGGTGACAGAAAAATCATCTATCCTGTTTTGGCGCCATATGACCTAAACTGTGTTGGTGCACCGTAAAACAAAACAAACTGGCAGGAAAATCAAAATACCTTTGATATATTGTAGATCGCGGTCACCTGGTCCTAGGCGTGGTGGAATGAGGCGACCTCCTGTCCCTGGAGGGAATCAGCCAGTACGAAGACCCTCGGCTCAAGGGAAACCAAAGTAAGATATTAAATTTCTTTTGTTTTATATGTAAGCAATTGTGTATTATTCTTTAGAGGTTACATTTTGGAGAGTCATGGTTTCCTTATTTGGGCAAATTATTAGATTAATAGTAAATATTTGGTCTGTTAAGTATAATTCCAATTAGGTTTCAACTTGACTGTGAGGTAGCTAGACAGATTGTTCAATTCTTGGTTTTGTTTTTATCAGAGATAATTAAATTTATAGATATGATAATGTGACAAGTATAATTAAGTAATGATATCGGTCTCGTCTGTGTTTATCAACTTCTTTCACCAGTTTTGAGGAGTGGTTATTTTTTGCATCAAAACAACAAAACCAGTGTTAAATAGCCGATAAACAGGGCTCAGACCATAATTATTTGATTTAAATAATATAAAATAAGAGAGATCACTTACGATATTTTTTCAAGCGGAGATAAGTTCTGCTGCAAAGGAATAATAGAAAATATATTTAAAGACATTTTCTACAGTTTTATGAAAATTTAATCCTTTCATAGAATTTTCTTAATTTTTTGCATGATAAGTAAGATTTAATGGCGAATTCAAAAATAAAAAGAAAAACATATGTTGACGTGTTGGATTTCTTGTAAAATGGCAGTTTCCATGGTAACCATATATCTAAAAACTGTTAATATAGCCAAAGTGTGTTATAACAAATAGAAAATGTATAAGATAGCTTAATACACACAACAAGCAATGTTTTATGCAAAGATAACCTTATCCAATGATTCTGTATGAAACAAACTATAATCTAAACATATTTCTTAAAAAAAACGAGTTTTCCGTGATCCTTAACTGAACAAAAAATGAGAAAAATAAACATGAATTCTGCGAATAATTAAAGATATTGAAAAATTTGTTTCACAGGATTTTCAAATTTTGTTGTATTTTGTGTAAAATTTAATGACAAATTCAAAAATTAAAAGAAAAATATATGTTGGCGTGTTAGATTTTTTGAAAAATCAGGGCTTTTTCACTAGTTTTGGGGAAGGCGCCCTAGCCCTTTTTGTGGGGAAAAAATGCGCGATTTCCACACATTTCGGGGGAATATCATAATTTATTTGCATATCTTCCTCCAATCACATTTAAGGTTTACTGTAGTACTAAGCTTTCTGTCCAACAGGAGTAAAAAACATTTTTTACAGATCAATTTATTGACCCTTTATATTAACTCATATTTCCTATTTATAGTATTTTATGTTGGTCATGTGAGGGTTCTTGGTTTGATTCAGAGGGTACATTATTATCAGTTTACACTGTATTACTGGCACTGATGTGCTAGGCTCGCTATTTCCGACAGTTGGGCATGTTGTGCTACTCGGACACAAGGTCATCAATTCATCCAATTTTTAATAAACAATTACAAACGTCACTCAATCGTATTTTCTTCTTGTTCTGTGACATTGTTTACATTAGTGACATCGTATCGGTCGCCATATTGTCGTAACAAATCACATGTGCACTAAAAAATAAGGCAGCAGGGATTTCCCATGCTGTTTTTAGAAAGTTGCAAACTCAGACTGAGGCTCTGAGTTAACATCAATTGTATTAAATCAAGGTATCCCTCTATTGGGTTATTGAATTATTAGCATTCATTGGACAAAACAATTATCTATTTTAAAACAAGAAAGTTTCTTTACAAGTTTTATTCTTAAGTTAAAGGGGAAATATTTGCCAGAAGGGGAAATTTAGACTGTTTTTTGGGGAAAAAAGGTAGTAATTTGGCTTGGGGAAGTAGCCTGATACAGGCTACAGCAAAGAAGGGGAAAAAGGCCCTGAAAATGGTAGTTTCCATGGTAACCGTAAATCTCAAAACTGTCAAAATAGCCAAACTGTGTTATAAAAATGTACAAAACAGCTTATTACACACACAATAAATATATTTTCAAACAAAACTTGCTTTATCTAAGGGTTCTGTATAAAACAAACGATAATCTGAAATTCTGTAAAAAATGAGTTTTTCATGCTTTTTATAAACTGAACAAAAAATGAGAAAAATAAACATGAATTTTGTAAATAATTCAAGCTATCAAGAAATTTCTTTCATAGAATTTTCTACATTTTTAATAAGTCAAGTAAAATTGTATGGTGGATTCAAAAATAGAAATAAAAATGTATGTTGACATGTTAGTTTTTTTGTGTAAACGGGCTGTTTCCATGGTTACAGCATATGCCAACTGTCAAAATTACCAAGCTTTCGTAAGAAATATCAGTGTTATACTAAATGCATTGTCATATATACAACAAAAACAAGTTGTATTATAAATTTCTATTTCTTTTGATGTTTTATTAAGTAATGATACTAAATATGTTTTTAGAACAGGTTATAAATTAAGGCCATATTATTTCTTCGACGGACTAACATACCCGAACAGTAAGCAAATAATCAGAAATTTACAAAGAAAATAATGAAAATCGATATTATTTTGTTTTTTATTCAACGTTTATTTAATATATCATTTTAAACGTCTTTGTCCACTTGTCTGCCAGTAATCAAGTGGCAACGCACTTTCGTCATTATACCACAAGTGGGTGGGGTAACGCGCGCAGAATCATCATCAATGCTGTCATACTAATGCTAGGAGAAATCCTTTATCTGATGTTGTCTAAACGTTCTCTTATTCTTTTGAATCGATTTCCTCCTGAACATTTAGAAATATCTATTTTGTATTATTTACTGATTATTTGCTTGTGGCCGAAATTTAACAGTTATCCGAGTACTATTAAACTTGACCTTCTTTTTGAAGAGTAATTATTGGTGATTATCTTTCTTGGATGGGCATAACGATGCGCACAAAAAACTACCGAAAATGTCTTTAACTAATCTTTCAAGAATTATTTTATCAATTTTTCAACAATTTTAAAGTGACTAGTCAGACTGAATTGTATTGTGTTTACATCGATGCTGGATTTATCATCCTGCAAACCCTACACATGTCAGTTCGAAATGATGTCATTCTGGCACCTATATGAATGAGTTGCTTACTTAGGATAATTTTATTACACAGCTCACAATTAGCGCAGATTCTTTTTTATATAAATTTTATCTACTGATATGGATAAAACCTGTGGCGTTAGTGTTTATGAGATGTTATTTTAGCAATATTAAAGAAAACATAATAGAACAGAAAATATCAAAAAAAATAATGTGTTATTATTGTTGCCTTAAAAAAACCTTGCTAATTAATTTCATCTGAGGGAGAAAAAACAAACAAAAAAACTGCCACATATACATAGTCCCTTACCAGTGTTTTTTGGCAGTTAAAACACTGTTCCTGTTTCATAACTATTTGCAAATTGTTCATGGTTAGAATAGATTTCTAGTGGAGTTCTTATTTTTTCAATGATTGAAGATATTTTATATGTACAAACCTTTTCCTTTACTACAGAATTGTTAATATTTACATATGTTCAATTTTGTCTGCTTCATAATTTACATAGAAAATCAGTGGAGAATTACTGGTGATGACAAATGTAAATCTGTATTCAGGCATATTTGAGGTAGTTTTTAAAACTACTTTTGTATAAATATATAATTTGTCTAAAAGGAATCATATTATGATTTTGCAGCGAACCACCACCAAGAAGTTCAGTCACGGTTCACGGACGTGGAGGTAGACCTGGTCATGGTGATAGACCTGGTGATAGACCAGGTGATAGACCTGGTGATAGGCGTCCTGGTGGAGCTCCGAGACCTGGCGGTCTTCCAAGTTCTCCATCTAAAGGAGCACGTGGAGGCCCTCCAATGCAGGGAAGACATCCTCCTAGTCGGCAGCTGTCTGGGAAACAGCCCCCTAGCAGGTCATTAGGTCAACAGATTGCTGATGTTGGTAGAGGAAAGAGACCCCCACAAAAATCAGCTCCTCCCCCATCCCAACCCCAAAGGTAGGTAAAAAAAACAAACTTCAAAATGTATTTTACATTCTTGCATTGGCAATATGTGCCTTTGTTGTGTTGAATTGCAGTCAGATCTATCTCATGCTTTTATTCTATTTCATTGCATGAATGCTTTTCTGTGTGTAATTTATGGCAAATTTTGAATATATGTACATCATAGGGAGTACCCAAAATCTGATGGAATTGGAACTAGTTTTACTACGGGTAATAAGGAATCTCAAAAATATTAGAACTATATTGATAAAAAGTGTATCAAAAGTTTTATGTTATATTCATTGCATAAATTTCTGAATGGTTGACTTAATTTATCATCGTTCCAAAATACATTGTACTTCGTCCCCAAATATGCCTTCTTGACCCACAGGTTTGAAAATGTTTTTGGTATATTTTTCTGAGAGGGTAAAAATTTCTAGAAAAAGATGTATTATGAATTTAGACACCAAAGAAATTGGCATCTGGAACTCATCCTGGTAAGTTTTTTAACAAGGGAGAAATGCCTGATAATAAATTGTGCACTGTTGTGTTTTTGTGTGTATACCATGTAATAATGGATGCTTGATGCTTTCCCTTGCTTTATGTGTTTTCAGAAAATTCCAGATGGCAGTTAAAACTAGAGACAGGTAAATTATTCATACACTTAGTTGTTACATAGCAGTTTATGCTAATAGACTTAACAAAAACTCACTTGTAGACATAGTAGTTTATGGACCACTGATATACAAGTTAGAGTACCTGGCATAGTGCATGTTTTTTCTGTCTGTGACAAGCTGTTTATGGAAGATTTGTGTGGAGATGTTGTCAGTTAATTGTGGAGATGTTGTCAGTTAATTGTGGAGATGTTGTCAGTTAACTGTGGAGATGTTGTCAGTTAATTGTGGAGATGTCAGTTAATTGTGGAGATGTTGTCAGTTAATTGTGGAGATGTTGTCAGTTAATTGTGGAGATGTTGTCAGTTAATTGTGGAAAAAAATGATTAGTACTGGTGCATAATCTAGGAATACCAGTATGTAGACAGCTAAACACAAGTTAGGTAACTGCCAAACTTAAGTTAGGTGACTGCCAAACACTAGTTAGATGAATGCCAAACTTAAATTAGGTAACTGCCAAACTCTAGTTAGATAAATGCCAAACTCTAGTTAGGTAACGGCCAAACTTAAGTTAGGTGTTTGCTAAACTTTTGTTAGATAACTGCCAAACTCTAGTTAGGTAACTGCCAAACTTAAGTTAGGTATGTGCCAAACTCTAGTTAGGTAACTGCCAAACTTGTGTTAGGTATCTGCTAAACTCTAGTATGACAACTACCAAACTCTAGTTAAGTTATTGCAAAACACTAGTTAGGTATCTACCAAAGTTTAGTAAGATAAATTTCAAAAATTAGTTTAGTAATTGCCAAGCACTAGTAAGGTATCTACCAAACTTAGGTTAGGTAACTGCCAAACTGCCAGCTGGTATTTTACTGAAATATTTCAACTACAAAACAATCAGATTTTTTTTCAGAAAAAAAAACTTGAAAACGGATAAGAAATAATATGAAAAAGAAAACTTTTGCTAGCCAAGTGAAGGGCATCAGAACTTATGCACATCTTTTCTTCTAAGGAATATATTTTGGCATGCATGAACAATGTTTGTTAAATTTATTTTCTTGTAGCCTATTGTTTTTGTCACCAAGTGATTTTTAATGCCCTTGAATGTAGTATTTAATCACAGTTCAAGACTTTTCATATTCAAGTATGAATAAGTAAACACATTTTTTTAAAAGGCAATGTATACTTAATACTGTTGATTTGAATTCTGTACTTGCATCCACATAAATTTATATTAAGATTAGATTTCTTAGGCATTCTTAAAGATTTCAGATTATTTGTTTAATAATTGTGTAAAGTACATTTTCTAGAAATTCTGTTTCTCATAGTACAGCACATGTATATAATGGCATATTCATATATATTAACAAAATCATTGCTAAACCTTCTAAAAATAATGTTTGAATATTATTTTTAGAAAGTATTATATTTTATTCAGTTTTCATATATTCATGTGCTTTAAATAACAGAGACAATTTTTGCGAAATGTTTTCCAACCCATATCATTATATGAAGTTTTGGAATTTTTATGTCCCCACTTAGAGTGATGGTGAATGTGGATTTGTCCTCCCACCGTAGACTAACATAACAGTGAAATGTTGGGGCATCAGTGTCTTATAGACACATTTTTCTGTAACAGTGTTTCATTTAGCCTGTCTAAGCTGTCATCATTCCTGTTTCGGTGCCATATGACCTATACTGTGTTGGTGCGCTGTAAAACCAAACAAACAAATTTGACACCCTTGGATCATTATAGAATTGAATACAGTGATATCAGTATTGGTAAGACTATTTGCAAGTTTATTTTCATTGATTTCAGGCCTTTACCTCAGTCAGCGCTGACAAAAGATAAAGGGAAACCTTCATCAGGCCCAGGGTAAGTTGATTCTAGCAATTTACTGTTTTTTGGTGATGTTTATGCTAAGTTAACCCATTACTTCATGAGCATTTTGTGAAAAATGGCTGTTTTCATTGAAAAGTCTCCCGTTACAAGTTCAAATTGCTATAATACTAAAAAAACTGCTTCAACACTAATCAAACTTGGCACAAATGTTGACTGGACCATTGCACTTGCAACAACATGCTCAGGCTTAAATTTTCTGTTACCATGGCAACGAGGGGACATCTCAAAATTGCCAAAAATCACTATTTTGCGTTGATTTTTTCCATCAAAATTGATTTCAAAGTGCTGCACTTTCTCAATGGATTGAGATAGAGTCAAATGCTTTTCAGCGTTGGTTACACGTTACCTTATGATCAATCTGGGGTCATTTACAGCCTCTCACAAGTCCAAAATTTTTCTTGGCGATGAGGGGGACTTCGCCCCCCTTCAAACCCCCCAAACAGAAGGGGGCACATCCCCCTTCTGGCAACCCCCTGGTGTATCTTTTGGTTGGGGGGCCGTGCCGAAAAAGAGGTCACTTTTTTTAACAACATTTCTCAAACAAAAACAAGTGTTGGGGGCCTAAATAAGGCATGTTTTCATCATTTGAGACAACAAAAAGGGGGGGGGTGAAAAAGGCGTTAAAAGGCGTGTATATGAAGTAATGGGTTAAAAGATTGTGAATGCTAAATTTCATTCATTTGTTCTTTCCTGTTATGTTTAAAGCAGCTGAAAAAAAGGTGAAAAATATAAATTGCTTTTCAAATACTGCCTTAAATACCATCAATAAAAAGAAAGAAAATGCAGAAAAAGAAGTTCTAGAAAATGCATAAAAAGAAGAACCGAAGATGTTCATAGTTTATGAAAGATGTACTATTAGTTATACAATTTGCTGACTGAATAAATGGGAGAATATAGCCTGAATGAACATATATGACCAAAGTGGCTGATATAATTTTCAAGAATTTTATATTAAAAAAAAATCATTATTATAATCCTTGGTATTGCAGGGAGAAGACAAAATTTTACTTTGCTTTTAAAAGCATAAAATAAAAGTTAATTTGTTTTGCTTGTGACATCATTATTTTGAAATATATTGCCTGTTTTCAGAGCACGTAAACGTAAGACAAGTAGTTCAAGTAGTAGAAGTAGGTCAAGAAGTCGGTCATCCTCTTCGTCATCAAGATCAAGTTACAGTAGTCGCTCTAGTTACAGTCGCAGCCGTAGTCGCAGCTCATCGACAAGCTCTAGTGGCAGCGCGGACTCTGACCATCTGTATCGCAACATCGGTGCTAGTCGTGGTAATCAGAAACCAGCCCCACCTGGTAGGCCAAATCCTGGTGAGTAAATTTGCTATATTTGTTTGATAGTTTATTGAATTTAAATTTGAAGAGCATAATGCACCCTGTGTTCATTTCTTAATTCAAACAATGAAAATGGATTTCAATTAGACTTCTTAAATGTAATTTGTATAATTGGGTATATCTTATGGAAAATTTATTTCGATAATTTTATAGTCATTCCCATAAATGTTTTTGTTCTTGGTTGCCTGAATATGTTCTGTAGTTTTTCTTTTTGTCTCATATTTCACAAATTGATTGTCATTTAGAGATTCTGTTTCTCCTTTAGATATTTTCTTGTTTATTTCTTACAAATCACTGGCTGGAATTCAGTATAACTGGCCACAGTATGAACTTACTAAAATACACATACATTTGAATGCTTTTTGAAATGAAATTTAAAATAAAAAAGAACATTTTTATTTAACAGGTGCAGTTAAACAAGGACGAGGACCTCCAGGGGGCAGGCCAGGTCAAGGTCGTCCAAGTTTGAAACCCGGAGAGACTAGTAGGCCATCATCACTAGCTCAAGCCAAGGTTGTGAAAGATCCACTCAAAATGACTGGACTAAAGTCTAACATCAAACTTACACTTATAAAGGTATAAATGTCTGTTTAATCCTAACTCTGCTCAAGTTGTATAATAAACATTTAATTTAATGAAGAAGAGTTCATGCATAGTTTGGAGGTTTTCAGTATCAAAATATAAGAAGTAAGCATGTAACTGTACAGAGTTTGTTCAGACTGCAAGGGTGTGCATACTTGCCTGACTTGAACGTGCCATACTGGTGACATTTGCCACTAATAATCTCAATGGTAATAGATATTCTCAAAGGTGAAATGTTGCAAGACTAATCCCAGTTTTGTCTCGGCTTAACATAAGTTAGAGGTTTTCAGCCTTTCGGGGGTCATTTGGACAAATGCATTACTTTCCTTAACAGGGTTTTATAAACAGAAATTAAAAGATTTTTAACCAGTATTTATTTTATAATTTGTTTAATACTACATTAAACAAAAAAAAAGAAATTTACTAAATTTTCTCCATGTAAGATGGTAACTAAGGTATTTATCCTCAATTTCTCAAACATTTTCACATTCATAAATATGATTCTGTTTTCTTTCATTTTGATAGCCAAGTGAGAAGCCCCCACCAGGGTCTATACCCGAGCCTGTCAGCAGAAAGAGGCCAGCAGAAGCAGAGGGAGATGCTCCACCACAGAAGAGGCCGGCTGCTCCCAACCCTCCCAAGATGGGTAAGAAATATATTGTGTTCTCAATGTCAGAATTGAAAATATTTCAAACAAAATTGCAGGAGAAAACAAAAGTTTGTACATTACTCTGTTTAGTTTAAAAATATAAATATGTAACTAATGTCATTATGATAATAATTAGAGATTGGTGATAATTTTGAATGCAATAATGGTAATTATGAAAATATAGAATAAGTTATTCAACTAAGTAATAATATTGATTTGTTACAATTTAAAAAGTTGAATACTATTTGTTTCATATATTCTGTAAACATCTTTCAGATAAACCAGTCAAAAAGCCAGACAAACCTGCACCAGTTTCACCTACCAAGGCCCCTGGACGACCCCCCGGGCCGGCTAAACCTGCCCCTGGGGCCTCTGCACCACCTGCTGCCACTGCTGCTGCTGCACCGGCAGCTGTGAAGAAGAAGAGCACAGTGTCCAGAAGAGAAGAACTTCTGAAACAATTGAAGGCCGTTGAAGATGCTATTGCCAAAAAGAAAAAGAAAATGGGTTGAAAGGATAAAGGAATAGAACAGGAATTGGATATACAATTTGATAAAAAGGAAAGTATTAGAAATATAGGGCAGTCGTGACCCTTGCCACAGAGAATAGTAATATTCTAAAGATAAATGAAATGGGAAATATAGTACAGTAACTGACTGAGTGTGGATTTGATCTAGTACATTGTGGAATTATAGATTCATAGTATATAAGTTAGTTTGTGCTGGTTACAAGGTGTGAGAAGAGTTATGGACCATCGAAGAGGAGTAAATGATGGTAGAGTATCACAATGGTATAGGAAAGTGTCTCAGAAAATCCAGTTCAAATTGGAAATGGCATTATAACATTTTTGTTTGTTGACATAATGTGGAAACAAAACATGCATTTATACAAGTCAAAAGGTGAAACAGACTGATATATTCAACAGCATGTGTTGAATTAGTGAAGTCAACGAAAAGTTTATCCAAACTATATGACACTGTCTGCCATTTTGGTACATTTGTACATGTATATAAATGTAAGATAATGACAGTGTAAATACGATTATAGGAAATGAAATACTATTTTACTTTTGTTAATTATGATTTTTTATTACATTCAGATATTATTTCGTTTATATTGTAGTAGCAATTTTGTCCAAGTGTGAATTGTTTCAACATTTCTTAGTTATATTACATTTAATTACTATTGAAAGTGCTGATTATGTAGTGTCCAATCTGTGTTATAATGACAACAAATTTTTGCCATCAGTGTATGTTCAGGCCAGCAGGTGCAAATCTGATCACACCCTATACTGTGGTGCTTAATAAGTTTTAATATATTGAAAGCTGAGATCCCTTTTAACTGCTAATGGACTGTTCCAAAATTAATTTAGGGCAAGTCCATTACTCAAATTAGCGGAGCAAAAGTAATTTAAGTGCAGTTTATATAATTTTGTACAAGTTCAACAATTTACGTAGCATAATGAGTTTACTTTTGCAAAAAGAAGATAAAAATGTTTAAATTATTTACATTGACAAAAAAAATGACATGGTTGATCTATAGAATTATTGCATGCAAAAAAGATAAGCAAAATCTTTTTGAATAACATTTAAAGTGATTCAAATTTAGTCTGTTTTTGTACTGGCCAATTAATTTAATAGGTTTTAATCCCAATTAACATATCAGAAAAACACTATATACAGGTTATTCTACAGTTGATAAACTGTAAGAAAAAAACTTTAAAAGTATGAGTTTGCCTGTATAGTTAAATAGTTAAAATTTAATACATTTTATAGATCATGTTTAAAATTAATTATATTTTCAGAGGGGAAAAAGCTAGATAGTTTTAGAATTACCCTAGTTAACAGGGTGATTTTCTTCTCTAGTTCTTATCTGTTATGTTTGCTCATTTTATAATGTAACATTATGGTACACCATGTCATGTATATATATGTCAGTTTAGTACAAATAAATTGATGCTAAACTCATATTGAACTTTTGTTTTTATTTAATAATGATCTTAACTTCTTTGATGTTTTTGCTTCAAAAAATAAGGTGTTGGTTAATTTGATTGTCATACAGTAAGTACTAGTAAGTGATATGACATTTAAAGTCAACATGATTGTCGATATCTGTAAACAAAGTGATCCCTTGAAAGCATTAAAAACAGCAAAATTGCATGAACATTGCAGACTCGGTTTGATTGAGCCTGTACTGCATGAGGGATAATGAAAAAAGTGCAACATCCCTCACGCCCCAAAGCACCGCCTTGAGCTGTACTCAATTTTCTTAATAGTAGTGGACTCGATGACCCCGAAGGACTAGAAAAATTTTATACTGTAAATTTCAACATTTAAAAGTGAGCACTTCCTGCAGGAACCACTCTAGCTGTAAATGGTCGTTTTATGCTATGAAGCTTCTGAATTCTTTTTTTCTGAAAATAATTTAAGTATAAAACTTATATGAGGGGCTCTAGATGACAGTTTGTTCTTTTGTCATATTTGTCTCTTGATTTCAGCTCTCAAGTTTATCTTGTTTATTTCAGCTCAAGTCTCCTGAAAAATTAAGTTGTGCAACTTTTCCACTTGTTCACATACTCTCGCGCACGCACACACTTAATTTAACCTTAACATGGGTGATGAATATGTTTCCAGGATAATGTCGCACACAATATAAAAGGTTTCTTTAATCTTATGAGCGAATACGTGCTCGGAGCCACTGAAATGGACGCGAAGTTACCAATAGTGGTTATAACCTTGACAAACGGAAAATCTTCTCTTCCGGTGTATCGGCAGAATAACGATATGCTCCGACTCCTTGTATTTAGTCTGGTATTGCAATGGTCACCATTCCCGCTGCAACATAAATGCACCTACATGTGTGCAGGTAATCACGACGTTATGCGGCAACATAATTGAACATCAAAATCGTGTACGTAAACGTTATAACGTCACCAACGTAATGATTTGTAGGTTGCTCTGCATGGAGAATGTTTAAACATTTCCATAGGCTCGTATCCAGTGCTAGAAGGCGATACACCCCTGCAATTGAGCCCAACTGTAATATTATTCCCGTGACGTTGAAGCTAAGATGTTATCTCTCCACTTTCTAACATTTTTGTCGACATATTATTTTAGTAACAGTCCGAAGTATATGAAAACAATAGTTTCAATCGCAATATAATTTAAAAACATTTTAACGTTCTCTAGTATACATGTATATCGAAATTGATTACACATGTATATATGTATTCAAAACACGCAATAAATGCCATACTATACTAAGGTGCATTTTTTGCCAAGTATACAATAGAAATCATAGTTTAAATTGTTGGCGATTGACGGACTTAATTTGGCCATAACGGCTTCATTGCACTATGCCGTAAAACAAGTCATCACCCCCAAGCAAAGACCATACATGTAGAGAAAACTTTATATGCCTGATTTGCTTTGTGATATTTTTTTTTCGAGAGCATCTGTTAATAAAAATCATGTTATCCATTCCTCTATAGTATGCTGGCATCTAGGTCCCGTATATCCACGTTCTTTGGAATTTAGTAGTTCAACTTACTTATATTAATAATATAACGGTCGTCTGATATTTCATCATACAAAGAAAGAGGTATTCCGTTTAAAACGTTTTTTTCCTTCATAAGATAACATCTATCGATACAAAGAAGATAAGAAATGAGAAAAGCGGTGTAAAAAGTGCACCCAGTGCGTTCCTTTCACTTAGAGAGGATTTGTTTATGAGAGAAGGCATATGTGACGCTCACGTTACAGCATGCGTTTGGTACACGCTGTTGTCCATTTATGAATCGTCCATTTTAAACATCGTCCACTTATAGAAAATTGTCACAAGTAGCCGCTGAAAATCATGAAGACAGCTTGAAATCATGAAGACATCGCCCACGCCGTCTCATGATTAAATGATAACAGTGCATATATAAAGAGATTTTTCTCCACTGTTAGACAATTCATAATTTCCCATTCCAGCAACATGTATTCCACAACTGTGAAAATTGTCGTCTGCGTCGTGTTGGTCAGTGTGGCAAGTAAGTGATTTCAAAATAAATTTAACGTTATGGTACACTTTGTTTCGTTCAGGCCATGTAATTTTGTTAGCGATACCATTTCAGATTATTTACGTTTCAAAAGATTCTTTTATGGGATATTGTACAAGTTTCGGAAAAAATATTTAAATATATTTAATATTTTTCTCAGAAAACAAATAAACATGGTGTATGATACAGAATCTTGCATTCGGAGAACCCTGAGAACGACTTTTTCTGTGATGCTTTAAAACAAAGAACTGTAAAGAGGAATGTTGATTCTATTTTCAGTCTCCGAAGATTGTCAGGTGACTTCTGACTGTAGTCATGTGACCTGTCCGTAACGTGAGTATGTGCTTACATGTGATAATAGAATCTGTAGCTGCGTGCTAAGTTATTATTAATTCTGTTTATTTTCATGATTATACAATCAACGTTACTCTTTTTCTTCAAATTTTAAGACAATGATGATTATATTAAACTTAAATCTTAAAAATTTCTTCATATTATGAGGACATTTTGAAACTGTTAGAAAAAAAGAAAAACGCGATAATTTGCCTTCAATACTTAGCGGGTATTTTTTTTCTTTATAAAATGTAATGATATTTCTTTAAGAAGGAAAATGATCAAGATCATACTTCTTGAACACTTATATTTCCTCAAAACTTAAAGAATGCGATAATATTGCCTCGAGATTGAAGGAAAATGTATTATGGGGATTCTTTGTTTTCCAAACTTTTTCTTTAAAGATTGAGGAAAATAAAATTCTATCTCCTCAACTCTTAAGGATAGTGATTACATTCCCTCATAGCTTATATAATAATACGTCATTAATGTTTGTTTTGTCTTTCTTTCAGCCACGCAACATTCTTGTTTGTCACCGACCGACTGCCAGAACTCAGCTCCCGGAAGTAACAATTTCTGCGACCGCGACTTCCATTGTGTAGACGGTACATGCAGGTGTGGTCACGGGTTTGGGCCTGCACCAGGAGGTGGTGATCATCACCCAGGTGGCGGTCCAGGACCAGTCGGCAAATAAACCTCTAGACATAATTTGCCATGACGTCATTTATATGCTTGATATTCAATTTGAATCAATAAAAGATCAAATATAGTATTTGAAATATTTAAAAGCTTTTCTTGGTTATACTATTTTTCATGCCTGAAATCGGACATAAAAATATGTACATAAATTCTTACCACCACCCTCACAACAACAACAACAACGTGTTAATCAGGTTATTCTTCTGTCAATCTGATTGAAATCAGCTCATTAACGCTACGCGTCTGGATCTGACGAGCACAAATAGGAGGTCAACTTTTCGTGACCTTTCAAACAGTCAGTTATGAAAGCAATGCTGCTTCTAATTTTAACCGCTGGAAAACCAAAACTAATAAGGTCATTTTCACGATTTCGAGAACAAAAATGGCGTTGTCCATATAGCCGGCAGGTAAACTGGCAAAACAATCTTGCTCATTAAAATTGTGTATATTATTTCTAGTTTATTTGTATAACTTTTGTTTAAGTGAAATCAACAATTTGTTTTACTTCCACGGACAGCAGTAGTTTGATACTTCGTCTAATATCTGTAAAGTACTGTTTGATTGCATGGTTAAAATAGTTTTCTTAGGAAATTCGAAAGACAATGAAGGCGAAACAAAACACGGTGACAGAAATCAGATCTACATGCAAGAAATAACTTAAGTAGTCTTGAACTTTAGTCAGATTGGGTGTTGTCGGCAGATAAACTGACAAAACATTACAGACAACCAATGATTTTTTTCTCTATAATCAGGAACAAACTTTAATTCTGTACATTCTGATCATCACTCACAGCACACAGGGGTCAATTGGTAGTCAAACAAATTCAGAAAATTGATCACGATCTTCGTGTGACCTTGGATCCAGATTCAAAATTGAATATGACCGAGCTGTTTATTGTTAGTTATTCTGATATTGGAATTACTTAAAATTTGAATGAACTTCCAAATTTAAAACTGGGTAAATCCATTTCAAAAATTAGCCGGTAAAGGGTTGATATATGTTCAACAAAATCAACAGAAAATTGAAAAAAAAAACTATTAGTATTTAATTCGCAACTGTATGATCAGTTCTTCAAATGGTCAGATTTGTAGTCTTTTATTTATTAATGATGATGTCAAGAGTTATTTCCGCAAAACATATAAGATATTTGTTTGTAAGATGAAAATGTATTTCATCTAGTGAGTATTCTCACAAATTTCGTATGTTAGCTAGAGCTACTTGAAAAAGCACGAAGAGAAACATTCTAGTAAGTACAAATTATAAACAACATTTTATATCAAATTAATATTTTGTATTGTATGCAAATTTTTATATTGATTTCTCTTTATAACATATAATGTAACAAATATATAATATTTAACAGATTTAACATATTTTCCTTTAAAAGTATTTTTTTTATATTATTTGTACTTCAGTTCCAAAAAGAGTTCCCAAACGTGTGAAAAACGGGTTTAGTCACAATCATCCTCTTCGCAAATATCCGCCTCAAGTTTCGCCCCAATAGCTGCTCCGGCTGCTCCCACGGCTACCTGACCGGTTAGCCCAATCCCAGCCGCTCCGGCTGATTGAGCTAACGCCATTGCAGATCCTGCCGCAACGCTTCCACCATAAGAGGCCATCATAGAAGCCGCAGTACTTCCAGCAGCTATACCCCCGGCACCAAAGCCGGCAGCCCCTAACGCAATTGGTGCAATTATCGGGCCAGCCACAAAACCCAAGGCTCCGAGACCTACTGTAAGTAGCCAACCTGTAAAAGAAACACCCATACATTAAAAAAAATTCTTATGGTACAAAAATGGCATATTTTTTCGTGTTACTGTTGTAGCAAATTTACTCTAAAAGATGAAGCAAATGAAAGAGACTAATGGGGCATGTTTAAACCCTTACCTTGGTAGAAATGAAAGTGATTAGCCTTTGCCATATGAGCTAACACATCTGTGCAGTCTGACCAGGCTCTATGATGTTTTGTTATTTCAGTTCGATTGTTAAGGAAGCTATAAGCTTACAGACAGACTTTCATTATCACTCCTGGAACCTTTCCAGGACCTTTACAATAAGCAATGAGTAAAGTTTCTTGGTCACGTAAATAACGGTATGCCGCCGACAGGGTGTCAACCCACACAAATACACTCTATTTTTTAATCTCCTAAAATGGAAGTTAGTAAATTCCATTTAAGAAGTTCGGCAGGGCAAGAGAAGTAAAGATGTCAATGCTTTCATGCAAAACATGTCTATTCAAAAGTTAATCTTATTTAAAAATAAGTTTTTCCAATACTCTAAAATGAATATGACATTCATTTCCGTGGCCGAAGGTTTAAGGTATTTGACTTCAAACCACTGGCTCTCACTACTGTGGGTTCGTATCCCGCAAAGAAGCTATCCAGCTAGCTTACGGAACGTCGATGGTTCTTCACATGTTCCCAAATAATATTCGGACTTGTACCTGAGGTATTGGTCCACCAGTTAGGCTGGAAAGTCGTTAAATGACATCTAAAGTGTCGGTGTGACATAACAAAGAAGAAAAAGAAATAACTATGTTTGAGAAATTATCACTACCTTGGGCTGGCTGGGCAATCATTGAAGCAACCAAGATGTAGATTATTATCTTGTTAGCCATTTCTACGTAGAACATGAAAATAGAACAAGATGCTAGAATACATAACTCTTATTGTCACATCAGATAAATTCTTGCTAAAAGGAAAGCCAAAGCACGTCCCAAATTTTTTGTTGACACCATAAAAAATCCATACACAGTGACTGGATATACGGAGAATAAAACCATGCTCTTTTTGCGCTACTTTGCGTAATAGCACGGGGTCGGGGGGGGGGGGGGGGGGTTGAGCTGACTAGTTCATTTTCACTTTATGTACATGCTTTATTATGATTTTTTAAACGAAACTGACTCTATGTATCATCGTGTTTATGAGTCATAATTTTGTATTATAATTTTGTTTCTTCAGCAGCTGTTATATTTACTTATTTCTAAATATCCTTAGTCTTTGTCATTGTCAGAATAATCATGAAGTTTATATGTAGATATGTATATTACAACGAGTTAATATTTCCCTACAGTGATATATTGTTGTAGATGAAACAACGAGTTAATATTTCTTTACAGTGATACATTTTTGTATACATTGCTTGCAATGTGAACAGAGTTATACTGAGTTTTCCAACTGAGAATATTTCAATTTTATGTCAGGCGGTGCTGCCCAGCCAAATTGGTTCTAGTATTTATTACTAAATCTTTCCTTAGATTAAATAACATCAAGGCAGACATTTTTCCTGCCAATTTGGGAGCTCGTCCGGGATATTCTCTTTAAGTTGGAATTTTTCCTGGCATAAAAAATTGTGTTAAACTTTGATAATTTTTTTTTTGTTAAACCTTAAATCATTTGTGATCTGTTGGTAAAATACTGCAGTGTAAAAACTGTTAGGCGAAAATCGATAAACCTGCAGGTAGTTTTATATACAAGTAAACCCTCTGTACAATAGAGTTTAAATAGAGAGTTATATGTAGAGAAGCGGTGACGGCCTGTGTTTAAAGTTGTATACTGAAGAATTTATTGCATTTTAACAGGAGAGCACCCTTTGTTGAATACTGTTTATACGGTGATAGAATTAAGTGGTTTTGGGGAGACATTTGTTTTGATAGTTTGAATCATTGTGTTAATAAGTTTATATCAAATGATAAAGATATAACTTATAATTTGTTGAAGTTATAAACATCAGTAATTGATAAAAGTTTATAACCGGTGTCCAGTGGGTTATTATCCATAAAAGCATATGTAATAATTGAATAGATAGTTTTTGCCGTCGGTGCTCAGCGTTATTTACGAGTTTATTTTAATCAGATTGAAATCTTCTCATAATTAAAAAATGATTTCAAAGTCAGCCATAATTAAATACTTTAAACTTTAAAATTGAAGTTCTACAATCAAATCATCCAATCAGGATTCACAACAACACTGTAAAGATGATATTTAAAAACTTTCCAGCTTCACTGCAATCGGAACACACCGACGATTATTCATAATAGTCTCGGACTTAATCATTAATTCGAATTGAAACGGCCCGAATTGAAAGTAGTTCTACCACGACTTATCCGAAGATTGACGGAAATGGCCGGAATCACTGCTTGAGGAAAAACTAAGAATTTCACTGAAATGTCCCTTGGTTTAAGAGAAACATATTCCAATAACATAATAAACGTATTCTTCAATCTATACCAAAAACAATAACAAAAATACAACCATAATTTAAAACTTAAATAAATAGATATTTTAAACATTTCTCTCGTATACGGATTGACACATTCCCACTGACCATCTGAGGCAACCTTGTTAGATGACACTTTCCATCATCACCATGTTTTACTGGGTGCTAAATTGACTTAAAGCCAAAACAGTTTCGAATCTCAATTAAAACTAATTTTCCATCATATTTACATACACGCAGTTTACAATTTACCTGTTATGACCATGCTTAGTCCACTTTACAACAAAAACTTCATCAATGCTGTATAGTTTGTTTGTTTGTTTTTTGGGTTTTCCGTCACATCGACACAGTATAGGTCATATCGCGACGTTCCAGCTTTACTGGTGGTGGAAGACCTCAGGTGCCCTTTCGTGCATTATTTCAGGCACGAACGGGTACCTGAGTTCAATGTTGTATAGTCTTACTGAAATTACGTCTACACCCCAACACTTAAACAATGTTTCCGCCCTGGCTCCGACTCAGTGGCCTTTATAATTTATGGTACACATACGCAAATACAATCATATGCTCACTTTATTCTTTGTGACACTATAAATCGGAATACCGTTGCCCTTTACGAAAAATATCTTTTACAGTAAGGGAAGCAATTCATTCACTACTGGCAGTAATTTTAAAGTTATCTCTATTATAATAATTCGAACAATTTTAGTGTTTGAACGAGACTAAATCTCGTTGTTTCCACAATCAAAGTTTGATGGTGTTTAACTTAAAAATAATCATCAGTATTTTTCAAAACGATTATTTACCGGTATATCATGAAAAATTCTGAAAAGCGTTGTATTCTTAGAGGTAAAATGTTAAAAAAACCAGCATAACATTTCCTTAAAATACATTCCCGTATTAGATGTACATACCAGCTCTTTTAACTCGAGATCAAATCTATTTCAATTTAGAAATGTGCTAAAACGTTACACATGCAGGTATGTTTGGGAGTAAGAGATGTGTTGATCATAAATTTTCACGTAAATATTATATCAAACCTTGGGTGTAATTTAACATTTTTTTTGGCTACCAGTTATTTCAGGAACAATCTCACACACAGTGCACATTACTAACTCAATATTTCTCACACAGTGGACATTTCACACTGAATACTTCTCACACATTGAACATAACACACTTAATACTTCTCACACAGTGAACATTTTCCACTAAAAACTTCTCACACAGTGAACATTTCACACTAAATACCTCTCACACAGTGAACATCCTCTCACACAGTGAACATTACACACTGAATACCACTCACACAGTGAACATTACACACTTAATACTTCTCACACAGTGAACATTACACACTGAATACTTCTGACAAAGTGAACATTACACACTGAATAATTCTCATTTAGTGAACATTACTTACTCATTATTTCTCACACAGTGAACATTTCACACTGAATACCTCTCACACAGTGAACATTTCACACTCATAATTCTCACACAGTGGACATTTCATACCGAATACTTCTCACACATGGAACATTACACACTTAATACCTCTCACACAGTGAACATTACACACTGAATACTTCCCACTAAGTAAGCATTACATACTCATTATTACTCACACAGTGAACATTTCACTCTGAATATTTCTCACACAGTGAACATTACACACTGAATACTTCTCAAAAGTGAACATTGCGCACTGAATACCTCTCACAAAGTGAACATTGCACACTGAATACTTCTTACACAGTGAACATTACTCACTGAATACTTCTCACTCAGTGAACATTACACACTGAATACTTCTCACACAGTGAACATTACACATTAAATATTTCTCACACAGTGGACATTTCATACCGAATACTTCTCACACATGGAACATTTCACACTAAATACCTCTCACACAGTGAACATTACACACTGAATTCTTCCGACTAAGTGAACATTACATACTCATTATTACTTACACAGTGAACATTTCACTCTGAATACTTCTCGCACAGTGAACATTACACACTGAATATTTCTCACAAAGTTAAAATTGCGCACTGAATACCTCTCACAAAGTGAACATTGCAAATTGAATACTTCTCACTCAGTGAACATTACACACGGAAAACTTCTCACACAGTGGACATAACACATTGAATACTTCTCACACAGTGAACATTACATTCTAAATACTTCTCACAAAGTGAATATTACACACTGAATACTTCTCACACACTAAACATTACAAACTGTATACTTCTCACACAGTGAACATTACAAACTAAATACTTCTCACACAGTGAACATTATACACTGAATACTTCTCACACAGTGAACATTACACACTGAATACTTCTCACACAATGAACATTACACACGGAATACTTCTCACACAGTGAACATTTTAAACTGAATATTTCTCACACAGTGAACATTATATACTTACTACTTCTAACACAGTGAACTTAACATACTGAATTTTTTTCACACAGTGAACATTACATACTGAATACTTCTCACAAAGTTAACATTACATTCTGAATACTTCTCACACAGTGAACATTACATTCTGAATACTTCTCATACATTGAATATTAAACAGTAATAAACACTGAATACTTCTCACACAGTGAACATTTCAAACTGAATATTTCTCACATAGTGAAATTTACACACTGAATACTTACTACTAAGTGAACATTACTTACTCAAAATTTCTCACACAGTGAACATTACACACTGAATACTTCTCACACAGTGAACATTAATTACTTAATATTTATCACAAAGTGAACATTACACACTGAATACTTCTCACTTAGTGAACATTACTTACTCATTATTTCTCACACAGTGAACATTTCACACTGAATACCTCTCACACAGTGAACATTACACACTCAATACTTCTCACACATCGAACATTACACACTAAATACCTCTCACACATTGAACATTAAACACTGAATACCTCTCACAAAGTGAACATAGCACACTGAATACTTATTAAACAGTGAACATTACATTCTAAATACTTCTCACACAGTGAACATAACACACTGAATACCCCTCACACAGTGAACATTTCAAACTGAATATTTCTCACAAAGTGAACATTGCACACTGAATACTTCTCACACAGTGAACATTACACACTTAATACTTCTTACACATTGAACATTACAGTGTATTATGTTAACTGTGTGAGAAGTATTCAGTTTGTAATGTTCACTGTGTGAGAAGTATAAAGTATGTAATGGTCACTTTGTGAGCTCACACAGTGAACATAACAAACTGAATATTTCTCACACAATAAACATAACAAACTGAATACTTCTCACACAGTGAACTTAACATACTGAATACTTTTCACACAGTAAACATTACATACTGAAAACTTCTCACTCAGTGAACATAACATACTGAATTCTTCTCACACAGTGAACATTGCATACTGAATTCTTCTCACACAGTAATCATTACATTCCGAATACTTCTCACACAGTAAACATTACATAGTGAATACTTCTCACATAGTGAACATTACATTCTGAATACTTCTCACACAGTGAACATTACATTCTGAATACTTCTCACACAGTGAACTTTACATTATGAATACTTCTCACATAGTGAACATTACAAAGTGAATAATTCTCACGCAGTGAAAATTACTTTCTGAATACTTCTCACACAGTGAACATTACATTCTGAATTCTTCTCACACAGTGAACATTACATACTTAGTACTACTCACACAGTGAACATTACACACTAAATACTTCTCTCACAATGAACATTATACACTGAATACTCATCACACAGGCAACATAGCATACTGAAAACTTCTCACTCAGTGGACATAACATACTGAATACTTCTCATACAGTGAACATTACACACTAAATACTTTTCACTCAGCGAACATTTCACACTGACTACTTCTCACTCAGTGAATTTTGCACAGTGAATACCTCTCATGCAGTGAACATACACACTGAATACTTCTGACACAGTGAACATTACACACTGAATACTTCTCACACAGTGAACATTACACACTGAATACTTCACACACAGTGAACATACACACTGAATACTTCTGACACAGTGAACATTACACACTGAATACTTCTCACACATTGTACAATACACACTCAATACTTCTCACACAGTGAGCATTTCACACAAATTACTTCTCACATATTGAGCAATACACACTCAATACTTATCACAAAATGAGCATTTCACACTGACTACTTCTTACTCAGTGAACATTACACACTGAATACTTCTCACACAGTGAACATTACACACTGAATACTTCTCACACAGTGGACATTACATACTGAATACTTCTCACATAGTGAACATTACTTACTAAATACTTCTCATACACTGAACATTACACACTCAATACGTCTCACACATTGAACATTACTTATTCAATATTTCTCACACAGTGAACATTACACACTCAATATTTCTCACATATATATAAAATCAAAATACATGTACGTAGGCCTACTGACTGAATAGTGCAGACCGTGCTCAGATTGCAGAAACGTTTTGGCCAGTCAAACATGGATAGATTCAGTTACCGTCGGTATGGACTCAGTAGGGTCAAGATTAAAATAAGATTATTTGGGCAATATTATCAATGCAAAAATGTCAAATAGTAGTATCTTTTCAGAGTACACACCTAAAGAAGAGAATTCATGGAGACATGCGATTAAGAAGTGAACTTAAGACCCTTAAGTCTGATATTCCGGAAGGTATAAGTGCTGAACCTCTGGATCGGCACAGTTGCCACTGGCAGGCATTTATAACAGGACCACAAGGAAGCCCATATGAGAGTAGCTTGTTCCTGTTATATTTACACATTCCAGACAGGTATGTGATACATCTATTGAAGTATTTTTAGCTTGATTAATAGGGGGAGCTACTTTTTCATTACGTTGTCGGCATTACACTTTGGTTAAGTGTTTGCACTCAAGTTTGTATCTAGGAAATAGGTTGAATTTTCACACACTTAATTAAGAGTGTTATAGGAAATCACTGTTCAAGGCTGATTACTCTAACATACCTTTTAATAGAATTATCGCACTTTTTGAACTTAGTAAATTCTACATTATCCAGGCTTTTGTTTACTTTCAAGCACTCAGAATATTTGTGCACACAGTCCTTCCAACAGTTCTTCTTATAGAATTTATAAATCCTGACCATATAGCTTAACAACTGTTTGATTAAATTATTTTTTCTTAAAATTATCTGGTGTTTAAGTGTTTGCTTCCAACATTTGCCTTAGATTATTACTTAGAATTGATAAAAGTTCATATTAATGAGAAAGCTATCCAGTCCGCTAACGGAATGTCAGTGGTTTTATTCAGGTGCCTGTTTGTGCCTGAAATAATGTACCAGTAAAGCTGGAATGTATGACCTATACTGTGATTGCACCATTTGTACTTCAGGATTTATACAAACATATTTCTATCATACAGGTGCTTGCAATTAAGCTTTTTCAAAATCCAATATTGAATATGAAATTTGTCATAAAAGTAAGAAAATGTAATCTACATGTTTGTCATCAATACAAAATACTTTTATCACTACATGTTATACTTTACCAATGGACAGAATTAAAAAGATTGTTTAACAATATGCCCAATTACATGTTGTACCATTTTGAAAATTGTAATAGAACACACAAAAAAAAATTGGAAAAAAAAAGCTTTTTAGAAAAAAAGATAGCATTTTGGGGGCCTAATCATCATAAGTCTATAAAGATATTTTTGTTTATCTGAACACTTTGTTATATACATATACAAGTGATATCTTTATGGCAAGAGTATTTATATGTTATATACATAATGTGTCAAAATATGGAATATTATATTTTAACTGATGAAAATTTATACTTTTATTTGATATGTTATTATGTATATTTTTTTCTTTTTGTATTGTAGTTATCCAATGAGACCCCCAAAGGTTCAGTTTATATCAAAGATATTTCATCCTAACATTAGTCGTCATGGAGATGTGGGCTTAGATTCTATTCACTATAACTGGAGCCTGGCTCTAACTATATCTAAAGTTCTAATAAGTATCCAGTCTTTATTAACGGACCCATATTGTGATGTGTGCATGGAACCAGCCATTGGATCCTTGTACAGTAAAAATAGACAAGAGTTTGATAGAATATCGCGATTATGGACGTGGAAGAACGCAATGCACGATTTTCTCATGCCAATGGAAATAGATCTGAATGGATTATAGCATTACATGAATCGATACTAGAGAGGTTGCAATTTCTAATTTGTTAGCTGATACATATGTGAACAATTTGTTTTTTAAACAATTTTTTTATTAAAGTTTTTATTTTAACATATTCTAAACCTTAACCTTTTAAAACCTGCTATATTTGTGTAATGGATTTGTCCTGCTTTGAATCTGGAGCAGTCAATTATAACTTTAAGGGATTTCAATATCAAAAATACAAAAATTTAGCTAAAATAGTATTAATGTTGATCAGACTGAACAGATATGCAGGCCCGCCAAGCTCTATACCGATGGTAAAGGTGAATCACTTTTTTTCAAGTGGAATAAGGGTTTAAACTGACATGAATTTACAGCAGTGGTTACAAACATGACCTTTGGTTGTTTTTGCTAGAGTTTGTTCTACAGTAGTTGCATTTATAAACTTATTTATAAATAAGTAGCAAAGAATTTATCTCATGAAAAGCCTTATATCAAATTGGTCAATATGTTCATAAATTAAGTATATATATGCTAAAAAATCAGTAAAAATGTAAAGAGATCGAAAGTGTAACAAAGTTAAAAACTAAAAAAAAATATAAAATGCTATCATTGATATAAAATTATGTAACTATGTTGAATATGCAAATAAATTTTATTTTGAATATACGAACAAAAATCAATTGTAATGCTAAGAAATGGAAAGATGTGCTAAGAAATTTAATTACTAAATTGTGACCTCTCTAGTTTTTAAAGGTTGTGCAATTATATATTTGTTAATGACTTAAATTGTTATTGTAGCTTATCTTGCATAATTAATTATATGTGTTTATCTTTTATTTTATGTTTTAATATCATTTTCCTCTGTTAGAGACATATATTGTTTGACATTTTTTCCCCAATTTTGCATTTATGGCAACTTTATATTGTTCTACAAACCATATTTTCTGTCATAGAATAAAGCAGTGAAATTATTTAAAAGCTTTCTTTGTGTTGGCTACTCAAAATGTGTTCTTTTAGTTTATATGACAGTCAAAATTTGTATTGCAACATAGTATAATGATATGGTGGTGTCTGTCAGTGGACAATCGGTTTCCATACAATAATTTAGGATAATACCGTAGGTGCTGGTTGCCTTGATTCGACCTAAAAATATTATTTTCAGTTACAATATAACAAAAATTCAATACAAGTACAACAAAAATTCAAAATTTTCTTGCTCAATTTTATTAGATGTATGAATATCATATTACAGGACTAGCCAGATAAAATATAATTTAACTAACAAAGCAATCAGTATGTCTGGCAATTATGTTAGAAATTTTCAATCTCCATATTAAACATTGACACATTGGGTGGTGTTAAGGACATTCTTGAACAAGTATATATTGTCTTCACCATTCGAAATTAATTCATGCAAGGTCACAAGGTCAAGGTCATTTGTAATAACAATATATATTTTACACTTTTTTTACAGTCTTTTTATTATTCTTTTACCAATGTCTCATATTTACAAGGAAAATACCTTAGGTTGTCTTTACAGTTTGAATAGAGTTTGGGGTCACTGAGTTCAAAATAAAGGTCTTAAAGTTTTTTTTTTGGTTAGTCGAGTAATTTTCAACTTCATTTCAAGTCATGTCAAAGATTTGCCAACTTACATTTTTCTCAATGACTCTGTCAAGGTATATAAGTGTGTTTACAATTGTTTTGGCAATATTCTGTCCATAACTTAGTAAATGGGTAAAATGTTTTTTTTAAAATTGTTAGAATCTGAGCCGGGGGCATTTGTGAACAAGAAGTTCTTGTTTCTTCAAAAGCGTCTTCTTCCAGACGTGAAGAGGTGTATAAGCTGGGAAGTGGAAACGTTCACTATGTGATGATTATTGAAGAAGAATTCAGTGTGTAATGTTCGTTTTGAGAAGTATTCAGTTTGTAATGTTCACTGTGTGAGAAGTATTCAGTGTCTAATGTTCATTGTGTGAGAAATATTCACTTTGTGAGAAGTATTCAGTGTGAAATGTTCACAGTGTGAGAAATATTTAGTGTGTAATATTCACTGTGTGAGAAGTATTCAGCATGTAATGTTCATTGTGTGAGCAGTATTCAGTGGGCTATGTTCACTGTGTGAGAGGTATTCAGTGCTTAATGTTCACTGTGTGAGAAGTATTTCGTGTGTAATGTTCACTGTGTAAGAAGTATTAAGTGTGTAATGTTCTTTGTGTGAGAAATATTTAGTATGTAATATTCACTGTGTGAGAAGTATTCAGTGTGTAATGTTCACTGCGTGAGAGGTATTCAGTGTGTAATGTTCACTGTGTGAGAGGTATTCAGTGTGTAATGTTCATTGCGTGAGAGGTATTCAGTGTGAAATGTTCACTGTGTGAGAGGTATTCAGTGTGTAGTGTTCACTGCGTGATAAGTTTTCAGTATGTAATGTTCACTGTGTGAGAAGAATTCAGTGTGTAATAAATATTTAGTAAGTAATGTTCACTGTGTGAGACGTATTCAGTGTGTAATGTTCACTGTGTGAGAAATATACAGTGTGTAATGTTCAATGTGTGAGAAATATTAAGTAAGTAATATTCACTGTGTGAGAAGTATTCAGTGTGTAATGTTCACTGTGTGACAGGTATTCAGTGTGAAAAGTATTCAGTATGTTATGTTCACTGTGTGAGAAGAATTCAGTGTGTAGTGTTCACTGTGTGAGAAGTATTCAGTATGTAATGTTCACCTTTCGAGAAGTATTCCGTGTGTAATGTTCATTGTGTGAGAAGTAATTATTAATTTATGTCAACTATGTGAGAAGTAGTTAGTGAGTTATATTTACTCTGAAATAACTGGTCATCAAAAGGTAAAATTACGCCAAAGATTTTATATATAATTTTACCATGAAGCTTGATGATCAACACATCTCTTGCTCCCAGGCATACCTGCATGTATAATGTTTTAGCACATTTCTAAATTGAAATAGATTTGATCTCGACTCAAAAGTGCTGGTATTTACATAATCTAATTGCGCAAAACAACAACGGGAGTGTATTTTAAGGAAATAATGTTATCCGGATTTATTTAACATTTTTCTTTAAGAAAGCAAAGCTTTTCAAATTTTTTTATGATATTCATAATCGTTGAGAAATATTTATGATTATTCTAAAAGTTAAACACCATCAACTTTGATTATGGAAACAACAAGCATAGTCTCGTTCAAACGAGGCTACCAACTACTTAAAGTTCGAATCAGTATAAGAGAGATAACTTTAAAATTACTGCCATCAGTAATTGAGTTAATTGTTTCCCTTACTGTTAAAAAAATCTTCGGAGAGGACAACGGTATTCCGATGTATAGTGTCACAAGGGAAAAAGTGAGCATAAAATTGTATTTGCATATATGTACCATAAATTATTAAGGCCACTGAGTCGGAGCCAGGGCGGAAATATTGTATAAGTGTTGGGGTGTAGACGTAATTTCAGTAAGACTACACAACATTGATAAAGTTTTTGTTGTAAAGTGGACTAAGCATGGTTATAACAGGTAAATTGTAAACTGCGTGCATGTAAATATGATGGATAATTAGTTTTAACTGAGATATGAAACTGAGTCACTTTAGCACCCAGTAAAACATGTTGATGACGGAAAGTGACATCGTAACCTATCTAACGAGGTAGCTTCAGATAGTCAGTGGGAGTGTGGCAGTCCGTATACAAGAGAAATGTTAAAAATATCTATTAATTTAAGTTTAAAATTATGGTTGTATTTTTGTTTTTTGTTTTGGTATAGATTGAAGAAAGCGTTCATTATGTTATTCTTAAACCAAGGGACATATCAGTGAAGTTCTTAGTTCTTCCTCAAGCAGTGATTCCGGCCCTTTCCGTATATCTAGACGAAGTCAATAACATCTATTTGTACAACTAAGATAAGAGATGAGAAAAAAGGTGCACCCAGTGCGTTTCTTTCACTTATCGAGCATATGATTATGGGAGTAGGCATATGGGACGCTCACGTTACAGCATGCGTTTGGTACACGTTGTTGTCCATTTATGAATCGTTCATTTTAAACATCGTCCATTTATAGAATGCCGTCACAAGTAGATGCTGAAAATCATGAAAAAAGCGCACACTCAGTCTCATGTTTTAATGATAATATTGCATATATAAAGAGATCTTTTCTCCACTGTTAGACAATTCAGAATTTCCCATTCCAGCAACATGTATTCCACAATTACTGTGAAAATTGTCGTCTGCGTCGTGTTGGTCGGTGTAGCAAGTAAGTGATTTTCAAAATAGATTTAATGATATGATACACTTGTTAGATCAGGCCAGGTCTTTTTTTGTCCACAAAAAAATTGTTACCTATACCATTTTAGAATATTAACATTTCAAAAATGGACTTTTTAAACGATTGATTGTATGGGACATTATACAAGTTTCGAAAATTTTTAATTCTACATTTATCTCAGAAAAAAGTGAATAATACTGATTCTTGCATTGGATAACCCCGAGAACGACTTTTTCCGAGATGCTTTAAAGCAATAAAATGTAAATAATTTGTGTTACTATTTTCAGTCTCCGAAGATTGTCAGGTGACTTCCGACTGTAGTCATGTGACCTGTCCGGAACGTGACTATGTGCTTACATGTGATAATAGAATCTGTAGCTGCGTGCAAAGTAATTAATTATGTTTATTTTCATGAGTTTATAATCAATGTGACTGTTTTTCATCAAATCTAAGACAATGACGATTATATTAAAACTAAAATCTTAAAAATTTATTCATATTATGAGGAAATTTTGAAATTGTACGGAAACGCGATTATTTGCTTCAATACTTAATGGGCGATCGTTTTTTGGTTGCTTTTTATTTTCTTCAAAAATGTAATGATATTTCTTTAATGAAGGAAAATGAACGCGATCATACTTCTTCATCTCAAAACTTGAAGATTAATGCATTATGGATATTCTTTGTTTTCCAAACTTGAGGAAAATAAATAATACTAGTACTTCGTCAAATCTTAAGGAAAGAGTGATAATATTTCCTTTTAGCTTCATAATATTGCGTCACTAATGCTTATTTTGTCTTTCTTTCAGCCACCCAACATTCTTGTTTGTTACCGACCGACTGCCAGAACTCAGCTCCCGGAAGTAACAATTTCTGCGACCGCGACTTCCATTGTATTGACGGTACATGCAGGTGTGGTCACGGGTTTGGGCCTGCACCAGGTGGTGGTGATCATCACCCAGGCGGCGGTCCGGGACCAGTAGGCAAATAAACCTTTAGAAATGATTTGCAATGACGTCATTTATAATGCTTGATATTTTTCGGACAGTTGAATCAGATAAAAATATCAAAATATATTATTTAAATCATATCGCCAAAACGTCTTTTAAAGTTGTCTTTACAGTGATATTGGGGTTATCAAACACGACAGTCTCCTTACAAACATGTGTCTTTCTTAATACCATATACAAATGTAGACCAACATTTTATATATTGTCCATTGATATTCATATTTTATGAAATATTGAAGTTTTTTTTGACCAACAGTTTGTGTCGGAAATCGTGACGTTGCATTATCATTTAGTTGGTTCAATATCCTACTAGTCTACTGGTACATATAATTTCTATCTGAAAAAGAGAGGAGGGGGTCAACAGATACACAGTGAAATATCATAAACAACCATTCATTTCAGTCACAGCTAAACAAAAATGTTCGCTGATTCCCCCCATGCCTTACTCTGTGCAAGTTTAATTACGTGTATCTATTAACAACTGACAATTTTTGCGTGCCCGTGATTCCAGTGCTCTTTTCGAAAGGGAAGACATTACTTGTTCAAGAATGTCCTAAACACCATCCAATTGTCAATGTTTAATATGGAGATCGGGGACATTCTCACACAATTGACAGACGCAACCAAGCCATGTAACAAGCAAAAAATATGGTTGCTATGTTTTTACCGAAAGGATATTAATCTGTAATATGGATATTTATACATCTAAAAATAAATTAAACAAGGAAAAATGTTGAAATTTTTTGTGTTTTGAATTTTTTTTATATTGTAACAGAAATAATATCTTTTAGGTCGATTTCAAGGCAAACCAGCACCTTGATAGTATCCTAAATGATTGTATGGAAACAGCTTGTCCCACTGACAGACACCACCATATCATTATTCCCTGCGGGCCCGGAGCCCAGCAGGGTTTTGGTTACGCGTTTAATTTTTTGAGCGCATGGAGTTAGCCACGTGACCTGTTTTTCGGTACAATGGAGGAGCATGTGATCGCTGTAAACCGTACATGATTGGTTAATTGACCTATTCGAAAACCTAGCTAAAAACCGATTTCCCGGTACCGTTACGGATTTACCTCTAGGGAATCATTGTATACACACCGGTCTCCTCAAATGACCAGTGTAACAATGCTACGGGAATTAGCCGAATTACACCTAATTAAGAAACATAAACCACTATTACGTGATATTTCTTAATTTTTATTATTATTTTTACCGTTTTAAGCGGTGGAAAAAAACTTGCATGATTGTTTGAAAATTATATAATTGTTTCTTTAATATCTACTAAAATTTTAAGAACAATAAATTGTTTATAGTGAAAATCGCACAGAAAATTAAAACATTCGTTTGTGGTATCTGCCATAATAGAAGAGATATTTTTCGCGTTAAAACTTGTGTGTTTACTTTATTTTATTTTATTATTTTTTTGCACGGAATTATTCATTACAATGGTATTTAATCATTTTTCTTAAACAGAAAATTGTTTTATTTTCGGACCAAGGGACCAAAGGGACCTTCTTCTATTGATCGTTATTGTAACATATATTCCTGATACAACCGTTAATTTTTTCCCCAAACCCCATGTTGCAAAATATGAAAAAATGAAAATATCTTTTAAATCTTTATAAATGCTTCCCCGCCAGGAAACAATTTTACTTGTGCTTATTGTTGGGAAAATACAAATTTTGATGACATATTATAATAAGATCACAATTTTGAGTAGCCAACACAAAAAACTTTTAAAAATTTCACTATTTTATTCATACAGAAATTATTGTTTTTTAGAACAATATAAAAAGTTTGCCATAAATGCAAAATTGGGGGGAAAAAAATAAAACATTATATGTCTTTAACAGAGAAAAATGATTTTTAAAAACATAAAATAATTAAGATAAACACATATTAATTTAAAATTATGCAAAGATAAAGATTACAATAACAATTTAAGTCCATTAACAAATATAAAAATGCCCACAACCCTTTTTAAAAAAACAAGAGAGGTTACAATTTAGTTAAATTACAATTTCTTCGCATTATTTCCGCATTTCTTACCATATTTATTGATTTTTTTATGTATTTTTCAAAAAGAAAAAAATATTAGCATAATTTATCAATTTTCTAGCATTTGCTAATTATTTTTTAACAACTTCTTTAATCAATTTGTTAACATTTTTTCATTTGTTTAAGCATATCTATCTATTTATGAACATACTCATTAATTTGATAGTATATATTTTCCCCGGAGATAAATCCCCTTCTAATTAAATTACCTAGATTAAGATTTCATTATAACAATGTGTACCGGTATTTATAGTATTTTTATTTAAACCCCGTAGGGAAAAAAATTTTGGGAAATGCAACCAAAGGTCAAAGTTTGTAACCCCCTGCAATAAATTTTTAAATTTTAAAAAATTGTCAGTTTTTAACCCTTTTTAAAAATTTTTCCCTTATTTCCCCTTTAAAAAAAGTGAAATTCCCCCTTTACCATCGGTATAGAGCTTGGCCGGCCTGCATTTATGTTCAGTCTGATCAACATTTATACTATTTTTAGCTAAATTTTTGTATTTTTGATATTGAAATCCCTTACTTAAAGTTTCAATAGACTGTTCCAAATTTAATGCAGGACAAATCCATTACACACATTCAGCAGGTTAAGGGTTAAAATATGTTGAAAATAAAATCTTTGCAAACATTATTAAAATATTGTTTAAAGTTGCACACCTTCAGATGAGCAAAAATATTTCAAGAAATTCAGTCTTTAGAAAAATTTATTAAGATCTTAAAGTAAATAAAAAAGATTAAATATTGAATTATTATTTACAAGTTATGTGCGCTTAATGACCAGTTTTGCAGTATCAATCACTATAATTATAATGCGTTACTAACAGAGGTATCTAAGTATATTTTGACCTCTTTTTGGTAATTTACGTGGATTGTAAGTGTAGTTTCCAATGTGTAAATTACTTTCTTTGTTCACATGACAATATTTTACTTTTAAATACATTTTCAAAATTTTCATGAAAATTAGCATGAGTCTTGTTTAAAACAAATTTTTCACGACTGCATCAGCTAACAAATAAAAAATTGCAACCTCTCCAGAATCGTTTTATATAATGCTATAATCCATTCAGATCTATTTCCATCGGCATGAGAAAATCGTGCATTGCGTACTTCCACGCCCATATTCGTGATATTCTATCAAACTCTTGTCTATTTTACTGTACAAGGAACCAATGGCTGGTTCCATGCACACATCACAATATGGGTCCGTTAATAAAGACTGGATACTTATTAGAACTTTAGATATAGTTAGAGCCAGGCTCCAGTTATAGTGTATAGAATCTAAGCCCACGTCTCCATGACGACTAATGTTAAATATCTTTGTTATAAACTGAACCTTTGGGGGCCTTATAGGATAACTGTAATACAAAGAGAAAAATTATATATTTTGACATATCAAATAAATGTGCACATTTTCAAGAGTAAAAATATAGATTTTTCGGACACATTATGTATATAATTATGTAACAATAAATATTTTTGCCATAAAGATATCATTACATGTATATCAAATTTTTTCAGTAATCAAAAAAAATCTTTATAGGTTCTTTAAAACCCCCAAAAATTTGCTATCATTTTTTTCCTAAAAAAGTTTTTTCTTTTTCCCCTTTTTCCCTTTTTTTCTGTTTACTATTTCCAAAAGGGTGATTTTGGACATATTTTTTAAAAAAATTTTTAAAAATTTCCTGCCCATTTGTAAAAAATAAATGTAGTGATAACAGTATTTTGTATGGATGACTTAAATTGAGTTTACATTTTGCTACTTTTATGACAAATGTCATATTTAATTTCTAATTCTGAAATAAGCATAATTGCAAGCTCATGTATGAGAGAAATATGTATGTATACGATATATCCTGAAGTGCAAATAATGCAATCACAAAATCCTTGCTAAATGATTAAAATTATTCTTTTTTTTGACTTTTTAACGCCCTTTCAACACAGAAAGGTCATAGGGGCGACGTTTCAGTTTTTACTGGGGCCTTATTTCGGGCCACAAATGGGCAGCCCGGGAAAACCCGCCGACATTTTTTTTAGCTGGCTTATATTTTTCCCTTCACATGAAAAAAACCCAAAAAGCCCAAACCCTTAAAATTTTAAACCCCACAAGGGTGAGGGGAAAGGGTGGTTTGAAGTCAACGCCCTTTAAACCACTGGGCCCAAAGGGAAACGCCCCAATAATCTGTTTAAAAACATCAAAAAATTCCCTGTAAACTTTTTCTAAAATTAGTTTTATGAAAAAACCCAAAATTTTTGCCGTTTAAAAATTCTTTTAAAGGGTATTTTATAAGATTTTAGATTTATACGCTTTAAGATAATGAAAAAAAAAAAAATTAAAATTTTTCCAATTCCAATTTTTTCTAAAAAAAATTTTTCCCCCTACGGAAAAGGTTTTGGAAGCAAACACTTCAACCCCAAAGATTTTTTTTAAGGGAAAAAATTAATTTTAAACCCAAACAGTTTTTAAGCTATATGGTTCTTTGTCAGGATTTATAAATTCTATAATAAGAACTGTTGGAAAAAAAGTTCAAGAAGGGCCACAATTCTATCATAATCATGTTGAAGTTATTGGCCTTGACAGTGATCTCCCATTATACTCTCTCAAATAAGTGTTCGAAAGTTTCAACCTTTTCCCTACAGTAGTTATGGAGACATCAACTTACATGCAAAAACTAAACCAAAGTTTTTGGGTGCTGACGCCGTTAAAAAGAAAAAGCTCTCCCTATTAATTTAAGCTTTTAAAAAATTTTCTTAATGTATCCCCAACCTGTTTAGGAATTTTTTAAATATTTTAGGAAAAAAGGCCCCCCCTCAAAACGGATCCCTTTTTGGGTTTTGTTAAAAGAAAACCGTCAGTGGCAAAGTGCCGGTGCAGAGGTTCAGCACGTATACCTTCCGGAGGATCAGACTTAAGGGTCTTAAGTTCACTTCTTAATCGCATGTCTCCATGAATTCTCTTCTAAAGATGTGTACTACTATTTGACATTTTGCCCCTTTTCCCCCTAAAATAATCTTATTTTAATCTTGACCCTACTGAGTCCATACTGACTGCAACTGAATCTATCCATTTTTACCATACAGACCAGGACTGGCCCAAATATCTTTGCCATCTGAGCAGGGTCTGCATTATTCAGTCAGTACGTACATGTATTTTGATTTTATATATATGTGAGAAATATTCAGTGTGTAATGTTCACTGTGTGAGAAATATTGAGTAAGTAATGTTCACTGTGTGAGAAGTATTCAGTGTGTCATGTTCACTGAGTGAAAAGTTTTCAGTATGTAATGTTCACTGTGTGTGAAGTATTCAGTATGTTATGTTCACTGTGTGAGAAGTATTATGTGTGTAATGTTCACTGTGTGAGAAGTATTCAGTCAGTAATGTTCACTGTGTGTGAAGTATTCAGTATGTTATGTTCACTGTGTGAGAAGTATAATGTGTGTAATGTTTACTGTGTGAGAAGTTTTCAGTGTGTAATGTTCACTGTGTTCAGTGTGTAAAGTTCACTGTGTGAGAAGTATTCAGTGTGTAATGTTCTCTGTGTAAGAAGTATTCAGTGTGTATGTTCCCTGCATGAGAAGTAATCAGTGTGTAATATTCAATGTGTGTGAAGTATTCAGTATGTAATGTTCACTGTGTGTGAAGTATTCAGTGTGTAATGTTCACTGTGTGAGAAGTATTCAGTATGTTATGTTCACTGAGTGAAAAGTTTTCAGTATGTAATGTTCTATGTGTGATGAGTATTCAGTGTGTAATGTTCACTGTGTGAGAAGTATTCAGTGTGGAATGTTCACTGTGTGAGACGAATTCAGTATGTAATGTTCACTGTGTGAGAAGTATTTAGTGTGTAATGTGTATTCAGTTTGTAAAATTCACTGTGTGAGAAATATTGAGTAAGTAATGTTCATTGTGTGAGAAGTATTTAGTGTGTAATGTTCCCTGTGTGAGAAGTATTCAGTGTGTAATATTCACTGTGAGAGAAGTATTCAGTTTGTAATGTTCACTGTGTGAGAAGTATTCAGTGTGTAATGTTCACTGTGTGAGAAGTATTCAGTGTGAAAAAATCACTGTGTGAGAAGTATTCAGTGTGTAATGTTCACTGTGTGAGAGGTATTCAGTGTGAAATGTTTACTGTGTGAGAAATAATGAGTAAGTAATGTTCACTAAATGAGAAATATTCAGTTTGTAATGTTCACTGTGTGAGAGGTATTCAGTGTTCACTGTGTAAGAAACATTAAGTAAGTAATGTTCACTGTGTGAGAAGTATTTAGTGTGTAATGTTTACTGAGTGAGAAGTATTCAGTGTGTAATGTTCACCGTGTGAGAAGTATTGAGTGTGTAATGTTCACTGTGTGAGAAGTATTCAGTGTGTAATGTTCATTGTGTGAGAAGTATTCAGTGTGTAATTTTCACTGTGTGAGAAGTATTCAGTGTGTAATGTTCACTGTGTGAGAAGTATTCAGTGTGTAATGTTCACTGTGTGAGAAGTATTCAGTTTGTAATGTTCACTGTGTGAAAAGTATTCAGTGTGTAATGTTCACTGTGTGAGAAACATTGAGTAAGTTATGTTCACGGTGTGAGAAGTATTTAGTCTGTAATGTTCACTGTGTGAGAGGTATTCAGTGTGAAATGTTTACTGTGTGAGAAATAATGAGTAAGTAATGTTCACTAAATGAGAAATATTCAGTTTGTAATGTTCACTGTGTGTGAGGTATTCAGTGTGTAATGTTCACTGTGTGAGAAGTATTCAGTATGTAATTTTCACTGTGTGAGAAGTATTAAGTGTGTAATGTTCACTGTGTGAGAAGAAACCAGTGTGAAATGTTCACTGTGTGAGAAGAATTGAGTGTGTAATGTTCACTGTGTGAAAAGTATTCAGTGTGTAATGTTCATTGTGTGAGAGGTATTCAGTGTGAAATGTTTACTCTGTGAGAAATAATGAGTAAGTAATGTTCACTAAATGAGGAATATTCAGTTTGTAATGTTCACTGTGTGAGAGGTATTCAGTGAGTAATGTTCACTGTGTGAGAAACATTGAGTAAGTAATGTTCACTATGTGAGAGGTATTCAGTGTGTACTGTTCACTGTGTGAGAAACATTGAGTAAGTAATGTTCACTATGTGAGAGGTATTCAGTGTGTACTGTTCACTGTGTGAGAAACATTGAGTAAGTAATGTTCACTGTGTGAGAAGTACTTAGTGTGAAATGTTTACTGAGTGAGAAGTATTCAGTGTGTAATGTTCACTGTGGGAGAAGTATTTAGTGTGTAATGTTCACCGTGTGAGAAGTATTCAGTGTGTAATGTTCACTGTGTGAGAAGTATTCAGTGTGTAATGTTCACTGTGTGAGAAGTATTCAGTATGTAATGTTCACTGTGTGAGAAGTATTTAGTATGTAATGTTCACTGTGTGAGAAGTATTCAGTAAGTAATGTTCATTGTGTGAGAAGTATTCAGTGTGTAATGTTCACTGTGTGAGAGGTATTCAGTGTGTAATGTTCACTGTGTGAGAAATATTGAGTAAGTAATGTTCACTGTGTGAGAAATATTGAGTAAGTAATGTTCATTTAGTGAGAAGTATTCAGTGTGTAATGTAATGTTTGTGTAAACTTTATGATCAACACATCTCTTGCTCCCAAACATACCTGCATGTATAACGTTTTAGCACATTATTAAATTGAAATAGATTTGATCTCGACTGAGTTAAAAGTGCTGGTATGTACATAATCTAATTGTGCAAAACAACAACGGGAATGTATTTTAAGGAAATGTTATGCTGGTTTATTTAACATTTACCTCAAAGAATACAACGCTTTTCAGAATTTTTCCATGATATACCGGTATATAATCGTTTGAAAAATACTGATGATTATTTTAAAAGTTAAACACCATCAACTTTGATTGTGGAAACAACGAGCTTAGTCTCGTTCAAACGAGTCTACCAACCACTTAAAGTTCGAATCAGTATAAGAGAGATAACTTTAAAATTACTGCTATCAGTAGTGAATGAATTGCTTCCCTTACTGTAAAAGATATTTTCGTAAAGGGCAACGGTATTCCGATTTATAGTGTCACAAAGAATAAAGTGAGCATAAAATTGTATTTGCGTATGTGTACCATAAATTAAAAAGGCCACTGAGTCGGAGCCAGGGCGGAAACATTGTTTAAGTGTTGGTAAGACTATACAACATTGATGAAGTTTTCAAGCATGGTCATAACAGGTAAATTGTAAACTTCGTGTATGTAAATATGATGGAAAATTAGTTTTAACTGAGATACGAAACTGTTTTGGCTTTAAGTCACTTTAGCACCCAGTAAAACATGTTGATGATGGAAAGTGACATCGTAACCTATCTAACGAGGTAGCTTCAGATAGTCAGTGGGAGAAATGTTTAAAATATAATTATGTTAATTTAAGTTTTAAGGTTGTTTGTTTGTTTTTTGTTTGTTTTTTTAGAGTGAAGAATGCGTTCATTATGTTATTGGAATATGTTTCTCTTAAACCAAGGTACAATTCATTGAAGTTCTTTGTTTTTCCTCAATTCCGGCCCTTTCCGTCAATCTTCGGATAAGTCATGTCGTAGAACTACTTTCCATTCGGGCCGTTTCAATTCGAATTAATGATTCAGTCCGAGACTATTATGAATAATTTTCGGTGTGTTCCGATTACAGTGAGACTGGAAGGTTTTTAATATAATCTTTACGGTGTTGTTCTGAATCCTGATTGGATGATTTGACTGTAGAACTTCAATTTTAAAAGTTAAAGTATTAAAATATGGTATATATACATGTACTGACTTTAGATGCATATTTGAAATCATTTTTGATTATAAGAAAATTTCAATCTGATTAAAATCAGTTCCTAAATGTCAAAAGTAAATAGAAAATGAAAAATATTTTTAAAAACCTTCATTAAAAATGAATCTTTTTTTTTAAATCCGAATTTCCCCCAAAAATAGTTTTCTGGAAATTTACTGGGTTTGGGGGTTAATATATATGTAAAATCTTTCTTGTGCTTAAGTGATTTGTGTAAAAAAAATTCCCTTTTAAAGAAACTACTCTTTTCCCCAATGCCGAAATTTTCAAAGTAAGTGGAAATGTCTAATATCAAATAACCTTTTCCCCAGGGAATTTTTTTAAAAAATTAAAACGAAATTGTTTCTTTAAAAACGTGAGAAAGCGGGTTTTGTGAAAGGGTTAAATTTCTTATTGCCCAACAGAGATATATCCCGAAAAAAAATGAGAAAAAAAAGTCCCAACCATTTGCTTTTTTCTTTCATTTTCGCCAGGAAAATTTAGGGGATTTGGGGCAATAATTGGGACGCTCACGTCACAGCATGCGTTTGGTACACGTTGTTGTCCATTTAGAATCGTCCATTTCAAACATCATCCGTTTATAGAAAGCCGTGTAAAAAGCGCCCACTCCGTCTCATGTTTTAATGATAATATTGCATATATAAAGAAATATTCACATCACTGTTAGTCAATTCATAATTTCTCATTCCAGCAACATGTATTCCACAACTGTGAAAATTGTCGTCTGCGTCGTGTTGGTCAGTGTGGCAAGTAAGTGATTTTCAAAATAAATTTAATGTTATGATTCACTTTGTATAGTTCAGGCCAGGTCTTTTTTGTATAAAAAAACTTTGAAAAAAATTGTTAGCGATACAATGTTATATTATTTACGTTTAAAAAGTAGAATTTTAAAGCGATTCTTTATATGGGACATTATTACAATTGTACAAGTTTCGGAAATAATTTTAGTCAACATTTGTCCCAGACAAACTAAAAACATTTCACAAGTGAATAATAAAGAATTTTGCATTCGGATAACCCTGAAAACGATTTTTTCTGTAGAGGAAATGTTGATACTATTTTTAGTCTCCGAAGATTGTCAGGTGAATTCCGACTGTAGTCATGTGACCTGTCCGGAACGTGACTATGTGCTTACATGTGATCAAAGAATATGTAGCTGCATGCAAAGTAATTATTAATTCTGTTTATTTTCATGATTTTACAATCAATGTGACTGATTTCGTCAAATTTTAAGACAATGATGATTATATTAAAACTAAAATCTTAAAAATGTCTTAAGATTATGAGAAAATTTTGAAACTCTACGGACACACGATTATTTATCTTTAATACTTAATGGGCGATCGTTTTTTGTTTGCTTCTTTTTTTTTTTCTTTCAAAAAATGTAATGATATTTCTTTAATGAAGGAAAATGAGCACGATCATACTTCTTCATCTCAAAACTTTAAGAATGCGATAGTATTGCCTCAAGATTGAAGATAACTGCATTATAGAGATTCTTTGTTTTCCAAACTTTTCTTCAAAGATTGAGGAAAATAATTAAATAATACTTCAACTCTTAAGGAAAGAGGGATTATATTTCCTCATAGCTTCATAATAATTTGCGTCATTATTGTTTATTTTTGTCTCTGTATCAGCCACGCAACATTCTTGTTTGTCCCCGACCGACTGCCAGAACTCAGCTCCGGAAGTGACAATTTCTGTGATCGCGACTTCCATTGTGTAGACGGTACATGCAGGTGTGGTCACGGGTTTGGGCCTGCACCAGGAGGTGGTGATCATCACCCAGGCGGCGGTCCTGGACCAGTCGGCAAATAAACCACTAGAAATAATTTGCAATGACGTCAGTTACTGTATATTGCTTGATATTCAAAAAGAATCCATAACATATTAATACATTATTTGAAATATTTGAAAGCTTTGTTTAGTTTATAATATACATGTAAACGGACATATTAAGTATGTCCACAAGTTATAACCATCACAAACAAACAACGTGTTAATCAGGTATTCATTTTGTATAATAAAGATTTTGCGTTGTTAATTATCTTGAGATTTAAAGATAATTTCTTCAACCAACACCAATACACAACGTATTTAAGTTCATTCTTTAAAAATTTAATTAATTGGCAGCGTAAAAGATGTCGTGCGATTCGAGCGTTGCACACATTATTTGTGACCTCAACCGTCCCTTTGTCGTCGCACTGTCGGGATAGTGTAAAACAGCGATGGGCATGCCATCTCGTAGTGCGCCACTTGAAACATGAACTAAGGACGTTTTTGGGAGTTTTCAAACAGATATATAGGCAGAATTAATATATGAAAACCTCCGGAAAACGTCTTTAATGTTGTCTTTATAGTGATAATGGGGTTATTCAGAAACCCAGTCTCCTTACAAACATGTGTCTTTCTTAATACCATATACATCATGCATAGTCCAACATTTAATATTTTGTCCATTGATCACTGATATTCATATTTCTATGAAATATTGAAGTTTTTTTAAACAGCAGTTTCTGTCGTGACCTCCGTATCATTAAGTTGGTTCAAAATCCTTCTAGTATACTGGTATATTTATTTTTATCTGAAGGAAGGGGTCAACAGATACACAGCGAAATATTATAAACAACCATTCATTTTAGTCACAGCAAAACAAAACTGTTTGCTGATTCCCCCATGCCTCACTCTGTGTAAGATAATATTGGTACACTGATCATCTAGTGATGCCCATGTTCCAGTGCTCTTTTCGAATGGTGAAGACGGTCTACTTGTTCCAGAATGTCCTTAGAAATATCCAAAGTGTCAACATAACAAGGGGCCTTATGGACATCCTGCAATTCTCACATAATTACTAGAAGCAACCAAGTGCATGTTAAATGCATGCAATATGCAAAAGTTCTGGTTACTATGATTTGACATAAAATATTTTATTCAGCTAGTCATGCAATATGACATTCATACCTCTTAAAAATAATCATGAAAATCTTGAACTTTTGTTGCTTATTGAATTTTTGTTATATTGTTATTGAAAATACTTTAGGTCAAATCAAGGCAACCAGCATTTTTGGTAATATCCTAAAATCATTGTGTAGAAAACAAATTGTCCACAGACAGATTGACAGACACCACCATATCATTATACTATGTTGAAATACAAATTCTGACTGACATATAAAGAACACATTTTGAGAAGCCAACACAAAGAAAGCTTTTAAGTAATATCACTTACTTTATTCTATGACAGAAAATGTGGTTTTGTAAGAACAATATAAAGTTGCCATAAATGCAAAATTTGGGGAAAAATATAAAACAATATATGTCTTAACAAAGAAAAATGATATTAAAACATAAAATAAAAGATAAACGCATATAATTAATTATGCAAGATAAGCTACAATAACAATTTAAGTCATTAACAAATATATAATTGCACAACCTTTAAAAACAAGAGAGGTTACAATTTAGTAATTAAATTTCGTAGCGTTTTTTTTCCATTTCTTACCATATTTATTGATTTTTTAGTATTTCAAAAAAATAAAATAAGCATATTTATCAATTTTATAGCATGTTTTTTTTATTATTTTTTTTTAACACTTCTTTAATCAATTTGTTAACATTTTTTTCATTTGTTAGCATATCTATCTATCTATGAACATACTCATTAATTTAATAGTATATATTTTCCAGAGATAAATCCCTTGCTAATTAATTTACCTAGATAAGATTTTCATATACAATGTATATTTATAGTTTTTATATTTAAACTCCAGTAGGAAGAAATTTAGCAAATGCAACCAAAGGTCATGTTTGTAACCACTGCAATGAATTCATATGTCGGTTTTAACTTTTTTGTTTGTTTCAAATTACGCCTTTTCCCAACAGTATTTCAGTCAACGCCTTTTCCCAACAGTATTTCAGTCATATAGGCGGGTAGTTTCCTAATCATCGTTCCTGGAGAGTTACACCAGTACTAGACTACGTTCCTCCGCGCTAAACTACCAAAGCATCTCCCGGGGATCGAACCCACGCCAGAGAGGTAACTGGATTAGAAGTCATCGACTCTAACTCCTCGACCACGGAGGCGGTTTTACCCTTATTCCACTTGAAAAAAAGTGATTAACCTTTACCATCGGTAAAGAGCCTGCTTGACCTGCATATCTGTGCAGTCTGATCAACCTTGATACTATTTTTAGCTTTTGATATTGAAACCCCTTAAACTTTCAATAGATTGTTTCAAATTCAAAGCAGGGCAAATCCATTACAACCATTGAGAAGGTTAAGGGTTAAAATATGTTGAAAATAATAACTTTGCTCATATTTTAAAAATATTGTTTAAAACAAATTCTTCACATATGTATCAGCTAACAAATCAAAAATTGCAACCTCTCCAGTATCGTTTCATATAATGCTATAATCCATTCAGATCTATTTCCATTGGCATGAGGAAATCATGCATTGCGTACTTCCACGTCCATAATCGTGATATTCTCTCAAACTCTTGTCTATTTTTACTGTACAAGGAACCAATGGCTGGTTCCATGCACACATCACAATATGGGTCCGTTAATAAAGACTGGATACTTATTAGAACTTTAGATATAGTTAGAGCCAGGCTCCAGTTATAGTGAATAGAATCTAAGCCCACATCTCCATGACGACTTATGTTAGGATGAAATATCTTTGTTATAAACTGAACCTTTGGAGGTCTCATTGGATAACTGTAATACAAGAAGAAAATATGTATATAAAATAAATAAAACAATATCGTAACTGTTAAAAAAAAGAGAAAAATTATACATGTACAAAATACCAGAAGTAAAACTCCCCCTCTATGAATAAAAATATGTATATAATATTTATTGTATGGACACATTATATATGTAATTATGTACAAAAATATCAAACTTTTTCAGACATACAAAAATAGCTTCACAGCCTCCATTTAGCCCAAAATACTATCATTTCTATTTCTGAAAAGCTTTTCTTTATGTTTATTCTGTGACAAATGTTCGGCTTTTCTCAATGATTGATAGTAAACTATAGTCTGGATAATGTAGAATTTACAAAGTTTAAAAAGGGCCATAATTCTTGTTAGAATTATGGGCCTTGAACAGTGATCTCCAATTATACTTTCAAATAAGTGTGTGAAAGTTTCAACCCATTCTCTACTGTAGTTATGGAGATAGCAACTTACATGCAAAAACTTAAATGAAGTGTGTTGCCAACACCTTAATGAGAACAATAGTTCTTCCTATTAATCAAGTTAAACACCATCAACTTTGATTGTGGAAACAACGAGCTTAGTCTCGTTCAAACACTAAAAGTTCGAATCAGTTTAAGAGAGATAACTTCAAAATTAATGCCATCAGTAGTGAATGAATTGCTTCCCTTACTGTAAGAGGGCAACGGTATTCCGATTTACAAAGAATAAAGTGAGCATAAAATTGTATTTGATTGATTTAAACATATTTTATTGCCAAAAATAAGACATATACATACATGTAGGTAGTTACAATACAATGACATGACATATTTGGCAAAAGGGTTGACCCACAAGTTCTCTCAACATTAGCAACGGGTCTTCCCTGATGCAATAAATTACAATAACTTATTTTACAAGAATGACTATCAGTTAGATAGAAGTAACAAAACTCACACATATATAGTACTTGGCTTTAAAAATGATTTTAGGTAAGAAAGAACAATAAAATTGTATTTGCATATGTGTACCATAAATTAAAAAGGCCACTGAGTCGGAGCCAGGGCGGAAACATTGTTTAAGTGTTGGTAAGACTATACAACATTGATGAAGTTTTCAAGCATGGTCATAACAGGTAAATTGTAAACTGCGTGTATGTAAATATGATGGAAAATTAGTTTTAATTGAGATTCGAAACTGTTTTGGTTTTTAATCAATTTAGCACCCAGAAAAAACCTTTGGTGTTTGAGGGGAAATTTGTAAATCTAACAAGGTTGCCCTTAAAGAGGGTTCAGGGGAATTTTTGTCAACCGTATACGAGAGAAATTTTTTAAAATTTTTCTATTTTTTTAAGTTTTTAAATTAGGGTTTTTTTTGTTATTTTTTTTTGGTATAGATTAAAGGGAATAGTTTATTATGTTTTTTGGAAATTTATGTTTCTTTTTTAAAACCCGGGGGACATTTCATTTTAAAATTTTTCTTAGTTTTTCCTAAAGGGCATTTGTTTTCCCGGGGCCCTTTCCGTAAATTTTTTGGGTTAATTTTACTTTGGTTTAAAAACTATTTTTCAATTCGGGCCTTTTTTCAATTGGGAATTTAAAAGATTAAAGCCCCGAGCCCAATTTTTTTGGAAATTAATCGTCGGGGGTGTTCCGTTTTGCATTTGAAACGGGAAAATTTTTTTAATATCATTTCTTTAAACAGTGTTGTTGTGAATCCTGATTTGATGATTTGATTGTAGAACTTCTATATTAAAGTTTAAAGTACTAAATTATGGTATATATACATGAATTGACTTTTGAAAATATGTTTAATTATGAGAAGATTCAATCTGATTAAAATCAACTCCTAAATAACGCGATGCATTAGGATCAACAAAACCTCTATCGGGAAATCCGAATCACAATGAAGGCGAAACATATATATGGTGGAAATCAGATCTACATGTGAGAACTTCATATCTACATGTAAGAAATAAGTAAATCTGAACTTCAGTCGGATTGAAGAAGATTTAAACATGTTGGTCCGGGCACTGAGCATATGCTGACAGTAGCTTTATTTTTTATGACTTCTTTTTTGTCTTTATTTATATAATGAGCTGTTTGTTAAACTTGAACCTTTGTCGGAAAGAAAGAAAATAACTTGCGCTTGTGCACAATAAATAAAAGTAAATGAATAATATTGTTCCATGAATTATTTTTCTCTTCATGAATTATATATAAGAATTTTACAGGACTGAACCTTCATGAAAAATAATGAATCATCAAAGTGTTGAACCTTTAATTTCGCAATTTCACAAAATAGTGACTTTTAAAAGCTTTCTGGCAATTGATTGGAGTGTTGGTGATATATAGTGTACTATTAATCTGTTCTTGTGCTCTAAGTGATTCTGTGTGAAAAAAAATACTCTAAGAAGCTACACTCTACCCAATGCCGCAGTTCCGGTAAGTAGCATGTCCTAAACTATAATAATATCAAATAATCCATTTCCCAGAGTATCATTTTTTTAATTAATTCATTAAACGAAATTGTGTGTCAGTATATTGTGAAAGGTCGTTCAATCTTATTGTCACAGATGAGTATATCTAGACGAATGCTATAAGTTAAGATAAGAAATGAGAAAAAAAGGTGCATACAGTGCGTTTCTTTCACTTAGCCAGGTGGGCATATGGGACGCTCACGTTACAGCATGCGTTAGGTACACGTTGTTGTCCATTTATGAATCGTCCATTTTTAACATCGTCCATTTATAGAAAGCCGTCACAAGTAGATGCTGAAAATCATGTAAAAAGCGCCCACTCCGTCTCATGTTTTAATGATAATAGTGCATATATAAAGAGATCTTTACTCCACTGTTAGTCAATTCATAATTTCCCATTCCAGCAACATGTATTCCACTACTGTGAAAATTGTCGTCTGCGTCGTGTTGGTCGGTGTGGCAAGTAAGTGATTTTCAGTTATGATACACTTTGTTTAGTTCAGGCCAGGTCTTCTTCTTTTGTAACAAAATTGTTAGCGATACAATTTTATATTATTAACGTTTGAAAAGTAGAATTATAAAGCGATTCTTTATATTGGACATTATCACAATTGTACAAGTTTCGGAAATAATTTTAGTCAACATATGTCCCAGAAAAACTAGAGACATTTCACAAGTGAATAATAAAGAATCTTGCATTCGGTTAACCCCGAAAAAAGACTTTATCTGAGATGCTTAAAAAACAAAGAACTGTCAAGAGGAAATGTTATACTATTTTCAGTCTCCGAAGATTGTCAGGTGACTTCCGACTGTAGTCATGTGACCTGTCCGGAACGTGACTATGTGCTAACATGTGATAATAGAATCTGTAGCTGCGTGCAAAGTAATTATTTCTGTTTATTTTCATGATTATATAATCAATGTGACTGTTTTCGTCAAATTTTAAGACAATGATGATTATATTAAAACTAAAATCTTAAAAATTTCTTAAGATTATGAGAAAATTTTGAAACTATGGACACACGATTATTTATCTTCAATACTTAATGGGCGATCGTTTTTTGTTCTTCAAAAAATGTAATGACATTTCTTTAATGAAGGAAAATTTGAAACACGATTCATACCTCTTGCAATCTCAAAACTTAAAGAGAAAGCAAATAGTATTGCCTCAAGATTTGAAAGATAACTGGGATTATGGAGATTCTTTGTTTTTCCAAAACTTTTCTAAAAAAATACTTCTTCAACTCTTAAGGGAAGGAGGATAATACATGTTATTCTTCCTCAAGCTTCACAATAATTACACAGTCTTTTAAGGTGTTGTTTTATTCTACCAATGGTTTATTCTTGTCCTGTATCAGGCCCACCCCCGGGGTGCAAAACCCCCATTTTTTTTCTTGGTTTTTGTCCCCGGCCCCGACTGCCAGAGAAATCAGCTTCCCGGAAAGTAACAATTTCTGTGATCGCGACTTCCATTGTGAACGTTACATGCAGGTTTGTGGTCACGGGTTTGGGCCTGCCACCAAAGGAGTGGTAATCATCACCCAGGCGGCGGTCCTGAAACAGTCTGGAAATAAAAACACTAAGAAATAATTTGCAATGACGTCAGTTACTGTATATTGCTTGATATTCAAGCTGAATCCATAACATATTAATACATTATTTGAAATATTTGAAAGCTTTGTTTAGTTTATAATATACATGTAATCGGACATATTAAGTATGTTCACGAGTTATAACCATCACCACCACAACAACAACAACGTGTTAGTCGTGTATTCATTTTGTATAGATTCTGCGTTGTTAATGACCTTGAAATCTAAAGATTATTTTCTTCAACCAACATCAATACAAGCGTATTTAAGTTCGTTCTTAAAAAATTTCATTAATTAGCAGCATAAAAGATGTCGTGCGATTCGAGCGTTGCACACATTATTTGTGACCTCAACCTCCCTTTGTCGTCGCACTGTCGGGCTAGTGTAAAACAGCGATGGTCATGCCATCTCGAAGTGCGCCACTTGAAACATGAACTAAGGACGTTTTTGGGAGTTTTCAAACAGATATTATAGGCAGAAATTTAATATATAATTTGAAAAACCTCCCCAAAAACGTCTTTAATGTTGTCTTACAGTGATAATGGGGTTATTTCAGAAACCCGGGTCTCATTACAAAACATGTGTCTTTCTTAATACCATATACATTATGCATAGTCCAAACATTTAATATTTTGTCCATTGATCACCGATAAATTCATATTTTCTATGAAATATTTGAAGTTTTTTTAAAAACAACAGTTTTCTGTCGTGACCTCCGTATCATTAAGTTTTGGTTCAAAATCCTTCTACGAGTATACTGGTATATTTATTTTTATCTGAAGAAGAAAGGAAGGGGGAAGGGGTCAACAGATACACAGCGAAATATAACAAACAACCATTCATTTCAGTCACAGCAAAACAAAACTGTTTGCTGATTCCCCCATGCCTTACTCTGTGTAAGATAATATTGATACACTGACCATCTAGTGATGCCCATGCTCCAGTGCCCTTTTCGATTGGTGAAGACGATTTTCATGTTCCAGAATGTCCTTAGAAATATCCAAAGTGTCAACATAACAAGGGGCCTTATGGACATCCTGCAATACTCACATAATTACTAGAAGCAACCAAGTGCATGTAAAATGCATGCAATATGCAACAGTTCTGGTTGCTACGATTTGACATAAAATATTTTATTTAGATTGTCATGCAATATGCCATTCAAAGGTCTAAAAAATAATCATGACAATCTTGAACTTTTGTTGTATTGAATTTTCGTTATATTGTTATTGAAAATATTTAGGTCAAATCAAGGCAACCAGCATTTTTGGTAATATCCTAAAAACATTGTATAGAAACAAATTGTCCACAGACAGATTGACAGACACCACCATATCATTATACTATGTTGCAGTTCAAATTTTGACTGACATATTATATAAATAACACATTTTGAGTAGCCAGCACAAAGAAAGCTTTTAAATAATTTCACTACTTTATTCTTTGACAGAAAATATGGATTGTAGAACAATATAAAGTTGCCATAAATGCAAAATTGGGGAAAAAATATAAAATAATATTTGTCTTTAACAAGAAAATTATATAAAAACATAAAATAAAAGATAAACATATATAATCAATTATGCAAGATAAGCTACAATAACAATTTAAGTCATTAACAAATATATAATTGCACAACCTTTAGAAACTAGAGAGGTTACAATTAAGTAGTTAAATTTCGTAGCATTTTATTTACCATTTCTTACCATATTTATTGATTTTTATTATTTCAAAAAAAAATAAAAACAAGAGGGCCATGATAGCCCTGAAGTCGCTCACCTGTATATAGGCCCCCGTAGCGGGGCCAGTTTAAACCCCAGGGCTTTTATTTGAACAAACTTGGTAGACACCCATTTGAAGATGTTTCATGCTAAACATCTAAGGTCTAGCTGGTCAAGGTTTTTCTTTACACATATAGTTAAAAACAATAACACACCTGGGGCAGGGCCAGTTTAAACCCAAGGGGGCTTTTATTTGAACAATCTTTGTAGACACTTACTAGAAAATATTTCATGCTTTAATATCTGAACTCTAGTTATTCGGATTTTTTGAAAGAAGATTTTTAAGTTTTTGCTAAACACATATAAGGAAAATCAATGACCCCCGGGGGGGGCCAATTTTGACTTACTAGAAGATGTTTCATGCTTAATATCTAAACTCTAGCTATTTGGTTTTTTTCAAAGTAGATTTTTAGTTTTTGCTATATTAACACATATAAGGAAAATCAATGTCCCCTGGGGCGGGGGCCAATTTTGACCCCGGGGCTTTTATTTGAACAAACTTTGCAGACACTCACTAGAAGATGCTTCATGCTTAATATCTAAAACTCTAGCTATTTTGAGTTTTTTCAAAAAAGATTTTTTAAGTTTTTTTTATACACACATATAAGGAAAATCAATGACCCCCAGGGCGGGGCCAATTTTTGACCCCAGGGCTCTTAAAATTTGAACAAACTTGGTAGACATCCATTAGAACATGTTTCATGCTAAATATCTTAGCTCTAGCTCTATGGGTTCTTTAAAAGAAAATTTTTTAAGTTATTACTACATGTATATGCATATAGGGAAAAATTCAATGACCCCCCCGGGGGGGCCAATTATGACCTCAGGGCTTTTATTTGAACAAACTGGTAGTACACCCATTAGAAGATGTTTTTCATGCTAAATTTCTTAGCTCTAGCTCTTTGGGTTCTTTAAAAGAAGATTTTTTTTAAGTTTTTACTATTATGCCAAATAGGGAAAATCAATGACCCCCTGGGGCGGGGCCAATTTTGACCCCAGGGCTTTTTATTTGAACAAAACTTGGTAGACACTCACTAGAAGATGTTTCATGCCAAATATCTAAGCTCTAGCTCTTTGGGTTTTTTAGAAGAAGATATTTAAAGTTTTTTCTTTTGGTTGCCATGGCAACCAGAGTTCTGCATGGAATTAAATTCTTTGAACAATTTTCAAAGGTGACCACCAAAGGAACATTCCTGTGAAGTTTGGATGAAATTGGCTTAGTGGTTTATGAGGAGATGTCATTTAAAGTAAAAGTTTACAGACGACGGATGGACGGACGGACGGACGCCGGACGAAAAGCGATCACAAAAGCTCACCCTGTCACTTTGTGACAGGTGAGCTAAAAAGTACATTTATCAATTTTATAGCATGTCTTTTATTATTATTATTTTAACACTTCTTTAATCAATTTGTTAACATATTTTTTCATTAGTTAGCATATCTATCTATTTATGAACATACTCATTAATACTCATATTTTCCAGAGATAAATCCCTTGTTACTTAATTTACCTAGATAAGATTTTCATATACAATGTGTATTTATAGTTTTTATATTTAAACTCCAGCAGGAAGAAATTTAGCAAATGCAACCAAAGGTCATGTTTGTAATTGCTGCAATAAATTCATATGTCAGTTTTAACTTTTTTGTTTTGTTTCATTTTTTAAGCCTTTTCCCAACAGTATTTTCATCATATAGGCGGGTAGTTCCTAACCATTGTTCCTGGACAGTTACACCAGTACTAGACTACTTTCCTCCGCGCTAAACTACCAAAGCATCTCCCGGAGATCGAACCCACGCCAGAGAGGTAACTGGATTAGAAGTCATCGACTCTAACTTCTCGACCACGGAGGCGGTTTGACCCTTATTCCACTTGAAAAAATGTGATTTAACCTTTACCATCGGTATAGAGCTTGTTCAACCGCATTATCTGTGCAGTCTGATCAACCTTGATACTATTTTTTTAGCTTTTTGATATTGAAACCCCTTTTAAAACTTTCAATAGATTGTTTCAAATTTCAAGCAGGGCAAATCCATTACAACCATAGAGAAAGTTAAGGGTTAAAATATGTTGAAAATAATAACTTTGCTCATATTTTAAAAATATTGTTTTTAACAAATTCTTCACATATATATCAGCTACAAATTAAAAAAATTGCAACCTCTCTAGTATCGCCCCATTTCATATAATGCTATAATCCATTCAGATCTATTTCCATTGGCATGAGAAAAATCGTGCATTGCGTACTTCCACGTTTATAATCGCGATATTCTATCAAACTCTTGTCTATTTTTACTGTACAAGGAACCCAATGGCTGGTTCCATGCACACATCACAATATGGGCCGTTAATAAGACTGGATACCTTTATTTAGAACGTTTTAGATATAGTTAGAGCCAGTTCTCCAGTTATAGTGAATAGAATCTAATCCCACATCTCCATGACGACTTATGTTAGGATGAAATATCTTTGTTATAAACTGAACCTTTGGGGGTCTCATTGGATAACTGTAATACAAAAAGAAAAAAATATACATAATAACATATCAAATAAAAGTATAAATTTTCATCAGTAAAAATATAATATTCCATATTTTGACACATTATGTATATAATCATGTAACAATAGATACTCTTGCCATACAGATATCACTATATGTATATTAGAGTGTTCAGATAAACAAAAATATCTTTATAGAATTATGATGATTAGGTCATTTTTTCTGAAAAGCTTTTAATTTTTTTCTAAATTTTTTTGTGTGTGTTCTATTACAATTTCCAAAATGGTACAACATGTAATTGGACATATTGTTAAACAATCTTTTTAAGGTAGTACACCCCTAATGGACACTATAAGGAACTGTAAAATTGACAACATAGGACAGTTATATGCCTTAAATGTCACCTGTATGCAAAATTTAAACAAAATTTACCGTGTGGTTTATGAGTTATGGACATTTTTCTGAACTAAAACTTTGCCATTAGAAGGGCTTTTTTTTCAGAAATGAGGAAACTCTAAATAATTATATATTCATCATTATGAAAAATGTTTTTCCTATAGCTCATGTTAAGAAAAAACAAAGAATGATATTAAGGTAACAAATTAAACAAACAAAATTATTGTTTTTAAACGAAATGTTTTAATATGTTATTAAAAATGTTAACCATACCCCACCCACTTTTAACACTTATTTGACCATTTCCATATTTGAAAAAAAGCCTTTTTTTTAAATATTCCTAAAAATTTCCACAATGAGGGCAGTTTTTCAAAGTTTGCATAAATTTTCTTAAATGTATTATTGGTTGGTCTTGCAACATATTAAATACTTTTACCGTGTAGTTTTTATTTTATTAAACTTTGAAAATATCTGGTATCATAATTTGCTATTAAATTTTGGCATTATTTAGTAAATAAATACCTATAAAAAATTATATAATTAAAATGAAACACCTTTTTTCTTCCATTAGGGATCTGAGAGAATGTTAAAAAGAAAAAAAAAAAGAAAGAAAAAAAAGTTGCCCCTTCTGGGGTTTGAACCCACGCCCCTCAGTTTCTATACACTTTACAGTGATTCTAGCCTATTTGAATACTCTTTAAAGTGGAGGTAGTGCATTAGGGGTGTACTACCTTAATTCTGTCCATTTTGTAAAATAAATATGTATAAAAAATATTTTTTAGACAAAGTAATTACATTTCTTATTTTTTAAAATTTTATATTTTAAAATTGATTTGAAAAAAAGCTTAATTGCAAGACCTTATATAAAAAAGTTTTTTAAACCGAAAAACAAATGGGGAATCACATACTATAGGCACAATTTTACTTAAATGAATTATTTCAGGCACAAAAAGCACCCGATAAAACCACTACATTCATTACCACCGGGTAGCTTTCTCATGTGAAAGAATCCAAATCCCTGTTTAAAAAACAACCCACAGCGGGGGAGGGCAATGGGTTTTAAATAACACCTTAACCACTCAGCCACGGACACCCTGATAATAACATCATAAAATTCTGTGACATTCTAAAATTAGATTATGAAAAAATCATAATTTTGCCGTTTAAAAATTCTCTTAAAGTATTTTATAAGATTTAGATTTATACGCTTTAAGATAATGAAAATACCATATTAACTTTCATCAATTCTAAATAATAATCTACGGCAAAGGTTGGAAGCAAACACTTCAACACCAGATAATTTTAAGCAAAATAATTTAATCAAACATGGTCAGGATTTATAAATTCCATAAGAAGAACTGTTGGAAGAACTGTGTGGACAACTATTCTGAGTGCTTGAAAGTAAACAATAGTCTGGATAATGTAGAATTTACTAAGTTCAAAAAGTGCCATAATTCTATTAAAAGGTATGTTAGAGTTATCAGCCTTGAACAGTGTTTTCCTATTCCACTCTAAATTAAGTGTGTGAAAGTTCAACCTATTTTCTAGATACAAACTTGAGTGCAAAACCTTAACCAAAGTGTAAGACAGACAACGTAATGAAAAAGTAGCTCCCCCTATTAATCCAGCTAAAAATACTTCATTAGATATATGACTTACCTGTCTGGAATTTGTAAATACAACAGGAATAAGCCACCCTCATACGGACTTCCTTGTGGTCCTGTGATAGAAGCCTGCCAGTGGCAACAGTGCCGGTACAGAGGTCCAGCACGTATACCTTCCGGAGGATCGATCGGACTTGAGGGTTTTAAGTTCACTTCTTAGTCGTCTATGTCTTCATGAATTCTCTTCTATAGGTGTGTACTCTGAAAAGATACTACTATTTGACATTTTGCATTGATAATCTTGCCCCTTTTCCCCCTAAAATAATCTTATTTTAATCTTGACCCTACTGAGTCCATACTGACTGCAACTGAATCTACCCATGTTTACAATACAGACCAGGACTGGCCAAAACGTTTTTGCCATCTGAGCAGGGTCTGCACTATTCAGTCAGTACGTACATGTATTTTGATTCTATATATATGTGAGAAATATTCGGTGAGTAATGTTCACTGTGTGAGAAATATTCAGTGTGTAATGTTCACTGTATGAGAAGTATTCAGTAAGTAATGTTCACTATGTGAGAAGTATTCAGTATGTAATGTTCACTGTGTGAGAAGTATTCAGTGTGAAATGTTCACTGTGTGTGAAGTATTCAGTGTGTAATGTTCAGTGAGTTAGAAGTAGTCAGTGTAGAATGCTCACTGTGTGATAAGTATTGAGTGTGTATTGCTCAATGTGTGAGAAGTATTTTGTGTGAAATGCTCACTGTGTGAGAAATATTGAGTGTGTATTGCTCAATGTGTGAGAAGTATTCATGTGTAATGTTCACTTTGTCAGAAGTATTCAGTGTGTATGTTCACTGTGTCATAGTTATTTTCAGTGTGTATGTTTCCACTGTGTAGAGGTATTCAGTGTGGCAATGTTCACTGTGTGAGAAGTATTCAGTGTGTTAATGTTCACTGTGTGAGAAGTATTCAGTGTGTAATGTTCACTGTGTGAGAAATATTCAGTGTGCAATGTTCACTGTGTAAGAAGTATTCAGTGTGTAATGTTCACTGTGTGAGAAGTATTCAGTGTGCATGTTCACTGTGTGAGAAGTACTCAGTGTGTGTAATGTTCACTGTGTCAGAAAGTATTCAGTGTGTATGTTCACTGCATTGAGAAGTATTCAGTGTTTGTAAAATTCACTGAGTGAGTAAAGTAGTCAGTGTGAAATGTCGCTGAGGGAAAAGTATTTAGTGTGTAATATTCACTGTGTGAGAAGTATTCAGTATGTTCATGTTCGCTGAGTGAAAAGTATTTCAGTTTGTAATGTTTACTGTGTCAGAAGTACTTCAGTGTGTAATGTTTACTGTTGTGAGAAGTATTCAGTGTGTAATGTTTACTTGTTGAGAAGTTATTCAGTGGTGTAATGTTCACTGAGTGAGAAGTATCTTCAGTGGTGTAACTGGTCCACTGTGTTTGAGAAAGTATTCGACGTTGCGCAATGTTTCACCCTTGTGGAAGAGGTATTCAGGCACAATGTTTACTTTCGTGAGAAAAGTATTCAGTGTGTAATGTTCCGCTTGTGCGAGAATATCGAGTGAAATGTCACTGTTGTGAGTAATAATGAGCTATGTGTTCATTAGTGGGAAAGTATTCAGTTTGTAATTTCATTGTTGAGACGTATTCAATTGTTTACCAAGTTCATTGTCTCTGAGAAGAATTCAGGTGATTATATGTTCATATGTGAAAAGTATTCTAGTGAGTAATGCTCACTTTTGTGAGAAGTATTCCTGTGTAATTTCACTGTGTGATTAAGTATTCCGTGTGAAATGTTCACTGTGTAGAATTTGAGTTGTAATGTTCACTGTTGAGTTATTGAGTGTGTAATGTTCACGTTAGAAGTATTCGGTGTGTAATGTTCACTTTGTGAAAGTATTCCGATTTAATTCGGTGTGTGAGAAGTATTCAGTATTTATGTTCATGTGTTGAGAAGTATTTCAGTATGTAATGTTCACTGTGTGGGAAGTAATTCATATGTAATGTTCACTTTGTGAGAAGTATTCATTTTAATGTTCACTTTTGAGAAAAGTATTCCGTGTTTAAATTTCGGTGTGTGAGAAGTATTCAGTTTTTATCGTTCACTGTTGAGGAGTATTCAGTTTGTAATTTCACTGTGTGAGAAGTATTCCGTTTAAATTTCACTGTGTGAGAACTTTCATAGTAAGTCATTTGTAATATCAATTTTAAAAAATTTATTTTGTGAGAAGAATTTCAGTGATAAGTTTAGTATTGAAAGTATTTAGTATTAATGTTTACGTGTAAAGTTTCCCGTTTGGAATGTTCATGTTGACAATATTCCCTGTAAAATTTTATGTGGGAGAATTATGGTGTTATGTACTTTTGTGAGAATTATTGAGTGTGTAATGTTTTATGTGTGAGAAATTATTTTTA